>NC_064755.1:39667629-40338343 GCF_011397635.1 Epinephelus fuscoguttatus | reverse complement strand
ATCTTAACAAAGGAAGATGATTTTAAGCTCTTTTGTGGCATTTTTCAAAAAAAAAAAGGGCTTTGCGCCTCAGTGAGTCGAGAGGAGCAGCACCTTAAATCGACCAACTAGCAGCCAGACAACAATATGAATGAGCTGTTATTGTGAGTACTACTTCCACAGTCTAAACAACAGCCTCTATAAAAAGCTTTCATAATTAAAGGTAGATCAGATGCATATTGATGAGATAACAGCAACATATAATAATAGATAATAATAAAGCCAGCTGAAGTCTGTTAAATCCAGCTTGACTTCATATTTTATACTTTAATTTCTTTCTAAATCTTGTGAATATTTAGTTACATTAACATGTCACAGATGTGAAACATTAGCATTGACGTAACCTAGCACAATCTGGGGTTGCATTTACACTGACAGCAGCTGGCAGTAACACTGAGCCTTCCTCACAAAGGCAGGTTGATTCATTTCAATGTGTTTTTTTTATAGCTGCTGACCGGCTGAACCCACAGACATGATCTGATTTTCTGGGCTGTTCACGGGAGCTCGATAACTTCTGGTCGGCTCCAGGCGGCTTTCTGCCTCTCTTTGTTTCACTTGCTCAGCTGTGAAACTCACAATCCACATGAGTCTGTAAACCTGTTCCAAAATGTGCAATACATTACATTTTCTTTGTTCTACCTTTAAAGATTTCCACAAACCAAACACAGGAGGCTACAGCATCTAACTCAATTTCTGTTTCCATATAGCCAAGAGGCAAATATTATGGCTGGTGCAGCTGCTGAAGGTCAAGGCTGGATTAAGCCACTAGGGGGCCCTGGAGCAAAACTGAGCTGTGGATGGAGAATACAGCTTCTTATAAAAAGGCTTTTTTTTCTCTTCTTATACTTTTTATTACTCATGGCTGTAGTCGTACAGGTACAAAAGCTGTTTAATGATGGTAAACTATGACCTGAAAGACATTTTCCTGCCTGCCCTGTCCTTGGCTGGATGCCAGAGATGGCCGAATATTTCAAAAACAGACTGAATAAACCAGATGTAATCAACCCTGACAGAGAGAAGGGCAACGATCATCATTCCTCACACATCGGCTGCTATCACACATCCCCTGTACCGCCAGATATCTTAAATCCACTTGCCAATATGTTAGTTCCACAACAGCAATCGAGTCTCAAAGAGATGTGACGCAGGTAAACAGCCGGTGTATTGACAGTGGCGCCGTGACGAGAACACACACGGGGGGTTTTATCAAGGAGAAGCATCTCTGAGTGAAAAAATAAAGCTCAACAGTCTGAGAGAGCGAGGCTTTCTGTCAAAACAACAGCTTCCTGATGACAGCAATAACTTTTTATTACTGTCAGTTTGCTTCTGAATTTCAGAAAAGGAGAAAAAATGTTTTTTTTTAGTAAACAGGAAAACATCCCACGGCTAATGATGGCGGCTGCACCGTTTGATGTCATCTGGGAGTCTGAGGAGAAAACTGGTTTCCATGGCGGTGGACGGTTACTCATTACCTCTGAGATTTACACACATGCACAAAGAAAGACACAAACAAGCAAACAAATATCTTTTTATAAAGTACAGTATATGAACTCACACATGTGCCAGAAATAGGGACAGCAGAGAGAGGAAGAGCTGCACGGTGATGCCTTGTTTATGTTTGATGTGGTGTCTGAGGCGTGACAGTGTTTCTTTCAGGCTGCAGGACAAAGAAAGATTTCACTTTGCTGCAGCACCTCGGCTAAAACTACTCAAAAACTAGAATTACCGCCTCGCGATTGTATCCTCCACAGACCCGCGAAGTTGCAGTTACAGTTTACATCCACGTCTTTCCAGGCTCGTATGTAGCCATGACAGTTCACAATGCTTGAAATGACGCTGGAAAGAAGCTGCATATTCTAAAACATGGATGCTTCACACACATCTTACCCTCAGCTGCACAGTTTCAAGATTAGCGTCACCAATTCAGTGACAAAATGTCTCCCCTCTTGTGAGAATGGTCTCACTCCAAAGTCGTCAAAATCCGCCGCTTGGGCAGTGACTTGCAGCATCAGAAACCAATGAAAAAAAGCGTCCTTTAACGTCAGCATGATACACGGCTGGTTGCCGTTGTAGTTTAATGGCGCCTGGGGGCGTCAGGGGGAAACGCGGTGGGGCACGGACAAAAGTTAAGGCAGCCAAAGTCCGAGTAGGGCGGGTGGGAGAGGTGGTGGATGGGTACACCAACTTTCACCTCAGAGAACCGTGTTCCCATCCCGTGAGATACTAAAGCCAAACCCTGTTATTTTTTTCTAAACCTAACCATGTGTGTTTGTTGTTGAAGGAAAAAAAAGGTCAATTCACAATGTTGTACCGACGTAGTGCTTTTATTTTGAAAGAGACTGATGTACACGTTAAATTTCCTGTGAAAACAGAAGTGTATTTTGAAAACAGACAATGCATGTAACAGGCTGAACTTGACACGGTGTCCCAGAATGTCACCAACCAACATACGGGTCCATGTCATTGGTTCGACAGCCCATTGGTTTGACATCCCATTAGTCCGACTGTCTGTGGCGCTGAACGGCTCGCGGCGGGCGTATGGTGCGCCGCGACCGGCTTGAGGCGGAGCAGGCTCACGGCTTATGTGTTTGTGACTTTCTTTTTCATTTTAACCCACACCATGATCTTTTCCTGACCCTAACCAAGTGGTTTTTGTGCCTAAACCTAACCAGACCTTAACCACAGGGCATCATGATGATTTCAGAACGGACGTCGGAACAATGAGTTTAATATGGTCGGAACAATGGGCTGTTGAACTAATGGGCAGTTCCCCCAACATACCCAGGGTACCTTGGACGTCCTATATCAATTAGTATTGGCCAGGAAAGTGCAGAACATTGAGGTGTCGAGCTGACCTTTGACCTTTTGAATATAAAATGTCATCACTTCATTATTTTATCGTATTAGACATTTGTGCGAAATTTATCATAATCAGCATATGAATTTTTTAGTTCTGGCCGAAACACGTTTTGTGGATGTTCGTGCCAAACTTGAGGAAACTAGACAGCTACACTCGTCACTGTAAGTTCAATTAAACCTTACAGAGAAGGAAGCCAATAATAAATTAACGTGTTCAGCAAGCATGAACATGTAAACACACAGAGAGCGATATTCAGTATGCTCCGTCCACAGTCTCTCATCCACCGACACTAACTTTATGTCTGTCACAAGGACAGCACGCTAGTTTGGCTGATATTGAATTGCTACAAATATGTTAAATGTTTTTAGATTAGTTTGCTACTTATCTTAAAATTGGGCAGATTCTTTTACACTTAGCTGCTGGCTGAGACAAACCAGCACGCAGTGAATCACATCAGCAGAGAGGGAGCAGGACAGAAGACAGGAGGACAGGAGCACAGGAGGAATAATGAATAAAAACTAAACTTCACTCATTACTTTTTTATTATTGTGATGTCAGGAATATTATATAGTGATGTTGATGTTGTAAAAATTACTGCTGCTGCTCTACAAACAAAAATTAGTTACATTTAAAATATTCAATAATCCTGTTCTGAATTTATTCTTTTTAAATTAATATATTTTCTAAAAAGCAATTATTTAGAAATGAAAAAGAACCAATAAGAATATTGATAAAGTACCGAATCGATAAGGAGTATCAATAAAAGTAGTAGTAACGATAAAATCTTAATGATACCCATCCCTACTGAAGGCCTTCTTGGGATATTACATTCATGAGAATGAGATGTAGGCAAGGCCACGGTGACCTTGCCCTTTGACTACCAAAATCTAATCAGTTTGTCCCTGCATCCAAGTTGCGTTTGTGCCAAATTTGAGGATACTCCCTTGAGTATATTGCCTCCATGAGAATGAGACAGAGGTGACCACACCGACCTTGACATTCAACCACCAAAATCGAATCAGTGTTGAGTCCACGAGGACGTTTTTGCCAAATTTCAGAAAGCTCCCTTAAGGCGTTTTTGAGAATGAGACAGACAACCTGAAAATATAACACCTCCGGCGAGGGCTGCCACCAGCACTGAGGTATAATAAAGCTTTAACTTAGAGTAGCAGTAACGAGGAAACACAACATGAACATCTCATCACCTTCAAGTTGATGCAAGCAACTGCTTATTTCCACATCCAGCAGCTCCAGATCAACATGATGATTCATTAGGACTCTTTGTGTTTGTGTCACCTGATGAATGTCAGTCCAACATTGTCTCACTGTCAGCTCTGTTTTTGGTCTCCACCATCTCCCGAGGGAAACATCTGTCCCTTTAGCTGCTAAATGCTCCACTTTGTTCACCAGCTAGTCTCTAACTGTGTGTGTCTGCTGTCTGCTGCTGAGCAGGTAGTGTCGCCTACAGTAGGCTGTCACAGCTTGTTTCCTGAAAACATCTGGTGCTGCTGGAAAAACAACCATGATGTTTGATGCTCTGAATTCGTTGTGCAATGTGTTACCTTTGTTCTGTGGGCCATGTGAGCTTCTGAGGCCAAAATTAGGAATAAAGATTTTTGTTTTAAAAGTCCAGTGTGCAGGATTTAGGAGGATATACTGACAGATATGTAATATAATAAAAAAAAGTATGTTTTCTTGAGTGTATAATCACTAGAAAATAAGAACTGTTGTGTTTTCTTCACCTTAGAATGAGATGTTTAAATCTACATAGGGAGCGGGTCCTTGTCTGCAGAGATTGTCATGTTGCACTGCCATGTAGGCCAGAAAGGACAAACCAAACACTGCTTTAGAAAGGGAAATTTGTGTTTTCGCAACAGCCCCCATACGTAGTTAGCAGCCCCTACGCAAAGAGCCGAACAGCATTAAAGAAAACTCATTTTTAATATGAAACTGGTTTATTCTGTGTTTTTACCGGTTCTAATCTCCTGGTCCACTTGTTTTGGAGAGGAAGAGATTCAGCTCCCAGTAAAAACCTCCTGATCAATGAACACTGAAGGAATTCTAACCAGGAGAAGTTTCAGCTGGCGGCAATCTACAACCCTTACTGCTAGATGCCACTAAATCTCACACATTGCACCTTCAAGAGTTCTGAAAGTTAAGACTCTTGAAATGTTTCCAAAGCAAATGTATGATACAGTGATATAATAAAAGGGACATTATTAGTTTAAACAGGAAGGAAGTGACGTAGAGCGCAGTGCATTTTAGGTATAAAAACAAAACAAAGCCAGCAGGGCGAACCCGGAGAAGCAGAGGTAAAAAAATAAAAATAAAAAATTGGAAAATGTCTCCTGGGCACACGTGGAGAGGTGAGGAGGGGCAGGCACTTATTGATATATGGTCAGAGGACTACTGGATATGAGGTAGGGGGTGGATTTCTGTTTTTGGTCCGGGCCAAACAAGCAGCTGTTGTAACTGCGTGACGCTGTCCAGGCGGTTTGGTCTGCTTTAAAAAGTGCAGTGTGAAAGTGAACCAAACCAAAAGGTGTGAAGTTTTTCGGCATTCCCTGCCAAATCGAACAAAGTCCCCCGGACTATCCTGGCGTGAATGCACCCTAAGGGTGTTTTCACACCTGCCATGTTTGGTTCAATCAAACCCAAGTTCATTTGCACCCTCAGTGTGGTTTGTCTGGGCAGGTGTGAAGACAGCAATCACACAACCAGACCTAGACCACCTCTTCAAGAAGGTCTCGGTCTAGTTGTGTTACAAACGAACTCTGGTGCAGTTGGTTTGTGGTGAGAACGTGTTCTGACCTGGATGTGAAGCAACTGCAGTCACATGACACATTGTTTGGGTTAAACATGAGCATGTTACAGTCCTGGAGGATTATTAATGTGCACCTCCTCCTGTACTGCCTTAATATGCACATTCAGCACATCCAATGCATCAAAACATTGTTTTCTAGTTGGAGCCGCGCCTCGTTTTCAAACTGTATGGTTTGACTAAAATGAACAATGACAGCAACATAGTCCACGATGAGCAGCGCTAAAATCAACCTGCATAGTTGTCCCTCCATTGTGACATTAGAAAGTGTCACATTTATCTTGCAAGTGTACTCTTCTTCAACGTTTGCTTTACTTCCTGGATTTTTCCCACATGGAAATTCTGACCAATCAAGAGCAGCTTTCTCACACAAGGTATTTGATCTGGTCCTCTTGTAAATGCTGCCGTGAGAACACGAACCAACTCTAGGCAATTATACAACTTTGGAACAACATGAGTCCCTGATTCAGACCAAAGGAGACCACTCTAGGTCTGAAAGCACCATAATATTTGCTTAACATCACAAACTACAGCCTCAAAATGACCAGCTGGTTAAATCAACACTCTGAGCTCTGCCTGGCCTGTACATCACATCTCTCCTCTGAAGCTGCACCTCATCAAACTACATCACAGCTTTAAAAGTCATCTGTATAATTACATTTCTTTACTGAGCAGCACCAGGTCCACAGCAGTTTAATTTCACACCTTCCTACCTCAGCGTACCTTCACATCTTCTCTTATTACCCCGCTCTACCCACAGTGCGTATGGAAACCAGCATATTTTGTGCTCTTTTAAATGTTGCCATCTTTTCTATAATAAATAATATATTCCACTTGCCTTCTACGTTTCTCCAGCTTTTATTCTTTTTTTTTCTTTGGCCGTCCTTTGAGTTGGCGTTTGTTCTAACAGTTTCCAGCTTCTGTTTTTCTGCCAGATATTTTATAACTTCTGCCAAGAATGTTTTTTGTTGTCGTCTGTTTGCGGTCCTGTTTGTTTGCTTGTTGTAACTCAGCAGGAGATCTGAAAACTTGTTAACAGACTTAAATGAAATAAGATGAAAAGTGAGAACAGGGGCCAAAGATCAAGTCAATACGTTTTGGTGCAGATCCCAGATTTGGGTTTGTTAGAATATTCTTTGCTTTACATTTTTATTTTTTTCTCATGAACCACTGCAGATGGAATAAAGACGTAAACATCAATATTTTCTTATATTAAAATAACTCATGCCTACCATACACTGGAAGACTTTCAAAAAACTAAAGGCTCATATCTTCTCACATCTAAAGACTTTGCAAAGACCATGTATCTTGCAGGGTCACAATTTGCAAGACTGTAGCTGGTTTCCTTTTGAAATCATCCCCCATCCTTCTCCTTCTGGAAACATACAAGAACAAAAACTTTGAACAAAGGAGCAGAATCAGACACAGCTTTTGGCCACAGCTGACCTTGTGCAGGTGTGCGCGCAGTTGTTTTCTTCTGAAAAAACATCTAAAAAAGAAAAAGAGAAGACACTGCAGATGTGGTTTTCACTCCACAACACCACCAGTATCCTTTTCCACAGTCCAGGAGGGCCGAGACTCGTTCATGTTCTTGTGCCTCCCGAGAGTTCCCTCCATGGTTACTGTCAACTACAGCCTCGTCCACCTATAGTCATCATTTAGGGCCATTAGTCTCCTGCATGTTTACAATGTTAATTCAATTATTAAATGATATATTTCGGTAGTTTGAGTTGAAGGTGTGAGAAAGAATAGTATCAGTAACATTGTTAACACTGTGCTACATTACAGAGAAATACAAACCGTACTAATGAACCTTCATTAATATAGGCCTATATTTTATCTCCAAGTGCACGTCACACACTGAGCGAGCCGCCTGTTAATGACGCTGTGGGCTAATGGGCATGTAGCTACTTCCATGTTTCAGATGATACGTCATGTTTGTAGTCGACCAATGAAGATGAGTTTACATATCACCTTGGGTTCGTCCTTCACCTTCTCAAAATGATCCCACACTTTGGATTTCCTGCCCGACATGTTATTAACTAGCCTGTGGAATAACTGCAGGTACCAGCCCTGGAAATTAACCTGACTCCTGTCTGACTGCTGAGCGTGGACACTTCCTGTGTCTGTCCTTTCAAATTAAAGTCACACATGGTCCAGTCATATAGGTTTGGATTTATTTTGACAAGATGCAGCTCCTGATAGAGTTTCACTTTTTTTTTGTTTTTCTTTTCTGCAACTAAGCGACCAATGAAATTTTTTTTTTCTTTCACAGTTGACTAACAACAACTATGGGGGCAACCCTACTGTCATCTCAGTTTGCTGCTTCCTGTTTGGTGCTGGAGAGAGCATGTCATTGAGATTCAGTATTTGAATGAACCAAGACTAAAAGCATTCTATAATACTGAACATATCTGACTTTATATAAACATGAACATAAGAAAAAGACTGGATTAAAAGAACACTTCACCTGCAAAATGACCAGTGATATATTGATTCCTCACCCCGTGTTGACTTTGTGAAGAAAACGTTTTCTGTCATGCCTCCACGGTGAACGGAGAATCCAAAAAAAGGCAAACATTCTTCATGAATTGACATAAACAGGGGTTGCATTTAATGACAGTAAAACTAAATCAAAACATCTGTTCACAAACTCTCAAATAACTTGTGCAGTATAATCCAAGCCTCATTTATCCAGTCTTATGCTTCCCAAACACATGCACTGTCACGAAAATATTACAATATAAAACACGTACGCCTACGTGTAGTGCACCCTGAGCGTCCCTGAGCACATGCATGTGTATGAGCTCCTCTTGAGCAGAGTTCAAACATACTGTATGCTTCCCGTCTGTGGGTGAGACCGTTTGTATCGATATGTTTTAAAATGTACTGTTTTATTTAAAATACATGTTTGTGAAGCACTGAGCAAACAACTGGGCAAAGGTGACTTGGATTATACTGCACAAGTTGTGTGAGAGTTTGTCAACAGATGTTTTGATGTAGTTTTGCTGCTGTCAAATGTGAACCCTGCTTACTTGAGTTCGTGAAGAATGTTCGCCCTATTGGATTCCCATGAATTCATCACAACATGAGGCGAGTGACTGATATGCAAACGGTCAATTACTGGCGACTTATTCCTTTAACACAGCTTGATCTGAGTTTTATAACCACGTTACATGAGATGACGGGAGAGCGCCGCAACTCCAGCAACAATCTGACAATTTTATTCCAACACTGGACAATAGTCCATGAGGGTGAAATCACTTGAAAAGTTGTTTGGTGCTGAATGTTTTCTAGAATGGAAGCAAAGACAAGCTGAAATAATTTGAATTTAAAGTGACATTGCTCATTTATGGATCTTAAAGGTCCAGTGTGTAGGATTTAGGGGGATAAATTGGAGATGTAATAATATAATCAGTATGTTTTATTTAGTGTTAAATCACTTGAAAATAAGAAACGTGTTTCTGTGACCTTAGAATGAGCTGTTTATATCCATATAGGGAGGAGCGGGTTGGAGCAAGTCTTGCTTATGGAGATCACCATGTTTCTACAGTTGCCCAGAACAGACAAATCAAACACAGGCTTTAGAAAGGGCCATTTGTGCCAACGTAGTTAGAGCCCATTGAGCAGCATCAAACAGCCACTGATTTCTAATGTGAAACTGCTTTATTCAGTGTTTTTTACTGATTTAAATAACCAGATCTGTTGTCTAGAAGAGGATGAGACCTCTGAGGATAATTTTGCGCTCAGTAAAAACTTCCTTAATGTCTGGATCTGAAGTTATTAGAGGAAAAAGTTGAGCATGCAGTATGCTGCCGTGCCAGCATTGGAGAAACACTGATTTTTAACATGAAACCGCTTTATTAAGTGTTTTTACTGGTTTAAATCACCAGGTCTGTTTGTTAAGGAGAGGAAGAGACCTCTGTGGATAAATCGGCTCCCAGTAAAAACCTCCTGGACAATGAACACTGAAGGAATTCTAACTGGGAAAATTTTCAGCTATTTGAGATCCGCAATCCTCGTCACTAGACGCCACTAAATCCCCCCAAAATCATTCAATCAAAATTCTAATTGGATTTTTAAAAAAGTGGAGACATCAAAATTAAATGAAAAACTAAAAATTTAAAGTCGGAACTTTTCTTTCTTGGATCACATCACTCACAGAACTGAACCTTCAGACCACTGAACAAACCACCAGGCTCTACTGATTTTCGTTGGCATATCTTTGGTCCCACAGTTGCCTCCATTTTGCTTCCCTGACTCTAAAAATTACTTTGCAACTTTATTTCAAAAATTCCATATAAATAAAGTTGTTTGACTTATATTTTATGTCAAAATGCCAAGCAGTCGGAGCGACTCAGCATCCATCTGTGTTTGTCCTAGACCGTGCTGCTGCTCCCGCAGATACTCGCTGTCAATAAAGATAAATGTTTCTGAGACCTCGCAGCTTCTGGCGGTGACATTACAAATCCTCCCTCCCCCCTCACTGCTGGGCTCTGTTAGCTGGGGTGTGGTCCTCACTAAGGTCCTCAGAGAGCTCGGCTCACTGGTGTGATGAACAGGCCTCAAAGCTGTCGGCGTGGAGCCTCCTTCTGTTATCTCTCATCTGAGCCGGACAGCGGGGAGTTTGGAGGCGATGCTCCGCTTAAACGATGAAATATGACCCGTAGCCTGCGGCTGGTCAACCCCCCCACAGCACAGCCCACCACTCCCTCGACAGCCCTGCTTTAAACATGACAAATGACAAAAGGCATACCAAGGGCAGCCCTGTGGTAACACGAGGACCCCGAGCACCAGCCGAGGAATTATCCCGCTAATCTCCAAGCGAAAGTGGTGTGCAGGCTTCAGCCAGCTGCACATTTATATTCCACCTACGCTGTGAAACTTTAATGCAGCATCTGACTGGGATAACCCGCAGTTTGAAAACTTCTAGCATCAAACATTCTCCTCAGCCTGCATGCAGAGAGGGCATGTAAACAGGAATAATCCATGTGAAGCAGATCAGGGCTTGTCATGTCGAATCTCACAGCCGTCGCCTGTAAGCTTCTTTCTTCTCGCTACACTCTTGGCGCAAACTGCCACTTCCACTCGCTCTCTCTCTGTGTTCTGTACCAGTTCTGTCAATCATGTCATCCTCGTTGCATCCAGACAACCTGGCTTCCTATCACCCACCTCCTCCTCCTCCTCCTGTCTGTAGTTTCACTAAGTTGCCGAGGCAACAAGCGGATGCTGCGCTATCCGTCATCTCTGCCTCTCCTCTGCTGGTGGCATCCAGATGTTTCCTGTGGCTGAAGTACAGGCGCACAGTCCTCACTGAATACAACTTGTAATTTAGATGATTCAGAACCTGACATTTCCATAGCAGATGGATGAGAGGAGGAAGAGCATTTGCCTTAAACAGGGAAAACACATTGTTTAACGCTGCAGAACATCACTGTCACAGTCGCAGCTACTCTGTGAGTCTCTCCCTCCGAGGATGACGAGGCGTCCCAGCAGGATGATGATAACAGAACATTCATTCACTTTTGAGCTCGTGTTATCCGTCAAATCAAACGATAGTTTAATCTCTAAAAGCAGACAGCCTGTAATCTTTGTCTATTAAATCAAACTGTTGTGCTGGTGGATCTTCTACAGCTGCTCCAACTGTGCTGTTTGTTTTGCCAGCGAATCCCTGGAGGCGTCGGCGTCCTGGAGCCCTCTTGTTTGTCATCCATCAGCCTCCTGGAGGTGTGACTGGCATTACTACCTTCTCTGATTTGGAAGCCAATGATTTCCTGTTCCTGAGCCATTGATTTTCATTTGCATTGTTGATGGATGCCGTGTGCTGAGAAACACCAGATGCCCACGATGCAGCATCAGTTTCATGCCTAAACATCTCGGACGACTCTGACCAGTTTATGTTTGAAAGTCTGAGATTGTTTGTTCCAACCTAGCCACCAGAAAATAAATGTTGCCATTGATTCTGCAAACCACAAATACGTTACATTTCATATTAACATTTCTAAAGTGTAAAGTGGTGTAGTATATGTGCTGAATTTGTCATCTGGAGCTGGAGGGGATGGTGGATGGTGTTACACCATGGCAAGACGCCTGCCAAGCTGTAACCACTGTTTGAGACCAACAAACAACAAAACCTGTTGCTATTTCGTGAGTCATTGCTGAGTTTCCTGCTGCTTTGCAGGCTTCAATTGTGGGTGTTTTATAGGTACCCATCACTTTTTTCAGCAGCCCTCAAATGTCGGTATTTTTTAGCGACCTATGGTTGTCTTTCTAGGAGCCTTTTAGCCCTCAAGTATGGGTATTTTTTAGGGTTGGGAACGATTAACCGATACGACTGGATATCCGGTTTGACAAGCGAGAGATACAGCTACGTCGGTAGCAGCCTCCTCAATCGATACGAATCAGCCATGAATCGATTGTAGAGTCATGGATCGGGTATCGCGAGACTAGCAATCGGTTGACTGGCTTTACAGTTTGCATCTCTAAAACAATGTGAGATGCTCTGTAGCAGGCATTACTGACAACGATAATGGATGTAAACATCAGCGCCAGCTTGACCGGTGGAGCTGAGGAACAGAAGCTAACGCTGGTTGGATAAACCAGGAGCAGCCAAGCCGCAGCAGAAACTAAAGGCGAATCCTGCCGGTTGTGGGTTGAACACGGGGTCACAGACACAGGCAGAAATACGTATTCCTGTCAAATACGGCGGCGCATGATAATGGCTTACCAGCCGGTGACCGAGAAGCCCGGCTCAAGGTCCAAGAAGTCTTCGTTGGTGTCATGACTGCCCAGAAATACCAGCCGAGCCGTGGCAGCACACAGGTATGTGACGTGTCAGAGGAGAAACGAGCCGTTTACATTGCCACAAACCTCAGCGCAGTTTAGAGACTGTTCTTTACTTGTCAGAGGAGGGTGGCTGGTTGATTTTTATTTTATTTATTTATTTAATTTTGCTGTTTTTGAAGTATGAATAAGTCAATAAGTAATTTATTCCATTGAAATATCATTGATTTATAGAAAAGTGATTTATCTTTTTATAAATGACAGAGTGTAGCAAACACAGAGGAATAGTCTGACATGCTGTCAGTGATAAGTTGCTAGTCATCACAGTCCATGATATCAACTAATAACAGGAGATGTCAGATTCTGCTCTTACATTGCATGTTATTATTTTATTCTGCTTTATGTTTATATTGTACAGCGTTATAATAAACTTTATTCCAGACTCAAGTCCATATAAGATACATACAAAAACACAGACAATACCATAAAAACAACACAACAAGTAGGTTTAAAACACTTAAATTTTACTTAAAGTTCACTTCACTTAAAGTTTAAAACTTCTTCTCATTTTTATATTGATCCCATCCAACAAAATGATGTTCATTCAGCAAGACTTTTTTTGGTCCATGTCTAAAAATAAATACATTTGACATGTGATTTTGTTGTTGTTTGGCTTTTTATTTTATTTTTGCCAGTGCCATACAACAACAATGCTTGGGGATGTGGTCTTTTACAAATTTGAAAATACTGTAAGAATGTCACTTTTATAGAACTGGCTTCTTTATTTTATAATGTATGATTAATGTCAACATCAACAAATGTTAACCATAGAATCGTATCGTATCGTATCGTATCGTTCTGTATTAAAAATATATCATTTTTGAATCGTATTGTAACCCGTGTATCTAGATACGTATCGAATCATCTATCACAGAGAGATTCCCAACCCTAGTATTTTTAGGGACCTGTCATTGTTTTTTCAGCAGCTTTTTAGCCCTTAAATGTGGGTTCCTTTTAGGGACCCATTGCTGTTTTTCCTGTAACTTTCTACTCACCAAACATGAGTATTTTTAATGATCTATCTGTTTCTACCGACCTTAATGCTACCAAACTTGGGTGTTTTTTGTGGAACTGTTGCTATTTTTCCCATGGCTTTTTGGCCCCCAAAACTGGGGCATTCTTTAGTAATCCATGGCTGTTTCTCCAGCAGCTTTTTGGCTCTCAAGTGTCATTGTTTTTTCAACAGCTTTTTAGCCCTTGAATGTGGGTTCCTTTTAGGGACCTATTGCTGTTTTTCCAGTAACTTTCTCATAGACCAAACTTGGGTGGTTTTAAGCGACCCACAGCTCTTTTCCAGCAAAGATAGTGCCATGAAGAGCAGCTGTTTTTTTTAACCATGGCATGGCTGGGGTTCCAGCTGAGACTGTGCCTTCAAAACCAGGCATTTTAAGCCAAAACATGAACTTCTCCCAACTATAACCAAGTGTTTTTATGCCTAAACCTAACCACACTATAACCACAGCTCTGTTAAAATTACTGCACATTTGGTGCTCTAGTGAGTATTTGTGTCAGCAGGACGGTGTGTGTGGGACTGAGTCATAATAGACTACAGTGTGTGTGTTCATGGTAATGAAGGAACATGTCACTCACTGACACAGTGTGGCTCACTGATGTGCCAGTACGTAGAGTACTCAATACTTGTAAGTTAGTGGGACACACTCACTGTTGTTTTTGGTCTTTTTACAACAAGAAAACTGTAGAAAATAAAAACCTTTGTTATGTAAATTGTTGGCAGAAAAGCAGAATGCTGACTGAAGACAGAAGATGGGAACGTAGACATTGTCTTTTCCAAACTAGACAAATCACCAACACAGAAATAAACATGTCTCAAGCTTTTGGTACAGAAAAACAGAGACCGACGGTAACATGCATCATGGCTGTCTGTAAAAAAGCCCCAAGTCCTGAAGAATTAATCATCAATCTCAGTCAGTTTTTCCTCCTTAAACCTTTGTCAGGACGGACCACCAACACCACCTCCAGAATCACACAGCCCTGACAGTACGACGGCAAACTGCAGGTCCATTCATCACTCGCTTCACTGCAGACAAGCAGGTTAACATGAAGACTAAACTAGCCTTCCTGTTGGTCTGATGTCCTCCACCCGTCTACAACATGACCTGTTGGTGTCACCATACTGGAATTTCTAACTTTGATACAATAGCTTGAAAAATATGATTTTGATTCCATTTTCAGGGAAAAACTGACGATGAGGGCATAAAAGTTTTATTTTTTATTTGATAACCTATCAAGGCTATAACATGACAACAATGACCTTTCTCGTCTTGGTTAGTAGCAGAGAGCAGCAGCAGGAAGAGGACCTCCTGCATCACAAAAGACCCCATTCACCCGGCACACAAACTCTTTGTCCCCCTCCCCTCATATCAGGCAGGAGGCTGCAGAGCATTAAAGGGATAGTGCACCCAAAAATGAAAATTCAGCCATTATCTACTCACCCATATGCCGATGGAGGCTCAGGTGAAGTTTTAGAGTCCTCACAACACTTGCGGAGATCCAAGGGGAGAGGAGGTAGCAACACAACTCCACCTAATGGAGGCTGACGGCGCCCCAGATTCAAACGTCCAAAAACACATAATTGAAACCACAAATTATCTCTATACTGCTCGTCCGTAGTGATCCAAGTGTCCTGAAGCCCCGACATAAAAAGTTGTTTGGAAAAATGTGTACAGAGAGGCAGTCAGAGCTACAGGCTACAATGAGGCTAAAAACAGAGTTCAAATGACGTTTTTCTAAACAAATTTTTATGTCGGGGCTTCAGGACACTTGGATCACTACGGACAAGCATTATGGAGATATTTTGTGGTTTCAATTATGTGTTTTTGGACGTTTGAATCTGGGGCGCCGTCAGCCTCCATTAGGTGGAGTTGTGTAACTACCCCCTCTCCCCTTGGATCTCTGCAAGTGATGTGAGGACTCTAAAACTTCACCTGAGCCTCCCTCAGCATATGGGTGAGTAGATAATGGCTGAATTTTCATTTTTGGGTGCACTATCCCTTTAAGAGCAGGGCCACCAGACTGAGGAACAGCTTCTTCCCTGAAGCTGTTAGACTGGTGAACTCTGGTTACCTTTTATATTTGCCTTTTTTATATTTCTTACTTATCTTTCTATCTGGATAAAGAGTTTCAAATATTTAGAATTAATACTTACACATAAATCGATATTTTACAACACTAGTGTGCACACCAAACATGACGTTCCAATGAATTAATTACTCTGCAAAGTTTTCACTAAAGTGTAAGTCAACATGTGTGTTGGAGACAGTACACTGTGTGATTTTGGGCTATCCCAGACGAAAGATGACCAACGTGAAATAAACGTAGCGATATCTTTGGTCGTGGCTCTAAAACGATGGACCTACGTTGCACAGTGAGTGATTCTAGGATGGCCGTTGTCACAGTCTTGTGATCAAAAACAGCCTCGGATACAATTCTGACTGTATCAGAAATTTGGGATGACCACGATCTCACTTAGTGACTGCTGTTACCACCTACATCTACCAACCAACCAATAGAAATGCAGCATGAAATGATTCACTGTCCCTAAACCCAGACAAACAGACAGACAGCAGCTCGCCCTGGAGGGAAAACACGCTAAAAGAAATGTTTGGGATTCCAGCGAAGAGGAAAACCTTGTGAAGCCTTGCCTGTATGACGTGTCCTCCAGCTCTTATCATGGTCACCAAGAAGGACGAAGCATGGAAGGAAACAGAGGCGGAGTTGCAGCTGCCAGGTGAGACACACCACAGACACAGCTAGCAAACTCACACACAAACACACCACAGTACATAGTGCCTACAAAACTCTTGGTTATTTAATAATGTGACCCTCTATGTTGTGCTTCACAGTTGGGAAGTAATAAGCCATGCAGCATCATGCACACTCAGTATGGGAATTTACTGCGTCGTACATTGTAGTCTGTGATTCAGTAGGCGCTATTATCATACAGTCTAAGGGCCCTATTTAGATGGTCTAAAACGCAAAGCACCAGGCGTGCAGTGCATGGGCGTGTCCCAGTCACTTGCTAGTTAGACAGCGCGTTTTCAGATGCCATGGCGGAGAGTCTAAAAGGGTTGGACTTACTCTGTGAATTAGTCATGGGTGTGTTTTGGGCGTATCATTCCATAAGCCAATCAGAGTGTCACCTCTCATTCCCTTTAAAACAGGCGCGATTGGAGCGCACGGCGGAGAGCTAGTTAGATGGCGGACCTACCAACTGCAAAGAGTGAGTGTTTTACAGCTGAGGAGACGACTGTCCCGTCACATCTGATGTCAGATCAAAGGGGATTGGCACCGTTTGGCACGTGTAATGGAAACCCAACCTGATTTGATTAACACAGCTGCAAACTAATGAGTTCACATCCCTCTCAGCCAACCACAAACAGCCACAGCATCAGATAGGGAGTATATATTCAGCATCCGTCATCTTAGAAAAGTCAAAAGAAAAGAAACCAAGTGAGAGTGCGAGAGAGAAAGAGAGAGCGTGCGCACGAGAGAAACGCTGTCAACAAATTGTAACCCCCCCCATATTACATATACATTTGTACTTGTAGGGCTATAAGTTTATGTTTTTAGTTCACAGAAGCTGGTTATTGTCGTGTTTATGTCAAAATAAAGTTTATCAAACGTTTTCACATCTTTGATTTTGTGATTTACATGCCAAAATGATCACAATTCAATTGGGAAAGACAAGTTCATTTTACAGCATCATCAGCCCGTGGAGGTCTGCTTGCAGTTCCGTTTATTCGGACACTGCGAGCTTGGACCTCCTGGGTTATGATGATCATTATTACTGCGATAAGATCATTCTGATTAATGACTGACCATTAAGACGTGTTTCTGATAAATATTTTAATGTGCACAATAATAACCTTTCACATTGTAATCATATTTTTATTTGTTATCTTTTGCATATGTGTGGCTGCTCCATGTGTGTCTGAGCAGAGTGCATGCGCGTTGTGCACCCACCTAGAGATGCATATTATTTAACAGCAAAATACTGCGCCGTTGACTTTAGACCAGGTTTTTGTTGGCCACTGGCGCATTTGCTTTTTACGTATATAACTAGCAACGCGCCATGACTGCGCCTGACCACTCCTCATTTTTAGACCAACACACCCAGAGAAGCGCAAGTTCATTTGCTAGTTAGACGACGAGGGTGCAGGGCGTGAAAATGACAATTGCGCCTGCATCTAAATAGCAATGACACTTGCGACATGGATTATGCGCCCTCCGCCGTCCGCTTTAGACCATCTAAATAGGGCCCTAAGTCCATCAAACTTGATGTTGTACCCATGTTTATTAGATCCATGTCGCACAGTGTAGCTACACTGAACTTATAAAGTTGCTGAAATCTAATCTAAAATCATCTAAAGTCTGTAGAGGGCTAGTTCAGGCAGCTCATGAAGAATTGTAAATCAATTAAAACATGACTCTGCAAATAATCCCCTCAGGACCTTCCATTCCTACCGCGTCCTCCCCGGGGCAGCAGTGACGTGAGTCAGTACTGCGACGTGCTCCAGATAATTACAATACAAGTAGATGTTACGAAGGTGTCTGGGTTTAACATTCATAGTTTAGTATTCATGTTCTCAGAAATAAAAAGGATGTTGTTTCAAAAATTCAAATGAATTTGTTGGCATCATTATGTTTATGCTGCAATATGAAAATCAAACTGGAAAGTATTTAATTCCCAGCCTGTCAGCAATTATATTTGCATGAAAAACATTCAAATCTAACTGAATATGCAAAAAACTTTAGTACATTTCTTTATTTCATTTTAAGTGTAGTTATGGCAGTATGTTGATATCTTACTGCAGATGGTTATTGTCTGACATACAGAAAACATGGCGACAATATGATCTTCAACATGTCCAGAAATGTGAATCCAACTTAAAAAGAGTCATGTATGTTTATATTTGAAACTCTGCAGGGATCACCCATGATTGTCCCAACATGCCCACCTATAACTTATGGTAATGTATTCCTTCTTACCAACGTCAGACCCAAGAAATGTGTCCCAGCTGCAGCAGGCCAGCCTGGCCACAAAAACACCAAAAGTGTGCTTGGCACCGCCCAACACACTGGGCAGGATGAACTTGATTGCCATCTGTGCCGCACTGCAGGGTTCATTAAAATACAGATCATCTGGCTTTGTAATATTTTGTCCAAAAAGTTTGTGTAAAAAAGAGCAGACTCAGCATTTCTCAGGGTAAGGTAATTTGGGCACCACAAACTTCAGCCATAAAAGTGCCATGAAGTTGAGTCAACACTTCCATAAAACATCCAACCATCCATTAGCTGCTTATCCTTGAGGGTCGCCAGGGGGATTGGAACTCAGCTGAATTTGGGCGAGAGGCGGGGGACGCCCTAGACAGGTCAGTCAATCACAGGGCCGACACATAGACACAGACAACCATTCACACTCACAGTCATACCTACAGGCTGTTTAGAGTCGCTGACTGGGGCAATTAACACAACCTGACTGTCTTTGGTCTGTTAGAGGAAACTGACATGATTGTTTACAACGTGGCAAAGTTTGATTTCAAATAGTCACTTTCCTGCACAGGGGCAAAAATCCCATTTCATAGTTGGGGGGGGCAATAAACAGTAAAATTTTAGAGAATAATTCCAGGGGGGGAACAAGGAAAAAAAGTTGTAGCCTGTCTTTTATACAGCATCTTTTACCGCAATTTGACGCTTTAGTCTTCTCTCTATCTCTCCAACAGGCAGAGTGAATATCTACACTTATGAGAAATGGCTTAACAACTAAACAATTCCTGCAATTAAACTGGTAAACTGGTTTATAAACAGTGTGCTGTGAGATCTGCCGCTGCACACCTCACAACCGTGTGTAATAGTCGCACGTAATGACCGCTCCTCGTCAGTTAGACTGCACGTCATTCATGTTTGTCCCACTGACAGGTGGAGAGCCTACAGACAGGTACCCATTGCTCCGCCACTGACTGCTCTTGTCCTGTTCTCTCCCTCTTCGTTCTCTCCTGTCCTCTCTATCACTAAACTCTGAGCTTAATCATTAGCTTTTAGCTTAGCAGCACTCGTAATTGAGTAGGCTTTTGAACAATGCAGGAGAAATGTTGCAGACAGTTTATATTATCAGCCTGGGCCTGGGGCTTGTTGTAACAGTAAATGGGATGTGTTGTAACTTGTGTAAGTTAAACTGTGTCTGTGTGAGTGAACATCTTACCCTGTGATGCACGATGTGGGCAGCCGGGTCCAGCCACATGCTGCTGCTGCTGCCAAGCAGCCCCGCCTGTTGGAAAGAGTGTGGGATATACCACTACTAGGAATGGGAGGGGGGGGAATAAATCTTTTAAGATTTAAATAGCACATTATTGCGCGATTATAATGAGCACCACTTACATTGTGCTTTCAGTAAATACTACTGCATTGTTCAAAAATTATTAATTGTGTCTCAAATGATTCTAGGGGGGGACAGCTTTACTGAAGGGGGAGTCATGTCCCCCCTGTCCCCCCCGGGATTTCCGCCCATGTTCCTGCACAAACCATGGATCTCCAGAAACATCAAGTTCTCATGAGCAAGACGTTCACAGCAGCCTTGTGACGATGTACTTTACACAACAACCTGGTCTCACAGAAACACGTGAAATAACCACAAGCTCTTTACACCACATTACATGGTGGTGGCATGTAATGACACGAAATAGCATGCCAGCACCATATGCCAATGGAAGTCAATTTGGATCCTTTTTCGTGGTGGACACATGAATTCCTTGTTTTAACAAATTCCTGCAATGGGCAGTAGTAGGAAGGAGGTCGAGGTGGTGGATGGGTCAAACAAACACCTAACTTTGACCCAGTAAACCACTGTTAGTGTCCCATGTGAAACTTAAGCCTCATTTCGGTTCAGTTCAGTTCGGTACGCTTTTTTTCTCTTTCCACAGTGAAAAGTTGTGGATGGTACCAACAGAACCGTTCTGTACCGTCCCCATGTTTGGTCCCCCCTTTGTTGGGGTACCTAGCACACAGATCTGGTACTAAAAGGTGGAGCTGTGAACACTGCAGTCTGATTGGTCAGTAGAGGACGGTCACTCTGCTCAGGGCTGAGTTGTGTCTGGTTTTGAGGCTCATGTAACCACTGTTCATACTGTGGAGAGTTTTATTAGTAAACTGTAACTATAAAATGAAAGGATGTTTTGCTGCCTCTCACAGCAGCTGGAGTCTAAGAAAAAATAACTTCATTCACTCATTCAGAGGTCTGATATTACTGTGTAATGACCATTGCTATGTAGCCCAGCATTGCTAGGGACGCTACCCTGACAACAGTTACTTTTTTATCGGGCTAACGTAGCCATTACCGCTTCAAAATAATAAGACACAAAGATAGAGTATTTTCATGATATTTCATGATTTTCATTTTCTCTTGATTCCCTGTAGCTATTGTAGCGCAGATTCAGCCGTTGCCGGCAGTTTTTTTTTCTCTCCTCCCGATTTAATTTATAAATCAATAACAATCGTATAATTAATAAATATTCTGTCTCAAATTATTTATTCAACTGATAATTAGCCACGTAATAAGCAGGGTCGGGGTTCTATTCCGCTGTCGGGAGTTATTTTCCCAGTATTCACCGGCTCATTATACATTATCCCTTACATGTTACTCAATGCAGAGGTGAGGACATGAATCCATCAGCACACCTTAAATTTCACTGTGACAACTTTGACTATCACTTTAGTTTTTACATGACATACGCTTTTAGTAATGAGTGGATCTTCAAGCATTCATATACATTAATTTCAAGCAGGTTATGTGAACGTCATATATTCTAATCCTCACTTGGAGAAAAAAAAGCATTAGAGTGTCATTCCTGTGGGCTCCAGCAACACTAAACCCCTGAGCTTACCTGAGAAGGACTAAATGCACAAATCTGCTTTTTTAAATATCCCATGGAGAGAGACTCTCACTGCAGCCTGTTCTATTTTGTTCTGAAAATGTGGGCGTGCAGCCTCGTTCTGTGGACGATAAACCAGGTGCAGCCACATTTAAGGGTACTGTTTGAGGCAGACATGCTAAATAGACCTAGGGTTTAGGTACCATTAGGTACCATAGTTACATCTCGTTACATGATGAACTTACTTCACTTTACTACGTAACAAACACAGTTATTTTATATGAAAACATGTTTTTTTTCTGAACCTAACCAAATAATTTTGGTGGCTAATGCAGTGTTCAGAGGTTGCCGTCATTTCAGAAAATCCAACAGCTTTTTAATTGCGTATTTAGTTTAGAAGAATAATTTTCTGAGCCCGTGAAAGAACAATTGATTTTTCAGTTTTTCTGGAAAAATAAATCACCAAATTTAGAGACTCATTGTTTTCCTGAATAATGGAGATATGTCACTTCATGATAAGGTTTGTCGCTATAATCAGGTGAATGATCAACAGCAGGCATGCTTCATTATTCTTCTTGCTACTGTTCACTTTCAATCCAAAATAACAGAAATACATCCTAGTTCCTGTTACTCTTTCATCAGTCCCTGGAGGAATATGTCATCTTTGTTCAATCAAAAGATTTAATGCAAATTCAACCAACAACATTTGGAGGATCTTTCAATTTTGCACAGTCAACGAGAGAAGTACCAAGTTGATCCTGAGCATCCATTTTATGATTCAGCCAAAAAACACATTAGGCACATTAGATTCAAACTGTCCAGTGTGTAGGATTTAGGGGGATATATTGACAGAAATTGAAAATTATATAATTAGTATGTTTTCTGCTGTGTGTCTGAAAATAAGAATCTTGTCTTCTCGTTTTGTTGTGGTTGAATTACATGTAAAGTTGATGTAAAGACATGATTAGACACAAATTGATGAACGGGAGGCGTGATTGGCACAATGCACGTGACACAAATTATGGGAAATACACGAATGAAGCAAATGAGGCGATTAGCATGCTTATGCGTCGTATGCTTTTTTCGTGAGAGTTAAAAAAACTGAAATTCAGCTAACAATTCACACTGCGACAGCCAATCAGCACTGAGATCCTCCAGGGACATATGACGGCAAGGACGTACCAGCAGAAGTTCATTCATCGATGCAGTGATTTCACGCGCATATGACATGAGTTATTCACGTGTATGAAGCAAGTCAACACAAAATATTTTAGCGTTCAAACTCACGCAAGTAACGCAACAGCTGGTAGCAGCGCATTTGGTGTGAACACAACATTATAATGAGTCATTTATATCTACATAGGGAGCGGATCATTTGCTTATGGAGGTCGCAGTATTGCACCACCATGTATCTACAGAAGCCCAGAATGGACAAACCAAACACTGACCATAGACAGGGCCAGTAGTCAGAAGTCCCTCTGTGTCAAAATAACAGATTATTTTCAACATGAAACTGCTTTCTTGTTTGTTTTGGAGAGGAAGTGACCTCTGTGGATAATTTGCCTGAACGTCTGGATCTTAAGTTTCAGAGAAAAAAAGTGAGCACACATCAGTAGGCGGTGGGCTAGCAGCTCCTGGTACAAACCTCCTGAACAATAAACACTGAAGAAATTCTATTTGAGCAAAGTTTCAGCCAGTTGCAATCTGCAATCCTGACTGCTGGATGGCACTAAATCCCCCTAAATCTTACACACTGGACCTTTAATGAAAATTCAACCAACAACATTTGGAACGACCCATTTTTCACACCACTGCCTGGGTATGTCCCGAATTGAACTTGAGGATTTATTTCATGATTCAGCCACAAAAAAATGGCACATTAGGTTTAAATATATCAAACAATAAAAGTGTCATAAAGCTTAAGTTTGAGTAAGCAAATAAACATACAGTCGTAACACAGTGCAGGAAAATGTTTTTTATGACTTTTTTCTTAAGGACATTTAAAGGGTGATATTGCGAACATCGGTGGCCATAAGCTGATTACAAAAAGTAATCACAGTCTTATGCTTGGAAACTCTTTCAACAGTCTGGATGGAAGAGCTGAGAGCCAACGTAGGAATATTAAGTTAAATTTACTCAAAGTTTATGTCATCTTAATTTGTCATCATTACCTTGAAAATGAAGCATTAAGAGTTGTGATTTAATGGGGCGGTGTTACGCAGTGTATTGTATTGCAGTAAATTTGCTGCCTCTATAAAAACCATATATTGATTTAGCTGTAAAACGACACTCAAAATCCCAATTCTGGGTTATAGAACTCAAGGACATAAAAAGAAACTCCTCAGCTAATTCTTCCTGATAGATCGCTGCTGGTCAGAGAGCATGATGACAAAATGAAAAGAAATATCAATCTGAGGGAAACTCTAAGACATTATTAAAAGTTTAAGAGCTGGGACTCTCAAGTCTTCAGTGCGTTGGCACTTTCTGTTTAATTCCCGACTCTGGTTTTAATGCCGCACCGCCACACCAGCGATTAACATAACCGTGTTAAAACACTGGTGACACAAAGCCTGCTGGGAGCTCGGGGTCCAGAGGAAAGCCTCCCAGCAGCAGCAGAATTAGCCTGGATCAAAGCTCATTTCCAGCGCTGGGTTAAAGGATGTGGAGCAGCTGTGACTTCCAGCTCAGCTCCACACGTCGCATTTAAACCTGTTTACACATTCAGATTCTCTGATGCTGTCTGGTTTAATGTTTCCTTTTCACATGAGGAGAGCAAGCTGAGCGGTGACGGTCTGAAACTGCAGAATCAGGCTCAAAGGCATCTCAGTAGTGGCAGTGTTACACCTTTTAAACAAGGAGAAACAAGGACACATTCATATACAACTAATCTGGAAGGAAACGTTTGTAGTGAATGTATTTACAAACTGCCAAAGCAAAATGAACAGTATGCCGTATACCTGCATGTTCATTTTTAACATATTGAAACTTGATCCCTGAACTCTGGCCTCGTCTTTCACCATCAATGTGATCACTTCATTCTTCCGTAACAGATTAACAGCCTAACCTGCCTGTCCTGCTCTCTCTTTCCCTGATTTGATTGGTTAAAAAATGTCACCATCACCTCTATGCTGCCTGACAGAGTCCATGTGGTCCAATACTTGTATGCAGGTGAACCATCCAGCCTGTTGTCAAATACCGACACTTTGTCATGCCCCTCAACTTGTGATTTCAATGCCAAAGGCACCATTATGCATGTCTATGAGACACGCCAGACTTTCAACTAACTCCAATGTCAATCCAGCTGTGGCAATAATGGACAGTGACATCAACTGGTACAGCATAAAGACTGAGAAAGTCCACATAGGGCAGGAGGGGAGGTGGATGAGTCAAACAAAACTGGACATTCATCCAGGAGACAACAGTTCGTGTCCAGTGTGAAACCAAAAGTCATAATGTTATACAATTCATGGTTAGTGTGCACTGACCCTACGTACTTGGTGTATTTCCATAACATTACGTTGTTGTTATTTCATCATTTTATACTATTAGACATTTGTGAATTCTTGACTTATGACCAAAAACATAGTTCTAAGAGGTCACAGTGACCTTTGACATTTGAATTCTAATCAGGTCACAGCTAAGTCCAAGTGGACATTTGTGCTGAATTTGAAGTAATTCTTTAAAATCGCTTTTATGAGAAGGAGACAAATGGAAGGTCACAATGAACTTTGACTACCAAATTCTATCAGTTAATTGTTGAGTCCAGGTGGACGTTTGTGCCAAATTTGAAGAAATTTCCTCAAGGTGTTCCTGTGTTATCATTTTATGAGAATGAGATGGACACAAGGTCACAGTGACCTTGACCTTCAACCACCAAATTCTAATCAGTTTATTCTAAGTGGATGCTTTTGCCAAATTTGAGGAAATTCTCTGATGGCCTTTTTGAGATATTGCGTTGACGAGAATTTCATGAACCAGGTCACAATGGCCTTGACCTTTGACATATGACCACCAAGTTCCAATCAGTTCATTCCTGAGTCGAAGTGAACATTTTTGCCAAAATTGAAGGAATTCCCTGAGGTGTTCTTGAGATATCATGTTCATGTGACTGAGACAAACGCAAGGTCACAGTGACCTTGACCTTTGACATCAGACCACCAAAGTCTAATCAGTTCATACTTGAGTCCAAGTGGACATTTGTGCCAAATTTGAAGAAATCTCCTCAAGGTGTTCTTGAGATATCGCTTTCATGAGAAAGGGACCGATAGACGCATGGACAGATGGACAATCCAAAAACATAATGCCTCCAGCCACGGTTACCGCAAGTGCAGAGGCATAAAAATGTGTGTATTTCCAAGACAACTCAAATAAATCAATTATTTTTTGGAGGGTTTTTTTGCAACCAAAGCCAAATGCTCTGTGGTGACGATGATCTCATTTAGTCTGGTTATGTCTAAACACATTATTAAAAACATCTTAAATTACGTTTATTTGTTCAACATGCATTTTTCTCTTTACCTGTGGAAACTTACATTAAATTTTTTACCAGGAATACATAATACATTTTAAAAAGCCATATTGAAGTTTTTCCTCTATTCCCTTTTATATTAACAAAAGTACTTTAAAACTCTGAGATGTTTACACTGCACACAGATTATTGATCACATACAAGGAACATCTTACTACATGATACAAAAGTACCACTGACTACACTCTCTAAAGTGATGAAATCAGTGCCTTTCTGTCACAGTGTCCAAAACATTACAACACCAAAAAAGGTGATATTTACTGCAGGGCTGACTGTAGAAGTATTTTTTCTTATTGCGTCCAAAATAATTCATAAAACAAATCCAACTTTTTAATTCTTCACCAGAATGAAAGATGCCTGACAATGAAAGATGTGTGTATTCATGTCTGAACATATAAAACTGCCTTCTGATGGAGTGCAAAGAGTTTCTCTTCCCTTTTTTTCTCCACCTGCTGCCTTTAAGTGTGTCACTCCCTCTGGCGTTAGTTAACGTACAGCCTTCATCGTGCCCTCAATATGTCAACTGACTGACGGCGTTGGGAGGCAGGGATCCGCCGCCGCTAAACGGACGGACGTGGTAATATTACGTGTGGAGGTAATTCCCAGCTCGCTCGTGGGAGGAGATCTGTGTGAGAGGCAGACTGTCTGCTTTGATGTCGCGACGACGGAGAGGAAGGAGACGAATCCCCGAAAGAGGAGCGACAACCGCCGTGGTTGGACAACAACGCCAACACATCCTGTCACCCAGAATGCATCACAGCACAGAGGAGGAGAGGCAGAGAGACAGAAAGTAGACTAATGAGTTTACCTCCTGTTTTAAACTGTGAATTTTATAATTACTTCAATATTATGAATGTATAAATGTGAAACATTAAATCTGTTTAATGTGGTTAGACGACACACACAGAACATAAAGAGTGATGAGTAGTAGACTGTTGAGTTTATTGTGCAGTTTTTTTAAGATGATTGTCATCTAGTAACAACTGATGCTGATGATTAGCAGGTATAATGTTTCCTATGTTTACAATCTTAGTTAAGCATGTTAGCATGTTAGTATTAGCTGCTTAGCCAAGGCTGATGTAAATGACATCAGTCCTGCGGGTATTTGGTTTGGCACATTGACCTGATGATGACAATAGATTAAAAGTCAAAGGATCCCCAAAGTTACAACAATTCATCCTGTGGGGAATGTGAATGCTGAGCCATATTCCATCACACTCCACCCAATAGTTGTTGAGAAATTTCACTTCAAACCAAAAATGTGAACCTCAAGATGGCGCTCAAGAAAAAGTCAGAGGATCATGAAAGTCTGTAGGTTTTTTCCTGATATCGTGTTTAATCGCGAAGTCATCAAATACTGACATAATGTGATATTGACACTGGAGGCACCCGTAATCGTCTTTATGAGACGCTCCGGGCTTTAGCTAACCCTAATGTAAACCTGTCCGTGGCAATGCATGATGCCAAGAGCAACTGACTTAGTATAAAGAGCGAGAAAGTCCGCGCAAGGTGGAAGGATGGGGTGGTTGATGGATCAAACCAAACAAGACTTTCACTCAGGAGACCACTGTTTGTGTCCCAAAAGTCAACAGTGTTTTAACACAGCCATACACAATATAAATACGATCACTGCACATTGAAATCCCTCTCAACATAGTTACATCATGCCCCGTCTAGTGCCTAAACCTAACCATAACTGTTTCACAACAATAACACGTGTCACAATGTGTTTCAGCCCGTGTTACACAGACATCATGCTATAGAGCCGCTACTAAGTCCCTTCCCTCATACCTCCTTTGCATATTTACACAGAACCAAACGACGACCATATCATGCTGCTTCAGTGTGTGCTTTTAAACAGCATCCTGGAAGCAAAAGAGGCATGATGGGCTTAACGTTTAACACGACAGCATCTGCATCTAATGTGACATATATGTGTCAGCAGTGCTTTATAAACAATAACGATGGCATGACATGGCAATAACAATCATTTACAGTCCCTATTATGCGGCGGCTAATCTCGTTCTCTCCTTGGAGCTCCCGGACCTCATTGTTTCCACAGTTTGTGGACATTTTCGGCAGCTGTTCTTCTTCTCTAAGTTAGCTGCTAACTGCTACAAGCTACTTTTTAAATCTCCTGCAGTGGGTCGCACATGTAACACATCTTCAAAATGTCATACCTATCCTGCTGATAATCCCATCATGCTGCCTTTCCTAATACAGATATTGTTTCAGCGCTGTTACTACCATATGTGGCAGCTTAAAGGTGAGACAACTCCGTCCCCCCATTCTGCGACCTTTATACAAAGTCTGCATTTTAATGTAATGTCTTAAAAACTGGATTGTTCTGATAATTAGTTCAGACATTCATGTTCCCCTCTGGATCAAAGTTTTACAAGTCTCAAGCAAAAAGCAACCAAACTGAAATCAGTCAACTCTACATGGTGAAAAAGTACAGTATGTGTGTGTAAAACTGATATCATACTCAGGTGCCATGCTACCAGCCTAACCAGTAAACACACCAGCATGTCTCCCTCCCAGTGGTGTATGGACTGGGCGAGCTGCTGGAGGGCTGAGGAGTGTTTTTCCTTCTTTAAGACTGAAGCCTCTGTGGGCCCATTTAATTAGCGAGTCTTTAATACCAATTTAATGGAAATTAGTTTCAGACCCCCGCATGAATTCCATGTGTAGTCTTATAGATTAGGGACTCCCAGCTATTCTCTACCATCTGTGCCATAATTAGAGACCAAACTGAAAGACATAATAAACTCTAACTTGTTAATGTAAATATGACTTACAGCTGCTCGTCTACATTTAGTGTAAATTTATGTATCTCTGCATTCCACTTTATATTCCCATATATGATTGTTACATGCTGCGACTGATTTCATTTTCAGATGATAAATATTCTCCAGTTAATAACTGTCTCAATAAATCTGTCTGGTGTTATTATGCGCTCCCTAATAATCCTCTGATCCATACTTTCTTTTCCATAATTCCATTTCAACACGTTGATAATTTCAGCTCTTACGTTTATTCCTGTTCTTGTTTAAATCTTTTTACTGCTCATTTCAAACCCGACCAGTGGAGCAGCAATTCTGACCTTTCAAAGTCTGAAATGTATTTGTTATTATAGAGCCTCCATCAGGTCAATTACTTTAGGAAGTGAAGTGTAAAAGCTCAAAGAAATAACTGCCAATTCATGTGTTAGTTAAGCTATAAAGACTGTCAGAAATGAGTTTTAGTTAAAGTGTTTATTGAAGTGTAAACACTATAAGAATTTAATTTCAGTTGGGGCTGTAACAGCTCATGAATTAGTGCTGAACGGTCACGGCACAGGGGTCAAAGTTTGGTGCACACAGCCACATGCAGAACACTTTGTACATTGATGCACATAATGTGGAACCAACGTTTACAAGCGCAAGTTTTGCATGAAAATTTTTAGCCATACGCCATTAGCAACAGGCGCTGAGGTTAGCACAGTGAGCTGATTGGCTGTGAGTCAGTCACACTATGGAGAGCACAAATAAAAAGGTAGAGCTGGAGGACCTACCCGCTGGTTTCAAGGTCAGCTACAACAGCACTGGAGAAAGAGTTGTTTAAAAAGGCCCAGACACACTAAACTGACTTCAGAGAACTAGTGACATTGGGAGCCCCCCTCTGCGTTACCTCACGTCGCCTATGCCTTGGCCAAAAAGTTGCACATGATCACATCGCAGAGACTACAGCCGACTGCCAACAGACACATATGTATGCACCTGCATGAGAGGAAATAACTCTCCACACCAGCAGACGGCGGTAGTCTGCATTCAAAAGGGAAACTGGAAAACTGCCTTGACGCTAGTTAGCCGGTTAGCACATTAACAACACAATCAAATGTTCAAAGAACAGGGCACATTTACTGTACACCTCTGAATGATAACACAAACCATCAGGAACATTTCTGCTCGAGCTCAATGGCTAAAGAAAAATAATCTTATTTTATGTAACAAGCTTATTTTAATCTCACTCCTTCTTAACTTCAGCTCTTTGTTTACTTTCCTCACTTCGTTACTCTTCTGTGCTGCCATGTTACTCAACGTCAGGTGTGTTTATTTCGACAAACAAGATGGATTTTTTTTTTTCCTCATTTTATATGGAAAATAGTTTAACTTAAGTTGTCAGTGGGAAAATTGCAACCTCAGTCCTCAACAGGAGGACTGTGTCTGTGTTTAACTCATAAATGAAAAGAAACGTGCAATGATGCCATATCATTTTTTTATGCCAAAACATGACTCCTAAACCGAGATATGAAACAAACCGTATTTTCAGTGTACCGTTACACCTCTGGCGTCGGTTGAGGTGTAAGTGCAGAAAGGAGTTTGACATTTAGTAAAATATGAATATTTGCTTTCCAGCCCAAGAGTGAAATGTGAAGGTCAAAACCACAGAGAGGGGCTTTTTGAACTTTGAACAGAGCCATGCTAGCCGTTTTCCTCTGCTTCTGTTCTTTATGCTAAGTTATACTAATCAATTCAAGGTTCTAGCTCCATATGTAGCATACAGACAAAGGGAGTTGTATCGATCGTCTCATCTTACTGTCAGCAAGAAAGCGAATAAGTGTATTCCCCAAAAATGCCAGCCTTTCCTTTAAAGGAGTTAAAGTTTAAATGACTAAAAACTGTTCAGAAGTCAGTACCGAACTAAAGAGAAACTTAAAAAAAAAAGACTAGTAAACAAAAAAATCAGTCATTTCAGCAAATGTCTCAGAACATTTCTTTACCTACATGGGACAAAAAGCCCTTTAGTGGCCATGGCTAAGTCAACAAAATATGGACTTTAACTTGGAAGGCCACTGTTTGTTCCAGTCAAAGAAGTTTGTTTTATTTAAACCATAATGACAAAGGTCTCCTAACATTACAGGAGCAGTTGTTGCTACCCAAACCACAAAGTTTCTCTGACCTTATCAAACACTTTTTGTGCCTAAACCTGACCAAATCTTAACCTTTGCTTTGTCAAATCATAAAAGGTATTTACTTTTAAAACAGAGATTCTGGAGAGCTTTTTTGGAGAGCTCAAACAAATGATGCTGTCCTGTGGATGGAGGACCCCGATCAGCAATCGCGGGCAATTACAAATTACGTATTTTGGTGATAAAATTAGAGGACTTGTTGTGAAACAAGTGACTGTGAATGATGCTGATATTCAGAACTGAGACCTGCACGATTAAAACTATTAACCCCTTTATTACATATCATATCAACATTTCTAAAGTGATGTAGTATATCACCTGACTTTGTCATCTGGAGGTGGAAGGGATGGTGGCTAGCGTGACACCTAGATGGGATGCCTGCCAAGCTGCAGACCACTGTAGATGTTTAAGACCAATAATAAACTAAGTATGGGTGTTTCTTGGCAAGTCATTGCTGTGTTTCGTGCGGCTTTTAGGCACCAAACGAGGATGTTTTTAATGACCAGCCACTGTTTGTGCCACAAAAAGCAGTTGTTTTTGGACATTGTTTCGTTTCCTGCCAGGATAGTAGGGATGTAAATTACATGGCGGAAATGGTAACACAGACATCCAATGGTAATCTCCAAAAAAGGCGTACCTTAAAGATGGTAATATGTATCGATGTTTTCACTTTGCATCGATAGAGACATCGCTGTTTCCTGGCAAGATTGTGACACTGAAAACGGATATTTTTAGCAAAAAGATGATATTTTCCTAATTATAACCAGCTTGTTTGTTTTTTTTTTAAACCTAACCACATGTTAACCATGGTGTTGCTGAAACATAAGGAAACCTAAAGTTTAACATATCCGCTACATTATCAAGTACAAATGTAAAATATCTGTGCTTTGCATAAAAATACAACATTTATTCCAGGGATTGGGTTGCTTAATTCCTACCTGAACAGTAAAACCAAGTCTTAACCTTCAAACAATTCTTTGAAGTAGTGAAGACCAGACAAAATGTCCTCACAATGCAGAAATGTCCTCAATAGGATGGTCTGAAACTTTGTCCTCACAAAGATAGTAATACAGACACACGCACACATAGACACACACACACTGTTAGAGTCCCTTGTAGCGAGGAAGTCATTCAATCTGAATGTTCAGCTGGTAAACAACAGTGATAAGGTCCTTCTCCTCCCTCTGCTTTACTGTACTACACCTGATTATTTACTTGCTAATTAGCAATCAGGGAGGCCATAAATCTTAACTGCAAGAAGACGTGAATACTTCATTTCCTGCTCTGCTGAACAGGAATCTCACCAGATATAAATATATTAAACCGGCTGCCGAGCAGCTCGTTCCAGTCATTTCCTCGTTCGCCGTCTCTTTATGAAACATGTTGAAGGAGGCGGCCACCATCTGACGCATGACAGCAGATTAAACCATGTGAGAAAATATGACAAAATGTGTGAAGCTGTGTGATCATACTGTATGAAGGTGTGGTGAGCGTGACTGCTGGAGGAAAGTCCTCTTAATTTGGTTCTTTTCACTTGATTTAAAGGCTCAAAGTAATGAAAACATAACATTATTTTTGCATTTAATCAATTATCTTCTGAATAAAAGACAATTTAAAAAACAAGGAACAAAAACAATTTCCCCCTGGGGATTAATAAAGTATTCTGAATCTGAATCTGAATCTGAATATAGTCTCAATTTGAACCTATTTTTAATGACATTGCATTGCTATTTTACTGTCTTGGTCTGCTGTAAAGCATATGAAGAATTTCAACCTACCCAAGTAATATTGGAATTCATTTCTGCAAACCAAGAATTTGTCACATTTGTACGTTGTTACGTAGCAGATACATTAAAACTTTGTGTTTATTTATGTTTCAACAGCAGTGTGGTTAATGTGTGGTTACGTTTGGAAACAGATACACTTGATTAATGTCAGGAAAAGACAACAAGATGTCGTCTTAACTACGTCACTTTAGACACACTGCTATGATAAGTGTGAAATATACAAATGTAAGGTATCTCTGGTTTCCATAAAAGTACAATGCCAACATTTTCTTCAGGCAACTAGGCTGGCAGACCATTGCCCATCGCAAGAATCCTCTTTGGCGAACACCTACACCTTAGATGTTGACTTTAGTGCTTAGGTCAAGGACTTGTCTTTTTAGTAACACTCAAGACCCCCAGGAAAGGCTAGAAATACAGAACCAAACGCAACTTTGTCAAGAAACAGTTATCTCATTGGAGACACTGTCAGATGATGAACCGTCGACAGAATGAGACTCCGCAATATGTTTGCCTTTCAAGATCACTGTGTCAGATTAGGCTTCAATAGAGTCAGACTTTTCCATCCTCCATGACTTCTCTAATGTAAAATTATACCATCTTCCCTCACAGAACTGCCATCATCACTACGCTTTTGCTTCAGCGTGTTTATGGTTGGTCAATGTCCCCAAACACGTAGTCGAGGGAGAATCTGACATGTTTTTCTCTGCTCATTTTGAGGCTTCACAAATGCTGTTGGTTGTCTCTCGCTGTGTTATTACACAGGATGAAACTAGAAACAGCGAGGCGTAAGAGACTTGAACTGTGACTCTTTTCAGTCTGATGGTAGTTCGCTTTCAATTCAATTCAATTTCATTCATTTCTGTATCAACAGAGAACAGTGGTTACGTAAGGAGCAGATTTATTCTTGGAAAAACTTGGAATAAATGTTGGCATTGTACATTTCTGCAAACCACAGATATGTTACATTCGTACATTATTATGCAGGGAATACATGTGGTCAACGTGGTTAGCTTTAGGCACAAAAAACACTTAGAAATGGTTAGGAAAAGACTATGTTTTGACTTTAAATACCTGTTTTTTGTGGCACAATCCTGCCTTCAAACGCAGCAAGGTCTTGGTAAAAAACAACCCCTTCTTGTGGCACTATCCTGGCTGATAAGCAGCCAAGGGTTGCTAAAAATACCCATGTTTGGGGCTAAAAAGCAGCAGTAAACACAACGATGACTCTCTGGTTTTGTTGGTTATTGGTCTCTAACAGTGGTCTGCTGCTTAGCAGGCATCTCGTCTACTTCTCATATCATCCACCATGCCCTCCAGCTCTAGATGACAAAGTCAGCTCATATAGTTTACCCTCCCTATACCCTTTAGAAACCTTGATATGACACACATAAAACATATAAATGTAACATAATTTTGTTTTGCAGAAACGTACAATGCCAACATTTTCTTCTGGCGACTGGGCTAAAGAGTTCACCACCTCCTTTAACAGAATGCAACTAAAACATTATTTGTTATTTCAGCTCCATACACTCAAAGAAACAGAACAAATAATAACTCCATTACATGCACTCTCTAAACCTACCATCTCAAACACAGACACAGAGCTCATTTATTGCATTCCTTTCACGTCGTCTCTTGTTATTCCTGCATTGTTCTTTCTTCACTCCCGTCATTTGCATCTCTGTTTGTCGTCTCGTTCAGGTTGAGATGTTTTTAGAAACCCCACGGGCTTTTTATGTTTCCTCACCTGAACAGTTTGTACTTCATTTCCTCGTCCTTTTGTTTTTTTGTTTCTCCCTCCAGTGTGTTTTAGTGTTTGTGAAAAATCAACTTAAACAAAAAAAATAAATAAATAAATAAATAAACATAAGGTTTTGGCATCTGTTTTGTTCTCTGGAGACTTTGGAAAAGGAGGCGTGTAGTTAAATGAGAGCGGAATAACAAGACGACAGTGTCTGTAATGCACTGGAATGACACTTCTTATTAAAATTAATGTCACAGGGATGAAAACATGCTGACTGAACTCTGTCAGGGTGTCTCATATGGGAAGATTCTTAGCTCCTGAACCTTAAAGCTGTCTGATCTGTGGCTGCTGAAGATTACAGAGGTGAGAGTGAAACCTACAGCAGTCAAGCTTATACCTCCTCTAATAGCCATGTAATCACATTACATTCAAGTTTAAATGTTCCTCATGTTGCCGGTGAACACATGAATCTCTCATGAAGCCAAAGACAGAAGTTTGGTTCCGCTGTGTGAACAGCAACAAATCCACACAGCGGGTCGTCAGACATGAGGATGCTCAGCCTGAAATTTCATGACAAGATGAAGAAGCAAATCTTTTAGCACCACAAAGCTGATTAAAATTGGGAATGTTGAAGACAGTATTCATTCATTCTCTGTAACCAATGATAAAGGGTTATGAGGGGGAGCCTTAAGCCTATCCCAGCTGACATTGGGTGAGAGGCAGGGTTCACCCTGGACAGGTCACCAGGCTATCACAGGGCTGACACATAGAGACAGACAGCCATTCACACTCACATTCACACCTATGGACAATTTAGAGTCACCAGTTAACCTGCATGTCTTTGGACTGTGGGAGGAAGCTGGAGTACCTGGAGGAAACCCACACTGACACGGGGAAAACATGCCAACTCCACACAGAAGGGTTCCCCCACCCTGGGTTCAAACCAGGAACCCTCTTGCTGTGAGGCGACAGTACTAACCACTGCCCCGCCGTGCCGCCCCCAGAAAAGATATTGCTTAGTGTGTGATATTACCCATTCAGAATAGCAAAAACTGTTTTTACATATCAAGTTCAGGCAAAATTGAAAAAATAAAATTATTATTTGTAATACAAAGTCACAGCTGTGAGATTATCTTCATGATTGAAAGCATGATTTGTTCCCTCTGAACTATAAAAATCGAAATTCTACCAGAATATTGTTTTTTTGGCTCATTCTAGACAGGCAATTATCTCACACTCATTACTTTGAATAAAACAGTATTGGTTTATTGGTAGAAAAATAAATGGATTATAAAGCCAACATAAGCCTCTCTCACCAGAGATTCAGCAAGTTTAAAACTGGACTCAGGTAAGATGGCTGCCATACGGTTTCATCACAGAATGGCACTGAGTGTTTTATATCTATAATATCACATTTATGTCCTCTGATACTGCAGGAACTCAAACTTACAAATTGAACTAATGCTTGAGACAGAAAAGAATATTTTCAAAAAGAAAGAAAAGGAAACACTATCAAGAAGAGTTAAGAGTCAAGAAGTGATGTTCATATGAGTAATTCCTATACAATGTTTACATTTGATTAATTAGATAGTCTTGAGGAAGATGGAAGTTGTATGAAATTATCCAAACTCAATTACCTGAACAGTGTTGTCAGGATCATCTCTGCAATATAAGATTAAAGTTGCCTGCAGTGAGGATTAAACACACAACCTTCAGGCTATAGGAAAAGTTAATTACAAAAGGTCTAAGGCTTGCAGTGCTGAGATTTTACAATATTAGACACAGCAGCAGTAGCTGACTGTGATAATATATAATACTAGTCCATACCACTGAGTGCACATAGATTGACCACGTCAATGAGTAGAAAAACGTGAGACAGACAGAATGACTGACTGACAGAATGACACACTGACAGTTTACGTGATTATGTACAGCATACCATACCATGACTTAGTCATACCAAACATTAGAAAAAAACAAACAAACATTGGTCCACAGGGGGAGTCACAGCGATCGGTCGCATTTTAGCCATTTTTAAGCATTTTTCTGTTGTTATAGCACCACCCAGTTGCCAATTAGAGTTTAGTAAAAATCCATTTGGCGGTTAGGCCTAGATAAGAAATGAGCTCTCCAGCGCCCCCATTTTGTTTGATGGGGTCAATAATGGAGGGGTCCCCTCAGATTATGTGTGGTCATATGCCTACAAAGTTGCGTGGTGATGGGTGAAACCCTTGAGATGTTATACACCTTTATGTGATGAGCCACGCCCTCCGCAATATTCATTGGCTTACAGAAGCTCAGTTTTAGTAAGTTTTCCAACTTTTGCCAAGAGGGAACTTTAGATATTGGTCCCTAGATTATGTTCACCCAGTTTCATGCAGATCGCTCAAACTTCCTAGGAAGAGATCCATTTGAAGTGTTTTTCAAAAAATTCAAAATGGTGGAAATAAATCTATAAAAGCGGAAGTTATGGGTTCTTGAGGCAAATGTGTTCCTCATGAGGAGAGGCATCTCTGTGCAAAGTTTCATGTCTCTGCAACATACGGGGCATGAGATATGCCCATTCAAAGTTTGACATTTCAATCGGTTGCTATAGCGCCCCCCTTTGGCCAATTGATGTAATATTGCTTCATTGGCATCCTCCCATGACCCTCTACCACTGTGCCAAATTTCACATGGATTGACCAAGTCAGTGAGGAGAAAAACGTGGAACAGACACACACACACACACACACACACACGCACAGACAGAGTTTTCGTCATTATATAGTAAGATGTATACACACAGTTTAAAAACGACCTGCTCATTTTCAGGTTTGTACTTGTATTTGGAGTTCTACTAGAACATGTTTAGATGCCTTAATTGTCAAAATACGTTCCTTTCCTCATCCTGTCTGTGCTTAAACATGCCCGTCTTTTTAAGCCCACCTCCTTAAAAAGCCCAGTCTGCTCTGATTGGTCCGTGTTTTGGTCAGGTCTTCCATATCTTGGCATCTCTACACCGTTGTTGCAGCTGGGGAGTTAGTGTAACAAGGAACAGCGGCACTTCCTACCATTAAAAATCACTGATAAAAGCTTTGAAACTCAACCGGACATGTTCCAGCAGGAACATGAACTCAACTCAACATATTTCCTGACCTTAGCATGTAGCTACGTGTAGCAGTGTATGTGATGTTAAAGGCCAATTTCCACCAGATGCGTGTTGGCTGCGTCTGCGCTCCGGCACGGCAGCGGAGCCGATAGGATTCCATTCTAGTCAATGTGTGTGTTTCCACCGGCTGCGGTTGTGCTGCGTTCCGGCTCCGTCTCAGCTCCAGCAGTCCGGAGCCCTCCGCAACAGATACGCAGGACTTCTATTTTTGCCGGACGCCGGAGCACAACGCAGCAATTCAGCACAGAGCAGATCGTGCGGGGCAGGAAGTCGTGCACAGAAACAAAATAAAACATCCGGTTAATTTTCAAAATAAAATACACAGTGTTCACGGCGGATCATATTTCCCTGCACTACACCTTGAAAACTACATAATGGGCAGGGGCAGGCCCGAAGTCAACAGGTCAGAGGTTTTCAGACGTCATTTCACCAAGCTTGTCTTTCTTGTCTCTTTGGTTTAAAGGGTCAAACAGCAATTTATCTGACCGTTGGACCGATTATAGTTTAGATTATAGTTACTGAGTGGATTTGCCATCAACACAGTTTATGTCACCAGGTGGTCCCTTCCTCTGTGTCTCCTCAGGAGGATTCAAACCTGTAACCTTGGCAGCATTAGTGCGTTGCTTTACTCGCTGTGCACAGTATCGGCATCCGTCCAACAAACAGCAAACAGCAGCTCCCAGCTACAGATGCTCGTCTGCTGTCAGAGAGATCCTCGACTCAAAGCAAACAGCGGCAGGATGCTGCCGCAGAGGAATGAAGTTCGGCGCTTTTGAAGGTTTCCATGGCTGCTGGGTTTTGCAATGAATATTCAACAACTGTGGAACTTCACCACCCCCCACCACAACCATCCCCTGCTGATCCAAGATGGCTCTCATCAAACCCTTCGACATGAACAAAAACCAAGTGAGCCAGGAGCGGGGACTCTATTCATCTCTCCTGCAGCCGATTTATAAGCGACAAGGGACATTCTCTCCCCATCCCCAAGAAAATGATGTTTTGCAGAAATCAGTTCTGAGGCCGCTCAGAGGCAAATGGTTCTGTTCACAGCCGAACATAAAATCAATCAGGTTTGTAATGGTCTGCATTGAGAGCATGACAAACACCCACAGCAGTGCGGAGCTCTGGGTACAGTGTACCCGCTCAGAAATACAGGGACACAATCATTTTCCTTAGCCAGCACGCTGAAAATGAGAGGCGTTCTGTAAATAAGATATTACTCTGCGGACTGCCGTATTCCCTTGAACAATTTTCCTTTAAAATGAGTGCCAATTATAAGCAGGAGTCAGTCTCCCCTGCAGTGTAGCCGTATCACATTTGAAATTTAAATCCGAGACGATATTCTTGGCAGATGATAGATGCGGCTTTATGAGGGATTTTAACAAAATCCCCGGCGAGGAGGAGAGTCGATACAGATCTGTTTCACGTGTGGAGGACTCGGCTATCTGTTGCTTTGAGGAAAAATCCCCTCCTTCAAAGGGCTGCCAGGTAAACAGGTGGCGTTAAGATCGGAAGACAAACAGACGGGGGGGTGGGGAAGTGCACGGAGCTGATAATGCCATGAGGACGGCGAGTTGAATCTAAATGTCACAGTGTTTCTGCGCTCACATGAACTTTACAGAACCAGTGTCTCCATTTCCCTTCTTCAGCTCTATATGCTTAGTGCCTGTTCATCTGTGTGATCCTCTCTGCTGGATCATTACCCTTCGCCAGAGAACAGGGGGCTCTACTAAATGTGAGCGTCTCAGTTTAGGTTAAATTACCGTTCAGAGCTGGTCCCCTCGTCTCTGCGCTTCCAGGAATAGTCGAACAGAAACATCTCTTTTCCCACCGAAACAAAACAGGATGTCACTAACAGAGAGCGGCTGCCATCGAGGGGTAATTATGGAAGTGGGTTTGTCCTGCTGTCACCAGCCTGTGTACTCCACAGGCTGCGCAGCCAACACCTCAAATGGAAAAAAACTGACAGCACTGTCCTCACGCTATCAAACAGCTCGGAACGGCAGTCAAATCTGTCAATTTCCTCATGTGAAATCTCACTTTTGCTGGTCTCCGAGCAGCCGGCGGGGCTGCGGCGTCGCTAGTTTGAACAGGTTGAATCAGTGTGTCTGACTTTCACAGAAACTGAGCGCTAATGGAACAGCAGACGTCTGAGAGCGAGGACGGACATCTGAGAGGCTTCAGGGCCACATTCAGACAGAAAAACTTGCAGTAAATCTCAGGCGAGGTTTGTCTAATGAGCGGTGACGGAGAGTCCGTGATGATGTTCTGCACCGTTTGACTGGACCACACTGACTCTACCTGCCTGTATCGCACTGTTTTCCCATTATGTTCAGTTCCCAGCTGGTGCTGGTTCAGGTGCACTCGTGTTAGTGACATAAAGTCTGCGGTATTAGCTCACTTCCAAAGGTCCCTGCTGCACAGGAATGTAATGTCATCTGTGCTGTGTCACAGTCGGAGCAATGCAGGTGCTTTTGTAATGACAAAACACAAGAGCAACAAAACTGTTGAGTCCCAGAGAGCACCTGTGCTTTAGCCTGAAGGCTCAGATGTGCTTATAGCCACATGGGCAGGTGTGTAGCAGCTGTTTCAGATAAAACCCGCAAGAGTAAATCGTTAGAAAAAGGTAAATAGATAGTTTTAAAAAGAGTGCAAAATGAAGAGCAGCGTATAATCTGACAGAGCAGCTAATCAGGATGCTAAAGACGACATCAGGTGATATACACTCAGAAAGTTTACTTTTTAACCTGGTGTCCTCTCACACTTGATTTTTTAGTCTTTTACTTTAAGTCCTGCTACAATCAGAGAAATAATTGACCTCTTGCTAAGCCCCGCCCCTTTGTGAGGGTTCAACAAGCTATCCGAGTAAGCATGGAGCCCACACTGTAACTAACTGCACTCACTGAAGAAATATTATCATATTTTTGGAAGAAATGAAAGAGTGATTCCAGAGAGAAGCAGACAGAGGGGTCTACAGTGTGTGTTTGAAGGATATATCCAGGATGTCAAACTGACTCAGCAGCAACAACAGGTTAAAAAGACAAAGATAGTTAGAAGCTAAAGCCGAACTATAGGCTTCAGATCACAGTGTAAAAGTGAACCACCACATCACTGCTGTGCTTTATTGTTTTTAACATACGTTAAAAACAATAGATCATTTAAAACAAGAGCTAAAAGCAAGACAAGAAATAGTTAAAAACAGTGCAGAAAATGCATTTAAAAAGCAAACATAAAGCAAAAGCAACAGCAGACAAATATGAAAACAATAGCTACAGATTATCCTAACAATAAGTTAGATATCTAGTTCACTGGTAAGCTGCAGTAAATAGTAATGTTTTAAGCCCTGATTTAAATGAGTTGACAGTTTCAGCCAACCTCAGATATTCTGGAAGTTTGTTCCACAGGCGGGGAGCATAGAAACTAAAGGCTGCTTCACCTTGTTTGGTTCTGATCCTGAGAACACTGAGTAAACCTGTTCCAGATGATCTGAGGGGTCTGGATGCTTCATAACGTACAAGTATATCAGAGATGTATTTAGGCCCGAGACCATTTAGTGCTTTATAGACAAGTAACAAGATTTTAAAGTCTATCCTTTGACACACACGAAGCCAGTGCAGTGACTTAAGCACTGGTGTAATGTGCTCCACTCTCTTGGTGTTGGTGAGGACTCTGGCAGCAGCGTTCTGGACGAGCTGCAGTTGTCTGATTGATTTTTTACTCAGGCCTGTGAAGACACCATTACAATAGTCCAGCCTGCTGAAAATGAAAGCATGAACAAGTTTTTCTGTATCTTGTTTAGACAGAAATTCTTTTATTCTTGTTATGTTTTTAAGGTGGTAGTAGGCTGATTTAGTAATTGTCTTAATGTGACTATTGAAATTTAGGTCTGAGTCCAGAACTACACCAAGATTTCTGGCTTGATTTGTTGGTTTTAGTGTCATGGCGTCAAGGTGAGCACTGACTATTGATCTTTGTTCTTTGGGGCCAAAAACAACTATCTCAGTTTTGTCTGTGTTTAGTTGTAGAAAATTCTGGCACATCCACGTATTGATTTCATCAATGCACTTATTTAGCAGATGTAGGGGACTGTAGTCATCTGGTGACACTGTTATGTAAAGTTGTGTGTCATCTGCATAAGTATGGTAGGAGACGTTATGATATTCCATAATCTGAGCAAGAGGAAGCATATAGATGTTGAACAGAAGAGGCCCAAGAATGGACCCTTGAGGAACTCCACATGTAATTTTTGTTCGCACAGATTCATAATTGCCAAGTGACACAAAGAAATCCCTGTCTTGTAAATAAGATTTAAACCAATTTATCACAGTGCCAGAAAGTCCCACAAACTTTTCTAGTCTGTCGAGCAGTATCTTATGGTCAACTGTGTCGAATGCAGCACTGAGGTCCAGTAATATCAGAACCGAAATCTTTGATGCATCACTGCTCAGATGAATGTCATTTAAAACTTTTACAAGTGCAGTCTCAGTGCTGTGATGTGCTCGAAATCCAGACTGAAAGGCATCAAAGGAATTGTTTTGCTCCAAGAAGGTGTTAAGTTGCTGAAAAACAACCTTTTCAATGATCTTTCCTAAAAATGGTAGGTTTGATATGGGCCTGTAGTTATTTATTACTGAGGCATCCAGATTAGGCTTTTTTAAAAGAGGTTTAATGACTGCAGTCTTCAGGGCCGTCAGAAAAAGGCCTGACTGAAGAGAACAGTTGACTATCTGTAGTATATCTGATGCTATGCAGTCAAAAACATCTTTAAAAAAGCTTGTAGGCAGAGTGTCAAGGCAGCAGGTAGTGGACCTAAGGTTTCTAACTATGTCTGTCGAAGCAGCATAATTTAATGGGTGAAAAAGTGCCAAATTAACTGGAGTAGTCTTACGAGGCACAGGTGAAATAGCCTCTGTGTTGGAGCTACAGACTGTCTGTCTTATCTTTAAAATCTTGTCTGTGAAAAAAGAAGCAAAGTCATTGCATGCCTTGGTGGATAGCAGTTCAGGAGGGACTGACGCTGATGGGTTTGTCAGTCTGTCAACAACAGTAAATAAAGTCTGTGCATTGTTGTTATTGTTGTTGATAATCTCAGAGAAAAAGGACTGCCACGCCCTTTTTAGCTCCAAGTTATAGATGTGCAGACTTTCCTTATAAATGTCATAATGAACCTGGAGTTTGGTTTTTCGCCACCTGCATTCTGCTTTTCTACATTCTCTTTTTTGAGCTTTTACCTGTGTGGCGTTCCTCCATGGTGGTTTTTTCTTACCAGAGACAACTTTGACCTTCATGGGGGCAATATTGTCCATAATATTCATAGCTTTAGAGCTGAAACTATGAACCAGATCATTGACAGAGACTGAGGGCAGAGCTGGTGTGGGTATAAAATCCTGGGTGAATAGTGTACAGGTGTTTTCGCTGATACAGCGTTTTCTGATTACCCCTGTTGTAATTTTACTGGTGTCAGCAGAGATGGCCATTTTAAAGAAAACACAGTAATGATCAGAAAAGGCAACATCAGTCACCACAACCTCAGAAATGTTGAGCCCTTTGGAGATAATTAGATCTAAAATATGTCCCTTATTGTGTGTTGGCTCTGTTACATGCTGGGAAAGTTCAAAGTTGTCCAGGATGTAGAAAAGTTCTTTCACACTGCCATCTTTGGGATTATCAATATGAATATTAAAATCACCCACTATAACAACACAGTCAAAATCAATACAGACAACAGACAATAGTTTAGAAAAGTCATCAACAAAGTGTGCACTATATTTTGGGGGCCTGTAAATGGTTACTAATACTGCTTGACAGGAGGATCTCAACTGCAGTGCAACATATTCAGAAGACTCAAACTTCCCATATGACAACTGTTTGCACTGGTAAACATCCTTAAATAAAGTGGCTACTCCACCTCCTTTCCTGAGTTCTCTAACTGAGCTGATAAAATGGAAGTTTGGGGGGGCTGATTCAATAAGTACTGCTGCACTGTTGTTTTCATTTAACCAAGTTTCAGTTAAAAACAAAATCAAGGTTTCTCTTGATAATAAAATCATTAATTAACAGTGACTTGCCAGCCAGAAATCTGATATTTAATAAAGCTAAGTTTAGTGTACTAACATTGTCTGACACAGTCTGTGGCTGACGCATAACTGGAGTCAGATTTGATAGAGTAGCTGTGCGCTTCAAGTACACATTGTTTTTCCTGATGCTAGTCAAAACAGCAATGACAGACCTTGGAGATGACTCTGGCTGATGCTTTTCAATTACAAGATGTGTTTGACCATGCCACCGGCTATTTAAGATCGCTGGTATGTTTAAGGAAGCGACGTTGGTTCCTTGGTGGTTGTGGTGAAGGGCAGGAGGGGGGTTGTTGAATCCCTGACTAGGACAGGGACATCCTCTGAATGCCTTGGGTGATGTGGAGCAAAGGGTCAGGTGAAGGGGGAGAGATGCAGGCTGTCCGTCTCTGTGCCCCGTACTTGTCCTTGGCTCTTATCTGTCCATTCTTGTTTTGGTGTGGCATTCCAAGAGCATGATGTAGGTTGGCCCCGAGTAGTCTGCATCCAATGATGTTCGGATGAATCCCATCACGCTGAAAGCGATCCTTACAGTTCCAAAAGATGTTAAAATTGTCAATAAACTTTATCCCATGAGTGAAGCATGCCGATGTCAGCCATGTATTCAGGGCAAGGAGTCTGGTAAAAGACTCGATTCCTTTCCCCAGGGTTGGAATGGGGCCAGAAATGAACACATTTTGTGACTGACAGTCACTCAGTTTCTCCAGGAGCAGGGAAAAGTCTTTTTTCAGGATCTCAGAGCCAGTTTTTCTTCGTAGAATGTCAAAAGACCCAGCATGGATGATGATCCTCATGTTACTGGGGTGTGTAGAGAGGATCACTGGCAACAGCTCGGTTAGCTCCCTGACAGACGTGTCAGACACTGTTAGATTTTCAGTCTTTGCCATTCTTACATGCTTGGTTATTGAGTCCCCGATCAGGATGGTGTCTGGCTGATCAGGTGTGGTGTTAGCGATACTTCTACTGGCCCTTGGCTTCTCAGGTGTGGAGTTAGCATAGTTTTTTCTTTTTTTTCTGGCCCTGGGTCTAGCAGTGGTTTTGGGGCTATTGCTTGCATTTTGGATAGCCTTGGCCTGCCTGGGTTCAGTGTAGTTGGTATTGTCACACATTTCATTTGGAGCCAGTGCATCAAACCTGTTCTGTAGAGAGAGTTCAAGTGGAGGGGTGAGAGCTGGGGCTCTCTTGACTGATTTCCTGCTGGATTTGCCTTTGCGTCTAGTGACATCAGCCCAAGTCCTGGCTGGAGTTGATGCTTTTGGTCGAGCACCAGTCCTGTGCCAGTAGGAAGGGTTGTTAGGGAAGGCCAGTTTGGGAGCCTCTGCAGCTGATCCAGTGGTGTTAGGACATATCCATGGGATTGTGTCAGCCAAGTCAGCAATGGTATGCTCCACATTTGTTGTATTTCCATATATAAAAGTCTGTCCATCAGCACCTTGTATGTTAGCTGCCACAGAGTCAATGAATTGCTCACTCTCACAAATTTGTTGTAGCGTTTCATTCTTCTTTTGAAGCTGCCTTATCGTCTCAGTTAGTCGCTCACACTCTGTGCAGCTCACAGATTTTGCCATCTTGTCCTTGTCCTAATCACAGGTTTCCAGTCACAGACACAGCAAAAGGCTTGCACTGTGCCTCAGCCCTGCTCACACAGTACTTAAGTGGTGAAAAAGTGGTGAAAATATGGCAGTAGTCCTCAGTATCTTTCACAAATTAAAGTCCCAATGCTTTATAAGTATCCAGGATCTACTTTCTGTAGCTTTTAGCAGGAAAAAACAAGTATATCCACAAAAGAATGTAAGCAAAGTGGAGCACAAGCAGCAGAGCGTCTGCACTGTAAGAAAGCCGGAAGCAGCATCGATGCTACCTTATGATTGGCCAGTCTGCATCCGTGGCAGGATCTAGCAAAGGGTCAATTGTGTGAATTCAGAGTACTAAATTTCCTCCGCTCTAATCTACAGTAAAGTTGTTGCTGTTAGAACTTCTGCTTCCCGTTAATGACAGAATCCCATTGGATGTGTGTTGGTGAGGTCAGTGTATCAGGCTTTAAGTTCAGTTTAGCTGGGTTTGCACAGCCACTATCCCCTTTGGGAATGACGGCCCTGCTCTGCATTAGTGGGTATTTTTGAAAATGGGCAGAGCATAAAAAACCAACATTTAACCCTAAAGCCGTGCAAAGAAGAGGAGAAAGATTTGGCCTGAAAAAAAGGCCGCTATCAAAAATCTAACTGTACATATGTGTAAACATGTTAAAAGTCCTGTCAGCATGATTAAAGCCAGCACTATTTTGGTCACAGGAGTCATCACATGAAATATCACCTCTTTTGTCACGCCTTCCAAAGGTGATAACATCGCACACGCTGACATCTCAAGTCAAAAACTCAGGTCTCACTGTCTACACGTCAACACTAGCTGGGTTTACATCCAAATGTAATGCGTATTTTCACATAATTTTCAAAAAAATGCATTTTTTGTGCTTTCCCATTCACTATTCTTATGCAAATATTGGGAGTTTGTTAACTGAGTTAAGCAGTAGGATGCATTAATTTTCCAGTCTGGTGCCATTATACCACTGTGGAGGAAGAGCGCCAGAAAAAAATTAAAAGAAAGGAAAACAATGAATGGATAATAACGGAGAAACACTAGACAACTGAAATAGAGTGTTTTGAACAACTAATATTACAGCCCTGTGCTCTTTGAAGAGTTCTGCTATCAGCTGTATGCAGACAGAAGCTGTTAAAAGCTTCCAAAGACGACAAAGGAAGTTTGCATTGGCCGATGCAATGACTACACAACATGGCTCTATGTCATTATTTATGACTGGTATCAGTAGATCCATAAATATACGGATGATGCCCCTAGTGTCCAATGCAAGGAAGTGCATTTCTTTACGGATTGCTAAAAACCTGATAGAAACTACCTGTAGCCATGGGGGAGAGGCAATTTTTTTTTCCGTTTCTTGCCATCCAATTGTTTGGAATATGCGCTTGGAACATTACTGGGACAAAAACAGGACCTGCCAGGTATGTGGAATGATTTATGAAATATTCAGCTAAATAGACGTATGAACAGATGAACGAGTCATAATGACAATCTGACTGTATATAATGTATGACCATATTTTAGCAGATTAACATTACTCACATTCACAATGTGTTAAAACTAGATAAGCAAGTTATTTTTAATCACACAAACTCACTTGACAATCAACACAGGCAACTGAATTGAAGGGAATAGCCTGTTAGCCAGTTAGCTGCCTGTTAGCTAGCACACTGTCATATGGTCTCTCCAAAATCCACTGCAAAAGCTCAGTTTTTTTAACGTACACGAGGCAAATTCTGGACCAAAATATTACAGAGGGAAGGAGTTTCGCAAGCACATTGGATATCGCAGAGATTCCCATAGGAATGAATGGACTTATGGTTGCATCATCTCCGTACACATATGTTAATGGAAACAAGACGTCATTCTCTGTTTCCATTGCACTTAGTCACATTTACATTTTATTGATACACCAACTCTTCCACCTCCCCCAAACAAAATAACATTTTTGGGTTATTTTAAGATTTATTCAGTCGCTTCCACTCAGGTTTTTAATGCACAAACTGAAAATGTGCATAAATAGAGGTAGATGGCAATGCACCTACTGAAAACATTGTTTCTGAACAGCTTCACGTGGACAGAGTTTTACAAAAGATCTGTTCTCAGTGTGGACGAAAAGACAAAACACATTTTCAAATGTACCAATGTACATCCCTATTGAGTTCAACTGTTACTTAACTTGGCTGTAGTGGGGGAGATGCATCATGATTTATTATAAAGTTAGTGCTAAGGTTAATAAACGTTAATATACAAAATGGGAGAGACCAGCGAGACTAAAACCACTGGGAGCTAGTTCCCTGTCACCGATGATGTGTTTTTACATTTATGGTGACACTGACATACTCGGCAGGTACTGTGCTCATCAGCTCACCTTTATTTAGATCAGACGAGAGCCCATGTGTGATGTTCTGCTGTGTTCACTCGAGATGGAAATTAAAGTTGGCATTGTATCTTTTTCAGCAGTTGCATGAGCTTGTTAACAGGAATTGACACTGACATGGTTTTCTGTGCTTCATTATTTTCCTAAATTTCCTCTAGTTCTAGTTATTAGTGTTGTCTATAAACCTCACAAAAAACAATGAGTTTTTAAAGCTCAATAGTACAGTCCTTTTTGATCCTGTAATGTGTCAACGTATCCTGATACAATAGTTTAATAATAATAATACATTTTATTTGGAGGTGCCTTTCAAGTCACCCAAGGTCACCTTACAGAGCATAGAAGATAAAAGATTAATAAGACATCATTAAAACAAAACATCAACATAAGAACAAGTGTAGTGCACAGTGTCCAGTTAGAGTGAATATGCCAGTTTGAACAGGTGGGTTTTGAATTGGGATTTGAATGATGTGATGGAGTCAGACTGTCTTATGTGTGAGGGGAGGGAGTTCCAGAGTCTGGGTGCCGAGCAGCTGAGGGCTCGGGCACCCATGATACTGATGCTGGAATTCCACTGGATGCGTGTCCGTTGCGGAACAGCAGCGCTGGTTATCCGCTGTGTGCTTCGCCATCCATCAACACCCACTGGCTGTGTTTGCTGTGCGGAGCGGTGCAACTCCACCCGAAGACATCTCGGTGCACCTCAGTGATTAATATCTCCTCATCCATGGTGTCAACGGGGTGAAATGACGTCTGAAAACCTCTGACTTGTTGACTTCAGGCCTGCCTCCGCCCATTATGTAGTTTTCAAGGTGTAGTGCAGGGAAATATGATCCGCCGTGAAAACTGTGTATTTCATTTTGAAAATGAACCGGATGTTTTATTTTGTTTCTGTGCACGACTTCCTGCCCCGCACGATCTGCTCTGTGCTTAATTGCTGCGTTGTGCTCCGGCGTCCGGCAAAAATAGAAGTCCTGCGTATCTGTTGCGGAGGGCTCCAGACCACCGCAGCTGTGATGGAGCCGGAACGCAGCACAGCTGTTGGAAGCTCACACATTGACTAGAATTAAATCTTATCGGCTCCGCTACCGTTCCGGGGCACAGATGCAACCAACACGCATCTGGTGGAATTTGGGAGTGAGGCGTGAGGTGGGGATGGTGAGGAGTTCAGCAGAGGTTGGGGGAGGGTGCGGGAGGGGGTGTATTACTGAAGGAGGTCACAGAGGTAAGTGGGGGCTAGACTGTGGAGAACTTTGTAGGTGAGGAAAAGGTTTTTGTAGTGGATGCAGTATATCGCAGTTTGTATGATATCCTGATATCCTACAAATCAGCACCATATGAATGATAATACACCCTTAACGTTAAGTTAAGGGAAGGACTTGGGAAAGTTCTGGGTTTTGTGACCCATCCACCACCCCAGCCTAAATCCTAATTGTACAGCTTGGGACGGCTTCCTTCTTCATGCCAGTCAACGCATTGGGCACATGCCACAATCCAAAGTGTGGGATCATTTTGAGAAGGTGAAGGACGAACCCAAGGTGATATGTAAACTCATCTTCATTGGTCAACTACAAACATGACGTATCATCTGAAACATGGAAGTAGCTACATGCCCATTAGCCCACAGCGTCATTAACAGGCGGCTCGCTCAGTGTGTGACGTGCACTTGTAGATAAAATATAGGCCTATATTAATGAAGGTTCATTAGTACGGTTTTGTATTTCTCTGTAATGTAGCACAGTGTTAACAATGTTACTGATACTATTCTTTCTCACACCTTCAACTCAAACCATTGTGTTGCCCCGCCCAAAATATATCATTTAATAATCATATTGTGAACATGCTGGCGACTAGTCGACTAACGGCGCTAAATGACGATTGGTCGGGGGCAGCCCTACTGCTTTCACACTTATTTTTAGTGTTGACCTCTGCACAATCTTTTCACTACGCTGGAAGTGGTGAAACAATTAGTACAAAACCAGTAGAACCAGTAGAATTCTTTTACTTAGGTCACATAGCATGACGTTATTTCTTTCTCTTCTCTATTGAGGTCATTTACCACGAGAAGTGTCAAACTGTGCAACAATGTTCTGATTTTGGTCATTTTTTTCTTGAGTAAAATGTTGGGTTGAGATGCTGCAACTGAACAAAGTGTGAAACTAACCAGTTAAAGTGTCGCAGTTAGTGCTGATTTTACATTCAAACTTTAGCTGGTGCAAGACGCTGCTGTAGTTGAATCCCACTGAAATCAATTATATTTAGAGTTGTCACCATCCCTGCAGCACACTCATCTCTGCTGACAGATGTCAAACATAACTTCACATATTTCTTAATATTCCACAATCTGATCAGCTGAAAGCTGAAACAAATCAACCAGCTCACGTGCAGTGGTGCCACTTGTCGTTAAGCATCCACACGTTTGATTAACAAAAGCAAGATGCCGTCAGAAGGTATAGAATACCAAAGCGTATGAGAACTTACCTTCCCTTTAATATCTGTATCTGGCCATGAGCTTGTGTCATCACGTTGAATGTATTGAAATATCGCTGTCAGACCAACTGCTTAGTTTTGACAGTTTGACAGCAGAATTATATCATTTCTGTGAATTACTCATCTCTCTGCAGCTGTGAAAGGGCAGATAAAGACCGCTCCTGTTGTTTACAGAGAAGTGAGCTTACAAAGCAGTTGTCATTTCAAAAGAGCGAAATAAAGATATAAAAATGTTAGACATTATTGCTGTTAAACTTTTCAAAATAATACCTCAGTGGGTTTTAATCAGACTGTCATCGTCTGATGTTCAGTATATTTTGTGCTCTCGCTTTTCAGGGAGTTGGGGACTCATTGTTTGTAGTGTGTTCTCCATGTTACGCTGTTTTTGCACTTTGGCTTCCAAAAGCATCAATATTTGCTTCAACTCTGGATCTTCATGAATAATGACAATAAGTTTTAAACCCATCTACAGTAGATAACTGGGCTGAGACTCATGAGATGGAAAAAATGACTTCACTAAGACTACAAGATGGACAAAATGGGATGTATATTTGTTTAAATAGTAAACATGGCTGCTGTTTTTTTCCATCACTGCTTAAAATGTCATTCACCTCACCTTTCAATGCTTTAACACTCACGAATAAACATACACAAATCATGTCAAGCTGTATAAGAACTTCCCGTCCATGTTGGTGATACAGATCTCATGGTGCTGGAAATTACTGCAGCTTTGAAATAATAAAGTTTTCCAAAAGAAATCCAAGTGTCAAAAAAGAACAACAAGTTTTAAAACTATTTCCGTTGTATTATGCAGGTTTAATGTGTTCTGTACATCCCAGACCCTCCAGGATGTGGCGATGCTGCAATCACAACAATTAACACAAATCCATCCAATCCCCAGATATTCGGAGCAACCCTGTGATTTTCATCATAGTCTCCTTCACGGTTCACTAAAGCCCTTTTCCCACTGTACAAAAATATCCATAAAAACACCCATTAACATCAAGCTTTTGTATTCAATGGGAAAAGTTACTATTGGCACAATTGTCAAATGACTCTGCAGTAGTCACCCGTATTTATCAGCTTCAAATGGCAGTTCAAATAAAAACAATCAATTTGTGCTCTAGAGAAGTGAATAATCTCCTAAGACCTATGATAAGCTACTATTGCAAGGCTTAACTATTCACACCAGTGAGCAGTGATAACTAACATGTCTTTGGGGTCATCAGGTGGGAACCTCCTTTCACCAGTGTTTTGTCTAGTTGGTCCCACGACACCTCCAGGAGGCTAGACAGTGATCTCTGGCGTCCCAGAGACACTCCCCTAATGCCAGGTCTCACTGCTCCCTGCACCAACCCAACAATCTCCTTTACCTTACTTACACATGGCTTTCCCAGCCCAAATGGCACTGCCACCTTCAACAACCCCAGGCTCCGTTTATGCGAGCTCCAGGTAGTGACCGTGCCGATACTACCTTTCCTAGCACATTCACCATACTCTGTTTCACACGCTACATAGCATAACTCCAATATAAGCTAAAGTTAAAGGAGATAGGATAAACTCGCATGGCTTTCTCAGCACAAACAGCACTGCCACCTTCAACAAACCCAGGCTCCGTTTATGTGAGCTTCAGGTAGAGACAGTGCCGATACTACCTTTACTAGCACATTCACCACACCCTATTTCACATGGTACATATCATAATTCCAATATAAGATAAAGTTAAAGGAGATAGAGAAGATAAACTCACAGAATCAGCAAACACACTCACCTTGCAGCACGGTCTCAAAGTGATAGAAATATGACATCTGGGCGGATGCACCCATTTTATCACTTTTACTGGCGAAATGCGACGACACGCAAGCACAAAATATTGTCTGTTTCCGCCCAAGCAGCGCTCGAATACTGATCGAAATTTAGTCGGCACAGAGTTTAAGAGAGAGACTGAATAAGTGACAGACATGAAAAGAGTTAACCACCATAACATCTTCATTAGCCTCCATGCTGCCTTACTGTTTACTAACCGGTTTTCCAGCTTGTCCATGACATCAAACGTTACACAAAAGTAAAAACAACAAAGGCATACTCAGCAACTACAGGGCAGTGTACGAGGCTCTCTTCTAATTCTAGCACCTAGTTTTAGCAGGTACCAGAAAATGAACACTTGCGACCGTTTCCCCCAGTAAACATAGCTTTGGACTTAAAAGGATTTCTGAAGCAAACCATTGTGTGAGTTTTCCCCCCTGTGAGTCCTGTTTTAAAGTCATCAATAACTTCAGTTCATGTTGTGCTGTGTGTTTTATAAAGACACTGTTTTTCTAAACAAAGTACTCACATGACGGAGACGATGTCACCTCGTTGGACCTCGTAGTTCCTCACACTCCAACGGTTCAGCAGGACAACGTCACAATTCAACGCCCCATCTGGGTTCAGGGAAGGCTGCACACAAACACACACACAGAGAATAGAAATACAGTTTATATTTAAAGCACAGTCATAAACAAACATAAAACAGCCTCCTTCACTGTGTACAGGAGACATCCCACTCTCACCCACTATATAAACACACACAGTACAAAGACACATGAGCTGGTGAGCAGTGGTGAGTCAGTGGAACGTGTAATAGAGCAGAACGAAACATTCTATATATAGTGTGGTCAAAAGGTCAACAACACACTCACACATACACGTTTAAGTAGGTCTGTTTGTCCGGACACATACAGATAAAAATCACCATGACAAAAGAGAAACCTGAAGTCTGTAGCCACAGTGGCGCCCCCGTGAGGCTGTGATAATCATTACACACCAAGAAACAAAAAGATAAACTGGATGATGACAGATGAGAGCAATTTCTCTTAGATCCTCATCACCTGTTAATGGAACATTTATCATCTGCATCGTGGTCAGTGTCAGGCACACATCTAGGACTGGATATCGGTCTTCAAAGCCTTTAACGTATTGTTTATTGTTCATTTGGTCCCCGTCAGTTGTTACTAAGGCAAAAGCTACTCTTCCTGGGGTCCATTTTTAGGTATCAACCAAAATAACCCAGTACAAAGTAGTACTAAAATGTCTGCAATCAAGCGATATATGCAGTCGATCCTTTTTGCACCAGGGTCTGATCCCAGACCATCCAAACCAGCAAACTTTCTGTTGCTGCCCATCTGGAGCTTCTCTTCTCTCGGCAATTGGTCAGTTCACAATCTGCCTGGTTAGCACGAGCTGCATCTAATATCCAATGACAAGCCGTGAACCAGCCCTATAAAAACTCACACCTCACTCAAACTACTTGACTGAGATAATCTGAGGTTATCTATGTGATCCTGACAGTTAGTCCTGACACCGTGTGTGTGCAGGCAGGTACTTCACTTAACTCTACGCCTCCAGTCATTTCAATGAGGTGTGGCAGCAGAGGTTGAGCTTCAGGCGAGTGCCACCTGGCTTTGGCCGATCAAACACTGATGGAAAAGCCATCGGGAGCAATTTGGGGTTCTTGCCCACGTATACTTTGACAGGGAGGAGCTGGGGATTGGACCACTGATGATCCGACTGGTGGACGACCCACTTTTCCTTTGAGCCACAGCCGCCCCTACCACAAATTTACATACAAACACTATACAGATATTCATAGTCCCCATTTTTAATCTTGACTCTTTTCCTGGATTTTAACGGGCATGTTGGAGCTCTGTGCACCATGATTTATTAAATTAATGCCCTCAGTCTTTCAGTCATTTTGGTGAATTTATTTAGTGAAACTTTTCACTAAAATGCATTCATAGTCCAAACATTATTAAATAAGAAAAAAAAAACACTAACCAACCACAAATTAATGGGGGTACAAATTAAAGTTTTTCCCTTTCAGCCAAATGATGGTAGTTTTAAAGAGCGCTTGGCTGAATAAATGTTAATGTTTGTTAAATGGATTTTAGAGAAAATGAAATTCTGTTAATGGAACATTTCTCTTTAAAAAAATGTTTTTAATTCTGTAATGTAAGACACTATGTTATAATTACGCCACATGTAATTCTAATAACATTTCTCCTGCTCATCAGTTCATCTCAGCCCCTGAACATCAGTTACTGTCAGTCTCCTGTTTCCTTGTGAAGCCTCGGCTCCAACCTGGTGACTCATTTTTTACCATGAATTATCACACTGCCTTAACGAGGTCCCTCGTGGTTATTGTAGCAAAATTTATGTGCTGATTTATGGATGGTAAAATGCTGCACATGGCGCCTTTAGGGACATTTTCTTCCAAAGCAGACACAGAGTTTTAGAGTTAAACTACACGCAACCATGCGAAATAACAGCAAAAATAGAGCTTAAACCAACACCTCTGTATGGGTTAATATGGTCGTATATCAGCTCTTTATTGGACCCTGCTCTAGCTGGCCAGATTTTAATATTATGGTGAATTTAACTTTTATATTTTGCGTATATATGAACATTGTACCATGTATCCAGTTCTTTCCAAGCAGCTTGTGGTTTCAGTTCATTATAACATGGTATAAAAATCAGCTGGCGGAGCCTTGAAACAACCCTGTAATAGGAGATTCATGAGTGGTATATTTTCATTAAGGTTTTTGTCTCTGTAATCATCTTGTGCGCACTGAGTTCTCTCTTTGTTGGTGCTTTCAAGGGCTCTTCATCATTTCAGATTTGAGAGTCAGCTGCTTTTGTATTATCAGTGTAACTGTTCATCACAGCTCCTCAGTATTACTTAATTTTGGTCACCAAACTCTCAAATATCAGAGTTCCCCTGAACATTGATGTAGTTAAATCAAACTATTGGCTTGAAGGATAAGAAATGAAGCTAATATATGTGCAGCTAATGTACATGTTGGACAATAAGATACTGGTACAAGAAAATGTCAGAACACAATTGCCACAGACTTATTTAAAGTAATTTAGAAACAGTGAGTTTATTTAAATGTACAACTTGTAAATTTTTGCTGCTCGAGGTCTCTCAATCAAAACAATGACAAAAGACAGAGCAATGCCATCACTGCAGTCAGTTTCTCCTGGTTAGAATTTCTTCAGTGTTCATTGCTCAGGAGGTTTTACCAGGTAGGAGGTCTCTCCCTCTCCAAAACAAACACACCAGGTGATTTAAACCGATATAAAGACCGAACAAACAGTTTCATGTTAAAAATCAGTGTTTCGCTGATGCTGTTTGGCATGTTTCCAAGGGGCTAGCCCAGCTCCTGCTAATGTGAGCTCACCTTTTTTTCTCCGATAACTTAACGTCCAGATATTCAAGAGGTTCATCCCGTGAGCCGAATCATCCACAGAGGATTCTTCCTCTCCAAAACAAACGGACCCCGCGATTTAAGAAGGTAAAAACACTGAGCAAAGCAATTTCACATTACAAATCTGTGTTTCTCCAACACTATTTGGCATGCTGAAGACAGGTTGTTCGCCTCACATCTGCTGATGTGTGCTTACCTATTTTCTCTGATTACTTAAGATTCAGATGTTCACAACGTTTTAACAGGAGCCAAATAATCTGCAGAAGTCTCTTACTCTCCAGAACAAATGGACCAGGTGATTTAAACCGGTAAAACACTGAATAAAGCAGTTACATGTTAAAAATCTGGGTTATACCGACACTCTCGTCACGGAGAGCTTTTTAACTACTGTGGTCAACATGAAAACACGAATGTTCCTATCTAGAGCCAATGTTTCGCTAATGACCCGCTCCCTATGTAGATATATACACGACTGTGCTCCTTGGTACCAATCAAACATCATCGTCAAATTTGCAGACGATACTACAGTGGTGGGTCTCATCTCCGGAAAAACTTTCTTCTGTACTTTTATTGGTTTAACTCACCTGGTCTGTTTGTTTTAGAGAGGAAGAGACCTCTGTGGATAATTCAGCTCCCAGTAAAATCCTTCTGAACAATGAACACTGAAGGAATTCAAGCCAGAAGAAGTTTCAGCTGGTTGCAATCTGCAAGATGCTATTAATTCCCCATTAATCTTACACCCTGGACCTTTATTTGAACTTTTCCAAAAATTATTGTTTATGTTATGCGTGTGGATATTATGCTATCATCATGCTATCATTTGATTTTTTAATAAGCTTCGAAAATAAATGTCGGTACTGGAAAGTGTATCCATCGGTCTGGCTCTACTGTCTAGGATTTAAATTATTTCTTCAATACACTAAATCTGTAATAACCAGGCAAAAATGTGCAGAAACTTCAAAGTGAGAGCAGAAGTCTATTTTTACTTTTCCCCTCAGTTTTAGCACAGTGTTTGGTCCTCTCCCTCCTTTAGTGATAAAACACGAAATACAAATATTCACTGTTGCTGTGTTAAACAAAACTCCGAACGCCTTGTCCTCCATGACAGCTCAATCACACGCTTGTCGATGCTGCCCCCACTTCCTTCCCTCCTCAACTACAACAAAATCATTATTCCTACAACTCGGCTTGTGTCACTTCATGACGGAGGATCCACGCGTGACGAAGCCCACTCACATCGGCGAGCGACACGACGGCCATTTCATTAAACAGGATGTGCGCAGGCCATTTCACGCCTGCTGGGATAATTGACAGAATATCTCTTATCTGTCAGCCCCAAAATAAATATCCATGTGAGTGCCGTCAGTCTGTGAGTTTATCAGTTAGAGCTGGATACTTCATCAGCCTCCCCTCGCAGTCATATTTCTTCATATTACATGCTGGATTGTTTGTAAAACTGCTGCTGCGGTGAGTCTGGATTTATAGGGAAATGTAAAAGTGTGACAGTTCGGCAGCAGCAGATTGTCTGATCATTAATTTAGTTTTTACAGCGATGATGCAGGAGTTGGAAAAAACTTTGAGTGTTATTAGAGAAAAGTTTATGCAGAGAGTTTTCACAGAAACAATGACAGTATAAACCACTTATTCCAGCGCGCTGACCTCTGTAATGGTGAAATTAACCTCGTGGACCCCGCGTGACCCCGCTGCGGGTTCATCATTAAAAATGCAGACTGCAGAGGCAAGCATTGTTTAAATCCAAGATACAAAATACAAAATAGGTTAAACTTTGGAAAATTATTCACAAGTGCATCATCTGTTTTTAATGTGATGATGCAGACACAAACAGAGACACTGCATTTTTAATTCTGAGTGTTTTATCAGTGAAAGCATCAAGTCTGCAGCTTCTGTTAAGTCTTTAAAAAAGGCAGATATGCAGCGATGAATTATTGATTTTATCAATATATATTTTTCAACAACACAAAAAAGGAGAATGATTAATTAAAGACTATTAAATAAATACACTCAGAGATTATACAGCTCTTGAGTCAGATCAGGAGTTCATAAGCAACAAAAAAGAAAAGCCTTTTTGGTGAATTTAAGAAACTCAGCTGAGATCATCAGACACTTGATCATGTATGCTTGTCTGTTTTTCTGTCATAAATTAAGAAGTCAAACTGTACATATTCATAACCATCCGTTATTCGCGGAGCTCAGAAAACACTGTTTCCATGACAACAACCCAAGCACTGCAAAAAGGATGAGCGAAAGCACACACACGCTAACACACACACACACACACACACACACACACACACACACACACAGAGTCCTCTGTCTTGCTGTGTATGTTTCTGTATTTCCAGTCTCTTGCCATTCGGTGATGAAGCTGCTGTTAAAATGTCTAGAAACAATCAACTGTTCTGATTTCAGCTGCAGAATTATGTCACTGTGTTGTTTTACGTAGAAAGAGCAAGTCAGGCTTAAAGGGAATACAATCCACCTTCCAGCACCTCTAAAGTTCACTAATTAACATGATATATCTTGTTTGTTTATTTTGTGCGAAAACCAAAGTGTGAGAACGACAACTATCTGTTTTGCAGCGTTTATGCACCAGAGTATTTCTTGGCCAGGACCAGACGCTTCCTGGAGTCTCAGCTGGTTGCCGGGAAACTGGTCCCGACTATGGTATGCATATTCACTTCTCTCATCAGCACCAAAGCTCAGTATCTCGACCTTTCTTCCTCTCCTGGCCACACGCTGTACTTCTGAGGCTGTTCATGTTGCAACACCATCAGAGTCTAAAGCCATGCTGGAGGCTCAGTGAGGCTGTACTTCAGCTAAATGCTAACATCAGCAGGCTAACATTCTCACTATAACAATGCTTGTCTCCCATAGATTTGCACTGAATTGGTTCGCAAAACTAAAGAACAAAGTGCCTTCTGTATCAGTTCAATACGGAAAACGTCTTTTAGTTTCCAGGATTATACCCTATTTTACAGAACAGTTGGTACCCCTAATCATGAAGCACATTTCATCACAATCCATCTAATAGCTGTTGAGATATTTCAATAACTAGATTTCAAGGTCGACACCAAAGATTAGTGTCACAAATTCAGTATCTGACCGATTGTCTGAGATATGGCATTGAATAATGACTAGAAAAGTCTTTTTGCAATCATTATGATGTCATAGTGAAATTGACTTTTGACCTTCAACATTTGTGCAAAATTTTGTCAATATTTGCAAATGAATTCTTGAGTTATGGCAAAAAAAGAAAAGATTTTGTGAGGTCACAGTAACCTTTGATCACCAAATCCTAATCAGTTCCTTCTTGAGTCTAAGTGGACATTTGTGCCAAATTTGAAGGATTGAGACATCCCCTTCATGAGAATGAGATGGATACAAGGTCACAGTGACCTTGACCTTTGACCACCAAAATCTAATCAGTTCATTGTTGCATCCAAGTGAACATTTCAGACAAAATTAAAGGAATTATCTCAAGGTGTTCCTGAGTTATCATTTAATGAGAATGAGATGAACACAAGGTCACACTGACCTTGACCTTCGACCACCAAATTCTAATCAATTTATTCTAAGTGGATGTTCATGCCAAATTTGGGTAAATTACCTGATGGCCTTTTTGAGATACTGCGTTGACAAGAATTACATGAACCAGGTCACAATGGCCTTGGCCTTTGACATATGACCACCAAATTCTAAATCAGTTCATTCCTGAGTCGAAGTGAACATTTTTGCCAAAATTGAAGGAATTCCCTAAGGTTGAGATATCATGTTTATGTGAATGAGATGAACGCAAGGTCACAGTGACCTTGACATTCAACCACCAAATTCTAATCAGTTCATTGGGATAGATTCCTTGAAGGCCTTTTTGAGATACCACACTGAATGAACGCAAGAAACCAGGTCACAGTGATCTTGATCTTTGACCTATGACGACCAAATTCTAATCAGCTCATTTTTGAGTGCACACACTGTGCCAAATTTGAGGCCTTTTTGAGATAACACATTCATGAGAATAAGACAAACCAGGTCAAAGTGACCTTGACTTATGACCACCAAAATCTAAGGAGTTTATCATCAAGTCCAAGGGAACATTTGTGCCAAATTTAAGGGAATTCCCTCAAGACGTTCTTTAGATAGTATGTTCATGAGTATGGTATAGACAGATGAAGGAACAACTCGAAAACAAAATGCCTCCAGCCACTGCTATCCACGGTAAAATTAAAAATGTCAACCCCACCATAGTGCCAAAGAAAAAAAAAAAAATTCAGGGGATCACTTAAGTAGGATTCATCATTGGTTGGACAACATGGAGATTTGAACAAAATGTCGTACCCATCCATCCTATATTTGTCCAGATACTTCTCAACCTAAGTGACAGTCCAACTACATGGCTAATCTTTTTTTTTCTTTTAAAAAGCAGCACCAACACACAGGGCAGTTTCCTCCACCTCTTAGGACACCATCACTTTATCAGGAGCATCCACCAAAACACACCGATGATATAGTCAGACAACATGATGAACAACAAGTAATCAGGGTCATACAATCTTTCACCCAGTGTACCATCAGACAGCAATATGGGAATATTTTGATGTCAAGCAAACAAGATAGCGACTCCCTGCTACCTCTGGGGTCATGGTGTCTTTAGCTTTTAATAACAGCAACATGTTGTTCAGTCAAACAGAGATAAAAGAGCTCAGATGCAACTTTTACAGCCTTTCTTCCAGAGATTTTTTTTTTTCACTGTGGACGTGAATATCGTGTTTACTCATTTGTTTATGCATCAGAAAGACTAAATCACGGGGGATCAAAGCCATGAAAGTCATGGAAGAGTCTGCGTCTCTAACATGTTAGGAGTCTAAACATCTCATTTAGTCAACCAGTTTCTAAAAACACAGTTTAATCATTTCAGTCATCACTTTTGGAAGACTTGATCTCAAACTCTTCTGAAGCTCTCACAAAGGTCGGCTTCATGACCCGACATACGCAGCTACATGAATATACAACACAAACCAAAGAGCAACATGCAGTTTTAATATTCATGCTCATTAAAAATAGAGAGCAGATTGTTTTATGCATAATGCAACACACGTCGGGGATAATAAGCTGCACGACAGGAAACCAACTCGGTCAAAACCCAACAGGCACTTGTTGTGTTGTTTTTTCTTGTTGCATCTCTGCCTCTCAATGAGATGAGTGCAGGTTGTTTACTGTGTGGATGAGAATAAAAGAGGCCATGCATGGAGTGTTTGAAGAGTCGATTCGTCTCCAACATGGCCACCTGTAACTACTCGTTATCACTTTTACAGGAGGATGATGACTTTGTGTGCCACAGTAAAGCAGAGAGGACATGGCTCGTTCACCACATCTGGTACTAAAACTTTCTGTTGCTCTTGTTTCTGTATTTCTATAAGTGCTTTTTCACACCACCTCAAGTGGTCCGAAATTTGTGATTTTTCAGTTTGGCCTAAACCAAACTAACAGGTGTGAAACCTCTCAAAAAGCCAAATCTCACTCTATTGAAAAGAAGTGGTCTTTATCCAGATCAAACTGAACCATGGTTGGTTTGTTTTTTCTAGTGTGAAAAACACTTTTTGGGATGGTTCAAACTTTCAGACCAATTACAGGAAATTCTGACAGGCTGTCGAACCAGAAAAATGACACACAATCAAAATGGGTGATGATAACAGGATGTAGGTGATGACAATAAGACATAGGCGATAAGGACAGGACATAGGTGATGGCAAAAGGACATGGGCGATGACGACCGAATGTAGGTGATGACAATAAGACATAGGTGATAAGGACAGGACATAGGTGATGGCAAAAGGACATGGGCGATGACGACCAAATGTAGGTGATTATGACAGTACGTAGGCAATGATGACAAGACATGAGTGATGATAACAGGACATGGGTGATGATAACAGGATATCGGCGATGATGACAGGACGTGGCTGATGATGACAGGACGTAGACTATGACGACAAGATGTAGGCGATGATGACAACATGGGTGATGATAACAGGACGTAGACGATGATGACAGAACACAGGTGATGATGACAGGACATGGGTGATGATAACAGGATATCGGCAATGATGACAGGACATGGCTGATGATGACAGGACGTATAGACTATGACGACAGGATGTAGGTGATGATGACAGGACATGGGTGATGATGACAGGACGTATAGACTATGACGACAGGATGTAGGCGATGATGACAGGACATGGGTGGTGATAACAGGATGTAGACAATGATGACAGGACATGGCCGATGATGACAGGACGCAGACTATGAAGACAGGATGTAGGCGATGATGACAACATGGGTGATGATGACAGGATGTAGACGATAATGACAGAACGCGGGTGATGATGACAGGACATAGCTGTTGACAATAAGACGGAGTCAATAAGGACAGAACATTGGCGATGACAAAAGGATGTAGGCGACAATGACTGGACATACAGTAGGTGATGACAACAGGATATAGGTGATGATGACAGAACATGGGTGATGACGACAGGACATGGCTATGACAATAAGATGTAGGTGATAAGGACAGGACTTAGAGTACTCTGATTAGTTTTTGCAGTAACGAGTAACCTAACCCGTTAGTTTGCTGTTTGAGTAATCAAATACTTAAGTACATTTTCAAATAAGACATCAGTTACTTCTGTTACTTTTAGAACGCTGGTCCTTCAGCTCCGAAACAGCAACGGCTGTCGTTTGGTTCTAATAACGGAGATAACGTTAAACCTATCAGTCTGAAAGAAGCCACGGAGCTTGTGCCTCGCTACGTGGTCGGAGAAATGCTGCCGTTGTCTACGGTGGAGTCTAAATAGGTGAAGTAGGACTCGCTGACAGACATATTTCAGACTCAGGACCTGCATTATGCCTGGTACACGCTACACGCTGGTACTCACCAATTATCCCCGGTCGTCTTTCACGGCGTGTGTGATGTCATCAGGTTATTCTTGTCCTATTTTTATTACTTTCACTATTATTTGAGTCACTGTGTCTGTTCACGTGCCAGCCGACATGTTGTTGTAGTCACCTAAAAGCGTCAGCAGATGGCAGGAGCTACATTTGAAGCGCCATACGGAAACTATCAAGCTACTGTATCGTCCACAGGAGGTTCTGACAAATGTTTCAGAATAAAAGCCTATTTAGAAAATGGAGGGATTCTCTCAGCCGAGGTTATAAGGGGCTTTTAATTTGAAACAAGTGTTGAGTTTGAAATGACGGTGCGATATGTTAACTTTACAAAGACAACGGAGCGGATAAAAAGTAAATCAATAAACACACAGAGGGATTAATAAATAATGTAGTTTGTTTCAAATGAAGCTGGGAGCCTCTGCAGTTGTGGTGAGTAAAAGCCCCGCCGCTATTTGTTAATGTTATTACTTTATGTCCGACCGTGAGGATGTACCATTGTTTGCTAGCTTGATGCTAATGACAGTAACGTTAACTCAGCGGGTTGACAAAGTGCCTCTGCTGTTTCACACCATCATTTCCCCCTTTTACTCTGTGTGGTAACTTCCCTAGAGGAAATATTAAAAATGCTGGGGTGTTGTTGTCATACAGTTGTCTATGGCAGCAGATTGTTCTGTGTTTCTACTGGTCAAAGTGACGGCTGTGATGGGAGAATTGGATCTCAGTGAAGGGCAAGTGGTCCATAACTTTAATTTTGGAGACAAAAAAATGTAGGCTTAGCGCCCTGTGGTCCATTGCCCAATAGGAAATGTAGAATTTACTTTAAAAACTTTAAACTTTAAAAGTGCTTGAGTTACTTTTCTCAGGGAGTAACATTGGAAGTACTTCTAAAGTAATTGAGTTACTTTATTCAGGGAGTAACGCAGTAAAGTAACTGGTTACTTTTTGAAAAGTAACGCAGTGACGTACTTTGATTACTTTTAAAGTAACCCTTACCCAACACTGGACAGGTCATAGGCGATGAGGACAGAACATGGGTGATGACAACAGGATGTAGGCAATGATGACAAGATATCAAAACCCAAACTGTTCCCGATGGCTGTTTCATCAGTGTGTGAGTAGCAGTTGGCACCATGTGTGGTAGCCTCGCACCCCAATGTGTGAATGTGTGAATATGACTCTGCAGTGTTAAAAGTGCTTTGAGTGGTTGGAAGACAAAAAAGGTGCTAAACAAGTGAAAAGTCCATTTACTACATAGCAGCCATTTGTTTTGAACATGTCAGCTGTTGTCCTCTCAACCTCTGCAAGTCCTCTAAACTAAATGGCAAAACAGGGCAGTCTTAAAAATATCAATAAGAGACTTTCTGACATTATTATATAATACAAGACTACACTAACCACACCAGGGTTCAACCAAGTGTTTCTGAAGGTCATATGGTATTTTTGTGATGGGTATTTTGTTAGTTGAGTGAGTTTTGAAGGTACATTTAAGATATTTCTGAAAGACTTTCCTGACAGTACAATCACAGAAACCTTTAAAGTGTTTCCTGTAGAATTTTGTCTTGTCAGGGTTACAAAGTCTGAGGCATCTTTTTTCTTATTGGTTACATGTATAACCCTAGATCAAAAATCTTTAGCTGCACACCCAGACAAGCCAGAGTAAGTGGTTTGCAGCACTGTGATGGAAAAAGATGAGCCACAAGCTCAAAAGCTGCCAGATTTCAGCTTTGAGATACAAAAGCAGCTTTTCAGCCTCCTCTCGCTGCCTCTTATTTCCCACAACTCGACATGTTGTCAGGATGCTGTAACCTCTGACCTCCTTGTTATCAGGAGTTTGTAAAGTTAGAGATCTAGAAATTGCAGCCTGCTCTGCTGTTGACCTCGGGGGCGTCTCTAAAGACAGGCAATCTGAGGCTCTCTGTCGGATGTGTTTTAACGTCTCACCTGCATCGACGCTCCCTCCACTCGCGCCACGTAGGCAAACCGATCGAGGACAGTGACAGTGACTGGAACGGCGACAAAGAACCCGCTAACGAACGCCCGCAGGTAGCGCTGCCCCGCTGACGCCTGCTGAGCCATTACCTGGATAGGAAAGAACAAAAAGAAGGAAAACATCATCATCAGAGAACCGGGACGACACACAGGAAACTAAACAGCATTCAGGTTAGATTAGACTACGTTAGATAAAACTTTATTGATCTCTGTGGGGGGGAGCAGGTCGATGCAACAGCAGGAGAGTAATTGAAAAATACACAAAGAAACAGATCAGAACAAAGAGGACAATTAGAGCAAGAGATGGAACACCACATGTTAAGTGAAAGTGTATGTGTGGAATAAGTGAGGTACAGTGACATGAATAATCACACAGCAGAAACACAAAATAAGAAAAACATGCGTAAAGCGCTTTCATGAAAATATGAGACCACACTAGGACTGAATGAACACTTGATTCTGAAGGTGACTTTGTATTGATATTATTTTTAGTTTTGGGTTGGAGGTGCCAAATGAAATGACTGCCATCTGCTCCACAAAGCAATTCATGTTGGCGTCAAGGTTTTTCAGGCAATGCATTTGAGCATTTTCAACAATGCTTTGAAATACATTTCACTTGTCGTCATTCACTGCAGCAAGCAACAGAAGTTATGTTAAAGACCGAGTACTAGTAGACAACACGGTTGAGTTTCAGTTTTATCCAGCTTGAAAACACAGTGGAATGATGAACATTTGCTCCATTATCAACTGCCATACCTCTTCTAATGACTGCTGTGAGAAACAGATTGCTAATGAGGTGCGATATTCCAGCCTTCAAGCTTGCTTTGGACACTGTGCACACTCCACATGACCACTGGACCTGAGGATCACCCATGGCTTAAGTGGATGTTCATTAAGCGTTAAGAGTGCAAAACCTAAGACATAATTAACAGTGACATGAGTATAAAATAAATGATTTAAAAAAAAAAATCAAATAGCCTCCAAGTTTACTGCCAACATTAATCACCATGTCAGAAATTGGCCCAAAGGTGCAGCAACAACAACGCCATCGCACCAATAGCTGCAAAGCACACTTAGTAACGAACTTAACATTTTAATATCATTTCTTAATTCGTCAATCCACACAAAGCAGCTGGCTGTTGAAATGTGACTTCTGCATATCTTTCTTATTACACACAACACACATGCACTTATCATGGAGGGATAGCACAGGATTGGCCATATTATGGCACCCCAGGAGCAGTTTAGGGGCTCAGCGCTTTACTTAGGGGCACATCAGCAGTGCCCAGGGGGCAAACTGGCACTTCTCCATCTGCCACCCGATGATCCATACTTGGTCCGTACAGAGAACTTGAACCAGCAACCCTTCAGTTCCCAAGGCAAGTCCCTATGACTGAGCTACTGGCACCGCAGTAGCCTCAAATATGGCCTATGCGAAAGACAAACTGTAATGACTGAATGTGAAGTATGCCTTGGGAAAGATGCTGTTTTCTTGAGTTTAAAGTGGTGACACAGAGATGACGGTGTGGTGACTGGTGACGAGGTTACCTACTTCTGTGTAAACAACAATTTTTTGGTCACTGACTTGCACAAATTCCATTTCTGAACTGAGGGTGGGCCTCGAGAGATTTATAATTTAAGAACTGCTCGAATGTGCAACTGCTGACACCCCAAACAAGGTAAGTAAACATATCTGGAAAAATTCTGTAGCTTTTATAATCAATCTACTTGTGCTTGCACAGATCAAGGCCCTTTATCTCCTTTAATTTTGCAAAGTAGCGCTCCTATGCTTCCTCGATCAGCTTCTCTCAGTAGGGAATGTTTTTGTTTTCTGTCTCTGTTGAAGAAGCATGTCCTAAAGTATGGCTGTTACTACCGAGAATGTAATGTGCCATGTGGTCATTGTCTGTTCCCTGTAAGATCATCATGCATGGCTGTCCTATGAGAAGGACAAATCTCTAAAAAGTCAACTCATGGTGTCAGATCCAGCTGATCCAGGAGGGTTTCTCTATACATCAAGGAGCACTTCACCCTTTAGTACATCACAAACACCCAACATAAACACATCTGGAGGTACATACATGGTTTTCACTGGACAGGAAGTGGATGAAAAACTGCAAACTGAAGTCACTAAAGCTGTCAGACAAATGTAGTGCAGTAAAAAGTACAATATTTACTTCTGAGAAAGCAGCATGGGAAATACTCAAGTAAAGTACAAGTACCTTGAATATGTACTACAAGTACAGTATTACATACATGAGTCTAACACATGTAAAGTCAGAGCTTAATCACAACATGAGCCTGATTGACTACGACATGCAGGAACTGAGGTGTCACAAAAAGGAGTCCTCTTCCTGTCAGCTCCCACCGCAGGTTCGGTGATTGGACACTGGGAACACATCACACTGAGCCTGTTCTCCCCAGACAGAGTTTTTCATCCACTTTGCTTTTCACGGCGCGCTCCAGGAAGCCCAGACAGGCGTGAAATGACTGACCAGCCGGCAGCAGCAGCGGCAGCAGCCATGCACCGCTGCCTTCAGCAAACAGCTAACAGCCTCGTCTGGACGTCCAGTGTCCTCACTCTGGAGATCTGCTACAGCTATTACCTCCACATCACAAGACTTCAAATGAAACATCATCAAAAGCACGATGTACTCCCTCAACGCTTCCCCCGTCTGCAGTCGGAAAGGCGTCCATCACTGCAGCCGTGAAGCGTTTGAAGAGGGGAAAAATAGAAGCTAATCTGTATTTCACTTCCATGTAATGTGATGTCTCTACACAACGTGACTGACAATTACTGAACAGATCTAACGGAGTACAACAAAACATGCCAATATCAATATGAAAGACAAAGTTCAATCTCAACTGTTTTGCACTAGGGCATTTCTTTGGGGGCCAATGCAAAGAAGCACACATTTATTGTATTTACGTGAAGTTTGTGGTTTCCTTACCTGATTTCTTAAACTAAACAAACCCAGTAACCCGGGTTACACAATCAGAAAGAGACAGCAAATAGATCTCTTAGACCAGTAAAGACAAATCTGGTTTTGAGGCCGAAGAAAACAAGCAAATGGTATCACCTCACTTTTAAGGCTGCATTTAATGTTGTACAGTGTGACACTTTTCAGGTACTTTCACCAACAAGTCTGTAAAGACAGTCTTGTACAACCTATTAAAGGTGCTGCATTACATCTGAAGATAGGTGACTGTTGGTCAGTTGGTAGCGTAGTGGATAGTGCTGGCGCCCCATGTACAGTAGACTCACAAGTCAGTCTTTAGACGCTTTGCTTAACTAAAGACTGATGACTTTCTCCCTGATATTGTGTTTAGATGGGCAGATACAATTTCAGAGTTTAAAAAAACTCCCTACGTTGCAGAACCAATAGTAAATCTGCAGGGCGGTCCTTCGGTGGCTCGCTGAACTCTTGTGCTTGTAAACATAGTCCCACTAGAAACACGTGTAGTGGTACAAAATGGCTCAGCCGCGCTCGCAGAAAACGGCGTCAAAGTTAGTGGATATTTTTGTCGCGTTTGCGGCGACACATTCTCACCAACTAAAAGAAACAAACATAATCTTTTACAAGGCCATGACTCATCCGTCCGGCCGGACTATAACGTTAGAGGGAATCGCGTTGTTGTTTACAAATACTTCGGGTAGAAAACCAGCAGAGCTTTTAGCTATATATATATATATATATATATATATATATATATATATCACATTTTTCACATCACTGTATCACCGTTTAGACTAATCCGATGTTTGTAAAGTCTATAAACACAATGTTTGAACAAACATTACTATTTCTGTGGGCACTTTTAGCTGGGCTAACCGTTAGCTGTTAGCCCTGTTAGCCGTTAGCGGTGTCTGTAATAGGTAATAACTCATTAAACAGTCCGTGAAAAAAATATCTTTTCCAGCGGATATCTTAGTTACAACATGATTGAGCTAGCAAAGCAGTTTTGTGTTGCTATGTGTGGTATTTAAATCACGATGTCTAGAAAGCATCAGCTGACAAGGACAGCTAACAGCAGCAGCAAAGCTAACATCAGGACGTCATCTGTTAAAAGCCTCCCGTTGTCGGATACGACATGAAACTACTCCAGTTAGCTCAATAATGTTGTAACTAAGACATCCGCTGGAAAAAATATTTTCTTCACGGATGAGCACACGTTTGATAAAACGGAGTTAAATCTCTCGGCATCCATTTTCAAGCTCTCTGTGTGTTTGTTTCCTTGCAGACGAGAAAAGGGGAGCGCACATTTCCGAGAAGGCGTGTCCTTTTCAAAAATGCAAGAGGCGCTGCTTTGTTGCCGGCCGTTTTCGCCAGTGTGTTAAACACACTTTAGAAAGGAGTGTCCCCAGACTATCAGAAGGCAGAGATCTCTGATTGTCTGGTGGCGAGACTACATGTACAGAGGCGATGCCATGCTGCAGCGGTGGCAGGTTCGACTCTGGCTTGCATGTAAATTGCTGCATGTAAACCCCCACTATCTCTCTCACCCCATTTCAGTCTGTCCTGTCCATTACAGGCAAAAATAGGCAAAAATCCCAAAAAAATAATCTTTGAAAAAGTATGTTGATCTACAGGTTAGTTCTGGTGCTCTTCAGTTTACTGCACTGAGTGTCCGCCCTGAGACTGGGAGGTTATGGGTTTGATCCCCGGCCGGGTCATACCAAAGACTACAAAAATGTCCCATTGCCTCAGCATCAAGGGTTGGAATTGGGGGGTTAGATCACCACATGATTCCTGAGCGCGGCACCGCTGCTGCTCACCGCTGCTGATCACCGCTCCCTCAGAGGATGGGTCAAATGCAGAGAACAAATTTCAATCAGTGGGACTTTAACTTTTAACTTTAGGGAGCACTTCATCCCGGCACATTATGAAAAATTGCGCACTTTTTAATTACATGCAGCGCAGTGGCTTTGTTTCTATGACAACAGTATCTTGACACTAACGTTAAAATGACCACCACCCTCATAAAAATATCAGCACATCACTGTTATCTGCTGGTAAAATGAACTATCACAATCGTCCAACATGCTTTTTGCACAATGAATGAATATCACATACATTGAACAGTATTGTATTTCATGTCTCTATCTGCTGGTGGGCCGTCACGATAAGAGTATGCCTGCGTAATATGATGTCAATTCCACTACAGAAGAGACTTGATGATCACTGACATTGGTAGGAAAAAAAACAGATATCGATATCAGTATCAGTTATCAGTCAAATTAGTTGTTACATATCTGCATATCGGATATCGTAAAACAGTATCGTGCATCCATAATTGTCATTGCCAATGAATGATCCCACGCTAACATTTCCTCTCGACATCATCCAAGTCTGTCTTTAGTTATTGTTTTGATTGAGACATGGCATAAATTACAAACTAATCACAGTAGAAATTTTTGTTTTGTCTTTTTATTCACTTTATATTGTCAGTTTAAACACTTACAAAATGTTTTAAACTGCCTGTGTAAAGAGTTAGACATACCACTGGCCACTAATAATATTTCTTTGTCTATTTATTGTTTAATTTATTGACATCATGTTGATTATAACTGTTTGAATCTACCGCAGATTTGTGAAATGTTCTGCTGTTTGGCAAATGTTTCTTATTCTGACAATCAATAATAGTTTGTTTTATTCAACTTACACTCAGGAGTAAAAATCAGTCTTTGTACTTGAAAGAAATATTGATTTGCCTTTTTTAATGTAATTATCATCAGTATCAACTAATATGAGAATTGTTATCGCGATAACATTTTTAGCTCTATCGCTCAGCCCCATTGACCATGGTGTAAGCGGGATAATACCTGACGCGGTGTCCATTGTCAGGAACGCTTCACGCCTCCACGTCAGCCATGAACTTCTGATAATAGACACCTCATCGGGCATTATCTCTTACTTATTCCAGTAAGGTTAGCCCCTGTGCCCTTGAGCAAGGCACAAAACCTGCAGCTGTTCAAGGGGAACCTGTCGATGGCTGTGCCACCAAGCACATACCAATGTCTAAAATGTAAACACTGGTTGTAGACATAACAGATAAACATGCACATGTGCAGTGAACACACACACACATACATTGACACACACACAGTGTTCCAGCCTCCTCAGACAAAGGAGTGTGTCTCTGGCCTCACTATACGTTACGTCCTATTAAACACAGTGATCTGGCTCCGCCGGGCTTTGTAAAACATCAGTTACCCACCATGTGCTGGAGGGAGGAAACTCCAGCGCCGGAGCAGAAAATCTATTCTAGCATAACAATCCATCCTGACATGAACATATTGCCATTACACTTCCATACAGCCCGCCGCATAATTCCCCCTCACAGAGAACAAGTGTATCATCAGAGGAAGCTCGATGTGGAGCTTCAAGGTTTCCGCTCAGTTTTACAGTCGAGTCGTTTCTGCGCCGACACCTCGGAGCCCCGCAGCGCTCACACACTAAAAACGACCTTGTTTCCTGTCGGCACATTCAAACGATGTGGCTGACACAGCAGGTCCCACATCAAAGTCACTGTGAAATGAAAAATGACTTTCTCACCCTGTTAGCTTAAATGTCCACACCATAACACGCTGCTTTTAACAGGAAGACGCCCCCAAACTACATCCTGCTTCTTGGGTTTTAATTAAAAATCCATCTTATCAATAATACAGGGCCATCACAGAGTTTTACTGCTGTCAGGTGGAAACTTGTATCTCCACAGCGTCAACTTTTGGGAGCCACAGTGAGACAGTTTACAGCAGCTTGAGGACAGAGTCACAACTAACAATTATTTCCATTCTCATTAGTAGAAATTGTGTCTTAAAGCCAGAAAAAAGATATCCAAATTAGGATTATGTGACAAAAGCAGGTAAGTCCGAATAATTCTACAAGTTGGATCCAACAGATGTTTGCCATTTGTGCTTTTTCTAATCAGCCAATCGAGTTATTGACACATCAGTTTGGTAGAATTTTCTCATCGTACACGAAACAGACTGGTGTAATGCACACCTGGCAGACAGGTACGCAGGAAAATGAAATGATGCAACAGAAAGTAGTCACTTCCTGCACACTGTCTGCTCTGAGTTTAATATAAGGTGTGACCCTCTTTGTCTGAAATGCTGTAGTTTCGATAAACAAAAGCTTTTCTGGTGGGATCACCCAACACTTGCATGTTTTAACTTCTCTTCATCTATTGAATATAAACTGTATTAAAGCAGCTGTTCTGTTTTTTGAATGAGCTTCTAGGCCTCGAGCCTCTTTCTGGGTCTTTCCCGTGGCAGCGGTTGACTGACTGAGAGGCAACACTGTAAAGAGGCGAGCTGTCAGCTACTGTGGTGTGATACTGACTGACAATGTCAGACTGTACATCCCACCAACTCTGACACAGGGCATACAAGGCCCATCCAACATGTTCTCATCCCAACTCATCAAATACCACTGCTTTCTCAGCAGTGGACCCACACGTCAAAATATGACACACTAGGTGCCCTCCTGTGTCAGCTGTGGACGTTCAGGGACATCAGTTTACGCTTGTTGCATGTGCTGTGTGTGTGTCTTTTCAAAATGCACTTCTGTTTTAATGGGAAATGTGCAGATTCTGCATGCATTAAGTCTTTTTCAAAATAAACTTACGATGAAGGTAACACACTTCGTTTATGGGTTTATTTCCCAAGTCTGTGGTTATGTTTAGAAAAAAATAATCATGTTTTGGCTTAAAATAAATTTGGTTGTTACTGACTTAATGTAACTTCACATGTGGTATGTCACTTGCATAGCATGCTACACATACTGGAACACGACACTGTTACAAAATAACTCCACTGATTTTTTCTTTAGCACGGCAACCGAACATTGCCTTTATTAAATGGGTTAGTTAGTTTTAGGAAAGAGGAGTAGGACTGATTAGAGTTAGGCCTCATTTACACCGCAAGCAATGCATTCGCAAAGCGGTCCACAAGTGTAGCGGCAGCACACGTGTATTCACACCAAAACCGAACAGACGCATCGCACAGCAGCCGCTGCTGTCCCGTCAAAATACAAATCACACCTGAACAGTTGGTGGCGGTAGTGCACCATGTTTGCAAATCTCCAATAAACCCCAAAGAAGAAGAAGTAAGTTTGGACCCAAAGCCTTGGGTGGACAGGTTCACGTGCCAGTGATTATTCCAAGGCTTGGAGAATTAATATTTAGCACTACAAACGAGTAAGTAGTCTTTGTCTGCTTTGTATTACTACTAAACACAAGTTTGCGTGTGTTGTGACATCTTTCGGCCACCGTAGATGTCGATTTCTTGTTGAATACAGCAACCATTTGCTTGTGACTCACGCAATTGGTGTGTCTTCTATTTTCGAGCTTGCTCGCGAAAGCAACACGACTCGAGCAGCACGTAGAACGGATGCGGTGTGAATGCTCTAACCTGTTAACATACTTGCCGAAATGAAAACGCGAGTAAACAGCGACCGGTCGCGAGCGCTACACGAACGCATCACTTGCGGTGTAAATGAGGCCTTTGGGTAAGGATGTCAGGGTACACCAGAGTAAGGCGGGCCATTCCTTCGCTTTTCTTGGAAAGACTTTCTCGACCTTTATACTGCTAGCAGTGTTACAAACAGCTGCCACCCGACACCCAGTGCCTCTGTGCCCTCCTGTCTCATGCAGAAGTCCACTGACAAAGCAGCAGTATTTGATAAGTTGGGTTGCTGCCGTCTTCATCAAAAATTGCCGGGGCTTGGTGCGTATCATACTGCTGCGAAGGGTGCCTCAATGCATCAGTGTCTGACGCCAAGATCACTGATAAAACAGCGTTGTTTGACAAGTTGGGAGTGAGAACAGGCTGGCCCATCACACTGCTCAGTTTGTATTCCACTCAAAATGTTGGCATTACTAATGCTGCAGTGCTAAAGCACTGATTCCCACAACACGTTACTTCTTTTTCATGTTATTTCAACACCTGCTGAGCCATCAGAAGCTTGTGCACTCTCCATGCTATGTTTGTCCAGCTATATATAAAGGGGGTGGGGGCCAGCGGTGGCCATGGGAATGGCCTGTTGCAAAAAGTGCACAACTTCCGATCACAGACTTCCTCAAAATTTTGAGGAAATATTGGTTATAAGCCAAAAGACAGCTGATTAACTATGCTAACTTGTAAAACGTGGAAAAACGTCAATGCATGTGCAGCAATTGCAAATTCATACTTGTTGCTCTTCTTGCTCTGGTATGTCTTTTTTCGCTCTACGCTGCTATAATCTGCTGGAACAAATCAATCAATCATCCATCTATCAGCGTGAGTATTAGGACAACATCATACCCGGTTCAGGTCCATCCACGTTCCTTTGTTCCCTGCCATTTCCCTCATCATTCTGTCATCTCTCTCCCCACTTTTCCCGTCATCTCTCAAAAGAAGGCATGACGATGCTAAAAAAGAGAAACATCCTGCACAGCTGCATCATCATCAGTCTCGACTATGCTTGTTGCCCTTTTTGTTTGAAACATTCTGTTGCCATTTTTCATGGATCTTGCAGTTTTTTTCAAACTCTGGCACAGAAAAATAATGCCTCCAATTTTAACTTCACTCTCTCTCTGATTGGTTCTGCTGTTTTCTACAACCGTCAATGAGATTAGTGAGCATCAAAAAATGAAGTAAGAGGGTACTGAGCACGTCATAATTTGCCATGTAGGGCCATTGACCAAGCTTCGATATTTAACGAGTTGGGATGAGAAGGTGTTGCGCAAACATAATGTCTCAAGAAGTGGCAAAAAAATGATGAGGTCTAGACGGCAAACCTGAAGGAAAGAATGAAAAGAATGAGAGTTAATAGAGGGCCTGTGTGTTCAGTGGTCTGCCCGTGCATCTTCATGCAGGTTGTGGTACTACAGTCTCTGAATCAGCTGCCTGGCCCTCTGTGGCTTTGTTTATGACGTGGTGACAACTGCACTCCAGCACATTAAAGTGAGCTCCGCTGGGGGAACAGTCTTTATCAAGTCTGCAGAAAAGGCATTAATATTGTCGACATAGTGACAAACGAGTTAATGCAGCACATCTCTCTCTCTGCATTGGTATTCTCATGCCGGCGCTCAATATGCAGAAGCAGCTCTGTAACAAGCTGTGGCAATAGACTAGACAGGTTATCATAAACAAACACTTATTGGGGGTTATTAGACTGCGACAGCCGCAGAAATAAGAGCTCCTGCTTTTATATCAGCATCATAAAAGAGGAGAGTGAAGTGAAAGAGCAGCGCTCCGTGTCGGCTCGGATGAGGAGGCCTCTTTATGTCTAAAAGCAGCTCCTCAAGAGATCTGTCAGGAGTTCAACAAACCCAATTCCACTAACCATTTCCAATTTATTCAGATGAGCCAGATACAGAAGGTATAAATATCAAATTCAGTGAGCAGAGAGCCCCGGAGCAGACCTCAGGTCAGCAAATCAGCCACTATCAAGCGGAGACATTGTGGTGTGCTTTTGCTCCGATTGCTAGAATTGAATTTCTGGGTCTCTGGGCTGGAGTCCATCTCAGCCGGTGACTAATGTTGGCGTTCCAAAGCTTTTCCAGACCGATAAATCCACAGGGGAGGATGCAGCAAGGCAGCGGGGACGCTGATTACAGCCGGCCGCTGCGAGATTTCCCCCAAACCAGCTCCACTTCTGCCTCGGCAGCAGTTCTGGACTTTGCAGGGGAAGCAGACGGGGAGCCGAATAAAAGCCCTGACCCACAAAGAAGTTTGATGGAGAGTTAAGAGAGTGAGAGCTGTGGCACAGGGGAAGAGGAGGGTGAGGAAGAAGGCAACTGACACTGCTCTGGTCAAGTTACTGTTTGACTAATTAGTTATGATTATGGTATATTTCATTTGAATGCAGCTGAGAGTGGTTTAAGGAGGTCAGTGTGAGAGGGGGGCTGTTTTATAACGGTGGAAAAACCTCGCTGTCTGGGTACGTCTGTTTGTCTGTTTCATGTATTTCCTGTCAGATTTGTATGCTCTGCGTATATTAACAATAATGTCAGCTTGTTGATTTGACAACAAAGAAGTAATCTGATGTTCCTGAGGCGAGGACAGTAGCTCTGCTGATTACATCTGTAATATCTGACATATAACGAACCCCTCCCTCTGGTTCCAGGTTAATCTACATCTGCATCATTTCCCTGAAGCTGCAGAGACTCTTATGATGCGTTCAGGTGATGCAGGATAGTTGGTTGAGGAGATTGCCACGTTTACGAGTAGCATGCATTGCAGAGTTGATAGTGTGAGAGTTTAGTAGTGTAAAGCAATGAGGATTAGAGATTGCAACCAGCTGAAACTTCTCCCGGTTAGAATTCCTTCAGTGTTCATTCACCGGGAGCCAAATTATCCACAGAGGTCTCTTCCTCTCCAAAACAAACAGGTCAGATGATTTAAACCGGTAAATAAAGCAGTTTCACTTTACAAATAAGTGTTTTCCTGAAAAAGCGAAAATGCAAAAATGCCAATAACCCTATCTAGAGCCAGGGTTTGGTTCATCCATTCCGGGCTACTGTAGAAACACAGTGGTGCAACAACGCAATCTCCGTGGACCACTCCCTATGTAGATATCAATGCCTCATTTTAAGGTAACAAAAAACATACAAAACCCAAAACCAGTGAAGTTGGCACGTTGTGTAAATCGTAAATAAAAACAGAATACAATGATTTGCAAATCCTTTTCAACCTATATTCAATTGAATACACTGCAAAGACAAGTTACTTAACGTTCGAACAGGTAAACTTTGTAATTTTTTGCAAATATTAGCTCATTTGGAATTTGATGCCTGCAACATGTTTCAAAAAAGCTGGCACAAGTGGCAAAAAAGACTGAGAAAGTTGAGGAATGCTCATCAAACACTTATTTGGAACATCCCACAGGTGAACGGGCTAATTGGGAACAGGTGGGTGCCATGATTGGGTATAAAAGCAGCTTCCCTGAAATGCTCAGTCATTCACAAACAAGGATGGGGCGAGGGTCACCCCTTAGTGAACAAATGCGTGAGCTGATTGTCGAACAGTTTAAGAACAACATTCCTCAACGAGCTATTGCAAGAAATTTAGGGATTTCATCATCTACGGTCCGTAATATCGTCAAAAGGTTCAGAGAATCTGGAGAAATCACTGCACGTAAGCGACAAGGCCGAAAACCAACATTGAATGCCCGTGACCTTCGATCCCTCAGGCGGTACTGCATCAAAGACATCAGTGTGTAAAGGACATCACGACATGTGCTAATTAACTATTCAGAAATACAGTGTCAGTATCTACTTTTCGTCTCTACATCTGAAAGTGCAAGTTAAAAATATACAATGCAAAGCGAAAGCCATTTATCAACAGCACCCAGAAAGCGCCAGCTCATCTAAGATGGACTGATGCAAAGTGGAAAAGTGTTCTGTGGTCTGACGAGTCCACATTTCAAATTGTTTTTGGAAACTGTGGACGTCCTGTCCTCAGATCAAAGAGGAAAAGAACCATCCGGACTGTTATAGGCGCAAAGTTCAAAAGCCAGCATCTGTGATGGTATGGGGGTGTATTAGTGCCCAAGGCATGGGCAACTTACACATATGTGAAGGCACCATTAATGCTGAAAGGTACATAGAGGTTTTGGAGCAACATATGTTGCCATCCAAGCAACGTCTTTTTCATGGACGCCCCTGCTTATTTCAGCAAGACAATGCCAAGCCACATTCTGCACGTGTTACAACAGCATGGCTCCATAGTAAAGAGTGCGGGTACTAGACTGGCCTGCCTGTAGTCCAGACCTGTCTCCCATTGAAAATGTGTGGCGCATTATGAAGCGTAAAATACGACAACGGAGACCCCGGACTGTTGAACAACTTAAGCTGTACATCAAGCAAGAATGGGAAAGAGTTCCACCTGAAAAGCTTCAAAAATTGGTCTCCTCAGTTCCCAAACGTTTACTGAGTGTCGTTAAAAGGAAAGGCGATGTAACACAGTGGTAAAAAGGCCCCTGTGCCAACTTTTTTGCAATGTGTTGCTGCCTTTAAATTCTAAGTTAATGATTATTTGCAAAAAAAAAATAAAGTTTCTCAGTTTGAACATTAAACATCTTGTCTTTGCAGTGTATTCAATTGAATATGAGTTGAAAAGGATTTGCAAATCATTGTATTCTGTTTTTATCTACGATTTACATAACGTGCCAACTTCACTGGTTTTGGGTTTTGTATTTTCAGGTGATTATACACTAAAGAAAAACACACGGTAATATTCTCTATGGTTGGGGTGACCTCTAACTTAATTGCTGGAGTATGCGCCCCATACAGGCTGAGTCCTCTGCAGTGGCTCGAGTTCAAATCTGGCCTATGGCCCTTTGCTGTGTGTCATCTCTCTCCATTTTCCTGTCTCTCTCCAGCTGCACTACATACAAGGCAAAAAGTCCTAAAAACAATCTTTAAAATAAAAATGAAACATTCTCCATATATGCAGTATGCCCTGCTCCCTGCCAATAACAAGTCATCAGACAGCCGACAGACTTCTCTCATCTATAAGAAGTTGTTTCTGAAATATATGGAAACCGTGCTTTACCAGGAAAACTCAATACAACTCAAGGCAAGATTGTATTGATCATGTGTCAAAATTCTGACTTAAAAATTCAAAACTGTACATAAAATAATCACGATTGACAATCAAAAATTCAAAATCATGATAATTGCTTTTTAATAATCTAAAAGTAATGAATTAAACATAAATTTCATCTCAGTATTTATTTTTATTTTTCCTGACTTTTTCCATCTTGTTTCTTCTCTGTTCCCAGTGATAATGGGCTTACGTAGAAAGAACACAATGAAAGGACAAATGCCAAATATCTCCCCACATGTCAGAAGCTGGAAACCAGCGAAAGAAATGAGCAGAGAGTCATCTCACGGTGGAAGTGTCCTTTAAAGTCGGGGACAGACGAGAAGCTGCGTTCGTGCTGTGGAGGATGTAAAAGGCCACAGCTCCAGGATGTTCGGTAAATGTCACAGTCTGACCGGCACCCAAAGTTCACCTCCACCTTCTTCAATAAGTACGAGGTGGCCACTGAGGTGGACCTTCCCTCTTCATATCACTAAGACTTTTCCCGCAGATTACCCATAATTACCAGTAGGACAGTCCTCTGCAGAGCTTTCATCCAGATAAAAGTCGGCAGATCTTATTTGTCTCTCAGCTTTCAGATGGAAAGGCTCACCAGCATCACACAGACCAGAACTGACTTCCAAGATAAACAAGTCAACTCTGTGCTCTTTGTGTTTCTCTGCCCGCCAAACAACTGAGGCTCTAATTACAGAATCCCATTATCAATATGAAAGAGACGGGGTTTTTCCATTAGAGGGCCCAGAGGCGGCAGCAGATTGATTTTTCCTGATGAGCGCTTCATTAAGGACGAGAGGCGTCTGCAGATGGAGATCTGACGGCTCAGTTGCCGGGCTCGAACGCAGAGCACTGAATTAGAAATGGTACCGAGGAACACCCTCACACAGAGTCCCATGGAGACTGCAGTGTTCTTTGTATCACATTGTTGTGCCGTACAAGGATTTATAACAAAGGCCTACACTTTATCCATAAACTTTTGGGCCTACATGTAACAATCAAAGCCTGAGACCACATGTTGGCGCCCAAAAGAACAAAGGAATCAGTCAACCCCCTTTCTCTGTGTGAATCAGCTGATTCAACCCCAACACAGCACCCCGGCTGACCAGCAGAGGTCCCTTGAAATACACAGCTCCCATTGGGTGAAATCCGCCACGGCCAACCCCGCACCGGTGATGTCACGCCGGGGTATATCATCACAGAGCGTACCTGAGGGAAACGCTTCTGGCTGTGATCCTCATAGCTAATAGAAGTACCCGCAACTGTTCCTAAAGCTTAGCAACTCATCCCACGTGGCGAATGCTTTAGAAAGAGTTATTACTGTGTACAGTTAGACGCGTTTTAGGCCTACGGCTTTCCCTCGCTGGTCGAGCTGATCTCCTCTCCTCTCCCTCACTCTGTGCGCCGAGGAACACAGAATAGCCTGGTACGAGACCACGGATTGACCCTCTCACCCGGATGCCCGCGGATGCGAAGTTTGGTAGATAACAAGGACTGCCTGCTTCAAGAAGAAGGACAAGGACCCCCTTCTCTGGACCCCCAGAGACTTGCCCCCTCGCCAAGGACCCGTTAGCCGCTGTGAGCCGCTAACCACTTCACCTCTGCCGTAACAAAGGACGCGCGAGGAACGACCGACACATCACTCCACCTTCTGCAACAGTAAGAGGCTTTAGCTCTGGGCAGATAGTAGTTAGTGTGTGTTTTCTTTTTAAGTTTGTAAGGGCTTGTTGATACGGACCGCCGCGTCCGATTTTGGCTGCATTGATATTGTAAAAATATTGCCTGTGTTGCTGCTGTCTGTTATTCTCCTCTCACCTCTGAGTGCTTCCCTTTTTCTCTTCCTCTCTTCCACTAACCTACACTTGGAGCCGAGCAATTCGAACTTCCCTCTCTACCGGCTCCCCTCCTTTTTCTGAGTCGTGTGCTTTCTTGGCGAGCCGCCATTGCGTGACGTAGCTTGCAGCGTCACAGCCGCCATCTTGCTACGCTCACACGCCTTTCTCTCTCACACACCCACTCGCTCAGACAGACATACACATACACACACACACACACGCACACATCCTCGCTCACTCACCCACTTTCTCCCACACACACACACACACACACACACCCTTCTTGATGCTTGCTGGTTGATTCGGTAATGTTTTATAGTTGATAGGGTTTATAGAGCAATGTTGATGTTGGTTGTAAATTAATGTCATCAGTGTGAATAAACCCTGTTATACTGCAAAGAGAGGTTGCTTTGGTTTTTCATTGTATACTGTGATGAAGCTGGTTGACAAAGTCAGTGCCTGAGCTCCACTCCTTCCTGTTCATCTTATAGTTGCTGATATCTCCCTAGAATTAGCTTCCTAAGTGAACACTCTTGAGACTGAATTTACGTCTGATCATTGGTCCGGTTTTCCCGGTGGTGCCCCGCTGTAAGCTAATTTGATTATTATGCTTATGTAACAATTAATTAATTATTAATTAATTAATCAAATATTTTAATAATCCATAATTAATATTAATAATTATGAATTATTGCCAATGATCATATTTAGCTCCTCCTCTTCCCAACAACATGATACAATGGTTTAGGAACAAACAACATACTGATGATTAAGCTATTCTTAGACCCTTACAAGTGTTGCTAAAAATGTAAAATTTGACCTCAGGATGGTGTCAACCTAAAGAAATTTAAAGGGTTCATCCTCTGGAGAGCATGACTGTGCTCTGTAAATGTGACGGCAACATGCTGGTTTAATTATAAGATATCTTGTGTACAGATACTTTGTCCTGAAGATGGTGCTAGAGGTCAGGGAGTATGCAAAAACTGTAAAGGGTTCACCCTATGGGGAGCATGAATGCGCTCATTCAATGTCATGTTAACACTAACTTCTGTCTTTGTCTTACTTTGAAGAGGTGGAGTGCTAAACTAAACTAAAATCTGTGAGCAGATCACTGTCTCTGCTTGGCGTTCCTACTTAGAAACTCAGTTTGGAAAAATCTCATTCACATACAGCCCCAGACAACTCTGGTGTTAATCAGGTTTTGGGAGTAAGGCTGAGCGATATGGACAAAAAAATCATATCTCTGTATTTTCAGGCTGAATCACGATACAAAATATACATCTCGTTATTTTCTACGAAATGGGCTACATGTACAGTTGCAAGTCAAAGACACATTTGAGATGTCACAAGCACTTTTAGAAAAACAGAAACAAAAGCCACCTTTCGTGGTGGTATGATATGCTGTCAGACAGCGTCAGTTTATAATATGGACAAACTTTTAGCAGTGTTATGATATACAGCGGGTAGATCAGGCGGCACCTGTCGTGGCAGTATGGCACACCCCAGGCAGTGGTCGAATTGTTAATTTTTAACAAGGGGGATGCAATGTAGCTTTGATTTTTTTGCGTGCACACATAATCAAATATGACACCACAGATGTGCAAAATTAATCAAGATAAAGAAAAATGGCATGACCTATACCTGCTGCCTTTAAAAAACACAAATAATGCAGTAGGGCTGTACCCAAATATTCGGATATTCGTTTCTATGGGTAGGTATTCGTTATGAAAATTTGGTATTTCATATTCGCTTATTTTTTACATATTTTTTTGGTGCTAAATGTAGTCTTTTTGTTGTTCGTGAATGTAGGCTATCAATACAAATCAAAACTTTGAAATTGCATTGTTAAAAATGTGAAAATATAGTATAGCCTACCTGGCTGTGGATCAATGCCAAGTTTTACCACTTTATCTCTACTCCCTCTAACTTGTAGATGTTTTTTCGTTATCTTTTGAATTTAATATGAATTATGGAACCGTTTTTGTCAACGTTTGTTTCCCCCGTTTTGTACAATAAATTATTGTTTAAAGTTTCAACAAGTTTCTTTTGGAGTGCGTGACACAAGTGTGTTTTGAAAACGACCGCGGACTGTCACCTGCTCAACGCATCAGTACCTTCGGATGCCATGACAGTAATAGCCAATAATGTCAAAATATCATTTACAGACCGATTTAACAGACGATCACTGCTGCCCGACCCGCAGGTCCATTTGCGGGTCCGGCGGGTTACGGGTCGACCCACACATCACTACTCAGCTCAGTCTATAAGGCTGTACACACAACAGTAAGGCTATAGACATTATATTCTATTCAGGCCGGCAGAACCAGCAGCTCATCGGCTCCACAGTGCACGGCACTGCTGATTAACCATTTTATTGCAGCACAGAGTGTCTGCCAGCAACCAATTACTTGCAGAGGCTTCCTACACCTTGTTTCAACGGTTCCAATTTAATCAGAAGACAAATTAAACAGGATGACTAGCCAATGTGAAAATCAAAAGAAAGCATAGAATACTGAAGGAGACTGTTGTGCCATTGCATTTTTTTGTGGTTTGAGAGCAAAGATCCGGTCGCCGCTGTGCAAAACTCCGCAATACAATTAGGTCCGAAAAACCCTCTCCTGTGAAGACCCTGCATGATCACCCATGCTGACCTCTGGTCCACTGTCTCCTCCCTGACCCTGCTCTTTCTATTGTTGCAATAAAGATTAAACAAATGTGTGCAAAGCAATAGTGAGCACAAGTTCTTATTAAGGAGGAGTGGATTTTTTTCTAGCATGAAAATAGCTAGCAAGCGATTTAACATAGGTAACAATAACATAGTGTTCTTATTAACTAGCTTAACTTGATATATTGGCATCTATTAATTAGTCATCAATTAGCTAACCTTATCTAGATGCAACAGCATTACTCAACTAACCCGGGTTGTTTGGAAGAAACTGTGCAAGGTTTTTTGCTTCTTGCTGGCTGGTTTGCTGAACATAGTTAACACAGAGTGCGGGGGACGGAGGGCACAGATACGGGAAGTGTGGGGGACATGTCCCCTGTGTCCCCCCTTCAAATTACGTCCGTGGTAATGAGCTCTGATGCGGTTCGGCAAAACCAGTTGGAATGCTGACGTGCTTCAATGAAGCAGTCCCAGAAAACAAGCCATGTAACTTTGGTTCCTACAGCTCACTTGTTCCAACAATGGATATCGTTTATTACTTGTGCTTGTGCCCACTCAGTCCTTTAAAATGTGTCGCTCTTTGGTTCCAGAGACCAAAATAAAAAGAATGAGGCTTGGGACGGCGTTGTGGAGATAGCTGGTTGGTCTGGTGAGTTTTAAAGTGTGTAATGCTACTAATAGAGGAGAGAATTGCAGGCTAATGTTGTTTAATTATGACCTTTTTAGGTGTTATATTTCTGTTTTCTGTTTTCATTGAACAAACATAACTTTCTTTTCTTTTTTTTTTTAAAGATATTTTTTGGGCCATTTTTAGCCTTTAATTGATAGGACAGACAAGTGTGAAAGGGGGAGCGAGAGAGGGAGTGACATGCAGTAAGGGGCCACAGGCTTGTAAGTCACCGATGCCCCCAAACAGAACTGTCTGTAGGCCAACTATGAGCTTTTTGACTGGACAACAGCAAGCAGCAACTACGCTGCTTTCAAGCCAGTAGTCCGCTTTGTGGCTCCTTTAAATCGACAAGCACGATCAAACGTTCGAATGATTCACGTGATGAGCAACTAGAGCGACCAAAGCTGCCACAGATATTTTTGACAGTCGTGCTGCTTGGGCGTCTGCGAGAGACTTTGCCTCTTCGGAAGCTTCTGGTTTGAATGCACAGTTAGGCTTATAGGGTGGGTGGGAGCAGTTGTAACATTTTTTTCTAAACATGACCATATGCTTTTGTTGACATCCCAGTATTCACAGCATTTTTGTCCCAGACCATCAGCAACCTAGCAGCTAACATGCAGACATAAATGTCCACAGACAAAGCAGTGATATGTGTGACAACTTGAGGACGTGTTGTCAGTTGGTCCGTAGGAGGTTTTTGGGAATGTCCATGCCCAGGGTGGCGTCTTACTTGGTTTGGCTGTAATCTTTTGATGCCTTTTTACAACTACATACCACTATTTTTTCACTATTTTAACTTGTACTCACACGTATTAGGTATGCAGGCGCAGGGACTGTGATGTGCCATGTAGATGTTTGTGCTCATTTTCATTCTCCAGAACACTGCAAAATGTACTGTCCTATGTTTAGGAATATACTTTGCACCTTTGTTGAAAAGTAAGCTGTATTAGCCATGTGACCACTTTACAACAATATCAAACATGTCAAGCGTGACTGTGGAACCTGCCATCTTTTAAACTTCTTTCAGTTGCTTTCCACCGGTATAAAAGGCAAAGACACAAACACCTACAGATTTTTTGTTTGTAATTTACAACAGGAAACTTGTCCTGATGGTGGAGCTAAAAGAAAAGGTCACTGAATACATCTGGATTAATCTTCTAGGGACCACGAACACCCACAACAGGTTTCATGCTAATAAAGTTGGTAATCTTCCAGAGTTTGAGCTCTGAACCAAGGTGTTGGACGGACGAACCACCTGATCCTTCTCCCCGCCACTAATGGGGCCACAAACAGGCCTCTCAATGAGTGACATTTAGTCTGACTTTGCACAAGGTGCTTATATGAAATAAGTCATTCGCTGGATAATCTCTTTAACCTTATCAGCGAATATTTATTCATTCTCCAGACCGCCGAGCCTCGCCGTGCAATGCCGGCCATGACCGTGCTCGCTCAGCCAGAACTAAGGTGATTATTGGACGGGTGTCAGTGTTGACTGTAAGCCGGGAGGATCCAGGCCCACTGCCGGGGACACAAATGGGATTTGTCTCTCATGCAGAACATCAGACGTGGCTTTTTAGGCCACGGCAGCAGGGGAAGCATTACAGAAATCCCTGCTTCTGCTCACCTTGGAGACCTAATGGGCAGTTTGGGCCACCAGTGATGCAGTCATTAGCTCAGGCAGCCACTCAGGGACACAAATAGAGGCTGAAAGACACTTGACAGCACAAAAATCAAAGAGAAATAACCAGGCTGAGCCACCACTGGGCATCGCTCTCCCATGACTGGTTCAGGATGTTGTTACACAGCAGGCACCAGATGTCAAAATGTAATTGTCACCAGACGTGACGGCAAAATCACAGCTGATTGCACAAAAAAAAATTACTCTGAAGGAAGCAACAAACGACACGTCCCTCTGAGTATCTGTGATAAAACTGGGGCTTGTTGTTCTTCTCACAAGAGGTTCAGATCTAAACTTTTTCTTCCAGATCACTGCCTCTTCCTCCCTGCTGGGACTATTTAGCAGCCAAACATAGCAGAGCAGCATGATGCTTCACCACCATAACACACAGCAGCTCAGTTTAACACCAGATAACACATAACAGCACAGGGCTACTCGCTGGCTCGAGTCCAGGTTTTATCTTTGACTCAGATATTGTGGATATTTGCAAACAAAAATGGCAGCAAGCTAGAAAATAGTCCCAACTTGGGAAACAGGTTAAAAGTCTTTTATCATGAAGCCAGAACATTTTTCACACAGGACAGGTGGTAAAACAAGTCTTTGAAGATTTTGGAAATACGCTCAGAACAGCAGTGAATGTTGTTAAATGACCCTGTGGACAAAATCTGCTCAGTTTATATACAAATAATTATAAGTTATTCACAGACAAGGACATTTAAAGTTAGTGATAGTTTTGTGACTCTGACTCCCTCTCATCAGTCACCAGCAGGCCAGCACTACTGGACCAGACGTCACAGGTTTACAGAAACACTAGCAACATGTCGAAAAAGTCAAGCATCTGGAGTAGTTTAAGAATTTGCGAAAATGCACCAAAAAGTGCCAAATATGCCAAAGAAAACCAGCATATAAATGTTACAAATGTTAGAAAATACTAAAGAGGCCCCTTCAAATTTTCATTTCCATCTTATTTTGTCTGACCAATAGTTCAAAACCCAAAGTTATTCAGTTATAAATCAAAGAAAAGCACCAAACCTTCACATTTGAGAACCTGCAACCATCAAATGCGTCTTTACCTAAAAAATGATTTATCTGTTTTCAAAATGCAAATTTTCTGTTGATTGACTCATCGATGAATCGTTTCTTCTCCACTGTTAAGTGCTAATAATAGCTGTCAGACAGGCGAAATAAAAGGCTAAATAAAGTAAAGTAAAATGTGCTGTGTTTCCCTCCCTAATGTGGCAGAGTGGAAATTTACAAAAGCTTAAATAGAGATACTTGAGTTAAGCACCAGGGTCCCAAAACTCCACAGAAGCACTCTAGACTGAAATACTTTCAGTTGGAAGAAAATTTGCAGAAATGACTCCCAAAAAGTCGAGTGCCAGATGCAGCAAATAAAACTGGTATATCACAAATCTACAAAGAGCTTAGCAAATCAATTGAAAACTGTCAGTAACAGCTCAGCTGCCTTAAAAAAGTGATTTTTTTTCTAGCTATTATGGCTAATATGCATGTGATCAGCACGCTAATTTAGTGGCTAATTGTCACATTATTTGAGGTTGTGATTAATGTCCTCATCTGTCACCGACTAGGGGAGAGCAATATGGCTCTAAAATGATATCCCGATGTTTCAGGGAATTTTTGCGATAACGATATTCTTGACCATATGACAAATTAGTAAAATTTATTATAAATTTAAGAAAATAGAATCGCAACAAAATAAGTGATATAGTTTTACAGTTGGTCTTTAAATATTCAGTAAAAACAAAAAACAAATCTCTTATTTCTTAGTTTGTGAACAACAGATTCAGATTCTGTAATTCTGCCTCTCCTCGTGAGGAACACATTTGCCTCAAGAACCCATAACTTCCGCTTATATAGATTTTCCACCATTTTGAATTTTTTGAAAAACACTTCAAATGGATCTCTTCCTAGGAAGTTTGAGCGATCTGCATGAAACTGGGTGAACATAATCTAGGGACCAATATCTAAAGTTCCCTCTTGGCAAAAGTTGGAAAACTTACTAAAACTGAGCTTCTATAAGGCAATGAATATTGCGGAGGGCGTGGCTCATCACATAAAGGTGTATAACATCTCAAGGGTTTCACCCATCACCACGCAACTTTGTAGGCATATGACCACACATAATCTGAGGGGACCCTCCATTATTGACCCCATCAAACAAAATGGGGGCGCTAGAGAGCTCATTTCTTATCTAGGCCTAACCGCCATATGGATTTTTACTAAACTTGGTAGATATGTAGAACAGGACGCCTCAAGGTGACTGGAGAAATTTAACTCTAATTGGCAACTGGGTGGCGCTATAACAACAGAAAAATGCTTAAAATGGCTAAAATGCGACCGATCGCTGTGGCTCCCCCTGTGGACCAATGTTTTTTGTTTTTTTTCTAATGTTTGGTATGACTAAGTCATGGTATGGTATGCTGTACATAATCACGGAAACTGTCAGTGTGTCATTCTGTCAGTCAGTCATTCTGTCTGTCCCACGTTTTTCTACTCACTGACGTGGTCAATCTATGTGAAACTGCACATAGGCATTGAGGATTGGCATAGGTAGAAGGTGACAAAGCTACCAATGGGTATGGACTAGTATTAATAGTTCAACAAAATAAAATCTACCACAAATTACACATTTAATAAGTTTCCAAATACAAAAAAATGTCCCCTGGGATCTCAATATATAAATCAGCAGCTGATTCCCTTCTCTGGACCACCTGGACCTTTATGCAACTGAAAATGAGCGTAGTTATCTGCAGTTATTTTTATTTATTTAACCTTTATTTAACAAGCAAAACCTCTTGAAATGAAATCTCTTTTTCAAGAGTGTCCTGGCCGAAACACGCAGCAACATAAGTTATAGACAGACAACACAGAACAAAATATAGAATAAACATGTACAGCTTTAAAACAGGCAATATAAAACACAAAATACTACAAAAAGTATGTTAATATATACTAGAAATGAACCATCAAAATGCAAAAACGGCAACTACACATGACCACAAAGACCACCGTGACATTGGCATATAGAATATTGTGTACACACATCCTGCGAGAGTGCTTTGAAACTTCAAAAGCGAACCAAACAGTTCGACTTTCAGTCCTTCTGCAGAATATTACACATAAGAAGCTGCACACATAAATGCTTACTTGCCAAACTCTGTACATATCCGTGGTACAGCCAATAGAAACATGTTTTGTGAATGAAGAGCAGCCATTATTAATTATTTGCTTAATGCACACACATAAATATGCTGGAGGTAGGCCAAGAATAGCTTCGTAAAGAACAACATGCCAATGAAAGAGTCTAAGAAATTGTAAAGAGAGCCAGCCAGCCCGATGCACACAGGATACAGTGATGAGTTAGGGGCTTTAAGTTGGTGATAAATCTCAATGCACCATGGTACACAGAGTCCAGAGCATGCAAACACTGGGTAGGTGCAATCATATATCACACATCCCTGTAATCAAGCACAGTTAAGACTGTGGCAGAGACCAGTATTTTTTTTGGCTATATATTTAAAGGACATCACGTCTCTCTATGTACAAACCCATCATTTTGATGGGAGGAAACAGAAGAACCTGGAGGAAACATATACAATAAGAACTCAGCTGACCCACAGGTTCAAACCCAGAACCTTTCTGCAGTGAGGCAGAAGTGATGACCACTGCACCACCATGCCGCCCTCTATAGTGATAAACAGCCATTTTCAAACATGGAATACATCACACTGCTGAAGTCACCTAACTGTTAAAATGACGTTTGCGACTTTTACATTGTTTCTTACAGCTGTATTAATACATGACAGGACATCTACTGAACGAGACAGTATCTCGCACCTGATGTGTGAGAGTTAAAATGTAAAATACATACTGCTCTCTCACGGGCTGCATTAGTGATCTGAGAGGGAAACTGTGAAAGCCTAATTCATGACCATCATGAGCCTGAGTAACACACATACTCATATTTTATTCTCTGTAACCTTGGGTGTTTTGAAAGGCGCCTTTTAAATAAAATGTTTTATTATTATTTTTATAACTTCAACCTTGCCAATCTCCTCATCCCGTACATTTTCTCATCAGTTTCTTAATTTATAAGACCTTTACAGGCAGCTTTACAAATTCAGACAAGATGGAAATTTTGTCTCTTGTTTAATTCCTTTTCACACACCTGCTGCATTTAAAGTGTTTTGCTGATTATTTATTTATTCATACATCAATCAAAGATGAACAATGAAGCAGGGACTTTCTTTTGTCCCACAGGTCCTCATTAACTTAAGACTTATGTTGAATGTGTTACAGAAATATCACTGAGTCCGACCTAAGAGGACTGATTATGTAAAAGTGACCGAGACGAAATATATATAGTCTCATATCTCGATAACAATATATCTTCATATTGCCTGGACCTGCTCTGGTGTCATCATATAAACATAAAGAGGTGCATGTCTGAAAGAGGCGTAGTTTAAACAGGACAATACCCAGGCTCTTAGCATGGGTTTTAAAAATTAAAATAAATAAACAACAGCAGGTTTAAGACTATCTACTGACTGTTTTAGTGCACTTCTTTTGCACTTTTCTTTTTGTCACGTATCCTTGTTTGTTTTCATGTTTGTATGATAAAAGCAATAACGTCAGTCAGTTTCAGGAGTCCACGAGAAAGACATTATCTGATGCTCCCAAGAAGGAGGACGGCAGCTCTGCTGATTACATCTGTAATATCTGACACTTAATCAAGTCTGCTGCTCAAACTGTCCCTCAGCTACATGACAGCATATTAACATTATCCACTATGGTGGGAATCATGTTCCATGTATTATATGATAATATGAAAAGCAATATGAAATTACAGATAAAATTATTAATATTGTAACTTAATAAAAGTTCCAAATTATCTTTATGATTAATCGATTAATTGTGTCGTCTGTGTAAAAGGTCAGAAAATAGTAAAAATGACCCTTAAAATTTCCAAGGTTCAAAAAATAAAGTTATTCAGTTTATGATAAAATAAAACAGAGAAAAGCAACAAATCTTCACATTTAAGAACCTGGAACCATCAAATACATTTTTGCTTCAAATTGATTGATCTATTATCAAAATGTGAATTTCTTTTTGACTGACTGACAGATTGAGCAATCGTTTTAGCTCCACTGTGAAGTGGTAATAATGGCTGTCAGATAGGCTTGATAAAGTAAATTAAAATTAACTATGTTTCCCTCCCTAATGTGGCAGAGTGGAAGTTTAAAGAAGTATAAAATGGAGATTCTTGAGTAAAGACTGAATTACTTTAAGTCAGGAAGAAGTACGCAGATCCTGTGCTTTAATAAAAGCAGTATTACCATATTGCAGAAGTACAGTAGTAAAGTAAAAGTCCTGCATTCAAAAACTCACTTAAGTAGAAATGCGAAAGTATTTAAAGTACACGTAAAGTATTAAGAATAAAAGTATTCATTTTGCAGAATGGTCTGTGTCAGAAAAAAATATTGTATTAAGATAAAAAACGACTGGTCAGCTCTTTTTTTTTTACAACTAACTACAGTGTTTAATCTCATTTAGTTTAATTTTTTTAAATTTTATACACTTTATTATTCCCCAAGGGGGAAATTCAATCTCTAACTCAGTGCAGCACTCCCAGAGTCCTTCAATATATTACATTATTGCATTAAGATTATTGATGCATCGTGTTCATCACTTTAATGCTGGAGCTGGTAAAGGTTAAGTTAATTTACTATAAGCACTGTTAGGTGGCTTAATCCTGTAATTATACACCTTCATTTATTGGTTTATTTATTTTCCTGATTAATATAAGTCTGTCTGAGTCACTGGCATCATTTAAGTCTCTCCTAGAAACATACTGATATTGGAAAGCATATCCTGACTTTATCTGAGCTGTCTATTTTATTGCTTATCTTACTGATTTTCTTTCACATTTATTAAATCAATTTTAGTTTTAAACTTTCTTATTTTATCTTTTACTTTCATTTCAACCGTGTTTTGAAAGGTGCTATAAAGTGTATTATTATTATTATTATTACTTTTATCTGCAAAGAAACTAATGTTGTCAAATAAATGCGGTGCAGTAGAAAGTACAATATTTCCCTCTGAGATGTGGTGGAGGAGAAGAAAAAGTAGCATAACTATAAATACTCTATAGTCTATAAATGTAAAATACAAGAATCTCAAAAATGTACTGAAGTACTTGAGTAAACGTACTCAGTTACTTTTCATCACTGCTGTCAGTCATTCATTCATCGATTCACAGCAGCAGCAACAAACTTTCCTCACAGACAGAACAGACTCCAACCAGTCACAGAAACACTCTGACATCTCCTCACTTCCACCTTAACAACATTTATCATCAGACGATCTGTTTTCCACCTTTAACCTGCGTGAACCCGCAGCTGTCAGTCACTGTGCTCCTGCACGCTGACCTGTCAGTGCTAGCAGCTAGCAGCAGCAGCAGCAGCAGCAGCAGCGGCTAACAACGGGTTAACTTTTAAAACAAATGTCGGTGACGGAACAAGATGTCGGTGACAGCGGAGCAGTGAAACATGCAGGACAGAGGCTGGAAGAGTCTTTAATGCCTTTAAAATCACGTCTTTACCTGAGAAACTAAAGCTAAAGCTACAGATGCTAACAGACACCTACCAGAAACGTGATGTTCCACTTCCTGTTGTTATCATACGTCACGTGTCGCCCCCGGGTCCTAAACTCTGCCCGGTTGTGTCTGAATACCGTTTGCCTGTCTCACTTATTCTGAACAATGACTATTATAATAAATAAATTAAAATAAAAAAAATTAAAACAAAATAATTTTTAACTGAACACTGTTTCTTAAAAAAAATATAACGTGACACAACGTAAAATTAAAGTAATGAAAAATAATGACATAAAATAAAATATTAGGAGTAAAAATAAAATAAATAAAATAATGTTAAAAAGTACATTTAATTATAAACTAAAATAAATTTAAATTAAAACAAAATAATTTTCTGAACAGTGACTTTTTAAAAAATAAAAATAAAAAACATAACATAACAAAACAAAATAAAAAATAGAATAAAATATAAAAATGATTAATAAGGATTAAAATAATAAACTGAAATAAATTAAAGCAATATTTTTTTTTTAAAGAATGTACACCAAATACAGTAATACCATTTTTGAGAAGCAATTTTCAATATTTTTTTGTAATTTTAGTATTGCACATTGCCTGGTCAATATTTTGCATATTCTTGCACAAAACGTTGCGGTTCTTTAATTTAAATTTTACTTTAAGACTAGTCTGACTATTTCATTACTTTTTTATATTATTTTTTAAAGATTATTTTTTGGGCATTTTTGCAGGCTGGAGTAGAGCCTGGGCTGCTGCAGCAAGGAAGAAGACTTTGTACATGGTGCACCTGCTCAATCCACTAAGCCACTGACACCCCTTTTTTACAATATTTTTATTGTTATGCACCAAAACACTGATGCAGATTCCTCATGTGAGTAAATCTACTTGGCAATAAATCTGATTCTGATACAGAAAAAGTCTTTCAAAATGAATTGCAATCAAAATATCCAAGGTAAAGGTTGTTAAATTTGAATATATGTTGAGTGTAAATATACTGGAATCAATACTTACTATGAATAAGTTTAATATTGGAGAATGCAAACTTGCCCAAACACATAAAAACAAGTCTTACACTTAAGGAATCATTCTTAGAAGCTTGAGGACTCTTCAGATTTCTGTGATCTTCTCTTCACAGCCTTTACATTTACATTTCAGCCATTTACACAGACAGTCAGGGATGCAGAGCTGTTAATGAATACATGCAGTAGAGCACAGGCTGCTGTGGGGAATGAACATGTGATCTCTCAGTTCCAGAGCAGATCAGCATCTCCAGGCCTCCCTGCTGCTGGTCACACAGCGGGGACACTGCGGAAACAAGCTGTGGTTGAAGGAAACCAATAACACTTTTACTGAAAATACTACATCAGTAGAGTCTGAGTACATAGATGAATGAATGAATGTGTATTTCTTTCATTTTATTCATTTCATTCCCAGTATGTAAGTGGGTATGTTCACAAGTAATGTAATGTTTCTCATTGGGCACATTAGTACGTAAGAATAAAACTGCCTACACTTCAGAAAATGACACTTTAAATCTGTTCTGCCCCTAAACTGTAAAACACGGTAAAATACAACCAGTTTTCATCTGAACTGTGTCTGTGAACTTGTGTTGATGACACTGTTGACTCTACATAGGATAGGATACGTTTCTTTACCTGTGAACATAAGAGAGAACATGAAGCGGCTGTGACTCAAAGGGTACAGCAGGTTGTGTCCACTAATCAGAAGACTGATGGTTCAATCCCCACCTCCTCTAGTCCACATGTTGAATTATCCTTGAGCAACATACTGATCCCTGAATTGCTCCTGATGGCTGCTCCATCTGTGTGAGTGTGTTAAATACTGAGAAGCAGGTGGCACCCTGTATGGTATCTTCAGCCACAAGTATATGAATGTGTGTCTCATTGGTAAATGTGTCTCATGAACAATACTTTGTTATTTCCTTCATTAAATGTGCAGATTAATTGTTCAAAGTCTGTTGATACTTTTCAGAAGAAAGGATAAAATAAGTATTTGTAGCAAAAAAAGTTTTAATTTAAGCATTTAATTATTACTTAAACACGTACAGCAACAGTCTGTGAAATAAAGTATTAAAGTTTAAGTTGGCGAGGGTTGGCGCCAGGATCTCCCGGCAGGACACCAACTACAGCCGCTCCATTTCAGCTGCGGAGCGCCTGTCCATCTGGACAGAAAAGAAATAAAGTATTAGAGCTGTTGGAACACAGCTGAGCATAATAGGCTGAGGGACCTGTCAAACCAAGTGAACACACAACCAAAGGTACACTAAAGTCTGTCTTAACTCAGGTCATTGATGTTGTATATGACATCAAAGTACTGAGTTTGCTATTCTTAGGCTGTGTTCAAACAATTCACATGAGTGAATTACACGTAAAATCAATGTGAAGACACCATTAGACATGACTTCCTGCCGGGCAGCGTAATGGACGCAATGCAAATGACGCGGCACGGTGGCGTGGTGGTTAGCACTGTCGCCTCACAGCAAGAGGGTTCGATCCTGGGTGTGGGAGCCCCTCTGTGTGGAGTTTGCATGTTCTCCCCGTGTCAGCGTGGGTTTCCTCCAGGTGCTCCAGCTTCCTCCCACAGTCCAAAGACATGCAGGTTAATTGGTGACTCTAAATTGTCCGTAGGTGTGAATGTGAGTGTGAATGGTTGTCTGTCTCTATGTGTCAGCCCTGTGATAGTCTGGTGACCTGTCCAGGGTGAACCCTGCCTCTCACCCAGTGTCAGCTGGGATAGGCTCCAGCCCCCTCCAGCCCCCCTGCGACCCTCAAGAGAATGAAGCGGTTAGAAGATGGATGGATTTTTTCCCATTCACTTCAATACAGAAATGGATAAATTCACAAAAGGATTGCGTGTCTTTTGCGGCCACTTAACCTGCACAAGTAATACAACAAGAAGCTGTGTTATTCTCAAAGCACCCGCAAAGGATGAAATGCCCCAACATGGGCTTAAATAGAGGCAGTGCAGGCAGTGTGGTTGCACTGGGGCCAATGGGGTGGAGGGCTCACTCTTTCTAGGCCCTTGTGAGTGATTCAACTTGCCGCCTTAGAAATACACCTAAATACAATACATGCCCTCAAGAATGCAAACTCCTCTCCATCGACGTTTCTTTATTTTCGTTTGTGAAATACTCAGTAGCAATCTGTAACAAAATTATATTTTTACAGAAACTAGAAAAACTATAAATAAAATACAAGAAACTAAATTTAATGAATAATGTCTTATTTCATTTGATATTTTTGTCATATATAGATTTGCAGTGATAATTGGTAATATGTATATTGATGTTGTCTAATATCAAATCTGTATTTGTTCATGAAACAATACTATAAAATATACTGTGGGTGTTTTGATGCAGCATCACAGTCATGTTCACATGGATCAGCGCTAACAGTCAGACACAGTTAGACTGAAATTATTAGCTTCTTCAGAGAGTTGGTGGGAACTGAAGCACATCCGAAATTTCGAAATGTTTAAAGTCCTCGCCTGAAATTCTAAGGAATGCCTCTGCACCTCATCGTTCAGGACCTGCAGCTCGCTGTGTTCCTTTGCGCTACATCAGTGCTCTGCCCTGATGTTCCTGGCACAAAGACACCGTTGGATCACTTGGATCATTGCAACCCCCCCAAAAAAAGGATAGATTGCACTTGATGGGCATGTTTGCGCTGTGGTATCATTAGAGCAATATCTTTCGTGAATCTGCCCTTAAGACTGCAGATAGCTGTTGCAAGTGATGCAACGGTGCTATCAGCAGCCGCAATACATTCTTTGTGGCCGTTAGGAGAAACTGCAGCTTCATACACTTTGACATTTACTCAATCAGTCATGGTGGTTTCTACTTGGTTTAAGAACCTGCAGAAGAAGAAACAGGAGGCTTTTCAAACCTTGTCAAGATACATAACGATAGGAAAAAAAACAACATCACATAGGTGTGAACGAACCCAGAGTGACTCAGTTCCTGTCCTTTCTGCTCCAAGGTCTCTCTGAAGCTTGTGTTTTATTAAACTGAGGAGTCTTCTATTCAGCAGCAGCGTCTCTGGGAGAGAACTGATTACACTTCAGAAAAACAGGAAAAGAGGTTTAAAAGACATCAACAGCTTTCACAAATGGATGCTGATGGACAACTGAACCGTCACCACTGCGGCTCACATCAAATACAGTAACAGTACAAACGGCTCCTGCCTGATAAAAGAGGAGCAGCAGTGGAACCAGAGATGAAGGAAAAGTACAGTTTTAAATGGGAACTCGTAGCAATCCGAGTGTTAGAGGAAGCGTAGCTCTTTTATGATAAGGAGCCTGGATTCTCCTTCAGGGCTTAATTAAAAGTGGAATGTAGACGCCATTATCAGACCGGCAGCCCGCGGTCCTCACACCACCGTTTTCACTCCACTGTATTTGCTGAGAAACCATAAATGGGAGGTTATATAATATTACTGATGAGGAGCGGTTACAGGGCACATTTTGGTCGAACGCTGAATGAAGGTACAATATGTAACAATAATAAAATTAATTTGTCTGGTGCCTTTTAGAGTGGACGTACAAAGAGATTACATGGAAAACAATTATGGGGTAAAAGCAAAATACCAAGAAAAAAGAAATACATAGAAATAGAATATTAATATACAATAGAGCAGTGATACTCAACTTGTGGCCCTTGGGCCAAATCTGGCCCCTAATAGGCTGCCGGTAGCCCCGGACCATTTTCTAATCCACAATACAAATACATTGATTCACACTGGGAATTGCTTTTGTACTTTTAATATATATGAGTCGCCAGAATGTATAAAAAAGCATCACAATAGAACTTGTTATCACAAAAAGTGCCACTGACAAATCCTCCTCACTCCACAGCAGAGGTCCAGACTGAGCCCTTAATGTCCTCAAAATCCTGCGTACATTTGTAGGGCTGCTGCGCACCGGCCTCTGGCTCCCTGTCAATTGGCAAAGCAAGTTGAGTATCCCTGCAATAGAGTGTACAGAATGTAGAAATATTATCAGTTTTGTAGCAACAAATTCAAATTCAAAGAACTTTAATTTTCCATTTAGAGCCACATTTGTACAGGTGGCACATAACAGCTAAAACCAGAGGTGGAGGAAGTATTTAGGTACTTTAATTAAGTAAAATTACTAATAGTACACAGTGAAACTACTCTGTTACAAGTTCCTGCGTCAAAAAAAAATTAAATAAAAGTAGGCTGAAGTAAGTAGCTGATAGTAGTTAGCGGCTAACTCAAAGAAAAAGATCAGCGGCCAATAATGTCCACAAATTGGAAAATAATGACGTTCAGGAGCTCCTTCACTCCGAGCAGAGGATGAGATCAGCTGCTACTGTATAGAACAGAGACAATAAATGATTTCCATCTTATACCATTGCTATACTATTGTTTATGAAGTGCTGCCAAACCTGTATGTTGTGTGTCACACAAGAGGCCGATGCTGCTGAGTTAACATGTCATGCCTGTCACGCTTCTTTTGCTTCAGATGCCGGCATGCTGTCTAAAATCACACACTGGAGCGGAATGATGCAGCCATTGTTTCATTCTGTGTTAGAGGCGGCTTAGAGAAGGGACTTTGTAGTGGCCCTACAGCGCCATCTCTGTGTCAAAAGAGATTATGTGACACATAGCTGTAACACATTGTAACATGGGATAAATGTTGTGAAGCGGTGACGATTATGTTTAGGCAACAAAAGGTTTAGATAAAAGATGTTTCACCGTCTTTTGGTTTCATACAGGAAATGAAGTGATCTCCTGGGTGAAAGTTGTTTTACTGGACTCATCCAGCTCCCCTCACACCTGCCCTATGCAGACTTTCTCACTCTTTATACTACATCAGTCGCTCTCACTGTCAAATATTTCAGTGGATGGGTTTGCACTGGAGGTAAAAGAAAGCCTGGTGCATCTCATAAAGATGCTATAGGCAACCTGGTCTCACTCCGAAGTCATCCAAAACCAGCGCTTCAGCACTGACGTCCGGGATTGGACACCAACGAAAAAGCTGTCCTTTCATGTCGGTGTGATACGCAGCCGGTTGCAGTTATTGTTGAACAGCGCCTAGTGGCATCAGGGGGAAACGCAGTGAGACAATAACGAAACTTAAAGTGGTGGAAGTCCAACTTGGGCGGGCAGAAGGGGTGATGGATGGGTCCAACCAATCCCATTTCATAGTTTGGGGGGACAATAAACAGTAAAATTTTAGAGAATAATTCCAGGGGGGGACAAGGAAAAAAAGCTGTAGCCTGTCTTTTATACAGCATCTTTAATCGCAATTTGACGCTTTAATCTTCTCTCTATCTCTCCAACAGGCAGGCATAGGACCTTTCGTAGCACTGGCTGAGTCCACCTGCACATGTCCAGATTTAAAACAAAATGATTGAAATCAAATTAACATGTACACATGCAATGAATAAAGTAATTATCAGGCAAAAATCACAGTTTGTTAATCAGATTTCTCATAATCAGATAACTGCCTTTTTCCAGATGAAAGATATCAGATTATGCTATTTACATACCCATTTGATGTCTCTCTCTCTCTCTCTCCCTTATTCTCCTTTGAAACCTGTCTTGCGGTGTTGAGCTGTCAGCATGTTCGTTTTTTTACCGGCAGTGAGATCATAAATTTAAAAAATGTTTGAAAGAAAAGTAACCAAAGAAAATGTGTAATACTGAATATTTCGTTTGTTTACAAGGTATTTTGAATTTTGAAACCTGTTTTATTGACCTGTTTGTAATAAATTACTTTTTTAGACTTTAAACATTTATGTCAGCAAGTTATTGATAACAAGAGAGTCAAGACTCAAGCCAGCAGCAGCCACATGTAGAAAAGTGGATATACAGTGATTTTCTATACTTATGAGAAATGGCTTAACAACTAAACATTTCCTGCAATTAAACTGGTAAACTGGTTTATAAACAGTGTGCTGTGAGATCTGCCGCTGCGCACCTCAAAACCGTGCGTAATAGTCGCATGTAATGACCGCTCCTCATCGGTTAAACTGCACGTCATTCATGTTTGTCCCACTGACAGGTGGAGAGCCTACAGACAGGTACCCATTGCTCCGCCACTGACTGCTCTTGTCCTGTCCTCTCCCTCTTCGTTCTCTCCTGTCCTCTCTATCACTAAACTCTGAGCTTAATCATTAGCTTTTAGCTCAGCAGCACTCGTAATTGAGTAGGCTTTTGAACAATGCAGGAGAAATGTCGCAGACAGTTTATATTATCAGCCTGGGCCTGGGGCTTGTTGTAACAGTAAATGGGATGTGTTGTAACTTGTGTAAGTTAAACTGTGTCTGTGTGAGTGAACATCTTACACCGCGATGCACGATGTGGACAGCCGGGTCCAGCCACACGCTGCTGCTGTTGCCAAGCAGCCCCGCCTGTTGGAAAGAGTGTGGGATACACCACTACTAGGAATGGGAGGGGGGCACTAAATCTTTTAAGATTTAAATAGCACATTATTGCGCGATTATTATGAGCACCACTTACATTGTGCTTTCAATAAATACTACTGCATTGTTCAAAAATCATTAATTGTGTCTCAAATTATTCTAGGGGGGGACAGCTTTACTGGAGGGGGAGTCATGTCCCCCCGTGTCCCCCCTGGGATTTCCGCCCCTGGGTCCAACAACCACTGACTTCCACCCATGAGGCTAGTGTGTGTTTCAAGTTTGATTATAAAGCCAAACCCTCTTCTTTTTTCCTAAAAGACTGCATGCAACTGTACATTTCCTGTAAAAACAGAAGTGTATTTTTAAAACACACAGTGCATGTAACAGGCAGAACTTGACACGGCGTCCCAGAACGTCAACAACCAAAGCACCCAGGGTACCTTCCACGTAGTATCTTGCCGTGGAAAGTCCATGACCAAACGTCAATATGTGACGAGGTCAGCGTGAGAATGTGTTGCTGTAAGGTTGCCTCTGGCATCGATATCACACGCCAAGGGGCACAACAAAGCTTCAGGAACTGATGACCTGGGAATGAGAACAGGCTGAATGTTTTTACATGAAAAATGACTCCAACTATCAAAAAAATTTCCAGTTAATTTTCTGTCAGTCAATTCTTCCAGATGATTAATAGACGGATTGTTTCAGCTGTACTTGCGTAAGCTGTCAGGGAATTAAATTTAGAACAAGACATCATCTTTGTATGTGTTATGTGAAAAAATAATAATTATAAATTCACCTGTCAGATAAATGTAGAGAAGCGAAAATATAAAGGACATACTCAAGTCAAGAAAAAGTACCTCAGATTTATACTTGAGTACAGAACTTGAGTAAACATACTCACAGCTGATGCTTTCCACCACTGGCTGAACCCAAACACACCACAGACAAATAAAGAAAAATACAGCAATTACAGAAAATGAAAGATGATGAAAATGAAAGATGATGAAAAATACAGCAGACAACATCAAATTAAATAAGGCTAAATAAAAGTAACAGAGGGGAATACAAAACCAAAATAAACAGTGTAATAATAACCTGAATATGATCACCTGACTGATGTGTACAATCTGTTTGTAATCACACTAATCCCACAGAGCTCGTCTTTAATGGTTTCAGCTGTTGGAGTTAATCAGCCACCACGGAGGACTGAAGGAACAAAAACTTTGACTGCTGAACACATTTTAGCTTCAGCAGCTGGAACCAATTAGACGCCTTTAAAAAGCCAATCAAAAACTGTCCTGTGGTATTACTTTACATATAAACGGCAGAGTGTACACGATCTGCCGACATATATACAGTCAGGTTATGGCTGCTGGCACTGAACCAGTGACTCAGTTTTATATTCTCATCATGTCAGGTTTGTTTGATCGAGTTTCCTGATTCACCAAACTCTTGTAACTGGACATACTTAAATGACTGGTTTCAGCCTGATGAATGCCACCTGTTCATGAGTGCCTGTTCATGTGTGAGATTTGATCATTAGCATAATCAGTGCCCCTGAAATGACCACATGAGGCTGCCTGTTTCGCTCCATGTGAAGCCAAGGTTCATTCACAAAAATGTCACCAAAAGCCTCAAGACCAGCAGATTCAGCGTTCATCTTAGGAGACCTGAAACAATCAGAAAATATCTGCAATAATAGAGCTGACACATATGTGATCAGAGTGGTGCTGTGCTGTGCCAGAAATGAAGAGTGAATGCTGACATGGAGCCAGATGCCAAAAATGAGCTCTCAAAGCAAAGCAGTCCATGACTAAAATGAGAGGCGGTCAGAGAGACCTGACAGTCATGGAGATATTTTAGACAAGATAATATTAGCCCACAGTAGGTGCTGTTACACTGTCAGGTGTTATAAACTGCGGATGATACTGGACTGAGAGTACCACTAAAAAAAAATCACAAAATCTAAAAACCTAAAGTGACAGCTGTGGTGATGTTAATGTGGTGAACGCACCATTATTTTTACATTCAGTTTGTTGTAGTGGTATTTTTTATTTAATTTAATTTAAGTAGCATATTTAAACTCCAAATTCATTCAGATTAAGGAATTAGGTCAAGAGAGTCCATCCACAGCAGGTCTAGATCACGCTTGATTTTAGTTTGTACTTCAGAGAAAATTGAGAGTGCTCATGCTACAAATTCTCTTGAATCACTCTTACGTTGTTTCTTAAGAGTGAATCTGTTCATACAAGTGCTCTTTACATGAGGCCTCTTGTTAGCAAGGGCCTTTCAAAATGGCTTTAATTGATGGTCATGACTCATGACTGTTTTCTGATTTGCCAACTGCATGGTTGAAGTCTGTTTAAGTTTGGTTAAAGAAGCAACAGATAGCATCTTTTCCTAAATATATCATTATGAAAATAATGTGGGTTGCACAGGGTAGTGGCCACAGTAAAATCAGACTATCAGTGTTTACATAGGTTACTTAGTGGCTTTGCAATCTTTGCAATAAGCCTCTGCCACCGGTGCCGAAATTTCGTGGAAAAAAAATCTGCTTTACGGCAGGAAACACGTCATGTATTGCGAAACTGGTCGGTCAGCCAATCAGGGACTGGAGCTGGTCCTCATGAGGAGTTGGGTATAGCCTCGCGTCACCAGGCTCTTCAAGTGAAGAGCCTGGTGTCTATTCACTCTGAATTTTGTCTGGATTCTGGTTCCGGTCTAGGGAGCGGATGCGGTATTCACCAAATTCACCAAACTAAAAGTGTTCCCCATAGTAAAACTTTAAATTCTGGCGCACCATCGATTTGGGGTGATGAGGGGTGTAAGAAAATCGATTAACTTAATGGCTTGGGGCTTTTCTTGTAAATTATATTCTTTAAATTAAAAGTTTCACCGCATTTTTATTAGCTTGGTGCTTTTATTTTTACGGAAAGGCACATCCATCGAATTCCGCATCCTGTCTCACTCGCTCTGGTTCCGTTTCCTTACCAAAACGGCCACTAACGGCCCCAGACTAGTTGGGTATGAGATAGTTGAGTCACGAGCACAATGGCAGACGCACAAAGTCTGGAGACAAGTGAAAAACGGCCTAGCAAAAGAAAAGGAGCTCCTCTGTGTGAGGAGGCAAAAAAGAGCAAAAAGGAGAGTGATAAAAGAAGAGGAAAAACAAGAGTAAACCTCAGTCAGGTGTTCAAGAGATGGAGGGAGCTCCGTGACCAAAGAGGCTTCAAAACCCATGTCCAGCTAGCTTTCTTTCTAATGGATCAGTAAGTAACACGGCTAAATGTTAGCTAGACCAGAGAGGACTGGACTGTACTGGCTGCTAGTTCATTCCTAGCTGGCCAGCATCGCAAATCAACGCAACCAGGGAGCGGGTAGCGAGTGTTGGTCGGCTGACATCCTGGTTGCCATTCTACGGCAGCCCTCGGACAGTGATACCCCCCTCCCTTCCTTCTGTTCTCTTCTCACGGAGGCAGCTATCGACGGACATCGCCCAGCTAAGTTACGCCCAGCTAAGTGAACACTGGACTTTGTTTCCCATTCAATTTGAGCTCCAACCGGCCGCATCGTTTCCATACGGTAGCGTTTATTCTAGAATGGGGACTGTTTACATGTGCATATTGGTATAATTCCACTGTGTCTACTGTTGTTTGTACTGATACTGTACATATTGGTATCATTTACTGTGAGCTGTTTGTACTGGTACTGTGCATTCTGCTATAATTATTTGCATTACTATTTGTTTTTTCTTCAGATAAACCTGATAATTGTTGCTCGGTCTCTTTACTCATTTATTTAGTAGAGTGTCCACACACCTTCTCATTCTACATATACAGTACAGGCCAAAAGTTTGGACACACCTTCTCATTCAATGCGTTTTCTTTATTTTCATGACTATTTACATTGTAGATTCTCACTGAAGGCATCAAAACTATGAATGAACACATGTGGAGTTATGTACTTAACAAAAAAGGTGAAATAACTGAAAACATGTTTTATATTCTAGTTTCTTCAAAATAGCCACCCTTTGCTCTGATTACTGCTTTGCACACTCTTGGCATTCTCTCCATGAGCTTCAAGAGGTAGTCACCTGAAATGGTTTCCACTTCACAGGTGTGCCTTATCAGGGTTAATTAGTGGAATTTCTTGCTTTATCAATGGGGTTGGGACCATCAGTTGTGTTGTGCAGAAGTCAGGTTAATACACAGCCGACAGCCCTATTGGACAACTGTTAAAATTCATATTATGGCAAGAACCAATCAGCTAACTAAAGAAAAACGAGTGGCCATCATTACTTTAAGAAATGAAGGTCAGTCAGTCCGGAAAATTGCAAAAACTTTAAATGTGTCCCCAAGTGGAGTCGCAAAAACCATCACGCGCTACAACGAAACTGGCACACATGAGGACCGACCCAGGAAAGGAAGACCAAGAGTCACCTCTGCTTCTGAGGATAAGTCTATCCGAAATACCAGCCTCAGAAATCGTAAGTTAACAGCTCAGATCAGAGACCAGATGAATGCCACATAGAGTTCTAGCAGCAGACCCATCTCTAGAACAACTGTTAAGAGGAGACTGCGCGAATCAGGCCTTCATGGTCAAATAGCTGCTAGGAAACCACTGCTAAGGAGAGGCAACAAGCAGAAGAGATTTGTTTGGGCCAAGAAACACAAGGAATGGACATTAGACCAGTGGAAATCTGTGCTTTGGTCTGATGAGTCCAAATTTGAGATCTTTGGTTCCAACCGCTGTGTCTTTGTGAGACGCAGAAAAGGTGAACGGATGGATTCCACATGCCTGGTTCCCACTGTGAAGCATGGAGGAGGAGGTGTGATGGTGTGGGGGTGTTTTGCTGGTGACACTGTTGGGGATTTATTCAAAATTGAAGGCACACTGAACCAGCATGGCTACCACAGCATCCTGCAGCGACATGCCATCCCATCCAGTTTGCGTTTAGTTGGACGATCATTTATTTTTCAACAGGACAATGACCCCAAACACACCTCCAGGCTGTGTAAGGGCTATTTGACCAAGAAGGAGAGTGATGGAGTGCTGCGGCAGATGACCTGGCCTCCACAGTCACCGGACCTGAACCCAATGGAGATGGTTTGGGGTGAGCTGGACCGCAGAGTGAAGGCAAAGGGGCCAACAAGTGCTAAACACCTCTGGGAACTCCTTCAAGACTGTTGGAAAACCATTTCAGGTGACTACCTCTTGAAGCTCATGGAGAGAATGCCAAGAGTGTGCAAAGCAGTAATCAGAGCAAAGGGTGGCTATTTTGAAGAAACTAGAATATAAAACATGTTTTCAGTTATTTCACCTTTTTTTGTTAAGTACATAACTCCACATGTGTTCATTCATAGTTTTGATGCCTTCAGTGAGAATCTACAATGTAAATAGTCATGAAAATAAAGAAAAAGCATTGAATGAGAAGGTGTGTCCAAACTTTTGGCCTGTACTGTACATAGAGGTATACTGGTGGCTTTACAGCCTACATTTTATTGATTATCTCTGATCCCCACGCTCAATTTGGTCGTTGCGACAGTGTGACGCCAAGCTACAAAAACCCTAATCCTATCTGTTTCCTCTTTAAAATGCTCAAGTAAAGTACAAGCACCTCAACTATGTATCAAAGTCCAGTACTTGTGAAAATGTGCTTAGCTCCGCTCCAGCAAGTCATATGAGACCTGCAGCCCAGTCCCAAGAATAAAATGTTGTACGTTTATGCAACCACAGATATGTTACATTTGTACCTTCCATACCTATGACATACTTTCAATTACATGTATATGAGCTGAGTTTTCTAATTAGAAGTAGGAGGGGATGGTTGTTGGTGTGACACCTTGCAGATGGTTGCCAAGCAGCAATGAGCAGCAGACCATCGTTTGACACCAACAAAAGTGGGTACTTTTTTAGGTCAGAGAGGTCAGGACATTTGCAACCGTGTTTCTAGGGACAAAGGTGAGCATTTGTTTTCACAGAGGTCTGAGCATTTCTAGCTAAGTTTGTAGTGACAAAAGTGTATTTTTTAACAAGAGGTCAGGACATTTGCAGCTGTATTTTTAGCAACAAAAGCAGGTATTCTTTAAAGAGAGGCTGGGACAATTCTAGCTGTGTTTGTAGTGACAAAACGGGTGTTATTTTTACAACAGGCCGGGCATTTCTAGCGCATTTTTAGCGATAAAAGAGAGTATTTTTTACAAGAGTTCAGGACATTTGCAGCCTTGTTTCTAGGGATTAAAGCGAGTATTTTTTCTACAGAGTTCAGAGCATTGCTAGCCATGTTTGTAGCAACCAAAGTGAGCATTTTTTACAGGGAGGTTGGAATATTTCTAGCTGTGTTTGTAGCATCAACAGTGAGTACTTTTTACCAAGAGGTCAGGAAATTTCCAGCTGTGTTTCTAGCAACAAAGATGGGTATTTTTTGCAGAGAGGTTGGAATATGTGCAGCCTTGTTTCTAGGGATAAAAGCAAGATTTTTTTTTACAGAGTTCAGAACATTTCTAGCCATGTTTGTAGCAACCAAAGTGAGCAAAAATATGAATGGCAGTGAATGGGGAGAGCAATATTATCTTTTGTTCCTGTTTGAGTTGTGACATGAAATCCAAATATGTTGTTAATGAATTTAAAACATACATTTTAAGGTCAAGAAAGTCATACTAAAAAGCAAGGGATAAAAGCAAGTACTTTTACAGAGAGGCTGGGACATTTCCAACTGTGTTTGTCGTCATAAAACAGGTGTTATTGTTACAACAGACCGTGGCATTTCCAGCACATTTTTAGCAAAAAAGTGAGTATTCTTAACAAAAGGTCAGGACATTTCCAGCTGTGTTTGTAGCAACAAAACCAGGAACCTTAAGCAAGAGATTAAGACATTTCCAGCCATATTTCTGGTGACAAAAGGAGGTATTTTTTTAATAGAGAGGCCAGGACATTTCCAACGTTTTTTTTTTTAACAAAAAAGGCAGATATTTTTTACCATTTGGTCAGAACATTTCTATCTGATTTTGCTGCGACAAAAACAGGTACTTTTGAAACAAAAAGTTTCCAGTCTTGTTTGTAGTAGATTCACAAGTCAGTCTTTAGACTCTTTGCTTAACTAAAGACTGATGACTTTCTCCCTGATTTTGTGTTTAGATGGGCGGATACAATTTCAGAGTTTAAAAAAACTCCCTACGTTGCAGAACCAATAGCAAATCTGCAGGGCGGTCCTTCGGTGGCTCGCTGAACTCTTGTGCTTGTAAACATAGTCCCACTAGAAACACGTGTAGCGGTACAAAATGGCTCAGCTGCGCTCGCAGAAAACGCCGTCAAAGTGAGTGGATGTTTGTCATGTTTGCAGCGACACATTCTCGCCAACTAAAAGAAACAAACATAATCTTTTACAAGGCCATGACTCATCCGTCCGGGTAGAAAACCAGCAGAGCTTTTAGCTATATATATATATATATATATATGTGTGTGTGTGTGTGTGTGTGTGTGTATATCACATTTTTCACATCACTGTATCACCGTTTAGACTAATCCGATGTTTGTAAAGTCTATAAACACAATGATTGAACAAACATTACTATTTCTGTGTGCACGTTTAGCTGGGCTAACCGTTAGCTGTTAGCCCTGTTAGCCATTAGCGGTGTCTGTAATAGGTAATAACTCATTAAACGGTCCATGAAAAAAATATCTTTTCCAGTGGATATCTTAGTTACAACATGATTGAGCTAGCAAAGCAGTTTCGTGTTGCTATGTGTGGTATTTATTCAGTTTTGGGCAATCACGATGTCTAGAAAGCATCAGTGGCTGCAGCTGACAGGGACAGCTAACTCTAGCAGCAAAGCTAACATCAGGACGTCATCTGTTAAAAGCTTCCCATTGTCGGATACAACGTGACACTACTCCAGTTAGCTCAATCATGTTGTAACTCAGACATCCGCTGGAAAAAATATTTTCTTCACGGATGAGCACACGTTTGATAAAACGTAGTTAAATCTCTCGGCATCCATTTTCAAGCTCTCTGTGTGTTTGTTTCCTTGCGGACGAGAAAAGGGGAGCGCACATTTCCGAGAAGGCGTGTCCTTTTCAAAAATGCAAGAGGCGTTGCTTTGTTGCCGGCCGTTTTCGCCGGTGTGTTAAATACACTTTAGAAAGGAGTGTCCCCAGACTATCAGAAGGCGGAGATCTCTGATTGTCTGGTGGCGAGACTATGTTTGTAGAGACAAAAGCAGGTATTTCCAGCCATGTTTCTAATGACCAAACAGTGTATATAAAGCCCTTCATGATGATTTCCGTGTTCCTAAACCCAACCACATGGTAACCACAGTGTTGTCACAATATGGCACTGAAAATTGAAACCTATGAAATGTAAAGTTTCAACAAACTAAACATAGAAAACATACAAATGTAGCATATCAGTGTTTTGGAGAAACGTTCATGCAACATTTTCTTCTGGCGACTGGGTTGGAGGACTGTCACACAGCTGCAGTGCAGTTTAGTGTAGTGTTTTTGTTATTTAGTATTATTTCAGTTTATTATAGTTAACTCTATTGTCAGTGTTGTACAGCTGCAGTGTGTGTGTGTGTGTGTGTGTCAGTGTGAGACTGACAGTGAGATAGAGAGCAGAAGAATAAGAGCCCTCTTGCCTGTTAGCTGACATTGACCCATGTGGGCGACTCTGCCCACATAATGACATCTTTTGAGGTTCCCCAGCTCTAAACAGGAGGAACACTATAGGTGCTGAGCCGGCAGTTGCTATGCAACAATTCATCGCCGGCAGCATCCAGGTTGGACCTGAGTGGAGAGCAGCAGTCAGGCGGAGGAGGTGGTTTGAAAAAAGCCGGAGGTTCAGCTGCGTTTGTGCGGCTTCCTGGTAGGCGAGCTGTCAGTAGATTTGATTATTTGAAAGCTTAATGGGGGGAAGTGGGCCACTGCAGCAGCACAGTCAAGTACAGTACAGACATATCAAAGCAGAACAGGATGTACATACAGTGAAAACAGACAAAACTGGGTTAGATAAACAAATCAAACTGACACTAATTTGAAGCGTGTGGCTGAACAGGCTTGATGTGAGACAGCAGACGGTGGTTTCAGAGAGAAACACCGAGGGAAATCTGGAAACGTGAAGTTTAGAGTCTGTATACATACAATACTGACATGCTTCATAAGAGTTATTGTGTATGTGATCATTCCTCCTGTTCATACAGTCAAGTTAATCTATTAGTTGTCCCGAGTGGGCTGTTTGTGCTGCAGCAAGCATGAAAACACACAGTAAACCAAAGACAGACAAAACAACATAGACACATAAAGCAGTTGACATACAGACGTGGTCAGGATGGATTACACGTATGTATGTTGAGAACTTTTGACCGCTTGGTGCTGCTCTGTAAGAAATTACAGAGCACAAAATCTGCAGTCCTTGTTCTGGAGAGAAATGACCTCTAAAGTTCAAATGACACATACATGATGCTTCAGCAGTCTGAGTTTGACAAATCAAGTGGATATCTTTTTTAATGGAGTAAAATTCCCTGTATGTGTTTCTTAGCTGAGCCATGGTGAGGTGATACATCCATATGTGTGAATGAACACACACATGACTTTCCCAAAGAAGCCTCCGGGGGCGAGATGCTGTTTAAATATGGAGATAGTGGAGCACATGCTCATGCAGTTTCTCCTCCTCAGTTATTTGCATGATTAGCGACAGAAATATTGTGTCAAGAAGCAGAGAGGGAAGTTCAAACTCTGCCTCCTTTCTCACCTCCGCACAGCTGGCCAATCACAACGTGAAGTGGGTGTGAATGTCAGCTTATGTCAGAAGTTGGAGGAATGATCGAACACAGGCCCCAAATCCAACATCTGAAAGGTGTGGGGGTTTCTGAAGCTATCCAACCACCCGACATGCGGCTCTGACGGAGTCTACTGGCAGCTTATCTCTTTAAATGCAGAAATGGGCGTGAGAAAATGTAGGTGCTGTACATTTCTGCAAACCACAGACATTGGGTTGGCATGAGAGGACTGCATCAAGACAGACAGAAGAAAAGTCAGAATCTGTCCTTTAATGAAACAGAGTGACAGAAGTCGGTGTCTGCTGCTCTGAACTCATCAGACAGTAAATGTTCCTCATCAGCCTGTCTGATCACTGCCCCATTGGACCTTTCTTCACTGGTGCTGCTCCCAAATCTCAGCCAATAACTTAGTGATAACAGTGCTAAGCCAGTGTGGTCTCCCACTGAAGTTGTCTAAAGCTGGCACTTGGTCAGTGACTTGCAGCGTCAGACACCAACAACAAAATGATGACCTTTAAAGTCAGCATGATACGCTGCCAGTCACTGTTATAGTTTAACGGTGCCTGGTGGCATCAGGGGGAAACACGGCCGAACAAGACTGAATGGTAGAGCGTCAAATGTTCTAAAGAGAGCGGTGTTCATGTCCTGTAACTTTATAAAGCCAAACCCTGTTCTTTTTTCCTGACTCTATCCACATGCTTCTGTTGTTGAAGGAAAAAAACATCAATTTGCGGTGTTGTACCGACGTAATGCGTTTATTTTGAAAGATGGTAAGAAAAATTTGAAAGAAGACAATGCATGTAAAGGCCCTGACACACTAAGTCGTGAGCTCGATGAGCGTCTGCCGGCATAGCTTTTGTGGTGTGTCCCGCACCGTCAGCACTTCGGCGTCGGCGGCTTTTCAGCCGATTGAGCATGTTGAATTGGCGACGGAGCTTGTCGGTGAGAGAGATCACTCTGATTGGCTGTTCAGGTTTTATTTCCTCGCCCCTGTAGCGAATGAATCTGCCTGTAGTGAAACCGGCGCTAACCGTGCTTCCTCCTCAGGCTCCACTTCACTCAGCTGCCCACAGACCCGCTGCTTCTTCCCATTTTAACCTGAATAACAAACCGGGGCTAGCTGGGAGCAGCATTAGCCGCAGCATGACCGGAGGGACGCACAGCCAGTTAGCCTCCGCTAGCTTCCCAGCTTGCCCCGGCTCTCCGTTTGGATCCAACCGGAGCACCGAGCCCTGGTTTGTTATTCAGGTTAAAGGGGGAAGAAGCAGCGGGTTTATCGGGCAGCTGAGTGAAGTGGAGCCTGCGGAGGAAACACCGGGACCGTCTGGATGTAATAGTCCGTGGAGGTGCTGCGGTGCTCGGCTGCACAGAGAGGAAACCCCTCGGCTGTCAGGATGTACCACTCTCTCACTCTGTTCCACTCACACAGGCGCAGAACGTACGTGCTACTTGGCCGTCGGATGTAGTCCGTGTAGCGTGTTCAAATGCAACTGACACAGGGCGACGTGAGGCGATGTGGACAACGCAACAGTTGGCTTTTGTCGCCGCTAGTTCTTTGATGTCGGTTTGGTGTGTCCGCACTTTAACAGGCAGAACTTGACACGGTGTCCAAGAATGTCAACAACCAAAACAGTCAGGGTACCTTGCATGTTGTATTTGGACGTGGAAAATCCATGACCAAATGTTGATATGTGACGAGGTCGGAGTAAGAATGGCTTGGTTAATCACCGTTCAGACTCGCTTGTCTGAATGATGCAGTTTTGCTACATGACAGAGTTGTGAAGAGGCAAAGAGTATGAGGTTGTCAACTCTCAGTTTTCTGGGCATTGTGCCTTTTTTCCTTGCCACAATTTGCGTAACTTTGGAGAATTATTCTGACAAGATGTCGTAACATTGTTAGTACCAATGGATGCCTTAAGCCTTAAGATTTTTTAAAAATATTTTCCCAGATATTTGTCTGTTTCCTCTCTGCTCCTTTCGTTGTTTTGTCATCGTTTTGTTCTCTCCATACTCTGGCTTCACCTTTAGTGGTCCCTAATTTTTGGTGAGGCATTCTTACTTTGTTAATCAGGCTGCAGTTTGCCTCACATGTTTACTTTAACAGTGTGTGTGACTTCTGCAGAGGGATAGGAGCATCAGATGGCACGCTGGAATATGATTTCATGACAAAAACTACATTTATTTATCATGTATCAACTTGTATTGTCTGTGGTTTAAGTCAGTAAGTAAACTGTTGTACTTGATCCAATTTAAAGGTCAACCTTAGACCTTTTCATGAGCCCCCCCACTATGGTCTTGGGCATCATCCGTAACCTTTGACCCCTGGGCCTGTGAAGAGGACCAGCTTCATGCTCGGAGATTACAAACTGTAAAAGGGGAAGTCCACAAGTTTTACAAATCAGCGTCTGTCTCTAGGTGTTGGGAAGCTTTACTTCATATTCTTTAAATCCTTTAGTGTCTCCAGACGGAGCTGTATGAAGTCTGATTGATGTCCTCAAGTGATGTCACTTGAGTCAGCGTCGTCGGTCGAAGACTACAAGGTTGAAAAGTAAAAGAAATCTGGAGGTGTGGAGGGAGAAAATGTGAGCTCACCAGAACCCTGCAGTTCGCTGCTCATCTCTGCTGCGGGACACAGGCTTCAGCAATGGTTGGTGGTCCAGTTGCATTATGGGTTATTCTGTGAAATAAAAGATGACATCTGAGTCTGCTGCCTTGAATTTAATCTTTAGTCCAGTCCAAAATACAATCTTAAGTCAGTGTTGTACTCCTTTAGCAGAAAGGTTAAGTTAGATTGAAGATGATCTTCACTAGGCACTAACTCAAGTTGCATTATGGGAAACATAGGAGTGTTTTTGGAGCTAAAATCAGGATATCTCAGCAGTAAGAGACAGAGTCCATCTGTTTCGATTTCCAGAACTTGATGTTAGAGCAGCGCGACATTGCTGAAGTGCTCCTTTAAAGATGTTTTGATGTGCATGGTAGTCATTATGGTTGAGTTTTCCCATATGTTTTCATCTTGGCCCCATTTTTTGCAATGTTTTCTGGCATAATGTGAACAACCCTGGCACTAGAGTTTAAAACTCCATATTAGGAAAGTCTCAGTGTGTCTCAGTGACTCTGAGATGCAGTAATAATATTCATAAAAACCTCATTTGGTTTCCTGTTTGGCAGAAAACCACCAAAGACACACACTGAGTCAGTTTCAGGTATTTTAACAACCTGAGTTTCAATGTGGACGTCACAACTCGAGCCAGACTCCCAAATGTGCTCCTGTTTCATATGAAAAATATGTACTCGCTGTAACACACAACTCTGTTTATGTGAGATGCTGTTGGAGCGACAGTGTGGAAAAAAAATAATCTCTCCGCCTGTTTGAAGCTGAAAATTGATGTGGCTCATCTAGCTGTGGTCTAAATCAGAAATCCACATCATATCCTGGCTGCGTCTGTCTGCGGCTGCCTTCCCTCGCTTCTCTCCAGGGTTTAATTAGAGCCGCTGAGCTCTGTGTGAATAATGCAGCACCTGAACTCACCTGAGCGGACTGCTGGAGCAGAACGAACAACCGCAGGGAGGCCGAGAGAGCTGCGCCTCCAGGGAGACAGAGAGAAGGAATGGCTTCAGTGGATTTAAAGGTTTTCATGTCATTTTAATCTGCACACTAATGGAACAAAACACTGTATGTATTTCCTCTCTGATTTCTGGGGGATTAGATAAACATATGAAACTGTGTTTGCTGCCAGAAAAACAGATCTACTTTTCTTATTACAGTTTTAGCAAGAACACAAACCAAAGGCCTCATTTATACCTGTTATTATCATGCAGCTTGTTCCTGCATATCTTAGCTGGATTAGGACGTTAAAGGGATAGTTCAGATTTTTGGAAGTGGGGTTGTATAAGGTACTTTTCCATAGACAATATATCACAGACAGTAGATGTCAGTCAACATGACTCTAGTTTGGAGAAGCAGGCATAGTTGGTTGGTGTTCTCACGGCAGCATTTACAAGCGGACCAGATCAAATGCCTTGTGTGAGAAAGCTGCTCTTGATTGGTCAGAATTTCCATGTGGGAAAAATCCAGGAAGTAAAGCAAACGTTGAAGAAGAGTACACTTGCAAGATAAATGTGACACTTTCTAATGTCACAATGGAGGGACAACTACGCAGGTTGATTTTAGCGCTGCTCATCGTGGACTATATTGCTGTCATTGTTCATTTTAGTCAAAGCATACAGTTTGAAAACGAGGCGCGGCTCCAACTAGAAAACAATGTTTTGATGCATTGGATGTGCTGAATGTGCATATTAAGGCAGTACAGGAGGAGGTGCACATTAATAATCCTCCAGGACTGTAACATGCTCATGTTTAACCCAAACAATGTGTCATGTGACTGCAGTTGGTTCACATCCAGGTCGGAACACCTTCTCACCACAAACGAACCGCACCAGAGTTTGTTTGTAACCAGACCTCTTCAAGAAGGTCTCAGTCTGGTTGTTTTGGTGCACACCTGAGTGTGATTGCTGTGTTTACACCTGCCCAAACAAACTGCACTGAGGGGGCAAATAAACTTGAGTTCGATTGAACCGAACCAAACAGGGCAGGTGTGAAAGCATCCTATATGTACTGCTGTAGATGGGGCAGCAACAAAACACACCTAAAAATAAATATCAGTCCAAGTGCATGCTATATTTAGAATATTGTCACTGCATTACCGTATCCGTAAAGCCAGACTCCACTGAGAAAAGCAGTGTTTTAACATTGCTAACCACAGGACCTGCTGCCGTGATCAGTCAGTTTTGTTTGTGTCATTGTGTGAGTTAAGGGTTTCTGAGTGTTAGTTTGGATTCAACAAAGTTACACAATAACTTTAATTAACTAACTGATTGAAGCAGTGGTAGACCAGCAGCTCCTGTGTTCAGCGAGCTAAAAATACTATTTTTGTAAGTGGAGTCTGGCTTTGATGAGCGCATAGATGGGAACTGAAGCTGTTGATGGCTCCTCCTTCAGAACGGGCTGTTTGATGGAAAAGTAAAGCGGTGAAAATGCTCTCGAGAGAGTGTACACTCGAACTGATAGTGATTTTTTAAGGTAGTTAAAATGCTCTTTGATGTTAACTCTATCTACAGATTGCTTAACTCCTGTGTTGGACTCCAACCTGCTTCTCCATTGACTATAGATACATACCTCATACAACTATTCCTTTTAAGCTAAAATCTGGCGATGTATCTTATGATTTTTTATTAGTTAACAGTCACATTTTGTATGTTCATTTTACAAATAATTAAATATTGTCAATATTGTGTCATTACTTTGGTCTATTTATTAGCTGGTTTTTATATTACTGTTATTAACAGTGTATGTGCATCATTTCTCTGTTTTTGTCTCTTATTTTTATTTATTTATTCATTTATTACAAATTATTTCTTTATACAGTGATGGAAGAAGTACAAACATCCTTTGCTCAAGTACAAGTAGACGTACCTAAATGCAAAAACAGAAGAAGAAGTCTGACTGCAGGAGGAAGAAGACTGGGCTGTTTGTGCCACCTAGTGTTCATGTCCTGGAACATATTAATGTTGCTCAGACCTCAGTGTTTGTGCATAAACAAAATCCCTGAATCAAAGCTGGATTACCATCTGTGCAGAATAGACAAATGTCCAAAGGAAGCCAAAAAACTCAGATTCACTGTGTGTCAATAAGTTGTACACGATTAATTGGAAATTTGTGTTCACTCTAAAAAATGCTGGGCTGAACTTTAACCAACTTGTGTTGTTTCTGTAGCAGCACTGGGTTACCTTGACCCAGCATGTTGGGTTGATTGTACAAGCCAGTATGCTGGGTCACAGTAACCCAGTGCTTGGAAGCTGAGAAGAGGAGTTACGTTGTTTTTTTAATTTTGTTTTTTCTAATATAGCTAGATGTAGTGAACTGTAACCACATTTTATAAGTGGGGGCATTTAACACGGGGCCTTTATGGCCAGGTTTTGAGCACAGAGAGCAAATGAGTGTTGTGGTGATTTATTTTAATTCAATATTAAAGCCCTGTGTAAAATAAACACATTAAGTAGAATCAGTCACAGCCCTTTTTGGACAAAAAAAAAAGTGCAGAAGTTCTCCTGTAATTCAGCTATTCATTTTGTATCTCTTTTTCTAAGATCAGTATTGATTTGGTACGTGAAAATGAATGATATATTAATTGTTCTTTTTTCATTAAATAAGTGTGTTTATTGGATTTAAAAAAATATATATTTAAACTATTACTGCAAAAACAACAACAAAAACAAGTAAGGTACAGTATAGAACATTAGAGGCATGATCTTAATACCAACGACTAGGGCGGGGCAATACATTAAATACTTCTCCAAGGTTCAAAATAAATTATTAGAAATGTTACAAGTATTGACATACTTAAAGAACTTCCATAACTATGTTGCGATCAATAAATGAAAGCCAGTAGACTTCTGACGCCTCCATCCCCTCAAGAAATGTCATATAACATCCCCATATCGTATCAAAAGTAGAATATTTACTCTTAATCATTAAGATAAAGTTTTGGGAGAGTGTGACAGTCCAGTAAACCAGGCTTGAAATCTCAATCTGATAGTAGATTTCCAGAATTTGGCTATAGTGTGTTTTGCTTATAAGAAGCAATAAAGGTGTCATTTTCTTATCTGTCTTGCTTAGTTTACAATTTACAGGAAAATAATCCAGAAAAAAACAGAGAGTTATTTTCTAATAGGATTTTGTAGGCTGCATTATGTTCTTATACTTAGCACTAATATCTAAATGTTTCTGCTTTCACTATTATTAAAGCAGCTCAGTGAATTCACTTGCTTCAATAACGTATTAACTGTCATGAGTTTTGAAAAACACATAAATGCACCGTGTCGTCTTTGCGTTTACCTGGAGTCCCTGAACGCAGCATGAAAGCCCTTTCCGACCTCTGATTGGTCCGTTAGTCGCTGTTTTGACCACGTGATACTAAAGATGGCCGCCTGTGACAGGAGTAAAGATGGTGAGTTAATTTTTTAAACGTGTCAGTGGATTTAATTAAGCTTTATCATGTTAGAAATAGATGTTTCACCTGTGGATAAATCTCAGAGTCTGTCACAGAGTAAACTGAGCGGAAAAACTTCCCGCTCTTCAGTTTAATGAAGCTAAACAGGCAGCAGCTAGCCGGCTATGCTAACAGGCTAACCAGCAGCCCGTGTGTAAACCATTTACAGTAACGTTAAGGCACACACAGGTTATAAACAGTAACTGAATAATTAGTTTAATGAGAAATTTCACAGTAAATCGAGTCAGACTGTCCGTAAATTTACATGAGGAGGGTAACATTAGTTATTCACAGTTAGCCTCTCCTATAACTGGTGAAATCCACATTTACTCAAGTACCTACAGTTTTGATGTACTGGTACTTTACCAGAGTGCTTCTATGTTATGCTACTTTATACTTCTACTCCATTACATTTCAGACTTTGTAATCCACTATATTTGTTTTATCTGTAGCTACTGTGCAGATTATTCATACAAAATATAAATCAGCTAATACATGATGATGTATTAATATGGATTAATCTGGCCAACAGTAGAGAAAGTGATAAAAAATTGTAGCTCCACCTTCACCAGCTGCAACATCAAACTAATGAACACATTAATGCGTCATTAATCAATCCAGTAATATATTATTATCCTGAAAAGGGCCATTCTGCATAATGAGTGCTTTTGCTTTTGGTACTTTATCTTGGTGCTTATACTTATGTACTTTTACCTTTGTAAAGTTTTGAGTCGTTGACTTTTACTTGCTTCTTCCACCACTGTCCTGTTCTTCTTCTTATAATTCTATGGAGTTTAACAGCAGCTGCCTGTCTGTCTAATTATGTTTTAATGTACTGTAGGAAAGTGACTGATAATAAAACACAATGTTACTCCAAAAATTAAAATAAGCCGACTGACAGCCAAACCAGAGTCTTTACCTTATGTTCAAGCTGTTTTGGGACAAGTAATGTCCCTAAATAACTGCAAATCTTTTACTTCTTGGTATAGTTGTTGTTCAGGAGTGTGCGAAGTGAGAGATGTTTTTCTCGTTGATTCCTTACTTTGAGAAATATGACTGTCTTTCTCCACTGAATAGAAGAAGCCAAAGTCCCCACATCATTAATATTGTCTAAACACAAGCAGCCTTACAGAAAATTATTTAATCAAAATCTGGTGAAGAAATAAGGAAGTAAAAGTACAAATCTGACCGCACATGCCAACTGCCAACTCTCTGTATGGTTTTTGATCCCTGGTGCTATGGACACACTAAGGATGGGAACAAAAATGATTACGAATCCATACTGAACTTGTTCTACAAGACTGATAGTGAACCTTTTACAAAAAAAGAGCTTTATATTTTTTAATTTGCATCTTATAAAAATACAGGTTTACAAATGCTTCCATGAGGGTAAAATGAGATGCAACAAATAATTGAATTGAGCTCAAATATGTTCTGCAGTTACAACATCAGCTGTGTAATCTGTGGAACAGCCTGGATGTATTTGTGGAGTCCTGAGACATTTCCTCCGGGTGCTCTGGGTTGGAGTCGTGTGTGTGTGTGTGTGTGTGTGTGTGTGTGTGTGCGTTTAGCTGACCTGTTCAGTTATATCCCTCTCTCAGGTCAGGACAGCATACTGGAGCCGCTGTGTTTTCCAGAGCAGCCAGCTGATGGCACCAGTGCTCCCAGTCTGCAGGGTGTCAGTACAGAGCTGCTGGTGTGTCTCTTCTGTCCTGAGTCCGTCCCTCTGCAGCAGAAAGACGTCCTCCTCAAACACCTGCTGGTGGAGCACAAGCTGGTCATCGCAGACGTCAAACTGATCGCAGACCTCCCAAAGTACGAACCTGCACTCTGTCTACAGCTGTGTATCCAAAACGAAACGTAGGCACTGTAAAGGCTGGGAAAGTGTCTGAAAGAGAATCTGGTTTTTTATTAATGCATTAAAGATTCTCAGATTAACACAGACCGGAGTTATTATAAGAATGTGATCTAGTTAAAATATTTCAAAATAATAATTAAAAAAAATGATTATAAGAATAAATCTGCTGATATTTGCTGATATTAGCCTTTTAATTTTTTATTGTTTTACCCACCAATAATTTTGTTTAATATCATTCATCAGGCTGCAGTAGGAAACATATTATTTTTATTAGCTAGTATGGCATCATTTTGTGATGATCTGATGATAATGTGTTATCTTAAAAAAAATAAAATTGTGCTGTCTGAATTTTTTCCTCAACATTAAGATGTATGCTTTTCTGATGACTCCTGTCCTCTGTCAGGTACATGTTGTATTGGAAAGGCAGATTTTTGGAGCAGCCAGTCACAGATTTCTGTAGCGTGATAAAGACAAACTCCACCGGCCCACTCGGTGAGTAGAGTCACAGTACAGCTGCATTTAAAGGACTGTAGTGCAGAGGTAACTGGACATTTCAAAGTGTTGTGAATCCAGAAAAACTAATTGAATAAATGTAATAATACAAATGTAGCACAAGCATTTACAATGAGGACAAAATAACCCTGTTAACACATGCCCCTTTTGTTTTCCCTTAAGTAGTTTCAAGGCTGTTTAAATCAACTTAGTCCACTCTGTAAGACAGAATTACAGTAAAATTCTCTGCAAAAATCACTTGAATATGCACTGACTGTACTCTAAATCTGTTTGCTCGAGCTAATTGACATCCTGACCTCATCAGGGTCTAAACAATATGAAATGCAGTGCCTATGACATATTTCATTTAAAGCTTATCCTCCTGTAACCACTTGTTGTGACAGAGAAGCAGGAGGACTACTTCCTGCTGTGTGACGTCCTTCCAGAGGACAGAATCCTCCGAGAGAAGCTCCAGCAGAAACGACTGGTGAGAATCTGACTCCACAACCAACATCAGACTCATCTCAGAACAGCAGTAGAACAATAGAGTCTGTTTCTAATGATCTGATATGAATCAAAAACTATTCACTGTCAATATGCCGTAGACAGATTTGCCTTTTACTCACAGTTATTATTATTGTTTTATAGATTTTTTTGGGATGAAGCAATCCAAGCCAAATCTGGTACTGCTGCTCTTTGTCTTTGGTGTTTCTCTGACAGTGTTGGTCTCCCACAGGAGGAGGTGCTGGAGCAGCAGCAGCAGGAGAGAGACGACAGCAGCTTCCACCGTCTCTGCATGTTCTGCAGTGAAGAGTTCACCGGTAACAGGTCAGTCAGAGGCCTTTGAAACTTCCTGAAAGCACATCAGTAAATGTCAAATCTGTCACAAGTGAATGCTGCATTAATGCTCGGGAAGTGGTGCTCATACTGTACGGTAACTTCGAACAAGTCAGAAGCAGCACATATATTTACTGCCAGTGAGGACATAAATATAACAGGAAAATGTCACTGGATCATTATTTATTTGAAAAACACTCCATATATAACTTCTTTAATTGGTTTCATGAGTCAGTGTAAAAAGTTTTGTGTGATTCTGAGAAACTTTACCACTGTTTTCTGTTTTCATTGAAGCACAAAGCTGCTGCTTTTCTATATTTTAGTGAACAAATATCACGTACATCTCTAAGAACGACTCACTAATGCATGGTTTCATAAAAAATAGAATAAACTAAACACTGCCACCATCGTGTCTTCAGGTCGTCTCTGCTGAACCACATGGCCAGAGAACATTCCTTCAGCATCGGCCTGCCGGACAACATCGTCTACTGCAACCAGTTTCTGGACACTCTGCAGAGCAAATTAGACAAGTAAGAGCGGAGACAGTGAAGACGGTGCGTGTCTGTCATTATTACGACTCTGGGAGGGTCATGAAAACAGAAAAATTCATAAGACAGCACAAACACTGTCCTTTATTCTCACCATTTACTCATAGAAAACATGGAGATGAAAACATGTTTACTGTGTCTCTATGTCCTCCTGTCAGTCTGCAGTGTTTGTACTGTGAGAAAACCTTCAGGGATAAAACCACACTCAAGGATCACATGAGGAAGAAAGCTCACCGCCGCATTAACGCCAACAACCGCGAATACGATCGCTTCTATGTCATCAACTACCTGGTAAAAATTCAACAAAACATAATAGAAATACATTCAGTGGTTATTACAGTGTGGATCAAAGGGCTGGACCGAGCGACAGACGCTACAATGGCTAAAAATAATAAAGAGAAATGAAGCTTTCAAATGTCTGTGTTTTCTCTGATCAGCAGGCCAGAAGTGTTTTACTTTGATAAATGACAATTAACTGATCAAATGTGTTTTTATTTCATGTTGATCTCAGGTGAATTGTCTCAGCACTTCATGTATTTTGTCTGTTCTGCCGTCAGGAGCTGGGGAAGACCTGGGAGGAAGTGCAGAGCGAGGACGACCGGGAGCTGGTCGACGATGAGGATGAGTAAGTAGCAACCAAAAGTGTCAGCATACAAAACATCCAGGTTTCACTGACTCTCTGTGAACACCTGACTGCTTCAGTTTCATCCATCTCCTCTGAAGAGGCGTGAAGTGACTCATTGCTTCTGACACATCTCAGACAGATCTAATACCCTCACAGAGTCCTTATTCTAGTCATATTTTCTGTGTGAGGCACGGGCTTCTCTCTCATCTCCCAGCTGTCTGACATGTCTGTATTGTTCACAGTGATTGGTCGGACTGGCAGGCTCATCCAGTCTCTGCCGTGTGTCTCTTCTGTGATCATCAGTCAGAGACGATGGACCAGATCTACGCACACATGAAGGTACAGCAAGAAACGTTTCAGAGGAATTTGAACTTCCTTATATTATTACTTCATGGCACAGAGCTGCTGAGACAGATTAGAAGCTGCCGGGGAAAACAGACGTAGCAAAACTTTCCCAAAACTACCACAAATATTTAAAAAAACACTATGATACTGTCATTTTACTTTATAGTTGCACTTGGCAAAATGTAGATTGACTTAACTCACTCTAATAACCATATTCCTACATAACACTGCACAAGACCACTTCTATACTACTTGCCTGCAATGCTCACCTGCGATGTTTCAATAAGTTGAACACGATTTGTCCAAAAATCTGTCCTAAATTTGGTTTAAAGGTGTCTTGAGCGGGTCTTAAAAAGCATTTAATTTAACTGTCTGATACCTGTAGACACCCTGACTCAGAGGGTGAAATGATGGACTCTGTATTTTTCAGGCTGCCACGTTTAAAGCCGCATCACCAGCGCAGCTCCGTAGTTACTGACGCCTACATTGTCACCACAGCAGCACATGCAGAGAGGTTGTTGATGTCTGGGGACATTAATCCAATCTGATCAGTTGTAACTAAGTGCAGGATCTGATTTGAGAAACAAATCTGATTTGCCTGCAGTCTGAACGTAGCCTAAGATTAACAGGATCCAGCCTGACGAGCTGAGTCATTAAATGTCAAAATGATTTAGGTAGAAACATATCCGTTCCTCTGGTGCTGCCCTCAGGACAAACTCAACAGATTTTCCTCCACTAGTGGTAAAGATCCAACAACAACATAGTTGTCTTTCCATATTTAATTATCCGATGTATAATCAATATTACTAATGCACCGTACAGACGTGTGATGTCGTTGGATAATTGTTCCTCTGATTGTTTCAGGAAGCTCATGGCTTTGATCTCCACAACCTGAGGACGGAGCTCAGTAAGTAAACCACTTTAGAAAACAAATATTAACAATCAAGTGCATTATCTTTAAAATCATCATCATAATTAAAGGAAAGTTCACTGATAGTTAACGAGGACTTGTAAGAAACAGAAAAGTTAAACACATAATGGCACACAAGGCTGACTTACCTACACACTAACGCCCTGCCCTACCGTGTCTTTCCTCAGACCTGCGGTTCTACCAGCAGGTCAAACTGGTGAACTTCATCCGGCGGCAGATCCACCAGAGCCGCTGCTACGGCTGCCAGGAGAAGTTTGAATCCAGAGACGATGTCCTCCGTCACATCGTGGCTGAAGGTCATGTGATGAAGCTGCCAGACATGTCGACCTGGAACCAACCACAGTAAGTTCAGCAGCTTTATCTCTTCTTAATATCATAGCCTCACGTTAGTGTTCAGCAGCACCTGCAGCTTGATGGTGCTCTCCATTAAATGACAGTGTTGGTGGGTGGGAAGCCAGTGAGGGATGACATCCTTGTAGCATACACTGCTGTCTGCATCTGGCGCCAGTGTTAAAAATAGTTTGAAACCATTCCAAAATAAAACATTACGCCCAAGTTAATTTGTTGTAGTCCTGAGCTAACTTACATCTAACTCCATGGCGACATTATATGTCATACTTGTACACCCAAAGCATTATGGGAACTGTAGTTCCAAAAAAACAGAAGTAGGACAAAGATTAAAAACCTTTTTCATTTTGCACAATTAAATTAGTCTCTCTCCTCTTTTCATTCATACACAGATATGTGTGGCTACCTGTTCACATACAGACATACAACTCTTGAAACACGTATATTACAACTGACTGCATTTCTAAATACCCCAGCAATACATGGCATGCCTCACTAAGACGTGCAGTGACTCTAACAGCCTAGTGTTTAAAAGTGTTTTTAAGTAAACCACTGACATTAATCTCTCCTCAGGTATTACTTCCCCACATACGAGAACGACGCCCTCCTGTGTACGCTCTCCGACAGCGATGACGAAGAAAGCGACGAGACAAATCACAGCGAGGACGTCCCAGTCATCGCAGAGGACATCTCCAACCTCAGAGCGCTAAAACAGAACAGTGTCCTCAACCAGCTGCTACGACGATAGCCGGTGGGATTGTTGAACTTATTGTTTTTGGACAATTCTTCTTCTCATCAGACGAGTCGTCCTCGATGCACAACCTGCTGGGAGGTTTTTGCTGGATCCATCAGTTGGAACACACATGGACATTACAGCACTTAAACAACACTCTGAAAGGCAAATAATTACAACAGTGATGCACCCTGAACACTTTAAAAGCCGTCAGGAGCCTTTACAGAAGTGCTGACTCATCTTCATTCATGCAATAAAGATTAAGTGAGACATTTTTTTTTTTGTGGAATATTAAGTTTATTTCTTAAAGTAAAAATATTTTTGTATTGTAAATTCAGAAACTATGACCAGTAGTGCATGACAGTAGGTGTCTCTCACAACTGCAAATTCAATTTCGACCCTGTTTAAAGTAACAAACCCCTGAGCTGTGACCGACAAACGAAAAGCATCTTCAGACTGTCTGCGTGAAATAAATGTCGTGTCTGAGGCCTGCTCTCTGTCTACTTGACAGTCTTGTTGTTCTTAGCCGGCACGATGTTCTGCGTTGCTTTTCCAAGTGAAACCTGCCGTATGGTGGAGCCAAACTGCAGCGTGCTCAGTGTTTCCACCACTTCCTTCATGTCTGGACTCACGTTCACGAAGACGCAGCACTGCAGAGACACCAGAGGACACAGACACACTGTTAGTGACAAAACAGAGCTCACACTGAAAGGCCTGAACTTTTGTTTGGTATGCCTCTTTTATTTCTCCTAGCTACTTGGGATCAGTAGAATCCGTCTAAACATTGTCAACGATAATAAAGTCCCATTGTCCTCAAATGAAACGACAATAAAGTCCCAAAGGAGTACTTCCTAATTAACAACGTCTTATCTTGTTACTGTTGCTAAAATCGGTCAAATTTGTTGTCATATCAAACTACAAACATTATTAATCATAAATCATTCAATTTTATTTATAAAGCCCAATATCACAAATCACAATTTGCCTCACAGGGCTTTACAGCATACGACATCCCTCTGTCCTTATGACCCTCACAGCTGATCAGGAAAAACTCCCCAAAAAACCTTGAACAGGGGAAAAAACGGTAGAAGCCTCAGGAAGAGCAACTGAGGAGGGATCCCTCTTCCAGGATGGACAGACGTGCAATAGATGTCGTACAGAACAGATCAGCATGATAAATTAACAGTAATCCACATGACACAATGAGAGAGAGAGAGAGAGAGAGAGAGAGAGAGAGAGAGAGAGAGAGAACAAGGTTCGACCGTAAAATGTGATCAAGTTTTGGACCCAGACTGACTTGACAGACATGGCTGCCATCTTGTTTTCACATGAATCATTGCATAGTGCAAATTATCCTTCCGCATGTGCACCAAAAACCTTGTTACGACTTTTACTTCCTTTAGATGGTCAAGTTTGATAGTCCTCTCTGTGCTCCGCCAGGGCCACTAGATGGGACAAAAGTGTCCATGAATGAGGAGAAGGTACAAGTACAAGGTCATGTAAACCCAAAATGTGATGTCCTCACATGAGGAAACAGTGTCTCAGGAGGTTGAATAAACACTTCAGCACACAATGATATGAAACTGCAGGCGATTAGCAGTTTATGGAATATGATAGGTACAGGCTTAGTAATCCAAAACTGAAACAAAATCAATGTACAGGATCCTATTTAAAATCAACAACATAGCAGAATATGAAACTATGAAACTATGATTATTCATTCAGAAAACAAACATTCGAAGGCTACATGCACATGATATTTCTCAGACTGTAAATACTCACAACTCAAGGAGAAGTATGCAAATGTAAAACAGGTCAGTGTAAATAAAATGTGGTATTAATACTCTTACGATTCGTTCTGTTAATTAAGAAGAAGCTTTATACTTAAGCCTTCAAACACATTAAAGAAAGTCTGGTTTAACCCCAATAAAAACCTGTGCAATAAAAATGCACGTTATTTTGTTTCTTTGTTAAGCTCTTTTTTTGGCTTATTGTCTGTATTTGATAGGACAGTCTAAGCCAGTGGTTCCCAGCTGGTCCAGTCACGGGGTCCAGATTTCTCCATAGTGATGAGTTCAGTGTCATACTTGCATTTGGCCATGTCGTTGAGTTAGCTTGCTGTCAAAGAGTGAGTCAAAATAAAAGCTCTGTGCCAGGAATTCACTGTACTTAAACAATTGTGTGTTTTTTCCAAACTTGACACATTTGTGAGTCACTTCAGTCCATTCAGAATGGACCCACGACCCACTTATAGACCGTGACCCACCAGTTGGGGGACAATGGTCTGGGCCACAGGCGAGAATTTACGGACATTGCCCCTGCACATGGGACGCCAGCTCCACCCACTTATCCACCAGGCGTCCCTTCTTTTTCTTGTCACATGGCGTGACTGCAGGGTCATGTGTTGTAACAATGACACATGTCACTGTAAACACTCAATAATGTATGCTGTATGCATACAGCAAGTCTCACATGTTGCTTGCTGTCGCCTGCAGTCCCACACCTTTGCTTAAAGATTCGTTTAAAAAGCTAGTGCTCAGTATTTTAATGATGAATACTATAATCAGTAACATATTTGACAATGTCGGACTGATAAACTGACAAAACAGTGCACAACTCTACTCATACAGACGTTTGACAAAAAAAATTTTCTTTCCTATGATGAAAAAAAAACTTACTAGAATATAAAGTATATATCAGTTATCCTAACATGTTTTTAGTAGTCGACAGCAGCAGTGTTAGGAAAGGTTCCTCTGGGGATGAAAGCTCACCTGTTGCATTCAAACTCATCAGTGTCAGGTTTACCTTTGCGTCTCCGCTGAGGCAGGGCTGCAGGAGGTGGGTGAGCTTAGAGTTCCTGAACGGGATGTGGAGGGCGTTACACTTCAGAGCACTGAACACCTGAAAGACACATGATAGCCACCTTTGACCTCAGGAGGAAATCTGAATGATTGGTCTTGGTTATTAATATTTTACACTCTGACAGATGGTGCACGTTTGTGCTGTGCCTGGTGGGGGCACTACATTAAAGCAACTCTTTCTGTTCTTGCACAGCACAGTCTGCAGTTAACACTGATACCAATAAAATTATTAGTTATTTTTAAACACTATGTCCTTGATATCAGACAGAAATACTGGCCAAACGGATATTATCGTGCATCCCTACTGTCACTACCAGGTTTTATCAGCTGAACGTCCCCTCCGTGTATTGGTTGACAACAGCCTTCTGTGGGCTTTTCAGTGTTCACAGCAGACTTGTCACCATACCTGTCCCAGAGCTGTCAGTGATTTATTGATGGCTGCTGCCTCCACCAGCCTCTGACCCTCAGCTTCAGTCTTGGAGATTCGTTCAGATCCAGCAAGATCGCACAAGGTCAGCGTACCACGAGACGTCAGTCCTGACACTTCGTCGGAGCCCTCCACCTCCAGCGCCACCACCAGGTGAGACCGAGAGCTGAGGAGGAGGAAGATAATGCCGTGTCACTTGTAACATAATCAGAATTTCATGAGTAATAATTCTGGCTATGTTGGCGTTAGAGCAGCACCTCTGGATGTTCATCTTGGTCGAGGCGATCTTCCGGTTCTTTTCGCCCATCTCCATGACGTTGAGGATGTCGGCCTCAGTCTGGACCTGGATCTGAGTCAGTCCTGGGACTGAAACTGACTTTCCCTGGACTCTGATGTCCAGAGCAGCGCCGGGACTTTTGGCCAAAAGGTCGTTCAGACTGTCATTATAGATCTCCAGCATTGAAATCTGAAAAAGAGCAAAAGTTGGTGACTAGAGAAATTAAAATTTTAAACTTTCAATTGCATAGAAAGGCATTTAAAAACTGCACAAAGCAACAATTTGGTTAAGGAGTATTCTTTAATTTTCAGATGTTTGACAGGGAAGAATGTAACCCTAACCCAAAAACAACGAGGTCTTTCATGACCAACACTGTCCTCCACTCTCAGTATAGCATTTTCTTTCAGAAACCCACAAATAGGAAACTAGAAGCTAGAAAAAATAGCATTTTCCCCCAAAGTGTGTATGTGTGTGTGTTCACCAACATTTGTTTGATATTCAAAGCTCCACATGAAACCCAACTGTCACTAATCTTAAGCGATACCTTCAGAGTGTAGGAGACCTTCTCTTTTTCTGCACAGATGCGTAGAAGCTCCCGTATAGACCTGAGGAGACACACACATACACATTCACTTTACTGGCAGTGTGTAAGCAGATGTGAGGTAACAGGAGCTGCTGATGAGCAGAGCTCTGTGTTGTTGTTGTTTGTGTGACAGGAAACTTGACCTCTCTCTCTCTGTGTAAACTGACTCTGTGTGTCAGCGCCGCCGTTGTTCGCCTCATCACATATTGAAGAACCGTTGTCAGGTGACACATCACATAATGAGGCACAATTAGTCTCATTTGGCCCCTGACAGCGGTTCATTCTTGCAGGCAGCGAGATAACAAACTGCAGAGGGGTTTTAAATATGGTTGTGTGACAGAAGCTTCCAGGTTTTATTCTGTGAAAACACGCTGAACTTCTCCGGGGTACCCACGCTCTATTAACTTAGCTCACCTGTTTCCGATCGGCTTTTATGTCCCGTCACAGCAGGAAAACACAGGTGTAACCAACGACATTTGGAAAAGCTCTGTTCCATTTAGCTGTGCCAGTAAGAGTTGCCAGTGAGCCAGCATGCACACCACCCTGGAGCTGACACACCAGTATAAATGAGATTAGTTAAATCTGTGTTTAACAAATGAAAATGAACTCTGTGTATTTTCCAGAAATTCCATTTGGGAACTGACAAAAGGGCCATTAACTTGTAGCATTCAGATGGTGCACAATACTGTGTGAACGATGGTAGCAGCTGTGAGATGAGTGGCCTGTTACTCAATCGTTTTCTTCTACTAAACACGTCAGTAAATTAAAAGCACTGTATGTACCTTTTTACATATTATATGAAAAATTATTGAATAGTTCTTTGCTGCCAATGGGTGAGCAGATTGTAACAACATAAAACTGAGATCTCCCCTGACTTTTCAGTTGTGGACTGCCTTCTCTGTGAAGGACTCAGGACATCTAAAGGCTGTGACGTTGTGCGCACTCCAGAGTGCGTTGCCTCTTTCAGCTCCACTACAGGGCTAACAGTGTGCAACCAGGCCAAGAGGAAGTGCGCCTTGCTTTGAAGCCAATTTCTGCAGTGGCCAAACAGTGGTACTGCAATTTCCAGGGTCCCTCACATGTTGCCCTGCGGATCTCCTATTTCCCAATGACTTACATATAAATATGTAGATACATTTTTTTGAGCAACACAACCCCTGCAAAATGATTCGTTATACTACCAGGATTTGATCAATATGGTCTGATAACATTTTGGAATCTAGATTAAATGATTTTATCCCAGTTCAAGTTAGCAGAATGCTAAACCAGAAGCAAGCCATTTGGCCAGTGGAATTAAGACGCTTGGCTACCCTTAGTCTCAGTACGCCTGCTCTAAGGGCCACTCAATGTGGAAGCAGTGCCGATCTTTTGGGTATTTTTATATGCAGCAGTTGAACTGTTTTGGTTACATGTGCTATTGAGCAATGTTCATAGGAATGAACAGGGCCCTTCTGCCAATGCTGTATACAGTTCTCCTAATACATCCATGTGTGCACCACTAGCTAACACTAGCTAACAAATGGAGTCCTCTCATGTCAACAAAAGACCAGCATCCACCACAACACAGAGTCCACACATTGCTGTGTTGGCCCAGACATGAACCTTCAGTCAGGGCTGTAGCTAAAATTCAGCCAGCGCAAGAACCAGTGTCAGTGGTCTGATTGGCCCTCCCAGATGGATAGGCAAACTTTCTGTTGCTGCTACACGGGTTAAACCCAACACTGCTCCAGGCCACCAGCCCACTGTGACCCCTACACTTTTCCAATGAAAGTAGCTGAAAGGTTGCTAGAAGTTGCTGGATGATTGGATTTTTGGAGTATTACGTTTACGTGTTTGAGCATGTAAAGACCATATTCCATCTATGAGAAACCCCAATATGCTAACTGGAGTACTCTGAAAGACACTGGTATGTGTAGGGAATATGAATAACCTGATTTCTCTGTGCTCATGTAAACCCCATATTGTGAATACAAGATAACCAGGATAAGTCTCATTAATGTGTTGTTCAATTTTTTTTTTGGCATATGCACCTGGCAAGTAACTCCACTGGAGAGAATAGGCGCCATCTTGGGATTTGGTTATCTACAAGCAACGGGATGCTGATTGCAGTTCACTTGACGGCCAGTGGTGTCACCAATAACAAGCATTTATCTCAAAGTCACAGACAGACCTTTAAAAGTAACGATCATGGTGGGTTTCAGTGTCTTGTTTCAGTTTAAGACCAAATGCACCAGAACAGGAAGAAGTCACCAATGTAGGCCTACATTAAAAAAAAAAACTTCTTAAAAAAATGTACATTCACATCTGTCACAGTTTCTCCAGGTTCACTCTCACATCTGAAAACTCTGAGCAGCTCTGACCTGATGTTGACTCCAGGGTTGTCCTTGCTGCCCATCATGGTGTACGTCTTCCCTGAGCCGGTTTGTCCGTAGGCCAGTATACAGACATTATATCCGTCCACACAGGAAGTTATCACCGGCAGAGTTTCTGCAAACACGTCCTCCTGAAAAGATAAAGATGATATCGGATGGAAGAGATTTTTGGTCGGCAGAGTCTGACCTGTTTGTTTTGTTTTTAACATTGCTGTAACCTCTTCCAACTGATGTATTGCATCTTTATTCTGAGCATCCTGTTTTCCTGATCAGGCTTCCTTTTCAAGAGATTCCTTCTGTACTTGTATCTTTAAATCATATTTAAGTTAAACAATATGAGAAACTATGTGCCATTTTTAAAAGAGCCATTAAGCAAATAAATAAAAACCCACTCAGTTTTAATAGAGGGAGGACTGTTGCTCTCTGAAGGCCCAGAGCTTGTTAAGATCTGCAGCTCGTTAAGGCCAACTGCTGGCCCTCCCTATGGCAAATTAACAACGCTGTGCCAGTATTTAACAGTGAGCAGATTAACTTTAACAGTAAGCTTTGTGTTATTTAACTCAGACATCTTTGTTTAACTTTAACTGTACTCCTCCTGTTTCCAGTCTTTGTGCTAAGCTAGGCCAGGCACATCAAAACAATGTCCTAATGCAAAGACATGAAACTAGGCCTGGGTGATATGGATACAATCAATACCACATTATATTAAAAAGAATATTTGGTCAAAATCCAAAGAAATCATGACATAGTAAATGTATGCAAAATTCAAAATCAAATTTATGATTATAGCATTGATTTGTGCTTTATCGTTACGCGAGTCTAGACTAGCAGTCAGCAGTCATGCTACCAGCTCTGTGATGCTGTACTTATACACAGTGGTGCTTAGTTGAGCTACGATTTCTGACCCACTTGCCTGACCTGGCAGGAGAAAAGAACATTAACAGTGTACCCTGTTGACCTGATGATGGCGCTGGATGAAAATTCGGAGGATCCCCAAAGTTATTACAATTCACTCTGAGTGTGCACTAAATCTCAGAACAATCCATCCAGTAGTTGTAGCCTGACATATTTGATTCGGTGGAATTCAGTGTTTGAAACCAAGCTTGGCTGCACAACATGACTTTGTACTGAGGGTTCAGAGGGGTTGAAGAGTTGAGGTAAGTCATTACCTGTGTGCTGCTCTGAGGGAAGACTTTGTCAAACTGGAACTTCTTCTTATTTCCCTTCTGGACGACCACCACCTCCTGCTCGTCGGTTTTCTCCACGCAGGAGCTGGAGGCCGAGCTCTTCCTGCAGCGACAGAACACCCGGATGTTTCCCTGCAGCTCCAGCAGCTTGTTGTACAGGCTCTTCCTCTCCACCGCCTCCTTCCTGTAGAGGGATCGCAGCTCCTCCACCTCCCCGGCTACCTCCTGCTCCACCTGGGACATCTTCCCCACAGCCCCCCTCAGCTGCTCCAGCTGGTTCTTCATGTCGGTCAGCGCCTGGCCAACTGTGGATCGCAGCTGCTTGTTGGAGACGTTCAGCTCACGGGTCAGCCGGCTCACCTGGCGGAGTTGGTCGGGCTCCACAGAGGGCTTGGGGATGGTTTTGGCGGGTGGGACAGAAGGAGTCCGGCGGTTCAGGAGGGATCGGATCTTCTCTCGCGCCTCCTGCTGATCAGCCTCAAGCTCGGCCAACTTCTGGTTCAGGTGCTGGACGACTTCACTAAGGTAACGCACTTCCCTCGCCAGGTAGCTGTTCCTCTGGAAGAGATTGTCCGCCTCTTTCTCTTTGGTTTGGAGTTTCTGCCTCAAATCCTCAATGACCCTGTCCCGCTCCAGGAGGGCTCTGCTGGGTGAAAGCAAGATGCTCAGTGATGAGTTTACTAGAGCAAGTCCTGCTTTAAAGGGTAACTTTGGTATTTTTTTAACCTGGGCCATATTTTCCCATGTTTCTAAGTGACTAATGAAGACAACAATTTGTGATATTGTTTCAGTTGTGGTAAAACAGGTTGCAATGTGACCACCCGGAGCATGTTCGCTCTGTCAATTTACGTTCACTAAATGTGCTTGTTTTTGCCACTGACAGGCTCAGATTATTTTTCTAAGGGTGCTTCCACACCTGCCCTGTTTGGTGCAGTTCAATTGAACTCAAGTTTGTTTGCCCCCTAAGTGCAGTTTGTTTGGGCAGGTGTGAACCAGGCCCGGACTGGCCCACGGGAGAACCGGGGAGTTCCCCGGTGGCCTGGCCCGCAAGTGATCTGCTCTGGCCTACCTGTCTGGCGCAGGTGGCCGTGCCGGCTGGCAGAGAGCCTGCCCGCTGTCAGAAATGATAGGTGCTTGTCAGCATTTGTCACAACGATTGGTCAAAAAGGTTTTTTAGATTCAAGACGTGATTAGTTTGTTTCGCTTTCCGCCCGCGCCCGCCCCCAAATCAGTGCACCTGTAAACTGAAAGTAGACCATGGCAACAGTAACTATGGTGTGTGACCATAGCAACAGTAACCATGGTGTATGTCTGTGCGTGTGAGCATGGCAACAGTAAATACGGTGTGTGAGCATGGCAACAGTAACCATGGTGTGTGGCCATGGCAACAGTGACCATGATGTGTGTGTGTGACCATGGCAACAGTAACTACAGTGTGTGAGCATGGCAACAGTAACTATGGTGTGTGTGACCATGACAACAGTGACCATGATGTGTGTGTGTGACCATGGCAACAGTAACTACAGTGTGTGACCATGGCAACAGTAACTATGGTGTGTGTGACCATGGCAACAGTAACCATGGTGTGTGGCCATGGCAACAGTAACCATGATGTGTGTGTGTGTGTGTGTGTGTGTGTGTGTGTGTGTGTGACCATGGCAACAGTAACTACGGTGTGTGAGCATGGCAACAGTAACCATGGTGTGTGTGTGTGACCATGGCAACAATAATTATGGTGTGTGTGTGTGTGTGTGTGTGTGTCCATGGCAACAGTAACCATGGTGTGTGTGTGACCATGGCAACAGTAACCATGGTGTGTGTGACCATGGCAGCAGTAACTATGGTGTGTGTGACCATGGCAGTAGTAACTATGGTGTGTGTGACCATGGCAGCAGTAACTATGGTGTGTGACCATGGCAGTAGTAACTATGGTGTGTGTGACCATGGCAACAGTAATTACAGTGTGTGATCATGGCAGCAGTAACTATGGTGTGTGTGACCATGGCAGCAGTAACTATGGAGTGTGACCATGGCAACAGTAACTATGGTGTGTGTGTGATCATGGCAGCAGTAACTACGTTGTGTGTGTGACCATGGCAACAGTAACTATGGTGTGTGTGACCATGGCAACAGTAACTATGGAGTGTGTGACCATGGCAGCAGTAACTATGGTGTGTGTGACCATGGCAGCAGTAACTACAGTGTGTGACCATGGCAACAGTAACTATGATGTGTGTGACCATGGCAGCAGTAACTATGGTGTGTGACCATGGCAGTAGTAACTATGGTGTGTGTGACCATGGCAACAGTAATTACAGTGTGTGATCATGGCAGCAGTAACTATGGTGTGTGTGACCATGGCAGCAGTAACTATGGAGTGTGACCATGGCAGCAGTAACTATGGTGTGTGTGACCATGGCAACAGTAACTATGGTGTGTGTGACCATGGCAGCAGTAACTACAGTGTGTGACCATGGCAACAGTAACTATGGTGTGTGTGACCATGGCAGCAGTAACTATGATGTGTGTGACCATGGCAACAGTAACTATGATGTGTGTGACCATGGCAGCAGTAACTATGGTGTGTGTGACCATGGCAGCAGTAACTATGGTGTGTGTGACCATGGCAACAGTAACTATGGTGTGTGTGACCATGGCAGCAGTAACTATGGTGTGTGTGACCATGGCAACAGTAACTATGGTGTGTGTGACCATGGCAGCAGTAACTATGGTGTGTGTGACCATGGCAGCAGTAACTATGGTGTGTGACCATGGCAACAGTAACCATGGTGTGTGTGTGTGTGTGCATTGTGTGTGTGCGTGTGTGTGTGTGTGTGTGTGTGTGTGTGTGTGTGTGTGTGTGTGTGTGTGTGGCTGGCTATCTTTAAGGCTATGTTTGGTTAAAGGTTCATTGTGTAAAATTGGGAAGCAAGCGATCAGGCATATGAATGTATGAATAAAAGCCAAGGCTTATTCTACGCAGTTAAAAGCAAAACGATTTTAATAGTTAAACGATTATATTCTTATTTTAACACATTCATAAATATTAGCACAACAAACCTAGAGAAAAATTGAACCTATGTGTCACAAACTACGTTTATTATTACACACTGGGCCTTTAAGTTAATTTATTTTATTTCACAAAGTGAGAACAGTCACAGCACTATTTTCTGTATTTTCATTTGCATGTAGGGTTACATAGCTGAAATGCACAACCTGCTGACCTTCTAAGGCAGTGATTTTTTGGGTCCCAACCCATGAGTGGATAACAGCAGAGGTCCAGGCGCCACACTAAACACTTTTTATGGAGAAAAAGATACATGCACACATGCATACTTGATACTTGATACTAGTTTAAGGCTATGTTTAGCTAAAGCTATGTTTATTTTATTTTAAATAAAAGTCACAGCACTTTATTTTCTATATTATAATGCACATGTAGGTTACAGCTGTAACTTTGAAACACAAATTGAAACAGAATTGTGTGATTGTTTTATTGTTTAAGTTAAAATCTCACTACAATTTGTGTGATTTTGACCTGCCTTTGTCTTTCATTTGATCATTGCAGAATCTTTGAAGACTGAAAAAGGGAATAATATATTGATGACTACTGACCAATACATAGAAACATTTTAATTATTTCACCTTTGTTTTTACATGGTAGTGAGAACATTGCTACATTGCTTATTTTACTGCACAAAATATTTGGTAGGTCTTCTTGGGTCAAAAATACCTCCACAGGTGGGTTGCAGCGCAGGCTGAAACAGTTTGGGGACCCCTCTTAAGGATAGGCTCTTATCTGTCTAAGTTCAGAAGTTTTCAATATCTATCAAATGTTACTGAAATAAGATCAGATAAGTTGAAGTTGCTGCTGACTTATATTCTTACTTGTTTTACTGTTGCATTGAATATGGGTGTTGCCATATTGATTATGATAAGCTGACATCAAAATGATTTGCTGACAAAATAATGCACGTGTGTGAGCATGTAATGTGTGGACTGGGTGGCCTGGGTGGATGTATGACTCCCAGCCTGAATTTTTGTCCCAGTCCGGCCCTGGTGTGAACACAGCAATCACACTCAGGTGCGCACCAAAACAACTGGACAGAGACCTTCTTAAAGAGGTGGTCTCAGTCCGGTTACAACCGATGAGCGATGAGCAGCGCTAAAATCAACCTGCGTAGTTGTCCCTCCACTGTGACATTAGAAAGTGTCACATTTATCTTGCAAGTGTACTCTTCTTCAACGTTTGCTTTACTTCCTGGATTTTTCCCACATGGAAATTCTGACCAATCAGGAGCAGCTTTCTGACGCAGGCATTTGATCTGGTCCGCTTGTAAATGCTGCAGTGAAAACATGAACCAACTCTAGGCAATTATACAACTTTGGAACAAAATTAGTCCCTGATTCAGACCAAAGGAGACCACTCTAGGTCTGAAAGCACCACAAGTGTCTGACAACAATATGGAAAGGATCCCTACAGAGACAGATCTTTTTGTCAGAGAGTAAGAGCCTTTTTGTTTAACCAGAAACAGCCCCAAAATTACCATCACCAAACCCACCAGACTCCACTGGAAATAAACAGTAATTTAAGTGTTTATACAGACGGCATATTTTCACATCTAACTGGATGAATTAAGGGTTTATTTCAACCAAACCAGGGACGGTAATTGTTGGAACAATGGAAAGATGAACCAAGACAGTTTGTGTGAGTTTTATTGATATAGTATGGAGTATGATGGGTGTGACAATAGCGATTTTGGGGCTGTTTCTGATTAAATGAAAAGAATCTTACTCTCTAACAAAAAGGTCTATCTCTGGAGGGATCCTTTCCAAAATGTTGCCAGACACTTGAAATAATAATTTGAGCCTGTCAGTGGCAAAAAACAGAGCTTTGCTGGCCGTATATTGACGGTGTGCAATTGCCTAATGTTACATTGCAGCTTGTTTCATTGCTGCAGTTTCAACCCTGATGCTCAATAGTGGATCAGTTTCAAATATTGTTCCCTTTATTCACTAAGACACCAAAGCATGGCAAAATATGGTTCAGGTTGAAAAATACAAAAGTTGCTGTTTTGTTTGCCGCAGACCTGAAGGAGTTGAGGTCGGTGTAGTTGTGATCTCCACTCGGAGGGGCCTGCAGGAGGATTTCTCCGAACATGGTGAGGTAGACTGAGATGACCTCTTCAGGGTCGTAGTTACACAATCTGAGTGCTGCTGTGATCTCCTTCTGGTCCACCAGACCTGGCAGAGTGGACTGGAACACAAAACACACAACACACCTTTGGCTTAACATGCACACACATCAGAGAGACACATCACTTAAAATGAAAAGACTGAGAAATATGTGCGGGAAGGATACACAAAGCAGCGTCAGAGTCTTCCTCACCATGACTCGCTGGACTCGGGCTTTGACGAAATCAACATTAACCTCCCACTGCAGCGGCAGCAGCAGCCACACACCTGACTGAGGGTCCCAGAACCTGCACACATTCACCCTCTCCTAGAAAACACACAAAAAAACAGCAACCAGTAATTATAAAACTAAAAGTAGATCTACTGTATAGAAAGTGAAATTTGGAGATGCTCTCTTCAAAGCCAGACTCCATTGACAAAGTAATACAACTCTGCTTTTGTGAATCTAAACTTAACCTTTAAAGTCATTGATATACCAACATCCATTTGGGGGGAGAAATATTCCTTTAACTACATTTTTGAGGCTGTGAGTGACCCCAGCTGCTATCTCACCTCAAACATGTATGTCATGACGGTTCCTTTGCCTTGGATGTAGATGCTGTCGGTGCGATCGTCCTCTTTGACCGCTGGCTGGCTGCTGGCCTGAGTCTGCAGCTGACCGGAGCCCTGAGGGACAAAATACATATCACAGTTTTGCATTCATTCATTTTCTATAAACGTTTGTCCCAATACAGGGTTGTGGGTGTACTGGAGCTCCCAGCTGACATTGGGCGAGAGGCGGGGTACACCCTGGACAGGTCACCAGACTATCACAGGGCTGACACATAGAGACAGACAACCATTCACACTCACATTCACACCTACGGACAATTTAGAGTCACCAATTAACCTTCATGTCTTTGGACTGTGGGAGGAAGCTGGAGCACCTGGAGGAAACCCACGCTGACGTGAGGAGAACATGCAAACCCAGAAACCCTCTTACTGTGAGGTGACAGTGCTAACCACTGGACCACCATGCCACCTCCAGTTTAGCAGTAAAATTTTTATTTCATTTGTAGTGAAACTAATTATAAACAGACAGACCTCACTGTTGGCGGTGATGAAGCGTCCCTGACTGTACCACTCCTTTGGAAATGGCTGCAGTTTCTGGTAGAGACAGAGCAACAATGAGCAGTCAAATATAAAACACATGAACTAGACAGTCACCAATAAACGACCAAATCCAGATTTCCCAAAGTATGAATTTAGATGCGTCTTTGTCCTTAAAGTTGCTTCTTGTTTTATGTATCACTTTGGTAGACAATGTTCAGACTCTCAAGATGGATTTGAAGTGAAATCTTTATTAAACAAAACAGGAGGATGATTTCCACAGCAGGTGTTTTATTTCCAGATAATAATCTCCTACCTGCGCCTCGTCCACATAAACTCTGTTTCCATGATGGTTGAAGCAGCTGTACAGCATCCCATTGTTGTGGAGGAAGCTCTCAAAAATCAGAGACACTTCTTCACCTTCTGCCACAGTTTCCTGACAATACAGATTTCATATTAAATTAATATAAAACCAAGGCCTCATTCAAACGTCCTAACTTTCAGTCACCCACTGCTAAAGAGGCTGTTAGGTTGGACATTCACAGAATTCTAGTGGGAATGTTACATGAAAATAAAACTATAATATAAAGTCTGTAAAGACAGATTAGACTTGTATTCTTTTTATTTTTTTGTAGTCATTCTCAAAAGCTTTGGTGCAGACATAAAATCTTCAAAGTGGTCAAATAATGATCAAATAATATGAAAGTTTTAAATTTATTTCAATTTATTGCTTCTTAAAACTGATTTCTTAAAATAATTGAGCAAAAAAAAGTTTGAACTTCCAGTTTGATCTCGTGTATCTCATGCTGTATTTGTCCCAGCTGGACCAGACTACATATGGAGAAATATGAAAGTAGTCCTTTTCAAATGATACCACTGTCATGACTGCAGCCTTCAAACATCCTCAGTTAAAAGCTGATGTGTTGCTGCATGTTTTTAGGAGGCCCAGTGGCTGTTAAAGTGTCAAACATATTGATGATAACAAACAAATCAATAATGGCATGGCACCACTGTGGGGTGCCTCAGGGGTCAGTGCTAGGTCCCAGTCTCTTTTCATCCTCTTGGCCATCTTATACGCAGACATAATATCAGTCTCCATTTGTATGCAGATGATACTCAGTTCTATTTAAGCTGTGATCCAACATACAACTACCAAAATACTGTTACCTGCTGAACTGCCTCAATGACAAACACAAGTGGATGTCACAAAACTTCCTGCAGCTTAATGCTGACAAGACAGAGATATTGATCATAGGACACAAGTGCAACGTTCAAATATCAGTCTTGGTTAAAAATGATCACAAAAATATGCAGCTGTTTTTATCACTATTATTTGAAAAGTGAAACCATGGCATATTTATTAGTAAGAAAAGGCTGAGTTATATCAAATGTAGTATATGCTCACATATTTAAATGTATTCTTCAAATGTTTAATTTATTTTTGACCATTTTTATTATATTTTTAATATTGTGACGGATGTTTAAAAAAAGAACCCAAATACTGAATTCTCTATTTGTGAATCTATTTCAAACAGTGTAAATGTTGCATTTCTATATAAATGAATAATAAATGAACTTACTAGATGTGACAGGTGTTAATACTGGATGAGGTACTTACATGATCGTTGTTATAGATAGTGATATAATCAGTCTTGTATAATGATAACATGACAGTCAGATACATTATTGATGTTTGAGTGAATATTTCAAAAAGCTGCTCACAGTAACAGCTGGACTCTGGGCAGTTTTTGTTGTTTCTTCTTTCTTGTCCTCCTCCTCCTTCTCCTCCTCTTCATCTTCTCTCTTCTTTGTCTGTATGTTGCACTCTTCGCTCTTTAAGGACTGGATCTCCAAAGTGTGACTCTGAGGCTTCGCTGCCTCCTCTTGTGCCTTAAAACACACCAGGAGTACCATGTCAGAGGAGGAGGAGGAGGAGGTCTCTGATTTTCATCCAAGACTCTGTTTAAACCCTCTATTCCATAATTAACAGTACTATAAATGACATAAGCATTTACCTGCAGGGTGTCTGAGCTCCGTCCTGCAGGTGTGGAGGGCCGGGCGGCTTCAGGCTCAGGTACCCCGGCTCCTGGCCTCTCCGGCCGGGATCCCCCACTGGCTGACGCTCCGCTGCCCATCGAGACTCCTGCAGACACAGTCACACAGACACAAACACTGAGAGAGAGAGAGAGAGAGAGAGAGAGAGAGAGAGGGTGACGTCAGCGGGACAGGTGAGAACAGGTGCAATCCGACACACTTGTCCACATGACACAGCAGCTGTTATTGTAGGAACATTTATTTGCTGAAAAAATCTGGTTTTACTCAAATAAAGTTTCAGATGTTATTCATAAATGAAACCTCACTATTTTATATTTTATTATAGTTTTAATCTTAAAACATTTAAAGTTGATGCTGTTGTAAATACAGATTGTTATTTTTCTCTCACATGTCTGCTGTTATGCTCATATTAGTTATCATATCAGGTCCCAGTTAATGTTTTATAAGTGGGGTTTGGTTTACAGACAAACAAGACACTACATCACTTTTAATGTGATAATTATTTTAGCAAGATCTCATATTCATATGAGGAACTTTAATAATTAAAGAGAAGCCCTGTCCCAGTATTTTAAAGAGGTAACCTGATATGAATTTTCATCTCAAATAATAGAACAATTAATCTTGATACTATTATTTTAATAATTCCTGTCCTCTCTGACACTGACAGGTTTCTCTCCTTTTCAAGTTTCCCCTCTACTATCTGTTTGTGTCAAAATAAAATCAATGGACATCATTATTTCACCTCAGCTCTTTGTCTCTTAAAATATAAACTTTAAAAAATATTTTCATCCACACAAAAAATTATCAATGTTAAGCAGTTTTAAAAAGCAAGGTGTTCCTCAACTTTCATCTGAACTCGAAGTTCCACATCTTTTTGTAATTCAGTGCAAGAAGAATGATCATTTTGTTACATGTGGTGGTTGTAGTTATTATTTTTCCCACTACACCTGAAGGCAGCTCTTGTAGATACTGTAGCAAAACACAGTTTGACAGGTTTCTTAAAGACACAATCCTTGATCCATCCCAGATAGTGCCTTCAGAGCAGCCTCCCTGCACTGCTTTAACTCCTCACTAGAGGGCAGCACCAGTCTGTATGAAATATCTGTTCACTGAGAGGTGAAAACACTGGAGCAGAGAGGTACAGATTTAAAACATTCAGAGGCTACATACTTTCTATTATTTAAACAGAGTAGGAGAGATACACTCAAACTGAAAAAGAACTGAAAAACGACTGCAGTGAGAAAACACAAACATAGTTTCTTACTCACCTCTCATGGTCCTGTGAGCCTTATAGATAGTTTGGTTGTGTGCTGACGTTTGGAGACACCCATTCTGAAACTTCAACACAATGAAGGTGAAAGAAACTCAAAGCATTAAAATTGTATTATGTTTAAAAAAAATCACCTGGAATGACCTGAATGTCTCAGTTATTTTTGGATATTCTGTATTCCCTGGTCCATCTACTGTACATCCCAACCTTCACCTATGGTCATGAGCTCTGGGTAGGGACCAAGAGAATGACATCGTGGATACAAGCGGCCGAAATGACTTTCCTCCATGGGGTGTCTGGGCTCGGCCTTAAAGGATAACTTTGGTATTTTTCAACCTGGGCCCTATTTCCCCATGTGTATGTGTGCGTATGATTCATAGATACAACTCGTTCTAAAATTGGTTCAGTATTGAGGGAGGCGGATGCAGCTGGGAGCCGCGAAACGAGCTAAACGGTAATGGGGGCAAATGCGTCCCGTATAAATTTGCGCATTAAAAGTGCTTTCTTCCGCCAGTTACCGGTTCAGATTGCCAGTGCTATCTCTGTAAATAGCATACTAAACGTTTCCCTTACCTCTGGGCTGTGTGACGTCATCTCGCGAGAGCTTTGCTCCACTGTGTCTGTAGCTCTCTCTACTCGTGGGATAGCCGTTTTCTTGAGGAAGAGGTGTTTCGGGATTGGATGTCTTCTCTTCTTCGGCTGGCAGTAGTCATCTTGAGAGAAGTGAGCACTGCAGACCCGATGGTCTGCAAGGCGCAGTGTCTGGACAGGAGTGTTAGCATCCATTTGTAGCACAACTAGCCACAACTTCAGCATCTTGCCGTACGACAAAGGCAGCCTATGAAAGCTGTACGGGGTATTGCACGACATTCTGTTCTTGCAGTTCGGATAAGCACAAACACAAACCATTGTTTACAGTCGATGCAGTAAAACTCTCAACTGTACTCTGGGACAACCAGCACCACTCTGAGCGGTGCTCTGCATGGCTCCTCTGTTTTCTTCCAGCAACAAGCAAACCTCTCGCGAGATGACGTCACACACAGCCCAGAGCAAGTGAAGGGTAAAGGAAACGCTTAGTATGCTATGTACAGAGACAGCACTGGCGATCTGAACCAGTCAGTGGCGAAAAAAAGCACTTTTAATGCGCAAACTTATACAAGACGCATTTGCCCCAGTTACCGTTTTAGCTCGTTTCGCGGCTCCTGGCTGCATCCGCCTCCCTCAATACTGAACCGATTTTAGAACGAGTCGTACCTATGAATCATACGCACACAAACACATGGGGAAATAGGGCCCAGGTTGAAAAATACCAAAGTTATCCTTTAAGCCTAGTTCACGTTACACGATTTTCACCACGATTTTGACGTCTCAGAGGATCTTGAGAGCCACCTTGGGTCTGAGGTGAGTCGGCAGATAGTCTGCCACGACGAGTCCTCATGTGTGAACAGGCCTACAAGCAAGTCGCCCCCTCATCTGTGACTGGGACTGGATATCTGGCATGCTAGAAAACTGGAGAAGTCTGACACGACTGACAAAGAGCATCAGCCAATGGGAGGCAGGGTATGTCCCACATAAGCATGCAGGAGGACAGAAGAAATGTAGGAGGACAAGCCGCAGAGTTGCCAGGTCACAACTTTGGGCTTGTTTCTAAAGTGGAGTTGCTTATTTGGGCTTGCTCTCTAAACCTTTCTCTATATATATCCGTCTAATAAGTTATTTAAACGCATGATAGTCGCTTCTTTTGGGCTTGTTTCCATAGCCCTGGTTGCTTGTTTCTCTCCCAAGATCTGGCAACACTGACAAGCCGGCCGGCAAGCAACAACAACAATGGCGGCGTCCACAGGATCACGGGGAGCGCGTTGTGTTTGGACCCAGAATAATAAAGAATATCTATGCCTTTATGATGAGTCGTCTCCAACTTTAGTGACGACACATCTTGAATCTTGTGGCGTGCACACACGCAGGTTGTGACACAGTTGGCGAGACTCCCGCTGACAGAAATTCACATCGCCAGGTATGAACATTCAAAAGATTACAATAGTCTCCGCGAAGCAAAGTCAGGGTGAAAATTGTGTAATGTGGACTAGGCTTTAGAGATAGTGTAAGGAGCTCAGACATCTGGAGGGAGCTCGGAGTAGAGCCACTGCTGCTTCACCTCGAGAAGGGGTCAGTTGAGGTGTTCGGGCATCTGATCAGGATCCTCCTGGGCGCCTCCTTTTAGAGGTGTTCGGGGCATGTCCCACTGGTAGGAGGCCCCGGGGCAGACCCAGAACACGCTGGAGGTATTATGTATCTCATCTGGCCTGGGAACACCTTGGGGTCCCCCAGGAGGAGCTGGAAAGCGTTGCTGGGGAGTGGGACATCTGGGGTGCTTTGCCTGGCCTGTGGCTCCCACGATCCGGCCCCGGAGAAGCGGATGAAAATAGATGGATGGATTTTTACTACTATTACTTACTATTTATTACTCTTTTTTTCCTATATGAGCTCAGTCCTTGAGTGCAACTGAATGTCATTGTATGTTGTATGTGTATGACAATTAAGAAATCTGTGTCTGTATCCTCCAAACTGCTGCTCAGTCACTGTGGTCTCTCCTCCTTTGGCTCTGGCTGGTTGATGAAAAACACATCACATCGGGTTAGTCACCACAGACACCACAACTCTGGGTTCCTGAGAAATGCAGAGAGCTTTCCCTGGTGGTGATAGTTAATCAGCATTGTGTGAACTCATTTGACAGCGCTCGAATGTAACTGTCATTCATTTATATGTAAAAGTCCTGCACTCGAGCTTTAAGTGTCCATAAAGGTTTTTATTTGGTGCTTTAAACTCTGTGTGTCTGGCACCTCTCTCCTGCTCCAAAGTACCGGAAGCTTTCACCCTCTCACTATCCAAATGTCTCCGGTTTGTCATGTAATTTAGTTCCAGAGCAAACTTGAGTCCGGACAGAAGTCTGAGCAGCTGGTGAAACCCTGCAGATATATTACATCCCGCTCTGTCTGAGCCACGGAGCAGTAAAATCCTCACTGATTGCCCCTTTTACAATGGGTGGACATATTTTTTTTTCTTTCCTGGAGGAGCTGCTGGCAGTGCTGAGTGTTGGAGACTCATTCTGCCTCGGCTCAGCCTCCACAGCGGGCCAAATTAGAAATGACGCGCAATAAAAGAGGAAAGGAAACGAGTTTCCCCCAGAGAACAATCTGGAGAATTACTCTCTCTATTCACACAGACAGGGAGAATATTGACAGAGTCATACACTCTCTCTCAGCCAATCAGCTCTCTGTTGCTTTTTATCAGGCCAGTCTCAGAACATCTGCTGCTCCTCTGCCTCTCTGTCTGTCTGATTGTCTGTCTCTCCATCTGTCTGTCTGTCTCAGCGACTCATTGCCAAGTCTTGGGTTAATCCAGGTTTGGTTCACACTAACACAAACAGTACTTCTGTGTGTTTGTGCGGAGCTGAGAGACGTCTTCATCACACAAGAGATGTGTCCCCAAAACATCTTGATTCAGCTGATCTGAATCTGCAGTGTTAAAACTCAGATGTTATTTCAATGCTGCTCCTGATCAAGATCATACAGTAACACTATATAGAGTGTGTGTGTGTGCGTGTGTGTGTGTATGTGTGTGTGTGTGTGTGTGCTCCTTACTTTGCGCTGTTTTTTGGCTTCCATAACATGAAACTGAAGCTAGCTGAATTTGCCTTCAAGGCTTGAAGCCAGATTGCCCTGACGTTTTATCAAAAAGCTGCGTTTAGTCTTACTTTGCCAATTGATGCTATATAAAGGGGGAGTGACGTCATGATTGACAGCTGTGTGTGCCAGTGGGTGTGATCATCATCAATGGCACTGCTCACAGTTGGTTGGACAGGTGTATAGGCGGGAACTCAATACTGCAGCGATCACAACTGCACAGACTCTGGCTCCAAATATAGTCACCAGTACAAGACGACCATATCCAAGATATTTTGGCTTTATTTTTGTACAGTGGAGGTAAGTGGAGACACGTCGTCCATATTTATATAAAATCTATAGTGGCAACGGTTAGCTTGGTTCACCAGCCGAGCTTCAGCCTGCAAAGTATATCTTGTTAAATTCAACTCGCAACCTCCTGAAGGATCCACATCACAGCCTGATGCTTAAGAAAATACATTTATTTACAGACAGCAGAGTGAACGTGTTGACAGCCCGACTAACAGCTCCACCTGAACAAACATCATCATCAATTTATTACCAGAGTCCGACAGCTCTCATTCCCAAAAATCACAACCTAGTCAGAGCCATGGATGGATTATGAGACGATGGGTCCCCGGACCCCCACAGCCTTCTCAGTGGTCGTCATTTTGAGTCTCTTTGTACTTTTTTGTATCTTTTTGTGGCTATTGTGTGTATCTTTGAGACTCTTTTGCCTCCCTTTACTTTGTTTAAGTCTCTTTGTAGTTGTTCCTTTGTAGTTGTTTTAAGTCTCTTTGTGGTTGTTTTAAGTCTCTTTGTAGTTGGTTTGCCTCTCTTTGTAGTTGTTCCTTTGTAGTTGTTCTGAGTCTTTTTGTGATTATTTTGAATCTTGTAGTTGATTTGCCTCTCTTTGTAGTTGTTCCTTTGTAGTTGTTCTGAGTCTTTTTGTGATTATTTTGAATCTTGTAGTTGATTTGCCTCTCTTTGTAGCTATTTTGAGTCTCTTTGTAGTTGTTTTGTGTCTCGTTGTAGTTGTTTTAAGTCTGTAGTTGTTTTGAGTCTCTTTGTAGTTGTTTTGAGTCTCTTTGTAGTTGTTTTTTGTCTGTTTGTAGTTGTTTTAAGTCTCTTTGTAGTTGTTTTGAGTCTCTGAAGTTTTATTGTGTGTTATTGTATTGAGTCTTTTTGTGATTATTTTGAACCTCTTTGTAGTTGTTTTGTGCCTCTTTGTAGTTGTTTTGGATCTCTTTGTTGTTTGTGTCTCTGCAGTTGGTTGTTTTGAGCCTCTTTGTAGCTATTTTGGGTCTCTTTGTAGTTGTTTTGAGTCTCTTTGTAGTTGTTTTGAGTCTCTTTGTTGCTATTTGGAGTCTCTTTGTAGTCATTTTGTGTCTCTTTGTTGTTGTTTTGAGTCTCTTTGTTGCTATTTGGAGTCTCTTTGTAGTTGTTTTGTGCCTCTTTATAGTCGTTTTGAGTCTCTTTGTTGCTATTTGGAGTCCCTTTGTAGTTGTTCTGAGTCTTTTTTGTAATTATTTTGAATCTCTGTAGTTGTTTTGGATCTCTTTTTTGTTTGTGTCTCTGTAGTCGGTTGTTTTGAGCCTCTTTGTAGCTATTTTGTGTCTCTTTGTAGTTGTTTTGAGTCTCATTTTAGCTATTTGGAGTCTCTTTGTAGTTGTTTTGTTTCTTTTTGTGATTATTTTGAATCTCTTTGTTTTGTGTCTCTTTGTAGTTGTTTTGGGTCTCTTTATTGTTGGTGGTGTCACTAGTTGGTTGCTTTGAGTCTCTTTGTTGTTGTTTTGGATCTCTTTGACATTGTTTTGAATCTCTTCATAGTTGTTTTGTGTCCCTTTGTAGTTTTCTTTTGTCTCGTTGAAGTTGTTTGTGTTCCTATGTAGTGGTTTTGAGTCTCTCTGTGGTTGTTAGGAGTCTCTTTGTCTCTTTTTGTCTCTCTCTCTGCTCTTTTTGTAGTCATTTTGCCTCTTTTCTGGTTGTTTGACTGACATTTCAACAAGACAAGTTAAAATTCCCTTCAAACAGAGGCTGTGATCCAGGGACTTGTGCCCAGAGGCCCATTCAATAATCCATTTCTGCACAGAGCTCACACTGTCAGACAGAATAAACATACACATTTGTGATAGAGGATTTCATAATCTATTTACATTATTATTCAAACAGAATCTGTCATATTCTCTTGTTATTGTATCACTATAGGTCCCACTGAGGGCATTTTATGTAAACTGGAAAAAGATCTGTACAGAACTGTAATATAACTGGTTGGAAGATGAAAACCTCTGTGATATCTCATCAACAGTAGCTGATACAAAAGCACATTTGCATATTGTTGACAGAATATTTTCACAGCCAGATCAAAGTGTTGGCGTAGAAAATCACACCGTTACTTCACACTGCTGATGTGTAGATAGACGACTCCTCTCTTTTATTGCTGATTAATTCTGCTGCTTTAATGTTTGCAAGCCAGCAATTTAGACAGTGTCTGAACATGATGAACAACATGTACACGGTCATTAACATGTGTTTGGTGCACACGCACACAAGGGATAAAAATCATGATGATTCTGAGGAGATGGAGTTGTTTCTGCACCTTCAGCTGCATGAAAAATGGAAATAATGTGTGGAAGTGATGGCTTTGAATAGAAAATGCAACATGCTTGCTTGTTTCACGTCTGTAGAAAAGTGCATGATCATTGATGGCTGATCAATAAGACTTACTAAATCCTGCACTGACAGAGATTCAGTTTGCCTGTTTAGTCTGCAGTCATCTCTAATATGAGTTTTTCCACTAATGTCTCGAGTGTCTGGTATATTTTGAGGAATCAGCAGGATTTTTTCATACATGCTGCTTTAGTTCTATATACTGAAGGGAAATGAGTTTTCTACTCCTGTGCTGTGTGTGCATCCTTGATGATTTGAAACTTGTCTTTAATGGACCACAACTAGTCTGACTCATTGTACAGCTGCAACCGACTCGCATTGTTGGCAATGTATGTTTCTGCACACAACAGAAATGTTACATTTGCACATTACTATGAAGTGGATACATTGAAACTTTATGTTCCTTTAGGTGTCAATAATACTGTGGTTAATGTGTGGTTAGGTTTAGGCACGAAATTTTTTTTGTTATGGTTAGGAAAAGATCACGTTTTGGCTTAAAATACCTGGTTTTGGTGGCACAATTTCCGCTCGAAAAGCAGCAATGTCTCAGTAAGAAACAGCTGCTTTTTCGTGCCTCTACCCCTGCTGGAACAGGTCACTAAAAACACCCACGTTTGATGGTTAAAAATCCGTTGGAAAAACAGCGATGAGTCGTCGCACACTATCTCCCACTCCATCCTCCTCAACCGCCTTTCCACTCACCTCGGTCTCACTGGCACAGCTCTCTCATGGTTCCACTCATACATATCCAACCGGCAACAGTTTGTCTACATCAATGGCTCCAGTTCCCACCCAGCCCCTGTAAACCATGGCATGCCTCAGGGTTCTGTGCTTGGTCCCCTCCTCTTCACCATTTACATGCTCCGCCTGGGTCAGACTTTCGTAAACATGGTCTGAATTGTCATTGTTACGCTGACGATACCCAACTATATCTCAGCTCTACACCATCCACCCATCCAGAACTCAGCTGCAAGGGTTCTCACCCAGACCAAGCCTTGGCAGCACATCGCCCCCACCCTCAAACACCTACGCTGGCTTCCAGTCAAGTTCCGCATCACCTACAAACTCCTCCTCCCCGCCTATAAACCTCGCCATGACCTTGCCCCATGATACCTATTGGACCTCCTCACTGATTACACCCCCACGCGGAACATGCAGTCCGCTGACTTGGGTCTCCTGGGTCACATTCGGGGATAGAGCTTTCAGTGTGGCAGCCCCAACCCTGTGGAACTCTCTCCCCATGGAGATTCACCAGGCGCCAACACTGGACATTTTTAAATCTGCACTGAAAAGACACCTGCTCACCCTGGCTTTTGGTTGCTAGATTGTTATTTTTGTTGTTGTAAAGTTTCCTTGGGTCTCTTCAAAGATGCTATATAAGTATTAATTATTATTATTTATTATTACTGTAAATCAACCAGTTTTTTTGTTTGTTGGTCTTGAACAGTGGTCTGCAGCTTGGTGGGCATCTCTCCTAGTTGACACACCATCCACCAAGTCAGCTCATAAACTATGTCATTTTAGAAACGTTGATATGATACGTATGAAACGTACAAAAGTAATGTATCCAGGGTTTGCAGAAATGTACAATACCAACATTTTCTTGAGGGAACTGCACTGACACCTGAGCTGTGGGTTCTGTGGTCACATCTTTAGGGCCTCTTCAATTTACACATAAAATAAGGTCTTCAGTAAAATACGCAAAATACATTTTAAAATGGATATGAGGTGAATGTAAAGAAATACAAGAATTAATACAAAGGTAAATAAATATAGAAGCAGAAAACAGAAATATAAATTGATGCCACATTTTATCAATTAATATCTACATTTATTTTTAATATTATTTATGGTACATTTAATGGCATAAAAATTCATTAATTGGGTCATTTATTTTATTTTGGCAGCTTCTGTCTTCATACTTCAGTTCTTCACATTTTGTTTAATGATATTTGATCGTCTTTGGTTAAAATATGATACAATGTCTTTATTTGCTACAGAACCTCTTTTCTTCAAACATCCAAACTTCTGTTGAATATATATACATTAACTGTCTCTGTTCCCAAGAGACAAAAATAACAAAAACTCACATCAGTTTGAGACGAGCTCCTGATACAGCTGCCAAGAAATCAAAACATTCTCATGATTCTTCACGAAGCTCATTATTCTATACATTATATACAATTATTTACTGACCTGTTGTTGCTGGTGTCAACGGACCTTTTTCTTCTTCAGTCTGTTTTCAGTCATTTTACAAAGATGTTATTCATGCTGAAGAAGGAAACCAGACCAGCAGACAGCAGCTTAAATATACAACCACCTGTTGTCACATCTCACCTGACACCTGGACCAGTTCCAGTCACTGAATGAAGACCATGAGATGCTGCTGAAAGCTCTTTGATTCTCCTTTAAAGGGATAGTCCATCAAAAATATATGTAGATGGCTCCAAATCTTACAAAAAGCTACAGCTACACTTGGGATGTCAGTTTCGGTTAATTTTAACTAGTTAGCTTTCAAGAAAAGCAACAAACAAACAAAGAAATGGCCTCTTCTTTTAGTCCAGTGCTCCATTGACTCAGTGAGATTTAGCAGCACATTTCAAAGCGCTATCCATTTAGAGGTGGCGACATTTTAATCTGTTGTGTTGTAAATATTTTGCCTTTCATTTAATTTTCTGTTGGCTTTGCTGACAGTCAGCCAGCTAGCTGCGTTGACGTGTGAAAACAAAGTGCCCACTGCTCAACCTCTGGTCTCCACTGGTTAGCTAACGTTGGCCTTTCCCACTCTGCACTGCGCACTTGCCAGGTCAGGTGAACTGCTAGCTCGCGGTGCCATTCATTCACGATTACTGCTGGTACTGCCGTCCCTGTGGTGGGACGACATTGCTGTAAAAACATGGTGGCCACTATCCAATCTCCCTCCAGGTCGCCCCGTTGATTAAACAGCTTCATTTTGACCCCTTTAGTATTAATAAGTATGTTAGCACCACTAAAAAAAATAAAATTATTTCTCGCTCCCTGTTTGTACATCCTGACTTCTGTAGCAGCTCTTCTTCTCTGCTCCTCACCTCTTGCTCTTACTGTTTCTTGTGTATCAAAGAATGAATGAGGAGAGGCTTGCGGTTGAGGCCCAATGGTTACGACCCACAATCCTGTCATTGTAAAGACAATTTAATCAGGGAGTGTCCACACATGATTTTAAGCTAATGCAGAGGTGGAAGAAGTTCAGATCTTTTGGTAACAGTTGTAATAACTGTGTGTGCTATCGGTGCTAATGGAAGCATTTGACACGCCTCATATGATGCACCATGGCGCTGTGGTGGCGATGTGTTTTCAGCTTTACAGTGAGCTTAGAGATGTGGGCAGCGATTCAGAGGTCTGGAACCTGCAGGCTCATCGAAATCTGGCGCTTGGAGACACTGACAAAAAAAAGCCAGCCTTTAACGTCGGCATGATACGTGGCCGGTTGCCGTAATAGATTAAGGGCGCTCAGCGGCATCAGGGGGAAACGCAGGGGGGACAAGGAAGAAAGGTAGGGCAATGAAAGTCTGAGCACGGTGGACGGGAGTGGTGGTGGATGGGTCCAACAAACACAGACTTTCACAGGAGAGCGGTTTTAGCGTCCTGTGAGATTATAAAGCCAAACCCTGTTCTTTTTCCTAAACCCAACCACGTACATTATTTGTTGGAGGAAAAAACATCAATTTGCATTGTTGTACCGACGTAGTGCATTTATTTTTAAAGAGACTGTATGTAAACAGTAAACTGCCTATGAAAACAGAAGTGTATTTTGAAAGAAGACAATGCATGTAGCAGGCAGAACTTGACATGGTGTCCCTTTCATGTCGTATCTGAAAGTCCATGACCAAATGTCGATATGTGGCAAGGTCGGAGTGAGAATGTGTTGGCAGGCTGGTGGTTGTGTTTGACAAAGGTAAACAGCTCTCGAGAGAGCAACACATTGACTTTATGTTCGTGAGGTGTCTTCAGTAGGAACCAGTGGGGTTGGAGCCAACAGGAAGTGAGACAGTTTTGATAGATGGATGAACATGGTGTTGGTGTGGGTCTGCACATGGGATAAAAATAAAGATGCTATCAGCCGTCACCTCCTCTCCTCCTCCTCCTCGTCCCCCTCAGCTGAAGAAATCTTTAGAAATGGCCTCCACAAAGTTCGGAGCCGACATGAGGATGCCAATGGTGCAGAGGATGGTGAAGAGTGAGAACGCCACCAGACACAGCCGGTCGATCACCGCTGCAGCGAACTTCCACTCGCTGCACACCGTCTCCTCCTCATCCTGGCCGCGGAAACGCCTGGCGATGTACCTCACCTCCTCCAGGATCTGGTTCAGCTCCGCCTCCAGGGTGGACCCCGCTGCTGCTACTCCTCTTCCTCCGGGATCCTCCCCGCCAACGCTGCTCCCCACCAAACGCGAACACAGGAGCTCGGGTTCAGATGGCGAGGCGTAGTGTAACCCCTCCATGCCCCGGAAGCCGACATACAGGAGGTTGCCATTGGTTACCTGTGGGTGATGTCGCAGAGAGCCCTGGCTGACGCTGAGCTCCAGGCTGGACAAGCTGCCGCGCTGATGCTTGGAAGCGTTGTGGCACGCCAAGCGGACCTTTGCCTCGCCGGGACGCCGCATCCGCAGGAACCAGGCGCACCAGTTCAACAGGATCACACGGGTCTGAAGGAGGAGAAGAATAAGAATAAGAATAAGAATAATAATAAGAAGAAGACACTTCAGGACTGTATCAGAAATTGAAAACCAAGGAGTTCTCCTGCACAGAACAAAACACCTCCTGCACCCCCCAAATATTGCTAAAAGCATCCATCCGGTCAGGCTGTAAAAACCAAACTCCACCCTGAGCTGAGCTGCCAGCATCCCCTTCAACATCCTGACTACATCCTGTGACCCCTGACCCCTCACACACTTGTGGTTTTCCAGATAGCTAGCTTGGCCAACCCTAAAAGGTATATTAATCAATGTGTGTGTAGATCTTCTCTTTGCTGCATACTGTGGACCGTAAATGAAAAGTGGAAATGAGAAATGTTGCCCTAAACCCTGAAACCAGTCCTGTAGCTGTCTGAACACCCTGCTGAGCCTGGAGCTCTGAATAAACAGATGTTGATGTTTCTGGCTCTGAGCCTGAAGGACAACTGTCCCTCGTACCAGGATCTAGGTGCAGCAGATATCTGTCTCCATTTGTCAACGGGGGCTTACAGAGACCGCCAACAACCCCTTGGGCACAATCCAATGCCAAGAACTCAGTCCAACTCAACACTTTCACCCCTGCGAGCAAGCGTAAGTTTGGGGGGGTGCTGTGGCCGTGCTGCCTGCTCTCTCCGGTTTTATGCCAGGCTCGGCTCCTTTCAAAGACTCTTTGCGAAGTACTCCTCCGGGGTTTTTTCGGACCTACAGTAATTGTATTGCGGAGTTTTGCACAGTGGCAACCGGATCTTTGCTCTCAAACCACAAAAAAATGTGATGGCACAACATTCTCCTTCAGTACATTATCCTATGCTTTCTTTTGATTTTCACATTGGCTAGTCATCCTGTTTAATTTGTCTTCTGATTAAATCGGAACTGTTGAAACAAGTTGTAGGAAGCCTCTGCAAGTAATTGGTTGGCAGACACTCTGTGCTGCAATAAAATGGTTAATCAGCAGTGCCGTGCACTGTAGAGCCGATGCGCTGCTGGTTCTGCCGGCCTGAATAGAATATAATGTCTATAGCCTTACTGTTGTGTACAGCATTTATAGACTGAGCTGAGTAGTGATGCACGGGTCGACCCGTAACCCGCAGGACCCGCAAATGGACCTGCGGGTCGGGCAGCAGTGATCGTCTGTTAAATCGGTCTGTAAATGATATTGACATTATTGGCTATTACTGTCATGGCATCCGAAGGTACTGATGCGTTGAGCAGGTGACAGTCCGCGGTCATTTTCAAAACACACTTGTGTCACGCACTCCAAACAAAACTTGTTGAAACTTTAAACAATAATTTATTGTACAAAACGGGGGAAACAAACGTTGACGAACACGGTTCCATAATTCATATTAAATTCAAAAGATAACGAAAAAAACAGCTACAAGTTAGAGGGAGTAGAGATAAAGTGGTAAAACTTGGCATTGATCCACAGCCTCAGACGGATGCGCTCAAGCCTGCCGTGCGCACAAGCTCAGTGGGTAGGCTATACTATATTTTCACATTTTTAACAATGCAATTTAAAAGTTTTGATTTTTATTGATAACCTACATTTACCAACAACAAAAAGACTACATTTAGCACCAAAAAAATATGTTAAAAAAAAAAAAAAAGTAAATAAAAAAACGAATATCGAATACCAAATTTTCATAACGAATACCTACCCATAGAAACAAATATTCGAATATCCGAATATTTGGGTACAGCTCTAGTTAAAAGTTGTTTAAATTATATTTCCATGTTTACAGTTATGTTAAAATAAATCACATTAACACTAATGATGAAAATATTTCTCTGTAATTGTTCTGATGTGATAATAGAAAGTGATTAAATGACTGTGTGCATGATTATGCATAATATTTATTCAGGAATTCATTAACAGAATTTACACTAAGTAATTGACATTTAAATTTACACCACGTCATCAGCTGAACGTCTGATCCAGTTTGAAACCAAATTCAATAATTACTGCTGGGTGGTGCACTTTGTTTTTACCAGATAGTCTGAAGAAGAAAAAATTGGAAAAATATTCTGTTAACAGTGATAATTGTTGGACCTGGTTAATGAACAAGAAAAAAAAGACGAGGAGGAGGAGGAGGAAGACGAAGAGTGTATTTATGTGAAAGTTGACTTTACAAAGTGTGAGTCAAAAATATTTACATAAAAACAAGTTGATTAAAATTCATTTATGCAGAAACGTGTTTATGCGGAAAAATTGCGCACGTACATGAGAGAGAAGTGAGTCCATGTGTGACGTGTGTGTGTGTGTGTGTGTGTGTGTGTGTGCAGCAGGAGTAGGCAGATAAAAATAGAGCATGAATAAAGTGGATCTGTGGCTGCTCAGCTCTCAGAGGAAATCTTCTCCTTCAGTCCAATATTTCACTTCACACTTGACTCGTTAAATATTTAGCTGTCAGACATCAGTCAGAGCAACGACACCTCGCCGCTTCACTCTGGTCACCTCCGACAACAACTTCAGCAACACATTAAAACTGCCCTTTCTTTGCTTCATCGTGCACTTAGCTCAGGTTCCTTTTCCTTTCCTTCACTTCTCTATCCTTCCTGTTCACTTCTTCACCTGCTGCAAGCGCCTCAGGTGAGAGGCTGATATTCTTTTCCACCAACATGGAATCGATTCTGTTCTGTTTTCATGCCTAATTTTGAACCATTCAGAACGTTTGGACCAAAAATAAATTGGTTTGGAACCTGAAAAATTGGTTCCCAGCTGGAACCAAAAAATAGCAGGCTTTCCTGACCTGAGGCGTGAACACTGACGACACCGGTGGGCATGTCATATTCTACAGGTTGCAGAGAGAGGATGGAGAAAGGCAAAAATCAATATGTTAAGTGAGAAATCACCTGAAAAAAAGAGCATGCTGTGATCTCATTAAAAGTTGGTCCGTGCTTGTTTTTTGAATAAAGATCAAATATCTGTAAGATCAGAACAAAAGCTCTCAGGTAGTCTAAGCAATCCACCACCATCTTGCTTCTTCTTCTTCCTTCTGTATTGCATTGTTCAACGCCCTCCGCTGATGACACATTCTTGATTACAATGGTTCCATTCAAAACTGGTGGAAACACAGGCTGGTTCATGAGATAGCACCAAGGATCCAAGAGTCCTGAACAAAACCGTTCAAGGACCAGAGATTATTTGGTGGAAAAGAGGAACATGTGTGAGTCTATGGGCCCTTTCACACTGCCTGTTCAGGGCAGGATTATCGTGCTGTGATGCTGCCTCGCTGTTCTAGGTACGATCCTGGAATGTGGGGGCAGAATTGACCTATGACTAAGTCCCGCCCTCAAACGCGATGAGCCAATCACAGTGCGTATAGCCATTCCCATACACCCAGACATTCTCTGCCTGGATGTTCATTGAAATGCATTACAGAAAGTCAGTTTTGTTCTGTTTTATGAGCTTTTTCGTAGATTTGAAACGGTGTGCATGGGGTACATGCAACTCTGACACAAGGTATCCTGAGAGGCTGGGCGACCAGGTGTATTTTTTACCCTTTAAACCACATCTCGACCGAGAAAAGTGTCTCCTTTGGATAAAGTTGTGTGGTAACGTTAGACCACAACATCAACTCAACGTGAATAAGATTAACAATGATGTCTACATCTGTTCTAAGGTAAGTCAACATTGTGTTTGAGGCAACATATTGTCACTTTGCTGGAAAGAAATATAAAGTTATCTTTAACATCTCTAGCTAACGTTAGCTAAAGTTAGCCTAACGTTAGCTCCTAGCTGCGTTGTTCATCATGTCACCTTGTTTGCTGGGAGTTCATTAGCCTATTTTGTTCTAGTTTTGTACTTTGGTGATGGTACATCATTGTTAGCTGTTGTCCAAAGGGCTCTAGTTAAGCTAACGTTAACTTCTGGAGCTTAGCTTCATTAACTTATCTGTATTGGCAGAGATAACAAAGGTTGGCAAACGTTATGCTGAATGATTCAGTGTAAATACTGTAGCACCAAACTAACGGAGAGACACTCTTGGTAAAGATGGTAAAAAGGCCGTTATCCTTTTCTCATATTCTGAGCCTAAACCTTAACTTCAGTGGCACTTTAACTTGTTGTCTTTGATGGCGACGGCAACGAGATGCGGTTCACAAGCGTACACTGTGACCTGTACATTTTGGCTTGTAATTTAAGCTTTTCATCGACCTTCTCAACAATAAAATGATGAATATATCCCTCCAATGTGTGGTTTAGGCCCTTTTGGTTACTTCTCAATGACATCTGATCGTTATGTCCCCAAAAATCATCAATTGCCTCTTGTGAAATGCCGTGTACTGTGACCCCTGCCATAGCGCCGGCCACTGAATGCTGATAGTTTGTTTGAGTGAGTGAATGGAGGGGGGCGTGGCTTAGCCATAGGTCAATGGTCTTGCCTCTGAGCGGGGAATGGAGGTAGCAATAGCGCCGTATAAACAGGACAATGAGCAGGACGGGTGTGACGTTTTGGACGATGCGTTATGCGTGCGACCCACTGAAAGAGATTTCCTGGGTTCTATGTTCCTTGCTCAACCAAAAAGGGTTCTATGTTTCCTGCTTGGTTGAGCTGGGAACATAGAACCTTTTTTGTGTAAGCGTGGAACATAGAACCGTTTTTAAGTGGGGAACATAGAACCCGGGAAACATAGATACGCTCCCCTGGTTTGAACCCTGAGATGAGGGAGCCCTTTCATCAATTAATACCTACATTTATTATGAATATAAGGGAGAGTCTGCATGTTCTCCCCGTATCAGCGTGGGTTTTCTCCAGGTGCTCCGGCTTCCTCCCACAGTCCAAAGACATGCAGGTTAATTGGTGACTCTAAATTGTCTGTAGGTGTGAATGTGAGTGTGAATGGTTGTCTGTCTCTATGTGTCAGTCCTGTGATAGTCTGACGATAGTCTGACTCTCGCCCAATGTCAGATAGGACAGGCTCCAGCCCCCTTGCGCCCCCTAACAGTATAAGCAATTATAGAAAATTAATGAATGAAATAAGTTAGCAGCTAACTCAAAGGAGAACAGCAGCTGAAAAACTGAGAAAACAAGGAGGTCCAGGAGCTCCTTACCCTCCAAGCAGAGCGTGAGATCAGCGGTCATATAAATGAGACAGTAAATGATTTGTGTGTCATCGATATTGTTTATAAAGCCCTGCTGCTGTTTATGTTAAATGTCATACTAAAGGCTGACATAGTTGTATTACATGTCTTACTTCTTCTGATTCTGAGACGCAGTATGCTGTCTAAAAGTATACACAAGAGTAGCATGATGTTGCGGTTGTTAAGTTCTGTGTAAAACTGCAAAGGTGGTATAAAGAAGGGACTTTGTAGCAGCTCTCTTCAGGACTTCTTACTCTGTCTGTCTGTCTGTCTGTCTGTAGGGAGTAAGGGGGTAGGAAGTAGGGAAGGGGTAATTTACGCCCCTGGCCCACATACAAATTTTAAGTTGCGATCATTGTGTTGCAGCTGGAGTGATCCCATCACAAAATGATCTCTTTCCCTTCCTTTCCGTTATACTTCACTAAGCCTAGGTTTCTTTGTCTTTGCTTCACCTTTAAATCCTTTCTGTACTTTTCCCACATTTTCCCTTTCTTTCTGTTCCTGTACTGGGCTCCTGCCTAGATCTACCTCTCATTGACACAGCCCTGTAATTAGGGCTCTGGGGAGTCATTGCATACAGCCCAGTGATTATACAATGGACAGGAAAAAAAGAAGAGAACACACTCTGCTACATCACAAAGACCCAATGTGGATTAGCCCTTAAAGTCAGACTTAGTCAGGTTGTTTAAATGCTTCCACCAATTACACTCTACACTAGATTTCTACCCTTTAAAGTTATTTACCTGTAATTAGATATCTTTGTTGTTACAGGCACAAAATGGAGAAAGTTAGAAGAGTTACAGTGGAGGTAGATTATTAAACACCTGACAGTAAGTCTGCATCACTTCCTTCAACTGTGGCAAACATTATTCAGATCACAAACTTGAGGTGTGGTGGCTTAAAAGTTAGAGGCGCAACCTTGTGACTGATAGTTCAGCAGTTTGATATCTGAATTGTCAGAACGAATCTGAGCTGTGAGGTGACAGATGACAGGGATTGCAGTGCAGCAGGACACAGACCTACAGACTCAGACTGGGAACAAATCACAGATATTTGGTCAGCTGATTGTGAGGGACAAACATGTGTGTTCAGATCACTGAAACCAGTCCTGTCCTCAGGCTCCACTGACTGATGGAGCTGCTGCCGAGGACACACTGGACCTGCTGGGAAGCTAAACGACACAGAGTTGTCCTTTCAGCCTCACAGCTTCACCTTCACAGCTCAACACTCATCCCTCCTCTTCCTCTGCGGGAACATCCCCATTCAGAGCACAAGTCACCACCTCACCTAACCCTGACACCACACACACACACACACACACACACACACACACACACACACACACACTCACAGCTGAAGTAAAAGCTCTGACCTTCAAAATAAATTCCACCATAATGGATTTTCTCTTGTTCAAATCCCCACAGGGAAAAAAAGTGTGTGTGTGTGTGTGTGTGTGTGTGTGTGTGTGTGTGTGTGTGATGTAAAGCACTTTTCTTCAAACTCCTGTTTGCTGTAAAATAAAGAAACAGGATGAGCACATTATCATCCAATCAGCTGTTGACGCTGCTCGTTCAGAGCTCCTCAAAGTCAGAGGTGGAATGATACTCATTTAACTACATGACTACTGACTATATTTACACACCTTAAATACTTGCGAAAGACGTCTGAAAGCAGCACAAGAAAAGTGATGTCCCTCCAGGTTTCAAAGGGTTTACTGCAGGAACACTTTCAACAGTAACAGAATATTTTTACTGTGTGGTATTAGTATTTTTACTGCAGTACAGGATCTGAATACTTCCTCTATCATTGCTTAAAGTCAACTCAGCAGACTGTAGACACCATACTGGACACCTCACAGAGAAAGGAGCTCACAGTAGTGAGGAGAACAGGAGGAGGAAGAAGAGGATGAAGAGGAGGGATGACTCACCCATTGTGGCATGTGTCCTCCGTCGGGGTCGTGGTGATGATACTGAAGAACCAGGACTGTAGCGATGACCGATAGACCCACGATCACCATGGTGGTTGCAAAGTACTGAGCTGAAACATAGAGGTCAAAGGTCAGTTTATGTTTACTCTTTTTTATATATATTTTTAAGAAAGTGAGGAATACATCCAAATACATCCATCCTATTACTGCAACAGATTGGTGTCTACTTATTAAAGGAGTGGAACAGCAGACTGATATCAGCTCTGACTGTTGCTGTGTTAGTTGGGGGACTCGAGTCGGGGACTAGCCTCAGACAAAAGTGAAGGAGAAGTGTTTCTAGAACTAGAGCTGTAAGGACAGGACGTCTGGCTCCTGCATCTGACCAGCAGAGCTAACAGTTAGCTGCTAAAAGTCAGTAAGGAGGGTTCTACATCAGGAACTCTAGCCTGGACTGAGTGCTCTTGATCTGGGGTGGCTGTGGCTCAGAGGCAGAGTGGGTCGTCCACTAATTGGAAGATCAGGGGTTTGATCCCTGGCTTCTCCAGTCCGCATGTTGAAGTATCCTTGGGCAAGATATTGAGCCCCAAATTGCTCCTGATGGCTGTTCCATCGGTGTGTGAGAGTGTGTAATTGGTTACTGAGTAGCAGGTGGCACCATGTATGGTAGACTTTCACTGTAAATGCCTCCAAAGACTGGAGGCATGACTTAAAGGATGTAGAGAAAAGATGTAGTGATAAAGCTCTGCAAGTGAGGAGCTCACCTATGAGAGGAACCGAGTCAGACGTCGCCGGCATGATCTCAGCCACCAGCAGCATGAAGACTGTCAGAGAGAGCAGCACTGTGATACCTGCACAGAGACAGAGGGATATATGAACGATCCAAACCTGCAGCCACAGAGTTCGGCATGCTTTTATTTATTCTGGATGAATTCCATCTCCAGTGATCAACAAACGCTGTTTACTTTCTATAAAGCGTTTAATATGAAAGTCCTCCAGCTCCACAGGTCTGAGCCGGATGTTGTCAGCTCGCTGGCAGCAGACTGTGAACAGCTGCTGAGCTCAGGATCGGAGAAAGCTGGATGAGGTATCAGTGAAAAGAAAGACATGAGATAAAAGGCTGTATCTATAAGGGCGGGATGAATCCCCTGGACTGTACATGATGATATGAATCTGTGTTGTGTTGCCAAATCCTGTAAAGTTAGAGAGGAGGAGGTTTCACAGTCTCTACAGAACGGTTGAGCTCGCTTTCTAAAAACTAAACTTTTGTTCACAGGCAGGAAGGTGTTTGGGTTGTCCTGAGCATGCAGTGACACTTTGTGGATTATTTTCTGAGCTGGAGGCACTATAAAAACATTTCCTTTACCTGTGTTGTATTGTGGTAGACGCAGAAATCTCAAGGGAGATATAATGGAAACTGGAAAAGCAAAAACCAAACTACAAGGCAAGAACTAAACACAAGTAGGTCACAGAAGTGAGGACTTGGGATTTGACCACCTAATAAAGCAAGGTATTGATTCTGATACTAACACCACTGTAATACCTCTACCTTGCACTTTAAAGGAACACTTCATCAGTTAGCTGCCCCATGTTACACTGACATTATGAAGAAGATTAGGTTTTCTTCACATGCTGTCATGGTGAATAAACAATGCAAAAATGTGAACATTTCTCATGAATAGAAATAAGGAGAGTCCATTTTTTAACAGCAGCAAAACTGCACCAAAAACATCACTTTACAAACTCTCACAAAACAAGTGCAGAATGCAAAGACCCTTCTGATTCACTCATACAGCACATTTAAAAACAACTGCAGTTGCTCCACAGGGAACTGTTTTAGCACCACTCCTGTTCACACTCTACACAGCGGACTTTAAGTCTAACTCGGATTTCAGAAGGAAGAGGTCACCCCATCAACCAGTCTCCATACAGGGGGAGGACATTGAGGTAGTGCACACCTACAAATATCTGGGGGTCCTCTTGGATGTTAAGCCGGACTGGTCTTCTAACACTGACGCCCACTACAGGAAGGGGCAGAGCCGCCTGTTCTTCCTGCGAACACTCCACCAAGAACTGTGGTGGAGAGTGGCACACTGACCTAAGTGAAAGCTATAATGGACAACAGCAGACACCCTCTCCACAGCCTCCTGGAGCGACAGAGGTACAGCTGCAGCAGTTGGCTCATATCACTGTGTTTCAGAATAGCTGGGTTGCACTTGACGTCACTTCCTTGTTGAGCGGCGGGCGCGAAATACAAATGGAGGGCAGGAAGTGATTTTCTACCGAAGAAACAGCCTGGATAACAGTCAAAATGCCGATATTTTGCGCTGTATATGGTTGCTCAAAGGTAACTTGTTTATGTATTATATTAGCTTATAGTTAACTTTGTCTTTCCTCTGTAACACTGACGTTAGTTTTTTCTTTACTTTGTTTAAGTTACGTATCCGTTAAACTGAATAACTGAGATTTATTAGGTGTATACAGTAACGTTACGTCTTATCTAATCAGGGTCATTTGTTCATCTGTTTTGGCTGCCCAAGTAATTTAAATGAGGTCGAGTCGGTAGACTGGGCTCCTACAGTTAACCTCGGTTACCAGACAGATAGACCCGTTGTAACGTTGTGACACACTGCGCTTAATGGCTGTTGTTAACCACTGATGCTTACAGATGCTAACCATGAAATTGCCATAAATAAAACACTCATCCTGGCGAAAACCAAACAAAAGTCATTGTGGAGCATCTTTGAGCCCAAGTCGTGCACCTAACCGCTGACAAAATAATTGTATGCCTCCATACTTTTGTATGGAAAGAGGTCTGCAGAACGAGGTAATTAGTTATGTCTACTGCCTCAATAGCAGGCAAATCCTTCAAATCGGTTGAAAAATTGGTCTTCTTAAGAAAATACAGATCACGTCCCACATATTTACTGACTTTTTGCAAATATCTTCCTCTTGTAATCGCATCTAAACTAGCGCAATACGGACTTTCCTCCATCTCCGCCATTGCTGTTGTTGTTGCCCTCCACCTGAATTTCGCGCAGTTTCAGAATCATGTGACTGCAACCCAGCTGTAGAGCATTTCAGAAGGTCCTTCATCCCCACGTCCACACCTCCTGAATCCAGTCACACACACACTTACACACATCACATTAGCCACAATTGGCTGGACTGTGGAATGGACAATTTTATCTTAATTTAATTTCTATTTGTGCACTTATTTTAACTTATTTAATTTCATGTCTATTTTAATACCACTGTGTTGTTGTTGATGAGGGGAGGTGTGGTTGTTTTTTGTTGTTTATGAGCTGCTGGACAGCTGAATTTCCCTTCGGGGATAAATTTTTTTCTACCTTCTATCCATCTATCTAGTTGACCAAAGTGCTGTACATTTGCAATCGCAATAATCAATGCAAATTCAACGAAATTCAATATTTGCGGGGGCTTACAATTTTTCAACGATTTTTCCGCATTTTCCGGCTGACCGAAAGTCGTCGTGCACATCAAATGCGCTAATGGCATTGCAGTATGGAGAAACACTCTGTACTGACATAAGAATTTGCACTGTTTAAATGTTTACAATATGTGTTGAATGTATTAAAATGTTATGTGTACAGAAGATGTAGCTTACATGTTGTTTTACAGTCACACTGTCTGGTTTGAGAGCTACAATATTTACTCAGGATTTTTTGCAACATTACTGGAGTCCATTTTTTTTCAAACTAATTAAATAAAACTAAAGAAGAGAACTAAAACACCTTTGCAGCTATTTTTGTCATGTTCAGTATGATTATTATAGCAAGTGACTACATGACTAATTTCTTTGGAGGTAGTAGTTTAAAAAAATCTTCTCTTTTTTTTTCTCCTTTTGTCATTAGCCACAATTTTTGTAATTTGTCGCAATTTTCCGCAAAAAAAAAAATCACATAAAATTGTATTTTTTATCGCAATTTTTGTCAAAATTGGCCACAAATTCAAGGGTTTTTTTGCCGAGATCCTGGAGGGACTGAATATAAAATGTACACAAATATAAAACAGAATAACACAGGTAAGAACAATTACATACGGAAAAAGATTATAAGATACTAAAATATTTAAACCAATACGAACAACCAAAGGCCATTGAAAACATGTACGTTTTAAGATTTGTCTTATAAGTGTTGGGAGGGGGCATTTGACTGTGAGTGGAAGGCTATTCCAGAACTTTGGAGCAACTGACACACTGGCACGATCTCTCTTACCCACCAGTCTCGATTTTGGGACAGTTAAAAGACATTGTTCTGAAAATCTAAAAAGTCCGGAGTTGGAGTGGGGGCAAGGTGTGCAATATATTGGAGTGCCAGCCCATGTATGGTTTCAAAAAACAAAAAAAGAACCTTAAAATCAATCCTGTAGTCAGTGCAGGGATGCTAGCACTGGTCTAATGTTGTCTCTTGCTGCAGCATTCTGCACCAGCTGCAGGCGAGACAAAGATGACTGGCTGACACCCAGGTACAGTTTTTCTTAAATAAAAACAATGTAAATGTTAAAATAAATAAATAAATAAGACATGTCGGTACAAGCAGGCTCATGCACGGCTAGCAGGGCGCTCTACCCATGGGTGGTGAGGTTTTATACAGTAATGTTTTAGAGAAAATGTATATGTTAAGGAAGTACAGAGCACACAACTGTAAAAATAAGACTTGGATCAATCTGCATGAGTTGGATAAGAAGTTGTAAAGTGATGTTTTAGTGAAGCTGCTGCAACTCATTTACCTTTATTGGGTTCTCTGCTCACCATGGGAGCATGTGAGAAAAATAAAGTTCTTTTCATGAAATTAACATAACACGCTGATATAAAATGGTCATTTCATTGGTGAAGCATTCTTTTAATATAAATACCACTGAGATAAAATGGCTAAAATGGTTTCGTTTTGTGATTCGGTTGAACTCATAATCCAAAAAAGACAATTTCTTGTGTCACTGGAAACAAATCTACCTCATCAGTCTGCTCACTGGACCCAGTACAGTATCTCTCAGACTCTGTGGCTGTTATCTGTGTGCAGCCAGTCGTCCAGTTTGTGGTTCCTGCGAGAGTTTCTGCAGTTCATATTTTCCATTTTATTCCAGTGTGAGGTCACCAACAGGATGGGCTTTAATTCTGTAATCAGCAGCATTACGACCGTCTGCGAGGACGAGGTCAGAGGTCAGAGGTCAGAGGTTTACACACCACCTCTCTGCCTCATAAAGCCGCCTCATAAAAGGAACTGGATCAATAACACACACACACACACACACACACACAAGAAAAACAAAGAGAAGGTAATTGAGTATCATCTCTAAAAGTGTCCCATAAAACCTGTTTATAGATTTGCTATTGTTCTCTTCTTCCTCTGGGATGTTCATCTTGGTCATTTTGTTTTAAATATTTCAAATATACTTTATATTATTTATCAGATTATCGTATCATAAACTTGTCCTATGCTTTCTGAAGTCTGCCCTCACATAAACGACATGTAAAGTGTTAAATGTGTACCTGCTGGCTCACTGACAGTAACTCAGAGCAGCAGAGCGACGGCCCGCTGACATTCAGGTTTGATTGAAAATGTAAATTAAATTTCCAGTGAAAGACGTTGTATCTGATCTCAGCAGCTGGAAGTCTCCCGGCAGCTTTAACTTCCTGTTTCAGGATGTTTTATGGCTGATGAGTATCGATCCAGAGACATCAGTCATATGAGGACTCAGCGGAGGACGCAGCCGGCCTAAATACTTTATGCCGCCGTCTGACGGACTTAACCCTGTTTACACAAGGGTTATTTTATCGGGCCTAAATAAAGGTTGTATTTGTGATGATCGCAGCTCTGAAAAAAATGAGCGATCTGTCTTTCCAGAATCAGTGAGTGTGTGTTTTTCTGGATGCTCCAGATAACACACTGGAGACAGCTTCCATGGAGATTATTTTATTTTCTGTAGAGAGTAGCTCTAATTAAATAAAGTAAGTGTCAAAATAAAACCAAAAACTATCTGCATGGACAGAAACAAGAGAAGATGACCCTTTAAAAACAACCACTGGACCTCAGCTCTCCTCTAGATTAGTATTGTTATGTTTTACTATACATTTATAGTGTAGTAGTTTTGGTCTTGTGATACCTTCACTCAGACTGCTGCTCAGGTTTTGTTCCCCTGCTGTCAGACTGTCTGACCATCTCTTATTTTGAAGTATAACATCAGCCTTTACTTTTAATCTTCTCAGACATGATCATTGTTCTTCCAGCTGGCAGAGAGTTTGAGAAACAAACTTTCTTTTTGTTGCTTCAGATTGTGTCTCTCTGCTGAGCATGGATTGTGTCTGTCCATCACTGATAAAGTCTGAGATGTCAGGACTGAGCTTCATCCTGCTCAGACTAACTGGAGTAAACAGTTATGATGGTCCACAACCTGACTGGGATCTCACTTTGAGGGTTGGAGGATAAGTCTAACAGGGTGTGCAGTGATTGGGAAAGTTATGAAGGAATTGGGAAGAAATCTACTGTATACAGTTACGATTTTCTTTGAGACACGTCTGTAATATTTGCTTTTTTGTTGTGAAAGATCGATGTTAAATTCAATTAAATGAAAAATCTGTAAAATTGTGCTACTACTGCACAAGACCCAACAAGCTGACTTTGCTCTGTTTTGTCAAGACAAACTTTTAAACAAGCCAAAAAGTTGGGAACCACTGGATAGGGGTCTAAACCAGGGAGCATCAAACCTGCTCACCAAATGGACCAGTCCGGCCCACTGGATGACTGTGCATGCCTAAAATTGGCAGCGGTGTTTCTGTGAAGTGCTGTAAAGTTTAGTTGATTCAAAACACGCATTAAACACACATTAAACACACATTAAACATGGCTTAATAGAGACACTTTCGAACACAAGTACACAAATCAGCTTCACTATAACTCGCAGCATTCACAGACAAACACTTGTCTTTATCTGGACACATTTTCCCCACAAATACAACAAGCTAATAACATTAGCACAAGCCTATGGCATTTTACAATGTATAAATTAGCCTAGCGGCTAGCAAAGTTTTCCTCTACTCATATAAAGCCAGGGACAAGAGCAACATTTAACAAAGGTAACATAACAAAATTTGGCTCCATTACAACTCACAACATTCACTGACAAAACAACCGTCTACACTAAACACATTTTCCACACACATCTCAACATGCTAACGTTATTAGCACAAGCCTATGGCATTTTACATTATATAAATTAGCCTAGCAACGAGCGGAGATTTCCTCTGCTCATATGAAGCCAGGATAAATCACACACAAGACTTAAGATGTTATTTTTGTGGAGACTTTACTGTCTTCACAATTTATTGTTTCTTATCTGAAATTAAAGTAAATCAAAGCTTCGTTTTCACTGAGGGAAATGGTTTCAGCTTACAGAAATAGACAGGAGGTCTGTGTTACTGCGACTTGTAGGTGTCAGTGAGGCTATGGCGTAGGGTACGGTGTAGGTTACACAGCTCCGCGTTGTACAGTGTGGATTTGATGCAGAAGTATAAATCCTGCTAAAGTGTTAACCATGAATCATGTGCTATAATGTGAGTACGCTAATGCTAATCATGGCATGGCACCCATCCCTAATGGCAAAGTGCACTGGTTAGCTAACATTTATGTACTATTAAAACATGGTGGCCAATTAGCTGTATCATTATTCCAAGTGTACGGACCTTCTTGTGACATAACGTTGTTGGGAATCAACATATATTTACCTCACACGGTGGCACCAAATATGTTGGGGTTAAATTGGCTATCGGAAATTATTAATAATTATTATTAATTAATAATTATGTTAAATAATGTGACTTAACATTAAATCATCTTGTGGGGCACCATTCCCATAAAGGGAAAATGATAGCCAGTTAAAGATATCAGTCTCATAAAATAGGCTAAACTATTAATTTGGAGTTTGGATTAATAATTAAATTAATGACAACAACCAAAATTAATGGTAATGCCTGAAGAATTTCGAGTTCTTGACGCAGCAGAGGTTGACTATTCATTCACTCTTGTGCAACATTAAACAGACAGCAGGCATGATTGCAAGGAATTATATTTATTCACAAATTAGCAAAGCAAACCAAAACACACAAATTCTAACTAACTATATACAAGCTTGGTGTGTATATGTGTGTGTGTGTGTGTGAGAGAGAGAAAGAAGAGAAAGACAAAGGCGGGTGTGGTGATCAAGGAGGCGTTTGGCCTACAAAACAAAATGGCTGACAACAGAGAACTACCAAAATGGCTGAATCAAGGCTGGCTTCCGGTCAAGGTATTTGTCTGACCGTGTGGTCAGGACAAAGACAAAGGAAAAGAAGCGGGAACTTGGAGATGCCTGTTTGGGTGTAGCTCTGTTGAAAGTCTGTTTGTTAATGAGTCTATGTCAATGTGACGTGTGTTGCAACCGGTCTGAATTAGTACAGGGATTGTTTAGTTTCATGCAAGAATCTGTTTGTGAACAGTATTAGCAAACTAAACACTTAGCTGTGGTGAAGCCAACTAATCAATGACCTAACTGCAATCTATCACAACAATAACTCAGTAAACAGCATCAAATCACATACAACAAGTCAAACAGTCTTGCTTAGCCTGTAAAGCTGTGATAAGCTATACCCAGTTGTTACATTACCGATCCTTGAATGGATGGAAGAAAGAGTTACTTGGTGGTGGTGCTTTGTTGGCCGGCAGAAGAAGGCTGGGAAGATGGTTCCAGCTGCAGTCTTTGTTGGGTCCTTTGTTCCAAAGGTTCTGATCCGAGGAAGCTGGTCGCTTGGGGTCCTTGCAGAGTTAGATGCTGGGTGTTAACTCACTTAGTTGCTTGTTGCTGGAAAGCTGGTTTGCAAACCTTGTGTTTGCCAGAGCATCTGTGATCAGTTGCCCTCCCTTTAGTGGTTTGGGCTATGGAGCAGGGGTTCGGGCCTCTGCTGTCCAGGCCCAAACGGAAGAGGTGTTAGCTGTTCAACAGCTGGAGCGAGAAAAGGCAATCTGTTGGAAGGGAGCACAAATCTACAGATGTCTGTGACATCAGAGTCACATGTCACTGTAAAGGTCCAATCAAGTTTTGGGACTTGAGTCTCACTGAGGTGTGAGGTGAGACCTCCTGTGGAGTTGGGTGCCACTTAGCTCTCTTTGTTTGAAGACAAAGAGCATGTAGAGGAAAAAGCCTTTAAATGTGCAGTGATGATTTTACCAAATGATAAATCATCTGTGGTCCTGTGAATCCCAACAATGTCCACCTCAGAAACCACCGGCAAAACAGCAGAGGGTGAGGCCAATGCACCTAGCCGTTTTAAAACTGCTGCTGACTTCGCAGCTACAAGGAAGCACAGACAAGACCTGAAAACTTTCAAAGAATATTCTCAAGTGCAACTCAGTCTTTTGTACTAGTGGGTCCCTGTTCCTTATCTCTTTGAGCTCAGGGGTCCTTGGCCTGAAAAATGTTTAAGATCCCTGCTCTGAAAGATCGGGAAACATTTGGGAGGTGTTGTTATTCATAAGTTATTTCAAGCGATTAAGTGGATTTTTTACCTGCTTAGAAGAGAAAAGAAGAAGTGGAAACTCTTTTTTCTGTTAGATGGATAACGTTGCCATCAGTGTGAGCGCAGCCTGAGAATGAATTAATCTGATCTGTGAAGGCCGGCAGCTACAAGCTTTCCAACTTACATTACATTGAGAATGTATTACAGCAAACTGAGTGCTGGTAAGCATCAATAAAGTTTTACACACACACACACACACACACACACACACACACACACACACACAGAGAGCTGAGTCCTCACCCAGGGAGATCTTCTCTCCAGAGTCAGCGGGCAGCAGGAAGACGAGCAGAGCGAGGGTGGAGATGAGGACGCAGGGGATGAGGAGGTTGAGTCCGTAGTAGAGCGTCCTCCTCCTCATCACCACGGTGAAGGTCACGTCAGGGTACGGCTCCTTACAGCAGTCGTAGAAACGTTCGTTCCTCCGTCCAGGAACCTCTGCAGACAAAACACCAACAACATCACTGAGGCTGACCTCCAGAGGCACATGCAAACATCTGACACATACAAGTTTATCAAGACTCTGAATGTCCTGACAGCCAATACCTGAGTTAGAGCTCACCATCATGTTTTTAACAAACGGAACTCAGTCCTCTTAAAGTGCATCAAAAAGTGGACCAACAGAAAAAGGACTCAGTTCACATTGTCAGTTCATTTGAAAGAGGACTCAGTTCTCTTGACAAATTTAGATACTTTGCAGATTAAGATTATTAAAACAAAATATAATATAATCAATTTATAAATGATGAAGCATTACTATAGATTAAACTATCCAGCAGTTTATAAAGTCAATAAGATAAGCTCCACCTTTATCAGCTGCAACATTAAAAGTGATGAATACATTAATGCATCAATAATTATACTCCAATAATACAATGTATATTATTCTGAAATGGGACGTAATGAGTACTTTGGTAATGGAGCAATGCCTGCGACCTACTTCAGGCAGTTAACTGTGTGTATGAGCCGCACTGGTTCATACACACACGTGCAGAGATGGGCAAAAATACATTAAAATGTATTTTGATACAAAATACCCCTCAAATAAATGTATCAAAATAAAATACATGTATTTTGTATTTTCAAATGCAGAAAATACTTTTTTTCTTTTTCTTTTTGGCAGCGACCTGCAGCTCTATGGGTCACTCTGTCAGTCGGTCGGTCAGTTGGTCGGTTGATCCACGAAGCTTTTTGTGAATAACTCAAAAAGTCCTTGACCAAAAAATGCTCAAAATTTGCATATTGCAACTGGAGACCATGAGTAACTATACCAGAAAAAATGCCCACGATTTGTCCATAGTTGGCGCTATACTAACCGATTCAAATCTTTTTGTGAAAAACTCAAAAAGTCCTTGACCAAAAATGCTCAAAATTTACATGCCGCAATTAGAGACCACAAGTAAATGCATTGTAACTGATTCAGATTTAGATTCAGACAACTTTATTTAGGCTGACCAAACATCCTCTTTTGCCCGGACATGTCCACTTTTCACGTCCTGTCCGGGGCGTCCCGGAGGTGTTTATAAATTGATGATGATGTCCGGTTTTCCTTGTGTGTGTGTGTGTGTGTGTGTGTGTGTGTTAGGGTGCGGCACGGGCCACACATTTCTGTCCGAACCCGACAGTCATTCTGTTTAGTTATGTCCGAAACCGAACCGAGCCTGACATTATTTAATGACTAAAGCACTGAGTTTGTGTCACACAGTTGTTATGGTTACAAGCTATTTAACAGGCCGGGCGTGTGCCGGGCGTGCGCCTGGGGTGCTCTGCGAAGAGGGAGACCTCCGTGTTTGAGATGGGAGCTGGCGGCGGGAGGTCCGAGACTTCCAGCGAGGGGAGAGGGAGAAACAAACATCCAATGTGTGTGTGTGTGTGTTATGTTCAGGTGTTGTCATGTAAAAAACACTCCCCAAGCAATAAACAGGACAGACAATAGGATTTTATTTATTTTTACATTACATGTTCACTGAAAGCTGACCGAATACAATTTATACATTTTTTACCGAACCCGGCCTGACCCGTCGGGACCTGTTGGGACCCGTCAGGACTCGTCGGGCTCGGATCAGGTAGCCACACTCTAGTGTGTGTATGTGTCCCCTGTCTATAGGGGCCTATCTGAATTTCTGTCTTATATTATTTTGTAATATAACTGAATTTTCTATCCATACATATAAACTTTAAATATATTAAAATTATAAGGCATCTTTGAGTAAACTGCGAGTATCATTTAAGTAGGCTATCTCGTGGCCGGGCCGAGTGTCCTCTTTTTTGGAAATCAAAATATGGTCACCCTAACTTTATTGATCCCACGTGAGGCAATTCATTTGTAGCATACTCATCCCAAGCATCAACCACAACATACAATTTCCTGTATTATGCACAGTCCAGTAAAACAGACCACTAGGTCATTGAAGGGCGCATTGAATGACCCAAGTTTAAAAAATCATGTGTGTAGTCTAGTTTTTGATTCGTGGAGAAAGTATTTTGAGTATTTTAAATACAAAATTACTCCACTCAAAAGTATTTTGTTACAAATTACATTTGCTTTTTATCGGCCTTATCAAATACAAATTACAAAATACTCAAATGTAATTGAAATACGTATTCTAATTACAAGTAATAGAAATACTACCCATCCCCGCACACGCGCCATATGTCATCTACAAAACACATCCTCCGCAGTCTATTTAAGTTGCAAAATCTTCCCAGCTCTCTCTTTGCCTTGTCAATGCCTTGTCAGCCCCACCTCCACCCCAGCATCCACCTGCAGGCTGCAGCTAAGGGGAGAAATATTTAATCATCACTCTCCAGTATCTACATATCTGTGGGGAGTGATAAGGCCGGAGTCTAGACGCTGAACTCTGACTATGTTCTGCTGTTGAAATAAACATTTAAAACACAAGTTGTCTGACTGAACTGTGATTATGCTTTCATGCTAAGTAGGGTTTTGAATGCAGGAATACAGAATATATCTACACTGTGGTATTACTATTTTTACGTAAGTAAAAGATCTGAGTACTTCTTCCATCACTGCTTGTGTTCTCTTCTTGGTAACTGATAAATAAGGACACAAGAGGTGTCTTAAAGGAGCGTAGCTGTGGTATTATTTTTAAAGAGATCTTTTTTATGTTACAACAAAATAATGTTCATGTTATAACATATTTTTCTTGTAAATTCTACAACAAAATATTCAGTTTTTTCAAGAAAAATGTTAAAACAACCTAGTTTGTTACAAAATCAACATCTCTTTAAACTAGAAATGTGTCTCATTATTATTTTATGACAACAAGAAAAAAGATCCAGTAAGTTCCTTATTTAACACATCACATAACACAGTCATATAAAATGACAAAATCAATAATTTAACATCGATCATTCGTATGTTTCCTCCTCTATGTTGCTGTTTTTCTCTCTGTGGTGTAAATAAATAAATAATGACATAATAAAATGATTGATATGTGCAGCATAGAAGCTAAATTCAGCTTCCCTGGTGAGCTGATCCTGTATCAGAAGATCAGAGATGTAATTTAAAACTCTGGAGTGCTTCATAAACCAGTAAAAGTGTTTTGAAATCAGCTCTGTATCAGATTAGAGGCAGTGCAGAGATCAGAGAGCTCAAGTGATGTTCAGTTTTCTTGGTCTTTAATATAGAATTTGAGCTGCAGCGTTTTGAAAGTGCTGCAGCTGTTGAGAAACATCTGATGTGTTTCTACTATTAAAGTTCTCCTTATGAGAAAACAGAAGATACATGAAGCCAATGTGTGAAAGGAAGCCATGTCAGCAGAGAAAACACAGATGATAAATAACATTAAAAGTGTAGGTTAGGAAGGAACACTGAACACCAGCTGCAGTCACATGACCTGCAGGAATGAGGCCATTTCATCTCAAATGGCTCAGAAAGGTAATTTATTCCTCCACAGGAGAGGTATTTAAACATTTCACACTGAGTCAGATCCTCCCCTGGTGCTGCTGCGGGGAGGCATGGAGTCGACACTAATGAGGCCTGCTCAGGTTTTATTACTGGAATAATAATCTGTTGTCATAATGTGTGTGTGTGTGTGACAGGGAAAAAAATCCAAAACATAATCCATGACGGATTTTAAATACACACAAATGGTGACAGGATAATAACAACTACAAAAAAAAGAGAAATTTAATTTCTCTCTTTGTTCTATCATCTGTCTTTACTCCTCACAGTTGTCCGTCTGTTGTCTGGATGCTGTGACCTTTGACCCTTCGCCTCCATAATACTGTCAAACACAGTAGAAGTCTATAAAAAGGCAAAAACTCTCAGCCATAACAACTGTGATGTTCAAGCTCAGATACCATAAAACATTTTTACAGGCTTTTAATTCCTTCAGTCACTGAAGATGAAGCTATTGAATGATGCATGATTTCAATTGTTTGATCTGACTCCAATATCCGAATACTGGTAGCTTGTCTTAGAAAGGATGAAAGTTGGAAAAGGTTCATGGCAGCAAGAGGAAAGGAGTAAGAAAGGGGTGTAGACTAGACAGAGACAAGTGGGACACTTTTATTTTGTAGTCAGTGAGGTAATGAATACAAGCAGACCCAACAAGTGGGTAGCCGATGACCCAGCAGGCTTCAAGAGGTTTTATTTTCAAAGAACTTCCATACAAATAAACTGCTTTGAAGAATCAATGGCAGCCAAACCCGGCGTCTAACTGAGACTGGCAGACATTTGTTAAATACGTTAATAAAGGGGCGGGGCAAAGCACATGCTGGGAATGGGTGCGCTTCAATTACATTTTATCTCGATATCTTGTTTTGAAAAAAAATTGTAATTGAAAATAAATTCTGATTAATCGCCCAGCCGCAGTACATCCCATAATACAACAGTGCTAATAGCTATTCTTAGTACATCAGCAGTAAACTTCATCACTAGAAGAAAGTTCATGTGGTCCAATCTCAACTTTTAAGAATAAGAGTCATTGTGTTTTTGTAAACTTAGAATGAGCCGTTTATATCTACATCGGGAGTGGGTCCTCGTCCATGGAGATCATCATGTTTCTACAGTAGCCCAGAACAGCCAAACTACACGCTGGCTCTAGATAGGGACATTTCTGGATCCCTGTTTTCCTGTTTTTGCGTCTGCCACCACAGTTAGCAGCCTCTCTGCAATGAAAGCATCGGAAAACACTGATTTTAGTTTAACATGAAGCTGCTATTTTATGTTTTATTTGTGTGTTTGTTTTGAAGAGCAAGAGACCGGTGCGGATAATTTTGCTCAAGACAAAAACGTCCTTAACAGCTGTTTTCTGGCCCTGTGAGCTCCGCACCATAACTTCCACTTTCCCTTTTTCTGGATATTTTGCTGATGAATTAGTAGGATTAGTTAGGAAGAAGTGGCCAAAAGGAAAACCCTGCTTCTATCTGATGCCCCACATAGGAGTTCAGGATGCCTGGCTGCGTTTCATTTGCCTTTACATCGCTACATTGCTACATTGCTCACTACACTGGTTTTAATCTCCTCTATAGGCGATGAAGGGGGGAGGGGCAAGGGGTAAATGGGAAACATGCTGCTGAGATTTTCAATTAAATTCCCTGTGAACGGCCCATTGGCTGAACGGCGTCTCTGGAGGAGGCTCTCTTTCTTTCTCTATCTCCCTCTCCATTCCGTGCTCGCTTTCATCAGCTGGGGCAAACAGAGGAGCTGCAGCTCCCCTGAGACCGACGACCGTCCTGCACTCATCATCATTAGTCTCCAACAGCAGCTCGGAGCTGGAGCTCTGATCTGCAGGCTGCCGGTCGACCTGCAGAGAGCTCAACTGTGTGGGAACGCTACACACTGATATCAAGATGCGGACAGGTTGTTATTTAAAGGAGGAGTAACATTCAGGAAAATACACTAAGCTTTCTTTTTTGGGAGTGACAGACTGCATCAGCATCATGTCTGTCTGTTAACTACAGAGCAGTGGTTAGCCTAGCTTAGCATAAAGACTGCAGGCAGTGGGAAACTGCTAGCCTGTCCAAAAGTTCAAATATTTCAGAAACCTAACTTAAACCAAGTGGCAACCTCTACAGCTGAAAAATGAAGCTAACACAGAAGTGCCAAAAACTGCAGTTCCTCTAATGGCCACTTGAGGCTGGTTCCAGAAGAGAGTCAATCCCCACAGACCCCCCCATGTTAAAATGCCCAACTTTGCAGCAGAAAAAAACGGTTTTGGTCTCTATAGGGTTAGGGTTAGCTGATTTTTTTATTTAACCCACCCAAAATAGCCTCTGGGCTAATTCTGGCATTTTTATATCATGTGTATTTATTAATTTGCCCTGTCCCTTCTTAAATACACTAAACTGAAACTGAAACTGAGGTTTGTTCAAATTGAGTAAACGGTTACCAACAGGGCGTAAAATTAACACCCGCCAAGCGCCAGTGGTGGGTAAAAAATGAGTTTGCCGTGTAAAACAAAAACACACACCCGCCAGTGGCCGATGGAAAATTTTGAATTGCATGTGGGTTTTTTATGTGCTTCGACCATTTCTGCCAGCTGTGTCAGACTATTTTGACCCTCGCGGCTTATTGTATGTGTGCTGGGAACGCATGATGTCAGCTACTGGAACCCTGGGCATTCTATGGTAACTTCTGACACATTTCTGCCGTGAAGCCACCACCAGAAAAGAGGAAAAACGAAAATGAACATGTTGGACTTGGACAAGAAGAACAGACAGTTAAACGGAGTACAAATGTCGCATGGCATTTTATTGAAAAAATGGAAACTAGACGAGGCTGGCCAGCCGCGGTCATGGCTGACCTACAACCCGCACACTAACAAGATGAACTGCAGTCTCTGCTGCAAGCACGGCAAAGAAACACAGAGGACAGGGTTGGACTCTCCTAATGTTGGAAGGTAAGGCAAGGTAATTATTTTTAGTCAAACAGGGCACAATTTTTTTATTTGGCTGGTGAAAAATATGTTTGGCTGGTAAATTTTTGGAGGTCACTAGCCAATGGCAGATGAGGTAAAAAGTTAATTTTACGCCCTGGTTACCAATATAACAAGATAAATAGAGCAGGTTTAGCTGAGTAATATCACGCTTGGCTGCCTGAACCACATAATTCAGCCTGTTCTCATTCCCAGGGTGTCAAGTATGGCAGCTTGGGCAGTGGCCATCTGTGTCCTTTATCGACACACAACACACCCTTTGGTGTCTGTATCAGATGCCCTGGGTTTTCAGCTAACTCCACTGTGAACCCATCTGCAACAATGATGTAGTGTAAAAAGTGAGAAAGTCCGTGCACAGAGGAGGTTGGGGAGATGGAATGATCAAACAAACACAGGACATTCACCCAAGAGACTGTGTCCCGTGTGAAATGTGAGGTTACGTTATATACCTTTAACTTACTAAGTAAAGTCACGTAACAGTTATTTTAATGCAAACCAAGATCTTTTTTCTAAACCTAAAGTTTTGGTGACGAGAGCTATATTTCCTGTGAACACTGGAGTTTATTTTGAAAAGACACTGCATAAAAAACAGCAGAAATTCCCACGCCATCCCTGAGCATCCAAAACTGATGATAGAGGGGTACCTAGAGCGTCATAGTTTGAAGCGCAGGGCTGCAGACCAAGCTGCTGTATTGGATGAGTTGGTATTGAGAATGTGCTCATGAAAAATCAGACTCTGAAACCGATGTTGCTCCAAAATCTTTTTTTAAGTGACTGAGGTTATACTTCAGAGAACTTAGATACAGTTGAAATCAGCCCGTATTTTGGATCAGCTATCCAACAGATCTGAAATCCTGTCCAGCCAATCATCCAATGGGAACAGCTTACTTGTTGTAGGTTGACTGTATGTGTTTGCCTTTTTGTTTTGCCTTCTTTGACTCTGATAAAGACACAGCAGTGTTGAAACGTTTCTCTGTTTACACAGTTAAAGGCTGAAAATAAAGTGTGTTCCAGTCTCTACTTTTTCCCTTGGAGGCAAGCCCTCTCTCTCCTGCTGCTGACCTGAGCTGTATGGCTGCTGTTGTGTTTAAAGTGAAGACAATAAAGGCAACAACGGCTCACAGTCTGAAAATACCTCAACACACAAAACTTTAATTTACATTCTAATTGAGTTGCTAAAGTTTACAAAGCTACCAAATATGTCATGGTTTAATGAGGAGTTGGAACAAGCAGTTAAATAATTTCAGGAATTATAGGAGGAAATGTTCTGTAGATTAAAACTAAGCTTTGAAGGTTGAATTTGAGAGTAAATAACTTGAGTTGCGACCCCCTGACCTCCATGCTCACAGTCCATCATGTTCCAGGTCCAAACTATTTCTTGTTTGTAGTCTCTTCTAGACCGCCGCAGCACCTGCAGTGATACAAGCATTATGCTGGACTGTCGTGGTGAAGGAGCTAAGCCAGAAGGCAAAGCTTTCGATTTACTGGTCCATCTACATCTCGACCCTCACCTATGGTCATGAGCTCTGGGTAATGACTGAAAGAATGAGATCATGGATGCAAGTGGCTGACATGAGTTTCCTCCGTAGGGTGGCTGGGCTCAGCCTTAGAGAGAGGGCGAGGGGCTCAGAAATCTCGAAGGAGCTCGAAGTAGAGCTGCTGATCCTTCGCGTTGAAAGGGGTCAGTTGAGGTGGTTTGGGCATCTGATCAGGATCCTCCTCCTGTTAGAGGAATTCCCAGCATCTCCAACTGGTAGGAGGCCCTGGGACAGACCCAGAACACACTGGAGGGATTACATATCTCTGGCCTGGGAACGCTTCTCCCCAGGAACACTTTCCAGCTCCTGGAAAGTGTTCCTGGGGAGAGGGACGTCTGGAATACTTTACTCAACCTCCTGCCCCCGCGACCCAGCTTCGGATAAGTCATTGAAAATGGATGGATGAATGGATGGAGTCTCTTCCATCTGATCCTCCGCTGTTATCTGCCTTGTGACACACTGTGCTACAGTTTGTTACTGTAAGTCGCTCATTTTTCTGATTCAATGAATGTCATTTTGATTTTGATGCAGTTTAACGAGGATAACGAGGCAAAAATAATATCCTGTAAATCTCCAGAGCTTCACATGTAATCCTGTGGGAACACACTAGTACATGTACAGTAGACATGAAGTAGATATGTGCGTGATCAGACAGCTTTATGACTTCATTAAAACATTAATCTAGTGTCATCTGTTCAGGAGGAACCAGAAGTTTTCTGCCTCGCAGCATTGCATGATAAAACCAGAGCGGCTAAAGAAACCACAGCTGAAGTTAGACTCCATAAATGTCACTCATTGGTCACGCTTTGTTGCGTGATCTGGCATTTGTGAGTGGCCACTGGTATAAACAGGCCCTGCAGGCAGCAGCTCTTGCTTTAGCCTTCAGCTTCACTGAGCTGCTCGCAGCAGCAGGAGGATTTAATTAGCAGCAGATTAATGCTGGATGGGAACGCAGATATCAAACTCCTCAGCAGACAGACGGGTTCCTCTCAGCTGCTCCCAGGTTTTAACAGCCCAGTCTGCGGGCCACAGTGTTCTGCTCTAACATTTACATACCGTCGCTGCTGGGGAGAAAACTCCTAAATGTATGTTTTCAGGAACTCATTAGAACAACTTTGTTTGTTTTGCTGGGAGGCTGCTGCACACTCAGTCGGGGATCTCACCGTGAAATTAACCTCCTAAAGCTTCTTCCCCTTTAGGAGTTTCTCCACCTGGTGCCAGATAAACTGTTTTCGGACCAGAGGAACGTTTCCATAGTTCTAAGAACCCTCTTTGATATTGTGTCAGCACTGCAAGAACTAGGAATGATGGTCCTTAGAGTGTCATTTTGAGGGACTCTTTTAGCTCCTATTTAAGCCTTTCAGTCTCCAGAATTTTTTTGGGGCATTGTACCTTTCTGGATACATTACATGTGTACATTTTCTATGTATCATTCGTTTCTGTATTAATGAGCTGACTTTGTCATCTGGAGGTGGAGGGGACGGTGGATGACTCTCACCCAGTTGAGAGTAGGCTTGTCCAAAATACCAGAATTTCAGTAGTCGATACCAATACCAGTAAATTTCCACGATTCTCGATACTCAGTCGATACCATGATAAAAATCAAAAAACAGAACTTGTGTATTTCTAAATTCACTACTTTATTAAAACTGTTTCAAACTTTAACTTTAACTCTAAGGCCTCATTTACGCTGCAAGTGGTCCATAAGCGTAGCGGCAGCACACGTGCATTCACACCAAAACCGAACATACGCGTCATGCAGCGGCTGCTGCTGTCCCATCAAAATACAAACCACGCCCGAACAGTTGGTGGCGGTAGTGCACCATGTTTGCAAATCTCCAATAAACCCCAAAGAAGAAGAAGTGAGTTTGGACCCAAAGCCCAGTGATTATTCCAATGCTTGGAGAATTAATATTTAGCACTAAAAATGGGTAAGTACATGAAACATGTGCCTGTCAGGTCGCGCTTGGTCAAGGGGGAGATGTCTACGGTGGCCGAGAGAGGCAAACTTGTTGTTGAATATCGCGACCATTTGCTTGCGACTCGCGCAAAAAAATCGGCATCTCCTCTATTTTCGAGCTTGCTCGCAAAAGCAGCGCGACTCGAGCAGTGCGTATAACGGATGTGGTGTGAATGCTCTAACCTGTTAACATGCTCGCCGAAATGAGTAAACAGCGACCGTTCGCGTAGCCCTCGCGAACGGTCGCTGTTTACTCGCTTGTGGTGTAAATGAGGCCTAACTCTCTCCACACACGACTCCTACTACCTGACTTTTCGACAAGCTGAGGTGTTGTGGCGCCAGCAGCACTTGTAAAAACCATTGCTTCTAGCAAAGACGACAGAGAACAAGTGTTCTTCTTTGGCGCTCGTCCTCGGCACCAACTGATGCGCATATATTGCCCCTCTCAGTTCCGACAGGAATCGATACGGCCCACTGAGGGCGAAGTTGTATCCGGTACTGAAGTATCAGTTCTCATGATAACCATAGTCCAGACGCCTGCCAAGCTGCAGACCACAGTTTGAGATCAACACACAACAAAACCCATTTTCTTTAGCGTCCCGTGGCTGTGTTTCCAGCGAGGATAGCGTCATGAAAAGGATATGGAATAAAATAAGATGGAGTCGGGTTCAGCCCTAACAGCGCAGCCGCTATTCTAAAATACCTGTTAGCCATGTAAACAATAGACAACACAAAACACAAACAAGCATACTGAGCATGTATGTGATGGTGGAAATATAATGTGGACAGAAGCCCTTGCAGGTGTGTAGTGGTCTGAAAACATCCAATGATCATGTTAGACATCCTGATAACTGAATTATTTAGACAAGGTGGATTTTTCTTTTCTTGCTCCTTTTCCCATTCACCTCTTTCGTCTTTTAAATTCTTCTGTTAAAATAAATGGTTTTCCCAGTTTGATGTGGAGGAACTTGACTCGTCTGCACAGAGTCCTGACCTCAATCCATCCAGCATGAGTCAGACCTCATCACCTGACACCAGTGGGTGACCTAAGAGTGGAGGCTGTTGAAGCAGCAGGTTGATGCTGCTGCTGTTAAAATCACTGGAGCAATGTGCTCAGTGGAGTGCAGATTTCCGCCACGCAGATGCTCCAGCTGATTGCCGCCACTGAAGACAATTCATATAGCCTAATTTCAGCAGACGCTCCACAGCAAGTTTTAGAAGCTATAAAAACACACATCTTGTTTATTTTTGCCAGAGCATTGGAGCGTTGCGCAGAGCAGATCAAGTTTTCCTGCTAACAGACACTATATGTGAAATGTAGGTACAATATAATTACATAGGGTGAATGTATTTTAATAATGAAAACACAGCCACAAATCTTTGATCCATGTTGTTCATAACTGGACTTTGAACGATATTAACTTCTTTTGTATGCTACAGCACAACATGGTTGGAAAAAACAACAATAAACCCAATTAAAACAGACAAACAAACAGTTTAATTGTCCCTCCCGGCTCCATTACGGTTACCATGAAGATAACAAAAATGGTGACTAATTCATCTTGTATCGTGTCTCACTTTAGCAGATCACAATGTATCAGGTATGGAACTAATCTGCAGATGCTCCGGTTCAAAATGAGACCAAACTTTTCAATGGATGTCAGTTTTTGAGGTTCAAAATGTGTCCTGCAACAGACAGTAAGGCTTGTTGTTTTTAGCTGAGATGATTTCTGGAAAACATGCAGCTCCTCCTGGCTGGTTAGAAGGGTTGAGGCGTCATCAGTCAGTGATGGTATAAAACAGTTAATAAAACAGGTTTTTCAACAACTATGAATCACCGCAACCGTGAGAGGTCCTTGAGCACACAGTCATAAATGTGCACACAAAATGGGAGGCTGAATGGTCCAGTGGTTTGTGAGATTAGCTGCGCACAGACAGAAACACACTCACACACTAAAACCCCTTTTCGACAGTCATGTGCTGGCTTGGTTTGGGCCGTCAGCCCAGCGCCGCAGGGATTTGCATTTCCATTACAACAGGGCTACCTTCTTGAAGATGAGTCTTCAACTGATGAGTTTGTCTTGAGTGATGACATTCAAAAGCAGAGTGCTGATCCACGGCTAAAGTCTCTTGTTATTTTTGCTGCATGTGTTTTTCCCCAGCAGGGCAGGTAGAAGAAGTTTACCTGTTGGAGGTGAGCTGTTTGCAGAGGTGCAGTAAGAGCCTGTTGTCTGCAGCTCTTCATCAACATCTCACTGTAGCTGTTTCTGATTTTACTCTTCCTCCCTGCCGTATTATTACACTTGTCTTAACTGAAGAACAGCCACTAACAAAGTTCAGCTAATGCAGTGATAAATACATTTTATTTCCTGTAGATTCTGTACAGTAAAAATCCCCTGATATTTTCTTATGTAAAAATGTTTATTGTGAAGCCGCAAAATAAGGAAATGTTGAGTTTTTGAGCAGCAACTTTACACAGCTTCTAATATGGCTGATAGTGAACATGAAACAGTAAAATAAAGCAGATATCTAAAGTAAAAACAGGACACAGGAGAGAAACTAAACTCCAAACCACAGAGATTCAGTTAGAAGCTACTAAAGCACTGAGAGCTGAACACACAGAGACTTTGAAAAACACCATTCTTTCTGGTCTCCTGCAGACAGAGGTGAGTACAGTCTCCCAACACACACACTTGCTTGAGGTGGAGAAGGGGGGCCTTTGGAGGCTTGCTACAATCGTAAAGATGTCACCGCTACACACTTGAGGGCGGGTCGCTTTTGGACCTACTGCTGAGGAGGTCCACCTCTGGCACAGCTTGGCATGGCACGTCTAAACTGATTGCAGAAATGCAAATGGGTGCGGCATGGTTTGACTCAGCGCGGCCAAAAGTTACAGTGGAAAAGGCAGATAACACCTGGCGGAGATCAGTGTTGTGTAAGTAAATTTCAAGCTCTTGTTTTTTACCATGGTGTTTAATAAAATTAGTGTTGAATTCTAGATACAGAAAGTTAACAGGGACTTTATAACGGCAGATGTTCAGGTGTAAAAGGGAAATCAATGAAACTAAATAAGCGTCCCGTCTTAAAAATGCTGCAACAGGCCAGGGTGACAACAAACAATCAAACAAACAAACCATACAACAAACTAGAAGGGCACTCGGAGAGCACAGGCTCAGCCAAGGTCAAATGCCTTGTCTTGCAATGTTAAAGCTGCCCTGTGGAGTTTTTACATATAAACCAATGTCTGTTACATTACAGCCACTGCCAAACGAGTTATTAGGATGATCACTGAACGCATCTCCACCACACAACAGTCTCTGGTTTGCTTAGAAGCGCTATTGCCTCTCAGGAGCGACATCCCCGCGCTGTTGCACAGGAAATGACGCATTTGACGTAGAGTTCAAAGAGCGCATGTGCAGTTGGAAATGTCGGAGACGACGAGGCTAGCAGAGGAGCTACTGAAAGATGTGTGAAAACCCAAAGAAACAGCCCAGGAAAGCTTCCGAAGCCTCTGGAGCTGGTCCCGCTGGTCCTCCCCAACCTCCGCGATGTTCAGAAGAAGGAAAAAAGGCAAAACGAGAGAGTGACAAATGCAGAAATCAAACCAGAGTAAAGCCCGTTTCACACAGAGCGCACAAAGCGCAGACCTCTGCTGACGAACCCATTCATTGTGTATGTGCTACCACAGCGCAAGAGTGCACCGCTCTGCCGCCGAGCAGTCTGTATATTTGTTCATAGCAAATAAAACAACGAAAATTATTGGGTGGTAAATAGGTGTGTCATTTAGCTTTAGCTCTGACCTCTGGATAAATAAAGCAAAAAGCTAACGTTAGCATTTTGAAGAGCGATGGACGAGACTGAGGCTGCAAGGTTATACATCTGTAGACATCCACTAACAGCTTATCAACTAGTGTCAAAATACACATTCATGCAGCGTAATATAAATGGAAAAAAAACAAAAAACATTGCCATTAGTTACCTCATCTGAGGAGTCCATCTTCTTTTCCTTTTTTTCTTGGTGTGCAGTGCGAGAGCGTCACGGCACACGCTGACTGTTATTGTTGCAGCACTTGGAAAAACACGGTGGATGGCGCAAATGGGCAAACCTCCACAGAGCAGCTTTAACGAAAGTAAAAAATAATTTGCGTATCCACCCAAATTTAATGGGTTCCTTCTACCAAGTTCCATAAAATCAGGCCTGTAGTTTTTCCAAATCCAACTGGTAAACCAACAAACTGAACTGAAAACATAACCTCCTTGGCGGAGGTAATAAAACACAAAATATTTCAGCCTCATGTCTCCGTTAATGTGCTCTTACCCACAAGGTCCCACTCTCCGTTAGCGATGTATCCAGTGATATCAGCCTCAATCATCTGCAGGTCCAAAGACCAGCCGCCGTACGTCCACGAGCCAAACTTCAGGTCACAGCGCTGCACGTCAAACGGAAACCAGCGGACATCGATGTAACAGGTGCTCTTAAATATTCCTGAAATCAAGATAAGAGGAAAAAGTCATTACAAGCGGCATTGAGGAGATGAAGAAGTAAAAAGTAAACTGTGGTGGGAAATACAAAGGAGGACAAAAACAAACTTAATAGCCTCAGAATAAGTTGCAAAAGAAGCTGAAAATAACAAACAGTGTTTGCAGGAGATCAATATCAAATCAAAGTCAAAACTAATACATGGAAAAATACAGAAAAACACCCCGGAGGAAGTAATGAAAAATATGAAACCCCAAAACGCTGAAGAAAAATAAATTACATACAACAGAGAAAAAAATTATTTGGCCTGCAGGAACCACTCGACTGAACACAGAATCAAGAAATAAGAATAGAAACATAATAACTCCCTCAGACAGAGGACGAGCTGCTGTTTACTGACTGATTTCAGATGGTGACGCATCGAACGAACTCTGTGGTGAAAAGAAGATAAAAAGTGTTTTAAAGTTGATTTTTTTCCCCCCAGCGGGTAAACAAGAAAACACGTCTGGTGTCCCTCGGAGAATCCATCAGTCTGCTCAGGAGGACTGCGTTGAGGTTTCCATTAACTTTGTGAGGATCAGCTGGGAAATCCAATCTGTTCCCAAACCAGCCTCCAAAAAAAGATGAAGGTTTAATGATCCCTGAGGAGAAATCAGGACGCTGCTGCACCACAGAGGAACAGGATACAGCAAAGAAGGTAAAAATACAATATTAAGAATAGAGCTTCCTGTGATGACACATAGCTGAGACAGAACTACGGAGAATGTGGTGAATTATATATTATAATAATAATAATATATATATATATATATATATATATGTATATATATATATATATATATATATATATAAAATAGCAAAAAATAAATGTAATTAAATGGTGGAGTTGTTCTTAAAAGTTACTCCTGAACTTCAACTGGTTTGTAGAGCTCACCAAATTGGAAAATGAGCTACACTCACTGGTCACTGGCTAGTACCAGGTTGGACCCCCTTTGCCTTCAGAAGTGTTTCAATTCTTGGTGGCATACATTCAACAAGGTGCTGGAAACGTTCCTCAGGGAGGCTACTGGTGTGCATGTTTCTGACCAGACTTTCAGAAACAGACTCCATGAGGGTGGCATGAGGGCCCGACGTCCTCTAGTGGGACCTGTGCTCACAGCCCAGCACCGTGCAGCTCCATCATTCACCAGAGAACACCAGAATTGGCAGGTCCACCTTTGGTGCCCTGTTCTCTTCACAGATGAGAGCAGGTTCACACTGAGCACACGTGACAGGCGTCAAAGAGTCTGGAGATGCCATGGTGAACGTTCTGCTGCCTGTAACATCATCCAGCATGAGCAGTTTGGTGGTGGGTCAGTGATGGTCCAAGGGGGCATGTCCTTGGAGGGTCACATAGCCAACAGTACCCTGACTGCTGTTAGGTACCAGGATGAAATCCTCAGAGGGATTGTCAGACCTTACGCTGGTGCAGTGGGCCCTGGGTTCCTCCTGGTGCAGCAGTCCCTGGGTTTGTCCTGGTGCAGTGGGCCCTGGGTTCCTCCTGGTGCAGGACAATGCCCGACCTCATGTGGCCAGAGTGTGTAAGCAGTCCCTGGATAATGAAGGTGTTGATGCCACTGACTGGTCCTCTTGTTTCCCTGACCTTATCCCAATGGAGCACCTGTGGGACGTTATGCATCGGTGCATCCGATGCCGCCATGTACCCCCACAGACAGACCAGGAGCTCACTGATGCCCTGATCCAGGTCTGGGAGGAGATTCCCCAGTACACCAACTCATCTGGAGCATGCCCAGACGATGTCAGGATGCATACAGGCATACTGAGTCACATTATGAGTTGTATCCGCCTGTGATTTCAGTTTTTCACTTTGATTTTTGGTGTGATTTTGAATCCAGCCCTCAGTGGGCTGATGATTTTGGTTTCCATTGACCGTTGTTACATCATTTTGTTCTCATCAAATAATACAATGTATGTCAGTAAAGATTTTCAACTTGAATAATCAAGTTCATCAAGATCTGATGTGTGATTTAAGTGTTCCCTTATTTATTTATTTTTGAGCAGTTAATATACAAAAAATAACAAAAAATATGTGTAATTAAGGGTGAAGTCGTTCTGTCCGACTGAGAGCAAAAAAAACCCAAATCAGATAATGATAAATATTCTCCTTTTTATGGCTTTTTATTGGTAAATCATTTACTTTTCTTTCAGTCTTTTCTGTTTGTTTTTATAAAGATATAGTTCTGTTAAATCTGATTTTCTGCCTTGCTGCTCAAACCTGGAGCCTGAGTTCATCTCTGTCACCACCGCCCCTCCCAACTCACACCAATCAATGTCAGCTGTCAGTGATAATAGAGCTGTTACGACTTTTATTGGCTATTGATTTCTGATCGGTTGATGGGTTTCCCTCCTCTTCCTGACATGTTGTGGTTCAGCTATAAACTGTTGGTCAGTCTGCACATTGATGTTGTTTGTTTCAGTCTGTAAAGCTGCAAGAAATGTTGTTCTGGTGTTAAGTGTATGACAAAACACAGCTTATTTCTGTGGTAAAATATGGAATCAAACTCCAACATTAACTGTAAAATAAGCAGTACTAATATCCTTTCATTGTTATAGTAGGAAAAGACTTCCTGTGTCAGTTTTACAGTGCATGTTTATGGTTCTGGTCTTTACTGCCTTTTGGATGTTTGTGTCCAAATAAAATATGAAATAAAAAGATGAAAAATAAAATCTTAACTCTCCATTGTTACACAGTCTTGTTTCTGTGAGCTGCGTGGTTCAAAGTCATGACAAGTCTCAGGTCATCAGTCAGGACCGTAACTCCTCCTGACCTCCTCCTGTTGACCCCTTGACCTCATGCTGACCCCCCCGCCCTCCATCAGACCTCCATCAACCGCAGGCTACATATCTGTCAGGGTTTGATGAAGTCGTTCACAAAAAGCCCTCATAGGAAGTGCGGTGCTCTTTACTGGGTGTTGTAACGATTTCTAAAGACAAACAGTTAATCTGTAGAAAACAAACAGTCCTGTCGTTGTTATATTTTAGTCTGGAGCAAAGTGATCGATCTTATTTACAGTTGACTTTATTCTCTGACAGTGAAAGGGTTAATCAAACAGGCGTGGTGGCTTGTCAGTCATAGTTTAGGTGTGTCATCAGTGGGAGTGGCCTCTGGGTGTTACCTGGTGGCAGGTACTGGCAGTACCCAGTGGAGTTGACCAGGATGTTGGTGTGGAAGGAGGCATCGAACCTGTCATCAGCACTGTGGAGACAGAGACAGATATACAGTCATCAGAGGGCGCCGAGTGGGGAGTAAATCATAGTTTCATCAAGGCTACAGCTGATCACACACACAGTTTTCCTTATGTACTTGTGAGGACCCTCACTGACATAAATTATTATCTGTAACAGTCCACTGAGGCGGCCGCTGGAAATAAAACCCAAAACGCTCTGTGAAGATTATTTATTCTTATAAATGTTTCATGAGACACACTGAGAACTATGTTCTCATTTTAAAATGTTCTCACTTTTTCAATAAATGTACTCACTTTTAATAAATATCATCACTTTCCCCAAATGTCTACATTGTTCAGAATGTCCTCACTTATACAAAAATGTCCTCACTTTTCAGTATATGTTTTCTCTTTCCCGGAACGTCCTCATAGTTCAAAATGTCCTCACTAAATAGCTAAACAAATCCAAAACTGAAATTATTTTATTTGGCCATTCTGACCTTTTAGACGGCTATGACAGTGCCACTGGCCCATTAGCTTCCTACTGTCACCCTGCTGCAAGGAACCTAGGAGTAATTTTTGACTGTGCCTTTAAATTTGATAAACAGATTAGTTCAGTGGTCAAATCAAGCTTCTTTCAATTAAGGCTACTTAGTAAGGCAAAGCCCTACCTCCCTCCACTTGATTTTGAGAGGGCAATTCACGCTTTCATTACCTGTCGTCTGGATTATTGTAACTCTCTTTATGTTGGACTGGACCAGCAGTCACTGAAACGCCTGCAGCCTGTCCAGAATGCAGCAGCCAGACTGCTGACAGAAAAGAAAAGACGTGATCATATCACCCCGATGCTGGCCTCTTTGCACTGGCTCCCTGTCCAGTTTAGAGTTCAGTTTAAAATCTTATTATTTGTTTTTAAAAGCCTGAATGGCTTAGCTCCATCCTATCTATCTGAGCTTATTCAGCTTCACATGACAGCCAGAGCACTGAGATCAAGCAACCAGATGCTGCTAGCCTGTCTCAGAACTAAACTGAAAAGCAAAGGTGACAGAGCCTTTTCCGTTGTGGCACCAAATTTATGGAATACTTTACCATTCCATATAAGGGCAGTCCGAACTTTGGAACACTTTAAATCTCTTTTAAAAACCTAACTCGTTTCACTTGCTTTCACCTCACGTTGAGACAGACATGTCTTTTACAGCTTTTATTTGTATTTTACCGTTACTCTAGTGTTGATGTTTTATTGTCTAAACCTATTGTTGATTTCATTGATAATTTTTGTGGTTTTTGCTATTCATTCATTCTTTGGAGGAACTGTACAGCACTTTGGTCAGCCGAGGTTGTTTTTAAATGTGCTATATAAATAAATTTTGACTTGACTTGACTATACTTTTTTAGAAAATGTCATCACTTAAAAAAATCCTCATAGTTTAAACACCCTCACAAACTTTCCTCAGTTTTTCGACAAATGTCCTTACTTTTAAATTAATGTCATCATTTTCCCTAAATGTCCTCATAGTTCAAAATGTCCTCACTTTTTAAAAAACGTCCTCACAGTTCAAAAGGTCCCCACTAATTGGCCTAACTTTTTTTTTTTAATGTCCTTACTTTTCACTTTCCCCAAATTTCCTCATAATTCAAAATGTTCTCACTTTTTCAAAGAATGCCTTCCAATTTTAAAATGCCCTCACTAAATGTCCTTACTTCCCGAACATGTTCTCAGTTTTCTACATTGTTCTCATTTTACAAAATTATCTTCACTTTTTAAATATTTCATTTTCTCAAGGTCCAACACTCAGATATGTCCTTGCAAAGAGCGCAGTACAAGTACAAACACAGACAGCATACTCTATAAATCAACACTCCCCAGTGAAACCTTGCAACCTTGCAGATAGTGAATATTTTAAGAAACTAAGAAAAACAGCCCCATTTTCTGAATAACAATTTAAAAAATTTATCTAAACTGATTTTTAAATCTGTATTTTTGGGGCCGCCTAACACTTTTGATTCAAAACCAAAAAATAAATAAATAAATAATAATTTTAAAGACCTGTAAGAATTCCCCAAAAATGAATAAGAAGAATAAAACTAACAAAACAACAAACATCAACAGTAAGTTAACACAAGATCAGGTCTGTGACTGCAGACTGAATTCTTCTTGTGACGCATTCAAGAACCATAACACACGCACACACACAGAGCCGAGACCTCCTGTCAGTATCATTCTCCTGCTGCAAACACACCAGATTTCAGACCAGCAAACAGACCTGCAGCTGTCTGCCTTTACTGCTGTTTGTGTGGGAAACAGTTGTTCTGCTGTCTGCATCATTACTAACCCATAAATATGATGCTCATCATCAAGGTGAAGGCAGCCTGTTGACCTGCAACACTTCCACTCAACAAGTAAGCAAAAACTATTTAACATGTCAAGAGACAGATGATAGTTTTTCTTTTTCCAGAGAGCAGATCATATTTGGATTCATGTTGCAGCTGAAATTTTCATACAAAAATAAATGTTTTCATGTTTTCTGTGTGAGGAAAAGAAACAGACATGGGTGTGTAGGTCTTAAAATGAGGTGTGTTTAGGATACTTAGGCGAATTGCTATTTTATGGCAGCAAAAATGGCACTACTGAAATGAAAAACCTGGTCTTAAGTCAGAATGGTGCAGTATTTTCCTGCTATTTAAAGGGCCCATTATCCAGAGAATAAAATGTGTCTACAGGGGTGTGTTCACATGTGTACACTCTGCTTGTTACACACACAGGGACATCTGGATGGGTTGTGGCTGGGTGTAAAATGCATCATTAACGATGAAAATATTAATGACACTGTAAAATGTGAATGTAGCAGAGATCAGAGCAGAGCTGCAGAGCTGTGGTCCCACTCCCATTAAGAGAGACGCTGTGCCCATTTACACACGAGGAACAGTGTAACTTCAGTGACTATTTCAGAAGCTAGATGTTTGGGTCTGTTTCTTTTGACAAGTTTGTAACCACAGTTTTTACTTTAGCCACTTTAAATGTCCCACTATATTTGCTGTAGTGACATTACACCTTCTGCACTGCTCGCTCCTCCATTTTGCCAGAGCTGCCATGAGGATAGCAGTGCGCAACTGACTTTTAAAGGGAGATGACGCTCTGATTGGTTGAATTCATGTTACACTCAAAATATACCTATGAATGATTAACTGACTAAATGCAACCTCTTTGCCCCTTGTGCCTTTCTTAGCACCCAGATTATGCACTGTGTAACTAGCAAAAAGTGGTCGTTTAGAGCCCTAAATGCTATAGATGGTTCACATAGGGCCCAGTTTATCCATCACAGTTTATCCACCAGAAAACTCAGATTTTCTAATTGTGAAATGTCCCACTCTGTTTTTATTTAAGGGGTCAGTATCAGCAAGTTTGTTTTCAGCCAATATATCACTATGTTTTCTTTATCTTAAACTCAAAAATACATATAATTTTTGGGCTCAAAACTCCAGCATTGATACAAGAAACACTGAAAGCTGGAGATAAAAACATTAGAGTCACCAATGTTAACCTGCTTCCAACATGTTAAAAAACAAAGTTAACAGCTGAACATAACTTTGCTGTGTATCATCCAGAAACGTTCGCTTTTCTCAGGATACGTACAAACTGGACTGAGTGGGCGGAGGAGCATGTTGGCTCAAAGAAGAAAACTCTGAAGTAAAACTACAGTAAGTGTGCTGTAAAGTTGACCCCGTGCCCAAATAATAATTCAAAGTCAGACTGTGGCGCCGTTCACTGGCCCCCTCTCATTAACGCCAACCAGGTCAATATTCCCTCTGATGGCACCCCTCGCCTCCCCCACACACATACACTGCGCTCCTAAACACCGCTCACTTAATGAGCTGAAACGCTCGTCAGCATCCAGCAGCGAGCCTCCCACAGCCAGCAGCTCTGATGTGTGAGTTAACAGTGAGGTATTAATCCTGACAGGGAGAGGACTGATCTTCAGGAGGGAATTAGCTGAATTAGCTTGTTTACTGAATCAGAACTGAGGGATGAAAACGAACTGAGTGAGCTGTCTTTAGCCTCGTTCAGGGCGTCTCACCGTGAACTAAAACATCCTCAATCCACCGGAGACAAACTGATCCGAGCAATGTGTCGTCTGGGGTTTAATAAAAAAAGAGGTTGGATGCCCGTCCAAGAAGTTTCCCTCGTCAACAGGATTGTTCTTTTCTGACTTTTTATATTTAAAGAAGAAAACTGAGTACGCAGAATTTCACAGGCATGAATATTCAGTGCCATCATAAAACAAGTGACTTCAAATAATGCAAGTGATGTCATTGATATGGCACCAAACCCCTAACTGCTTGGGTTGCCTTTCCATGGGCAGTCCCCTCACTGAGACATCCCTCCATTTACAGCTTGTATAGGGCCTGTTTGTGCATGTGTGTGTATTTCGGGCTTGTGTATATATGACAGAGTAACTCTTTGTCTTCTTTCTGCTTATAAAGACATTGTAAATCTGTTGAAAGCTCCAGATTGAAAGAGTACATGGAACTTGAGTTGAGATTGTTTTGTCAAGTATATTAAAATTATTTAACGTCGCAAGTTTTTCCAGAAATTTTAAACAATTCAGGTGTAAACTGGTGCTGTCTTCGCAACTTTAAAGGAAACACTTTCACCATCACGCCACCGTAAGTCTCGTCACTAGCGACATTACAAAAATAAGAATAGTTCCAAGTTAAATGTTCCAACAGATAAAAAGCAGAGTGTTCAGTTAAAGTGCAGCTCAGATAAAGTCAGAGCTCACAGTGAAGCAGTGTGTGCAGCAGTGAGGGCTCGTACCTGTTGTACAGCAGGATGTCAGGCCTCCAGATCTGACTGTCTGGGAATCTGACGTTGGTCACACCTGGATAGTCAGACATGTTCCACTGCAGGTAGGAATCTGTCCAGTACTGAAACAACAAAACACACACACACACACACACACACACACACACATTAATATTAATACTAATTTTCACACCAACTCTGTATCCACACACACATTTTTTTTGTTGTTTCAGTCTCTTGTGCACATAGAAGTGATGTTTTCTGTCACTTAAAAATGTTTTTGACGTTACCATTTGCTTTTAGCTGTGTGCAAAGTGAAAATGAAACCTCAGACTTTTTAATTCTTTACTGTAGTCTTCTGTGTTTCTCAATTAGTGCCTCATAACATACACCGATCAGCCAAAACATTAAAATCACTGACAGGTGAAGTGAACAACATTGATCATCTTGTTACAGTGCAATGTTCTGTTGGGAAACTTTGGGTTCTGACATTCATGTGGTTGCCACCTGACATGCTCCACATGAATAAACACCAGTGCTGACCAGGTACCCGCCCTCATGGTAACAGTACTCCTCAGTAACAGTGGCCCCCAAACAGGACAATATGCCATACCTCACCACAATAACTGCTCAGGAGTGGCCTGAGGAACATAACAGAGACCTCAAGGTATTGACCCGGCCTCCAAATTCCCCAAATCCCAGTCTGACCAACCAATATCTGTGGGATGTGCTGGTACCCCACCTCACAACCCACAGGACCTAAAACATCAGAAGCCGACGCATTGGTGCCAGACACTACAGGACACCCTCCAGAGGTTCTGTGTCCATTCCTTAACAAGTCAGAGCCAAGTCCGGTCCGAGGAGGACCCAGCATGGATCTGGGGTACCCCTCGGGTACCAGCACATTCCTCAGATGTTCGACCAGATTGGGATCTGGGGTATTTGAAGGCCAAGAAAATACCTGCCTTGAGCTCTTTGTTCCATTCCTCAGGTCATTCCTGAGCAGCTATTGTGGTGTGGCATGGTGCATTGTCCTCTTGGGAGGTCACTGCCATCGACCAGTGCCGTTGCCAAAAGGGGGTTTACTTGGTCTGTGTCTTGTGAGTAGATATTGGCACATATTGGATAGCGACCCACTGACTGGTGCTGCATTCTCTACTCCACCAAGATATTTTAATAAAAGATCTGTCAATCTACGAGATTACCTTGTGAGGTCAGATTTGTCTCAGAGACCTACTCATTTCATGTCTAAAATTCCTTCTGGAAATTTTCCATGTCATAATTGTGTACACTGGTACTCTATGATCAAAGGTAACACATTTTCTCATCCAAAGTCCGGAGCTGACATCAAAGTCAGAGGCAGAATCACATGCAACACAAAACATGTTGTTTATCTGTTAAAATGTCTGTGCGATTTATATTATGTTGGTAAAACAAAATGTGAGTTAAAAACCAGAATCTGCGAACACAAGTGTTCCATTCGTAATAATGACGAAAAATCCTCCGTTGCAAGACACTTTAATAGTCATAAACACACTGTAAGTGAACTACATTACATGGGCATTGAGACGGTTAACATGTCACGCAGAGGTGGTAACAGGGATAAGATAGTGCTTCAGAGAGAGACATATTTGATCCATTTCTTAGACACAATTATCCCTATGGATTTAAATGAGGAAATCTCATTTGCATGTTTTTTATGAATTGTGTGTAATCCTCATTAGGTTTATTTTTGTTGTTAATTCTTTTCTTTTGCATGGTCACGTGACTTAGCCACCAATTGACTCCCACTACTGTGATTTACAAGCTGCGTCAGTCGGGTTGATTTATAATTAAGCGCACCTGTGCATGCTGTTGTATTGTTTTGCCAGAGCACACTGAAGAAGAGCCAGACCTGAAACGTCTGTGTGGCAAAAAAAAAATTGATAAACTTGGAGTGCTGTTCCTCTCATCTTTTTGAATTTTACACTTTATTTAGAATTCAGCATCCAGTTTTTTGTTTCTGTGAGTTGAGCGCATTGTCTCCTATTTTTGGTTTACTTGGTCTTCAATGCTGTTTGGGTGGTTGGAGCGCATCAGGTAGCATTTACGTGAATGCCAGGACCCAAGGTTTCCCAATGGAATATTCCACTGTAACAAAACGATCAATGTTATTCACTGAGTGTTGTTTGATCACTGATAGTACTGTTTTGAAGCGGAGTGAGCGCTCTGTCATTTGGAGCTCCGCCTGGATCTTTGCATGGAAAAAACACTGTAGAATGGTCATACTTTGAACAATCTTCTTCAAATTTGAAACAAATGTTCATTGATAGTGTGCCTACAGCCCCACAGTGTCATGTACCTGCTCAGATGAAGCCACAGACAGTTATTCATCCTGAAAATCATTTTTTATTTTATTTTAGGCAAAATCTTCAATTTTTTACTGACTTCAGAGGCCCATTACTCTGTCTCTGTATCACCTAGAGTGTTTCTGACACTTTCACAAGAAACTTCAGTGAGTTTGCTTTCTGGCAAGACCTCGTGCACGCATGTAGTCAGAGCGGTTCAGACGCTACAGTCATTTTAATTTGGGTATGTCATTTTAGGCGTTTTCGCTACAAAATGGGGGTGGAGTGTTGTGGCTGATCGGTGTATAGTACAGGGTGGAACGGCGGTGCAGTGGTTAGCATTGTTGCTTCATAGCAAGAGGGTTGCTGGTTCAAACCCCGAGGTGGAGGAGCAATGTGCAGAGTTTGCCTGTTCTCCCTGCGTCAGCTTCCTCCCACAGTCCAAAGACATGCAGGTTAACTGGTGACTTGTCCGTAGGTGTGAATGTGAGTATGAATGGTTGTCTGTCTCTATGTGTCAGCCCTGTGATAGTCTGGTGACCTGTCCAGGGTGAACCCTGCCTCTCACCCAGTGTCACCTGGGACAGGCTCCAGCCCCCCTGCGAACACTAACAGGTTAAGCAGTTACGAAAAATGAATGAGTGAATGAAATGTGGCACAACGTTGTCTTGTTTCGTCCATATTTCTATTGACATTAATATTCATCACTTGCTGTGTATTGCTGCTTCTGTGTTGCATGTTTTAATTAGCACCTGGTAATGGATCATGATAATGTCTTTTGTTATGTCTTAAATTACACTAACTCAATCAGTGTTCAGCACACAGAAACCATTTCAGAAGCTTTTTAAATTTTAATCTTGTATTTTTCTTGGAGAGACTTTGTTACATCTGTCCAGAGACTATAAATAATACACTATTGGCTAAATCTGGTGCATTTACCGTAATGTTTATTAATGTGGGCTGTCCCTGTTAAATAAAGTCGTGAAAAACAAAAGGGGAAAAACAGGAAAAATAAACAAATAAGGCCTGCTTCTTTCTCATTCTCATCACATCCTAAAGTACTCGTCTGTTAGGTGGATATTTGGCTGAAGTGAGGCATAATTTCAAAATTGCTTTCCATACAATATATTCTGGGGAACAAAAAGATGGAAATTAGGTCTCCATAAAGAGCGTGAGAGGAGTAAACATGTCCAGAAGCGAAGTCTGAAAGCAGCTGATAAGCAGCAGCTCGTCTGTGTTTGACCTCCATATTTCAGCTGGTGAAATCTAGATTACACTGATGGATCTTATGTAACAGCCATTGTTAGCTGTGTGTGTCTTAACGGAGCGGCTGTGAGAGAAAAGAGGGACACGCTGCCAACAAACATCAGGACTGTGCTGACGCTTCATTTGCATACGCAGCTCTGGTGGCCAGCTCGCTCCTCATTACAATCTCCCAGCCTCTCGCAGCTCTTTGGTCTGCGCTGATGGCTGAAGGTCGCCCATACATCTCTCTCGGGCTTGTTTACTTCCTGTCACTGAGCTGAAATGTTTTCCCAGAGGAATGTGTTGAAAGCACCACTGTCACAGCTGCAGAGAAACCCCCACCCCCAAAAATCACAAGACAGGACTCTGAAGTTCATGTCAAACTACACATCTGATGACTTCCAGGGTGCAGACTTATGCGAAATGTTTTCTGAAATGTATTTGATGCTTCACGTTCCTCAATTTTTTTTTTAAAAAAAGGTTTGAATTAAGAACCATAAAATGTTTTTTTTTTAATTCCGTAGTGTCACTTTTATCTCCATCATCACCTCAACATGAAGCAGTGAGTTTACATGCAGGCTAATAATTCTGAAATATTGGTTAACTAAAGAAATATCAGCACTTATCAGGCGTCACATGGAAACATATTAGTCAGAAGTCTGAGTTAATGAGCTGCAATGACTTGGATGTTACGTTTACTGTGCAGCAGAACAACAATGAAATTAATAAATTAAATTTACCAATTACTGTTAGAGCTGATGAGTTGGCAGTTTTATTTTGACGTCATTGGGCAAAAATCCCATATAACCTTTGAGCATACTGTGGTCATTTAAGGATGTCAACATGTGCGATTTGCAATTTTGTCCAATCACTGCAACTTTACTGCAAATTTGACTATTTAAGTTGAGTAAAGACTCGTTTTATTGCAGAGCTGCGTGCAGCGCAGTGATTCTCTCAGCCCCTCTCTGTATCTGTTTATCATGTGACTGCTGCTGCTGAATGAGAACTCTGTGCTTGGGACAGAGTCACACACACAGTGACAGGGCTAACTGTTAGCATTAAACCGCTAATGTTACCCAACAGTTATTAACAGGTTAAAGAAGCTGAACTGTTACGGTGTTGGTATGAGGTTAGACTTGCCACCAGACAATCAGAGATCTCCGCCTTCTGACAGTCTGGGGACACTCCTTTCTAAAGTGTGTTTAACACACCGGAGAAAACGGCTGGCACCAAAGCAACACCTCTTGCATTTTTGAAAAGGACACGCCCTCCCTGAAATGCGCGCTCCCCCTTTTCTCATCCGCAAGGAAACAAACACACAGAGAGCTTGAAAATGGATGCCGAGAGATTTAACTCTGTTTTATCAAACGTGTGCTCAGTCCACAAGATTGTGGAAATGAAGGACTTACAGCGACTTTGTTTAAAACTTTTAACACAGTCAGACTATGTTTACGAGCACAAGAGTTCAGCGAGCCACCGAAGGACCGCCCTGCGGATTTACTATTGGTTCTGCAACGTAGGGAGTTTTTTTAAACTCTGAAATTGTATCCGCCCATCTAAACACAAAATCAGGGAGAAAGACATCAGTCATCAAAACTGACAAAGAAGACAAACTAACAAACAAACAAACAAACAAACAAAAAAAGTGTCTATAAACATCTCAACATGCATCGCAATTTTTTTGAGCAGCGGCCCTGAAATCAGACATTTCATGTGGCACCAATCTTAAAAACAACCTGTGAAATCCTGAAGGGACTGATATTGTATTATGATGAAGTGCTTTGAAAGAAAACTGGACTTTTGCACTTCCTCTTGGCTCTATTCTTTGGCTTTCGAAAATCTAAAGGCAGATTTATTCTTGTCAGCTCTATGCAGAGCCTATGCTGTACCCTACACATGTGGCCTACGCCGTTGTGAGCATTTATACTTGTGCGGTGATGTGTCTTTGTGTCTTTAGGCTTTATTGTCTTCACAATTTATTGTTTCTAATCTGTGAAATAAAATTGAATAAAAGCTTTGTTTCCATTGAGGGAAATGGTGTCAGCTTATAGAAATAGACAGGAGGTCTGCGTTACATTTCTGGGGAGGTGCACGTCAGGCTACGGTGTAGGTCATGCTGTTGATTTGATGCAGAAGTGTAAATCCCACTTGAGCTGTGACAGGACACTTTGGCCAATCACAGGTCATTTTAGAGGAAGGCCATTCCTGTTGGCTGTTCTATAAATGCAGGTGTGCATCCACGTCCCTTCAGATTGTAAAAGCCTGCTTCAATGGATGAGATTCCTGCAGAAAAAGTTGCAATTCCAGCATTGGCTGCAAAGCAACCCAAAAAAGAAGCTGGATGGAGTCTGACAATAAACTAAATAAAACACGTGTCAATATCAGTGGTGTTTCAGAGATGTTGCTGCCAATAGTGTAGCCATCTGCTAACCAAAGTGAAAGGCTCACAGCTGTGGCTTCAAGTTCATGTTTATGTAGCTAACATTAGCCAGAGCCTTGAATCAAAGCATGTCACCTCAAAGAGCTTTAGTCTCACAGAATGGCAGCACTCACAGACACATTTTCTATTTGATATGTGCAAAACAATCAAAAACAATTTGATTGAAACTAAAAAAAGCTTCTGTAGTCATCAAATTAAAAAACAGTTTTCCATTTAACACAGTAACAACAGAAAGCGAGAGCTCAAAGAGTCCAGATATCAGAAGCGAGATGAGAAACGGTCTCATATCAAGAGCTAACATGTATTTTCTATGAGCAGGCGAAGACGACTGCGCTCTCTCATCTCATGTCTTAAGAGGTTCAAAGGCTCAAAGAGTCCGAACATGACGAGACCTAAAGAAACCTGCACACTAAAAAGGACTGAAGTTGAGCTGATGCAATGAGATCAAAAAGATTCAAAAAGGGATGAAAAACTGCACAGAGATCCATCCTCGACAGTGCTGTTAAACTTCAACTTCATCATTACATTAATTCTGGTTTAATTCTGCACTTTCTAATAGGATTGTCCTCCCTGACAGAGTTATTGGCTATTTTCAGATCTCTGAGGGCATTTTAATTCTTTCTTTTCAACAACATGTGAAGAGTCGCTGTCGACACCAAAAGAGACAAAAAAAAAAGACTGTCACAGGAGCCAAAAGCAGACTGAGGGTTTAGATTCCTCAGAGGCCTACTGAAAGCTTAAAATGCAAAAATTCTCTTTATGATGGCGCTGCAGGAAATGTCAGGGGATCATTCAAATCAAAAGTGCTACAAGAAAACCCATTTGCCCAAAATAAAAATGGCTCATTCTCAGGGGGACGGGAATTTGAACTGTACTTGGTTGAATTTTAACACTCATCTCGTGCTGACAACAGGATACATGCTTTTTTAAACTCCAGTACAAGAAGTGGGATGTTCCTATAACACAGAGAAGTTATACAGAGGGGGTCGGGGTGAATAAGACACACACAGGAAGATGGTGGTTTTAGTGAGATACTTTAAAAGTCAACAGGTCCTATCTTGTGCTGAGGTAACTTTCTGAATACTCGTACTCGTCGTCCTCCGCTTATCCGGCTCCGGGTCGCGGGGGCAGCAGCCTCAGCAAAGAAGCCCAGACAGTCCTCTCCCCAGCCACCTCCGTCAGCTCTTCCGAGGGAACCCCGAGGCGTTCCCGGGCCAGCCGGGTGATGTAATCCCTCCAGTGTGTCCTGGGGCGGCCCCGAGGTCTCCTCCCGGTTGGACATGCCCGAAACACCTCCCAAGGGAGGCGTCCAGAAGGCATCCTTACCAGATGCCCGAACCACCTCAACTGGCTCCTCTCGATGTGGAGGAGCAGCGGCTCTACTCCGAGTCCCTCCTGGATGTCCAAGCTCCTCACCCTATCTCTAAGGCTGAGCGCAGCCACCCTGCGGAGGAAACTCATTTCGGCCGCTTGTACTCGATCTTGTTCTTTCGGTCACTACCCAGAGCTCGTGACCATAGGTGAGGGTTGGGACGTAGATCAACCGGTAAATCGAGAGCTTCACTTTCTGGCTAAGCTCCCTCTTCACGACAACAGACCGGTTAAGCGCCCGCATCAACTTTCTGAATATCTATGTAAAATTCAGAGTGTATTACGCTGCTGTCCTGATATCAGCGGCTACTGCCGTATGACCACAGTGCAGAGCGGCAGCCACTGGCAAGGCAGTGGGATACACATGTGCATGAACATAGCATCTGTCTCACCACAACGAACCACAGAGAAGCTCAGATCACAACACACACAGAGGGAGTGTGACTCTCTGCTCAGGACACCATTAACCCACTATATCTATACATAGGAAAAAAAGGGGTTTGCTGCTAAATTAATACTCTGAATGTCACATACATAATCTTTAAGCATGTACTTCGAGTAACCAAAATATAACCATTAAAATGCTCAGCAGATATTGTAAAGACACAAGGTTTTGATCTGGTCTCCCTCTATTTCTGTGGATATGTCATTGGGAGGTGTAGGGGATGGTGGATGGCATGGCACCCAGCTTGCCAAGCTGCAGACCACTGTTTGAGACTGTTTCCAGTGACTTTTTAGCAACCAAACATGGGTGTTTTGTAGCTACCCATCACTGTTTTTCCAACAGGGACAGTGCTACAAAAGCCACTGTTTTTTACAGACATTGCTGCATTTCAAGCTGGGATTGTGCCCCCGAATCTGAGTATTTTAAGCCAAAACATGATCATGACCATGACCAAATTTTTTTGTGTCTAAACCTGATCACACCCTAACCCCAGCGCTGTTAAGTTGAAATGTATCTGCTGCATAATAATGTATAAATGCAACATATACAAGGTTTGTGGAAATTAACAATACCAACATTTTCTTCTGGCGTTTGGGTTGAATATCTGCAGAGCTAATGACATTCCCATCAGCCTCAGCTGGGCTCTGTGTTCACTGAATAATTAGCTAATTAGCATGCTAACATGCTAAACATCCATCCATCCATCCATCCATCCATCCATCCATCCATCCACCCATTTTTATCTGCTTATCTGGGGCAGGGTCATGGGGGTAGCAGGTCAAGTAAAGCATTCCAGACGCCCCTCTCCTCAGCAACGCTTTCCAGCTCCTCCTGGCGTTCCCAGGCCAGATGAGATATATAATCCTTCCAGTGTGTTCTGGGTCTGCCCCGGGGCCTCCTACCCGTGGGACATGCCCGCTAACAGGAGGCGCCCAGGAGGATCCTGATCAGATGCTTGAACCACCTCCACTGACCCCTTTCTACACGAAGGAGCAGCGCCTCTACTCCTAGCTCCCTCCAGATGTCTGAGCTCCTTACCTTATCTCTAAGGCTGAGCCCAGACACCCATGGAGGAAACTCATTGTGGCTGCTTGTACATGCAATTTCATTCTTTCGGTCATTACGCATGGCTCATGACGATAGCTGAGGGTTGGGACGTAGATGGACCAGTAAATCAAAAGCCTTGCCTCCTGGCTCAGCTCCTTCTTCACCACGACATGGTAACATGGTAACCATGGTAAATGTAATACCTGTGTGCTCTGTTCATTTTTAAACTTCCTAAATCCTGTCTCTCGTCTTTGCTTTTACATTTTCCTTTTGTCTCATTTGAGAATTGTGAATTTTATGTGTTAATACATGTGCTCAGTGGATAATATGCGTCTGGGTTCCAACAGCTTGTAAATAAAAACAATGCTCCACAAAGTAATTGAAACCTGGAGCAGGTCTCCATGAGCGCCTGAAGGAAGAAATCTGCTCCAAAATGTTAATGTTGATTCTTTTTTTAGTCTGCCAGCGAGTCAAAATTTTCTTGTTTGCCAGGAGAGAAACTTCCAAAAGCTGCAGTAATACTCTGACATTAAGAAACCCACACAGAAATGTTTCCTCTCGCTTCCAGACATTCATCCCCTTCACAAAAAAAGACAATGAGCAGAGGAGGAGGAGGAGGAGGAAGAGGAGGAGAAAAAGAAGGAGAAGGAACGCCAAATTAAATTAAGCCAAAAGACTAGTTGGTCCTGGGAGGGTGCTGCAGAGAGGAAATGCCGAGCCTCTGGGGAAGAACCAACCTTTCCATCAGAGAGGAGCAGATTAAGGCGGATTAGTGCATCGCCACTTTACAAACACACATTCCACAGGACCTGATATGAAACCTAATTAAATTTGGACAGCTGCATGAAATGGGTTTAGGAAGCTTTCTAAATGAATTCCTACGCTATCCATTAGCTCTGACATTCACACCAGAGTCTGTCCTGCCCGACAAACGGCAGAGAGTAGCAGCGTTTCATACCATGAGTTAAAAAGAACAAAGAAGAAGCAGGAGCTGACATCACAAAGGTGTGAAGCGTCAGAGTGCAGGAGGTGTCGGCTCTGACAGAGCAAGCAGCAGAACACAAGATGAAGTATTTGTGGAAGCAGAGACAGAAGTTGGCACTCTGTTCACTGCCTGCTGGATCCAGTTTTTCTCCATCACAGCAAACTTATCTGGGTCAAATACCAGAGCTGGAGTTGTGTGATTCCTCCAGAGTCTCTCTGGAAGCTGAACTGAAGGAAGGATGGGATGATGCGGCTGCAGGCTTCCATTTATTATCAATGTTTACTTAGTTTCTTTCCCTAGAGTCAGTTTACACAGCAGCCCTGGCGGCCTGAGCGGCACAAATAGACCCATCTGTAATGGCTGGGAGTGATTTAATTTCCTGTAGTCAGAAGCCAGGAGAGCAGCCTGACAGCAGAGGGAGGCTGGGTGGAGATTTTCACCCACTGATGATCCATTACCTCTGAGTTATGGATCATTAAACAAACTCTTAACTGTCCACAGCCATGGCTGAAAAATAAAAGCACAAACACATAAAGGTGCAGAACCACTAATGGCCACTAGAGGCTGATGTGATTGGACTGAGTTAGTTTATACACAAAGGCCCAAGTTCTCTGGAGAAATGCTACTAGCCTGCCTCTGCTGCAGTAACCAGAAAGCCAGGAAATGTTTTAGCAACTTAACTTTCAACCACAGGGACCAAAGTCTGAATCTGTTTTAGAGGGGCTCTATGCCAAGCGTATGAGTTCTTTGCACATGGTTCCCAACATGGTGTTGGCTGAGCTGGTGGCTAGCAACTAATGGGGCTCCATACACAGCACTAACACACCGCACACCACACTGCCTGCGTAAACAGCACTGCTCAGGTGCATCTCGGCTGCTTCTCTGCTGCAGAACATCTATAGAACAGGAGTCCTGCCTATTTTTTCCTCACAGTTCAGCAAGGTAGCTGTCATGCATCGTCATCCTGACAGTGTGGCTCGAGCATACGCAACGGCAACAGTGCTGACAGAGTTAAGTGGGTGGGGCTATGCTTCCATAACAATGCCATCTTCATGCCAGTGGTAATTGCAGTGTAAGTGCCGTGCAGAGTGGCAGCAATGAGCTAGCCAGTGAGATACACACTGGCACTAACATGAGAATGTGGCCGTACTGTCTGCCACAACAACCCAGCTGGCACCAGAAGTCAATATGATGTCAGAAAGACGTCGGACAGACTTATAATTTTGGTTCAAATAAAAATGTTTTTTTGTCCACACCTCTTGACTAAATGTCTTTAATCTACATTATGATGGTGTTAGCACGAGACCTTTGGAAGATGTTGGACACAACTTAAAGCAGCTGTGTGGAACTTTTTACCATTTATAAAACTGTCCCTTGTTCGTATCACCCCCCCTTGAAGATCCGCATATTTATTTGAACCCAACAGCGACAAAAAAGCCTTTCTCTACATGGCTATTTAGCGTAGCCTCGGTCGGGTCGGACACAGCAGAACTCAGCAAACCAGAATACAGCACCCGGAGGCAGAAGTAAGTCTGCACTCCCGCAGCCATTAAACCACAGAAGAAGAAGGAGCCGTGTTTACGAGTAGGATATAAGAAACAGGCTAAATGACATGTAGTAGGGAGTAGTCTCTTGTACAGTAGGTGGTATGCACCTGTTTGCAATCCGCCAATAAATTGAGAGAAGAAGAAGAGCCGTGTTTACAGAGAGTGTTCTTCGAGTAAGCGGTACGCAACTGGCATTGCTGAACACATAACAGTTTTACCAGATGTATCTATAAGGACTTGGTTGTACTTTCGATGTCATGGCGGATAAAGAAGGAGCACCATCTCAAAGAAAAAGAACAGAAGAACAGAAGAAGGCTAAACGGGACAGTGATAGGGCTCGAGCCCAAACGCGTGTAAACCTCGGTCGGGCATTCACCAAGTGGAGAGAGCTGAGAGATTTGAAAGGTTTTAAAACTGATCTCGAGTTGGCCCTTTTCCTAATTGACAGGTATGTAATTTTTGTTTTTATTTAGAGAATATACTGCAACTTGTTAGACGTTGTTTCACTTCAATATATGATAACATGGAAGTTATAAGCAAGCTAAATGTAACGTTAGCTGATGTGAACCGCTTTTAACGTCACAACAAACGCCACAAAATTATCTGTGACTGTGACCATGAACACAAATACACAGCAGGCAGTTGTCCTCAGTTTATAAGAAATTCAGAGCTACAGCAGAGCATTATGATTTTCCTCTCGCTCTCCAAAACAAATGCATGCGGTAATTGCCGGTTGCAGTCGAGATTTTACGAATGAAGCCGAATGCTGGCTGCAGTCGGAATTTTACGACACCAGGCTGTGGGTGTCATACCGCTTTGACCAAAAGGGGGCACTATAATCAACAAAAACGTAAAGCTCTGCACAGCTGCTTTCAAACCAAGAAAATATCATTGTCATCTGACGTCTGCATTTTATGTTAACCTGACGATGGCATGTGACGTCCTGACATTGAATTTTGGTCACCTCACGTCCCAACCTAAATTCAACCAAATATCAACATCTAAAAATGTTGGTGCCCGGCAGGGAAACCACAGAGAAGCTCAGATTACAACACGCACAGAGGAAGTGTGACGTCATTCTCTGCTCAGGACGCCATTACTCCACTGTATCTTTACATAGCAAATAGTGATTTGCTGCTACATTAATGCTCTACATGGTGCATTCAGAACCTTTTAGTAGTACCTCCCCCCTGTGGAGTACTTTAAAATGAACAGATAACTAACACTGTAAAGTCTGTCGATCTGTCGAATTCTCCCCTCTGCAGAGGTACAGTACTATTGTTATTACTGAAGCTGCTTGATGTTTTCCCATTCTTATACACTCTACATTAAATTCATGTTGGCGTTGGATGTTGTCCTGACATTGAATTTTGGTCACCCAACATCAGAACCTCAAACGTCTAATGATGCACAAAAACCACATGGTTAGGGTTGGGGAAGATCATATTTTGGCTTTAAACACCTGCTTTTCATCAGCACAATCACGGCTGGAAACACAGCAATGTCTTGGTAAAAAACAACCACCCTTTGTTATTTGCTGGTCTCAAACAGAACCAAGGTCACACACCATACACCATCCAATCCACCTCTTGATGTCAACGTCAGCGCACATACTACGTCACTTTAGAAATGTTGATATGATACATATGAAAGGTACAAATGAAATGTTATTTTGGTTTGCGAAAAACACAGTACCAACATTTTCTTGTGGTGACTGGACTGATAGTTCTGTCATTGTCCATACTGTTATTTTGTGATGTTAGTTATTCTGTACACACAGCAATCAATTTCCTGTCTGTCCATCCAGGGAGAGGAAGTCTTCCTCAGTCGCTCTTCCTGAGGTTTCTTTCTTCTTTTTGTTTTTCCCTGTTAAACGTTCTTTTGGGGAGTTTTCCGTCATCTAAATTGAGGGTCTATGGACAGAGGGTGTCACATGCTGCACAGCTGATAAAGACCCTTGAGGCAAATTTGTGACATTCAGCTATATAAATAAAATTGACTTGACTCACTAATGTTTATTGATGTCAAAAACTGAATTTTATGCAGCTGACTTCCTGAAAAGTTTGATTAAGTAAAAATGAGTGTGTCTGTACAGCCTCTGAGAGCCATCAATTTGGACTCCTAAATCTTGTTAATCTCTTATTGGTCTAATATATCTCTTCATTATGATTCTTAGCATGTGGCTGCAAGACAAAATGGAGTGTGTATTTTGTTTCCCCAAGACTAACACAAGGTTTTAGGCCATCGACACAGTTACATAATGTCGGTGAGAAATCCTGGAAAGACTTTTTGGAAAAGTTCTAGCAGTGGTTCTTAAAACTTCTAACAACATTCAAGAAATGATGCTTACTGTATGGGAAACACACAACAGTGACAAATACACACACAATGCTCTCTGCTCTAAGGTTCAGGATGTTTCACTAAGATCATAGATAATATACTGATGTAACAGGACAACAGATAGGAACACAAGATAAAGGGTGTAGATTAAACTGATACTGAGGAGGTGCAACAGAACAGAGGAACAGTTTTTGGGGAGTCATAAACACTTACTTTGACATGTTTGAACTCAAACAGCAAAGTCAAGAAGAAAACTCACCAGCTGCAGCCAGATGTTGGTGGTCAGCACCTGATTCTTCTCATCCTAAAAGCAGAAAAACAACAAAACAATCAGTGTTTGTTCTGTTTGCTGATGAACTAAAGACCCTCTGATTCATCGCAGTCATGGTTCTGTCCTCTCTCCTCTCGTTCTTTCATCCTTTTAAATTAATCTTAAAGACAGCAGTGCACCAGCAGAGGCGAGGATGAATATGAATAACGTCAGTTTGATGAATGTCCGCCCTGTTAATTCATGCTCAGGTAGCCGAGCGTACTGAGAGAATTAAAAGATGAGGCTTTGTAAGCAAGCGGCTGCCCTGCAGGAGGAGGGAGATTCCCCCAAGGTGAGACATTAAAGGTTATAATGATTTAATAGATACCTGCCCTTCACTTAGTTCAACACTGAATGTATCTACTCAGTGTGTGTCTAGAGTCTGATAGATCTTCTTCCTGTTGTTAAAACACGTCAGTGCGCCACACTGTTGTTCCTTCATTAGTATGAACACACACACTGTAGTTTATTTTGACTCAATCCCACTTACACCATAAGTACTCATCAGAGCACCAAATGTGGATTAATCCGCCACTAGAAATAGACCCAACAAAAATACCCTTTCCCATTGAAAACTACAGTGAGCAGCTGTTTAAGAAATCAATGATGGAAATTTATATATGCTTTTAAAGATTTGTGACTTCAGTAGGAATGAATGGGCTTGGAGCTGAGAGACACAGATGGGACGTCTTGAGAGACAGATGAACATGTTGCTGGTTTCAGTCCAAGTTTTTCTTGTATCTTTCCCCTGACTTCTGCTTTTCAGTCAACTTTTATGGAATTGCTTGGACTCTTATCTTTGTCTCTTATGGTGTAAAAGTTTTACTGACTCACCAAAAGTTGGACTTTTCACGTACAAGTGTGTATTTTTACAACAATCGAGAGAAGCCATTTGGCTACAGGTGATCTCCATTTAACTGCTGACGTCTAAAACCTGTGATGATTTGGGTGTGATCTATGAATACCAAGCATTCTGTATTTCATATGAAGAAGACGAAAGGATATACTGAATATAGGATATATAGGATATCCATGCTTGGTTCATGCTGGGACTTTGACACTAAAGGATCTTTTTCCTTTAATCAGTTTCTAAAAACACATTAAATATAATTTGATAAAATACTGTTAAACAATAAAACATGGAGGGTCCTATCAAAGCGATCCATAGCAGACAGTCTTGAGTGCATTTGGCTCGTGTCCACCTCCACTTCACAAGTTAAACAACACATAATCTGAGTGCAAAGAAAGGCACAAGGAGCAAAGGGGTTTTATGTAGTCCCTTATATAGTCACAGGTGTGTTGTGGGCGTCACATGAAGTCAACCAATCAGAGTGCAATCCCTCATTCTCTTTGAAAGCCAGGTGTGTCTGCACTTGGTGTGCTGCTATTTACATGGTGAATTTGTCAAATTGGAGAAGCGAGTGGTTTCCTGCTGAAAGTTATGCTGTAACAGAAGTGATGTCTGCAGCAAATATTGTGGGACACATAAGCAGCAAAACCAAAAACTGTAGTTAGAACCTCGACAGAGGAAAAAGAACTAAACTTTAAGCCTCTGAAATAATCAATGAAGGTACGCTGCTCCTCATGCTAAACACTCACAGTGTCTGTCTTAATGGGGAGTCAGACAGCAGCTCTGCAGCTCTGCTCTGATCTCTGCTACGTTCACATCTTACAGAATGTCAGTATTATTTTCCTCATTAATGATGTATTGTTTCACCCACCTGCAACCCATCCACACGTCCCTGTGTGTGTAACAAGCAGAGTGTACATGTGTTGTGACCCTGCCCTTGTACGTGCATCTTACAATCTGAATAATCCTTTAAATATGGCAGGAAAATACTGCACCATTCTGACTTAAGACCAGATTTTAGTTGGTCAATGGAGGGATTACTTTCCACTACCTCAAAATAGCAATACGCCAGCAATGCACCTGACCACACCTCATTTTAAGATCGACATGCCCATGGGCACACAGATTGGTGCAAGTACATTTGTTACATACACAGTGTGAGCACTGTGTCATCCAGAAAAACGGACTCAGTTGTATTAAACCACAGAGACTCTTTAAGTATGTACTTATGATGGGATAAAAATTAGATACATGGAATACTATAATATTATTTCACTGTAACTTTACAACAATAAAGAATAAAAATGGAAACTTGTACAGTTCAAAGAGTCAATACTCAGTTCTTCATGTGTAAATTGTTGAACCGTGTCATCCTAAATGTATAAAATAAACTTTATTTATCCAGAGGAAAACTGCTTTGCCACACTTGCAATAAAAAGTGGGCTGAGAGCAAATATAACAAGTGCAAATATAAGACGTCTGAGATAAGCTGCTCGTCCCTATACATATATATTTTGATAGATGATGTTTGTGTATTTTTCTCACCGTACCATGATGTTGACTAGTTATAATGTGTTGATGTAAGAAGCCCTCACACCATAATGTGAAGTATTTTCCTGAATAAAGAACAGAAATGATGCAATAAATCATGTTTACAGCAGAGGTGTTGACCGTATACATGAATGCTTTATCAAAGTCACAGAGGCAGCAGCAGCCTGAATGTGTTTGTAAAGCTTATTGTCCTCGGCTGCAGAGAGGGAGGACACCAGAGTTCAGCTCTTTTCAACCTGAACATTAACCTGGGAGACACAGAGCAGACCGGCCGGCCAGGAGGAAAACCAACTCGACTGGATATAAAACTCAGGAGCGACGAGGCAAAACAGCAGCAGCTGTGAAAGGAGATGATAGGAGCCGATAGCTGCCACCACCCACAGCTCACAGCTCACAGCCCACAGCGCCCTGACAGGCTTCTGTTAGCAGAGCTGAAGGCTCCTGACAGACTGAGCAGGATGATCTGGGAGTTTAAAGTCACAATGAAAAGAAAAATCACTTTTTATGAGATTATGAGCTAATGTGGCGTGTGCTAACGTGCAGCTGCTGCTTCACAGTAAATGCCAGAAACCCTCTGTTAATAAAACCTCTGTTACTTTACCTCCCTGTTGGCCTCATCCTTTATCAGTGGGTACTGTAGCTGGACATAAAGACTATATGACAATCCTGCCTCTCTCTTTCTATCCACTGAAAATCTATGTTCTCAGCAGCAAAACTTGTGAGTTTGAGATGTGCTCTGAAAGGCTCGTAGCTCGTTTCACAACCCAATTCCCCAGAAATAATGTTGGTATTGTACGTTTTTGCAAACTACGGGTGTGTTACATTTGTACGTTATTATGTAGCGGATTGTTGAAACCAATGGATTATTGCTAGCAAAAGGTGTATGTAAAAATACCCACTTATAAATGTGGAAATATGGAAACACAGTGACGTTACAGTAAAAAAAAAAAAAAAAAAAAAGTAGTACGATACTGCAACATATCATATTTTTTGGGGGGTGACTTGACCACTTTGTATATTCCACCATCTTGCGGCTCCACCATTACTGCAGTGGGAGGTCACTGGTACCTGCTGGTGCCTGTTGACAGTGTCAGCAGCAAATGTTAAAGATTTCCTAATTTATCTCAGCTGACTGATAACAAACTTTGGCAGAAAATGTAGAAAATATTGTTGTCTGCCAAACTGAGCATAGTGTTAGTTCAGGCAGGGCACGATGTCAAGCCCAGCTCGCATCCCAGCTACATCTGATCTCAAACAGCCCGATCAACTGATGGAGTCAGCACTGAGGTTGCTCTGTTCTGTTCCCGGGGGTCTCTGCTGCTGCTCTCCCCCTTAGGCTTTTCATGTAGGCGCAGGGAAGGGCAGGACAGTGTGCTCTCCCTGCCTTAGGCGTTCCACGTAGGCACATGGAAGGGCAGGGGGGTTTACTCTCTCTGCCTTAGGCTTTCTGCGTAGACCTAGGAAGAGCAGAGAGGCCCCAGAACAGAGCCATACCTCCAAATATAATACTGCAAATGGAAATAAAGTCTTCTTTAACTACAGTGACTAAACTCCTATTAAACATAGAGCTGCTGGTGTTTCGGTTCAACAAGTGACCGTGTTAAATGGTGACTTTTAGCTGATTACATCGGCAGTTGCTCGTAGTAACTTGTGTAAATACTTGGTGTTAATAATAAACAGATATTTAATTGGTTAAAGTAACACTGAAAGCTTTTACAAGGACACCTACATGTTCTGATTGTGTTCTTACCAGTTTGTGATGTTTACTTTGTGGTCATTGCCCAGGAGAGTAACTAACATTACATTTCACCATAATGCCACAGTTAGCTGATTGAGACAATTTACTCACCCTGGCCTAGACAGTAACATTAGCCCACCGATGTTGGCTACATTAGCATTATCTGTAAGCTAGGCAGTGTTAGCTTAGCTGCCGTTGGAGCAGCTGTGAACTGCACAGGTTCTTCCCCATGTTGTCACAGTAACTTTACATAGAAAGCAAAGGGAGAAAATTGTGCCCTTTTAGGACAGCTTGAATTCAAACCGTGGGGGAGGGAGACGCCACAGCATTAATGGCGACTTGTTTACTTCCAATACTTCTCCAGATTTGTCACGAAGTGTCACATCATTGTAGTGAAGTGAAAAGTACAATATTGCCCTCTTAGATGGAGTGGAGTAGAAGTATGAAGTAATAAAGACTGAAAATATCCCAAACTTGTACTTCAGGACAATACGTGAGTGAATTTACGTAGTTACATCCCATCACTCGTTCCAAATACTCATACTTCAACAGTTTGTTTCAGATTCATATTTTAGCCCAAATATTGTAATAAACAGCTTCTATGTGCCACTGGTTATCATTTTTTATGATTTCTGCTTGCATTTGCTTACGTCGGTCGCGAATGACGAAAGAAAACAGCTGTGAGAGTGAAAGAATGAGAATGTTCTGAACAACTAGTTTGTGCAATGTGTCATCAAACCACACATAAAGGAAAGAGTGTCTGTAACTAAGCCTGTCGTCATAGAGAGAGGCAAGATGTGATGAACTGCACAAATAGCGATACTTAAGCACACTTTGAGACAGTTTTACCTAGAGGGCGTTCATGATGTAGCTGTGAGATGAACAAAAACAAAAAATAGAGCTACAGAGAAAAGTTTAAACCCCACTTACTTCACTTTTCACTCGGCTTCATTAGTGTAGTGGCTGTAGTTACAGTAAAACGTCCCTGCTGTTGTGTAATGTTGTGTTTTTTACCTGCTGTGCTGGGTCGTCCCTGCTGCATGCTTAGTCTCCATGCTTTAATATGTGGAACTAATTTTAGTAAAGGCTTTCCACAGCACTCATGAAGACTCAGCCCCCTTTAGCTGCTGGACTGATGCAGACTTACATAAGACAAGCTGCTCTTAAATAACCTGTAGAAGAGGAAGATGAGTCTGTATCTAAAGATCCACCTGAGATCAGCACATGAAACACTGAGAACAATGTGATGTCTCACAGGAGACGACAGAAAAAAATTGCAGGAGTGAAAAGGCTGCTTCTGCTGAATCTGAATCTGTGTCATTATCTGATTTTTAATAAGTAATGAATTACAAGGCTGGGTGATGAATGAGGATTCGAACGCTGTTGTGAATGATGAAAATGGATGAAAACCATGAAGATGAAGTCGAGTCAGTCTTTTTAAAATTGATCCAAATTGATGCGACTGTGTCTGTGTGATGAAGAAGAAGAGTTCGTGATATAAAGTGATGAGACCCGAAAACGATGAGAGAAAAGAGAGAATATGGAATAATGTCTCACATCGCTGGAATAAGAAACAAATGACAGTGTGAATGGGTGATCATAAATACTGAAGACGAAATGTATATCTGACTCAAGAGGCTGATTAAAGTAAAAAATGATGAAATTAAGTCATGAGAAGATCTGATGATTAAGTAAGGAAATGAGAGGTGGAACAAAATAATGATGCTCAGAGTGAATGATAGAAATCTAAATCATTAATAAAGACTATTTTTTAAATTCATCTCATGTCATTATATGAAAATATTGGTGAAGTGCTGGAAGATATTCTCTAAATCTGATGAAAATTACAGCTCAAATTACAGAACAGGTGCAAAATATCATTAATTATCTAACGTAGTCGTGTATTTACCAAGACTAATGACCTAATGAGGCCAGATGGATCGACATGACAGGTGTCAGGTCTCAAAGAGTTTATTGCTGCTGACGAAGAAGATCAGATACAAATAAGAAATAATGTGAAAGGCCTAAAAAAGAGGACCAGAGGGTGTGCTGCAACTATAGGAGTATCACACTGGGCACATCTGCCCAATGTGATACTCTGAGTGGTTGTAGGTCTAACCAACTGCTTCCAGATTTTGATCTCTCAGACTTACTCACATTTGTGATTCACCCTGGAGAATGTGGAATCTGGAAAGTAACTTATGTTGTCAGACAAATGTAGTGTGGGAGAAAGTGCGATATTTCCCTCTTAGATGTGGTGGAGAAGTATAAAGTAAATACTCAATTAAAATACAAGTAGCTCAAAATTGTAGTTGTAGAAATACTTGAGCAAATGTTCTTTGTGTGTACACTCAGATAAACGTTTTGAAAGTAGAAGAAGAATGAAATCAAGGAAAAATGGGAACAGTAGCCCCTTTTACACTGCCAGATTTTCAGTGAATGTTGGGCCGTTTTGCCGGCAAGCTGCGAGCGTGGCGAGTTGATCAAAGGTGCCCAATTTTCCGCCGCATAGGGGTAGACATATTGGCGGAACCCTTTTGGTTTAAGAAGAACAAGGCGCCCTTCTGCCACGGGAGGGGCTGTTGATGACTTGTGGGAGGAGCTGTTGATGATGCCACACGTGTCAGCCACTGGCGGTGGATAAACAGGAAACGGGGGGAAATCCTCTAACGTACTTACACAGTTAGTTAACGTAGACCATGAATATTGGGCAGCAGGTCCCACTTGTTGCAACACAGACATTCTTCCTCTGTGGGCATGGAGTCACAGCAACCACAGGAGCACCACCAGTCCTCAGAGATTCGCGTTCATGCAGCCGCTGCTTCACCCTCGTCTGCTCGTTGGCCATCTCTCTCTATCCTTGTCTGCTCTTTAATTTGTAGGAGCTCCTTGTCCATATACTCGAGCTCAAATAAGTACGGGCGGCCATCGTAATAAAAGGGCTCATCTTCATTCTCGAAATCATGTAAATATGCAGCCATGATACCGATGCAGTAAAACTCTCAGCTGTACTCTGGCGCCCAGCATGGCTCCTCTGTTTTCTTCCAGCAACAAGCAAAGCTCTCGCAAGATGATGTCACACACAGCCGGGAGGAGGTGAGGGGTAAGGGGTAAGGGAAATGCTTAGTATGCTATTTGCAGAGATAGCACTGCCGATCTGAACTGGTCAGTGGTGAAAAAAGCACTTTTAATGCGCAAACTTATACGGGACGCATTTGCCCCCATATCTACCTCGCGGCTGGCAGCTGCATCCGCCTCCCTCAATACGGAACCAATTTTAAAACGAGTTGTACCTATGAATCATACGCACACATACACATGGGGGGGGGGGGGGGGGGGATACCGAAGTTATCCATTAACCGTCAGATGACGGGGACGGTGAAGGATGGGCCGACTTACGGGAGAATAGCCGAAGGACTGACCAGCCGCAGCTTCCCTCCCACGTCACTGTTTCCGTCACATGCTGAGCTACACGTTTTGTTACTTGCTCACGCCCCCCCATTGCCCCAAAGAAGGCACATTCTGTGTGAACAAAAGTAGGCAGGGGCATTTTGCTGCACTCCCCGATTTTGTTTTTATACTGCCAATGCTGAACGACGATTGATTGGGCTTTCCTGCAAATTTGCATAATTCCTATGGAGGCTCACGTGACAGAGGTCAGATTGAAAGTTGAGTCGACCAAACTAAAGTCTGTAAAAGTTGAATGCTCAGCAGGCGGCCAGGTTCAGGCTGAGTCACTGCTATTGATCATGAACTCTATTGAGCCCCCGCAAAATATATTATGTTTATTTTGTTCTATGAAACACTGAGAGTCTTTAATTACCCCTCTGACTGATTACTGTAATTATGTTGTTTATTGTTGTTCAGACTGATGCTGTCTTTTGTCCTAGACTTGTCTCTGTGCTCTTTCTTTTGAAGCTCACACTATAAGAACAGTTTGGGAAATTTAAAGTCCAAAGTGATGATGAAATCTACGAAGTGAGCAGACTGATATCTGAGGGAGAACCTGGATGACATGAGGTTTCCCTCCAGCAGAGGAACTGTCAGAAACACCGAGCAGAGAGTCTCATGTTTTTAGCTCTTCATCCTTCATGTACGTCCTCATTTATTCACTCACCAACTTTTACACCTCAGACACAAGTGTAAAAACTTTGAGAGACTTTATTCAGAACTATTTACACCCGACCCTTTAACAACTTGACCGAACCTTCAGTGTCACCTGTCAGTGTGTGTGAGTGTTTATATGTGAGGCTACAGACAAACCTCAGCTGAAACTCATAAAGTATTAAAGGTTTGATATCCAACTGTGACGGCACAGAGCTGTTGTTTCACACAGAATTCCTCTCTGGGACCACCTGCTGGGTCAAACTGTGTGTGTGTGTGTGTGTGTGTGTGTGTGTGTGTGTGTGTGTGTGTGTGTGTTGTCACATGCTGTGGAAGTCAAGCCGCCCCACTTTCCTGCAGTGAGAAAGTGCCATAGTGAGGCTTGAGTGCATCTGTATTTCTCTGCATGTGTGTGTCTGTTTGTGTGTTTGTTTGTTTGTGTGCACGTGTGAGTGTGTTTCAGTTACACACACACACACACACACACACACACACACACACACACGCAGCATAAACAGTGTGTTGTCAGTCTGTAGCTCTGTTTTGAAACCTAAACAAGAAACTTACAGAGAGTGAAAAGTGTTGCAGACCTTTGACATATCTAATGATGGCCTTATACTGTGTGTGTGTGTGTGTGTGTGTATGTGTGTGGTCGCGTGCTGTGATAGCAAAGATGAAAGCTGTCAGTACCTGGCAGGAGGCAGACAGAGTGTTTGCTAAAGTGGGTGGAAGATGTGCGTGAGTTACAAATGAATGAGTGTGTGTTCATTTAGTACATCCTTCATCACTGTGTGTGTGTGTGTGTGTGTGTGTGTGTGTGTGTGTATTACACCATCTGACTTGACACAGTGTGAGAGTTAATCACTGAAGTCAGTAATGAGTATCAATCCTGCGGCGGCTGATTAGAGTAACGATCTGCTCTGAATCTGAGCCGTTTGTTGTTTTTCCCTATGAAAACTACAGTACATGGCCAAAAGTATGTGGACACGCTATTATAACTTCAGCACCAAACTCTGGTTTTCCCCCTAAAACCTAGTTCAGGGTTTTATCCGCGGTAGTGTCTGGTTTTGTTTGGCCAATTAGCTCCAGAATGCACGATGACAGCCACCAGCTTGGAGGCGCTTTAATAAATCATTCACCTAATCAAATCGAAGGTCTATTTAACTCTTACTACATTCATAGTGTGTGTGTGTGTGTGTGTGTGTGTGTGTGTGTGTGTGTATGTGTGTGTGTGTGTGTGTGTGTTCTCACCACGTCCATGATCTGCAGCAGGCTGAAGCTGAAGTGGACGGTGAGGCTGTGAGAGTCATTGCTGACCGGTCGCTCTAACGGGTTGTAGTTCCTCATCAGCTCCTTGTAGAGACGCCGCTGGTACACACCCTGCAGGGAGCCTGCACACACACACACATATACACACATCAGCACACACACAGCCGCTTCAATAACTGTAAATCAGAATACGAGTACGACAAATGAGTCCTCCCAGCCATAACTGGCTGCATATTTGTTGGAACTTCCATCGTGACGGTTTATGCTCAGTGAGAAAACACTGATGTTTGTAACTTCAGTGATGCAGAGGCTGAGTCCTCTTTGATTGTTGCGCTCTCTGAGAGTCTCCCTGGATGAAAGCCATAAATGTAAATTGGTGCTGAGGGAGAGCAGGTCGACTTGTTTCATCCTGTAACTGCCTTCCGTCTGTAGATACCGGCGGGAACAGACGCAGAAATGGACATTTAGATGAGGAAATCTGTGTAAACTTTTTGTGCAGAGTGATAAAGATCCGAGCCTTTGTGTGAAAGCAGAAGACATCAAATGTTTTTCATGTAAAAATAAATGAAAGGAATAAACTCTACATGATCAGCCGGTGTGTTGGTGGTTGAATCTTTTGATCACAATGATGTTTGGACGCTCTGGGACATATAAATGATTTCCTGTGTGTGTGTGGCTGGTGCTTGAAAGCAGGAGGTAAGAGAGGAGTAAATGTGTGTTTAGACTGTGACCGCAGTGAGTTTATTGCTTGTCACACTGACGGGATGGTCTAATAAAATCTTGGTCACAATCTGTGTCATATCAATATGAGGCTGTCAGACTGTGCCATGAATGTGTGGTCAATAATAAAGTCAGTCCCTCCAGGGTTTGTGGCTTGTTTCTGTGATATTTGCAGCCCTAAATGCCTGATTTCATGGCATGTTGCGATGTTTATAAGTGAAAGTGAATACTGCAAACATACTGTAGCTGTGATGCTGTCTTGGATTCGGACCTCATTATTATTAGTGTTTCCCACAGAATTACAATTTATTTGTGACGGTAGAGGGGTTAGGGGTTGGAAGCTGCACTGAAGAACCGTCTCCATGAGTCGCTTTCCTTCTGTTGTCTCTGCCCGGTTAGCACGAGCTTACATGGCACAATATGATCTCATCACTACTCAACATATTTCGCTGCTTGGGCAGAGGCTCTGCAGCAGCGTTTAACATCTGACACCAACCTATGTATCTCACGCCAACACCAAAATGGCTCAACTCAAACCTGTTAATAACTAGGCTGACCAAATGTCCTCTTTTGCCCGGACAAGTCCATTTTTCACGTCCTGTCCGGGGCGTCCGGGGGGTGTTTATAAATTGATGATAATGTCCGGTTTTCCTTGTGTGTGTGTGTGTGTGTGTGTGTCTGTGTGTGTGTGTGTGTCTGTGTGCGTAATCCCCGAGAGGCTGCCTTATCGGCGGATTTCCAACACTCACAACGAGGAAGCAGCAGACACAGGCGGCGCAGCATTATTCTAAGCTTCCAAGATGCCGAATCGCAAGTGCAGCTTCACAGATGAACTGCAGAAAAAATTCCCAACTTACCGTCCCAACCCGGTCGGGATATATGGGAGGCTGAGTGCACCATGTGCAAAGCTGGCACATATGATTCTGTGTCTAATAAAGGTGCCGGGGACCTCAAAGTTGGATTTTCTAATACAGAAGAGGTATTATTTAAAACATTATTTCATATTATTTATTCATTTATTTGTCCAGTAAGACTTGCAAAGATAGCTATAGCTATAAGTTGATTTTTCTAATACAGAGGGGACATTATTTCTATCGTTATTTCATTCCAGAGATTTTACATTTATATTTATTTTTTTACAATTGAAACTTGTAAAAAGATTATTATTTTAGGCATAATAAAAGCAAGTTGAGTAACCTCTGAGAAGCCTATCTAAATTTCTGTCTTTGAGAGATATTATTTTGTAATATAACTGAATTTTCTATCCATACATATAAACTTTAAATATATTAAAATTATAAGGCATCTTTGAGTAAACTGCGAGTATCATTTAAGTAGGCTATCTTGTGGCTGGGGTGAGTGTCCTCTTTTTTGAAAATCAAAATATGGTCACCCTATTAATAACTATTGGGGGCGGTTAGCTACGTGATGCTAACAGTTAGCCCTGTCACTGTGCGTGGGACTCAGGCAAAGAGTTCCTGTCCCGAATGAATCAATACGCTGCATGTAGCTCTACAATGAAATTAGATTCGACCCACTTAAATAGTCAAATTTTCTTTAAAGCTGCAGCGCCAGGACAGAATTGCAGAATCCCACAGAATTCACGGGAACTGGCCAAAGCTGCATAAGTTTTTGTGGCCGCAACAATGCAACATCCTGGAGAGACTGTATAGCATGTGAGAGCAGAGCATGTATTAAATTAAAGCAACACCATGAACATGCGTTTGGTTTGTATGTTAGTTTTTCCCCCTAAAATTTACTCACAAATGTTGCTTATGAATTGATATGTCTTCCCACCTTGTATTCTGATTGGCTGGCTTGTGGTCGTGGGTCCTCACAGCAGTCACACTGTAATTTATTTAGTCCTGAAGTTAGTCCTGAATTTGGACTCTGACGATACATGACAACCCCTCATTTTTCAAAGGCCGTCTCCTAGTTTTAGAGTCCTGCATTGTCAGTTCCTGTGGGTAACCCACAAAAAATATGCATATTATATATATATATATATATATATATATATATATATATATAAATATGTATATAAATTAATGGGTATGGGCACAGATATAAAATGAACTACATGTGGGTGAGCAGCAGATGAGGAAAAAAAAAAAATTCAGAATAAAACAAATGAAAAAGATGTGCAGTGTATGCCACAATCCCTTTTATTTTGAAAGTCAATGACAAAAGTTGAACCTCTGACCCTGTCGTCACATTCGCAGCCTACATGGAGTTCAAGACACCCACGGAGGATCCTTTTGGGGTTTTATGGTGGTGGAAGGAGCATGCTAAAATGTTTCCTAACCTGGCAGTGATTGAATGTTTTCACCATCCCGACATTGAGCGCAGCCAGTCAAAGACACGTCTCCTCCGTTGGATTTGTAATTCAAGAATGCTTAATGTGAGTGACTGTAGCCTGTGTGTGTTTAATCACGGGTGTGGGTCGGGTCATGGGACTTCATTAAAGGGTGCAGCTTTGACTTAGACATTATGATGTGCAACATGTCGGTTCTGGTACTGAGCTTTACAGGTATGGGCTGGTAGGGGTTTTCAAAGATGGACCCATGCAGGACTCTGCTGGTTTCTTTCTGGGGTCACAGTTGCCTCATGTTACTCCCAATTTATGACAAATTTTCACACCATTTTCACTTTCATCATCTCAACCAGTCTCTGGCACTGTAGTGTGTATAAACGACTCTAAAAGTTACCAAATTTTGTTTCCTGGTATGCTCATGATGCAGAGGAGAGCTGCTCGCACCTTGTCAGCCTCAGTAGGTGAGAGACAGAGAGAGAAATGGAGAGTACTAGGAGAAAGAAATACCCAAGCAAATATCAGATGTCGTGGGAAAAAGAATTCCTGTTTCGTACGTTAAGTTTTAAAGTAAAGGAGCATGCATTTTGTGAAACTGTCTGTTTCTACATGTCCACGGTGTACCCTGCCCCTTGCCCAGTGTCAGCTGGGATAGTCTTCAGCCTCCCTACAACCCTAAACAGGGTAAGTGGTTACATATAATGAATGAATTAATACTTTGTTATTTTCATTCTTTGAAAGTCACCTGAACACAGGAAGCAAAGTTCTGAGCCTCAACTTTTCTGGGGCAGAAACTAAAGACCCCTACTTTCATTTCAAAATCCTCCATATTTTAGAGGTCTCAAGGTTGGTGAGTTCGCCTCTGTCAGAGACTCCAAAGCTGCAAATGTGCTTCTTCTCTCACGATTGTCACCTTTCATCTCAGACAGCTCAAAGTCGCACAGTGTAAAGGAGCCTTAAGGGCTTTACGGGCGCCGGTTGCATCAGTCAGAGTAAAGATGAAAGCTCATCCAGATGATTGACAGCTGCTGGATGAGACCCTGACCAGCTGTGAGGGGAGGAGGGTGAGACACTGTCAGGCTCGTCCCTGCGCTCAGGGTCACTGTCAACACATCAGACGTCCAGAGGACAAGAGTTCAAAGCAACAGAGACAGTTTCCCTTTCAGTGTCAGTTCGCTCCACCTGCTGATGCATTAACTCAGTTTAAAGGTGAATCCGTTGTTTTGTGTAAAACAGAAAAAAAGTTTTAGGCTTTAAAGGGGAAGCCGATTTAAGACATGAAGATCATTTTACTGGTCGTTAGTCCAGCTCAGCCTGCTTGATGCCTTCTGTGGCTCTGCGGGAGAAAATAACTCTGATGATGTCATAATGACGGCACTGAGGTCATCGAAACTTGAACTTACAAATCTATAACAAAGAGCCTGAGTTATAAACTGAAGATGTTTAAAAGCTGTGGCTGTTTCAAAAGAAACTATTAAGCTGAATCATGGGAAATGTAGGAACAAGGAGTTTGACCAAAAGTAGTGACTTAAAATCAGCATAACTCAGCCTCTGTTGCTCTGCTTCTTTCTTATCTTAAGCGCCTCAACTTTATGAAAGTTCAATATTAAATCACGGAAGTACATGTTTAAAAACTGTATAAATTATTTATGGGTTTACTGACATTTTTGCTTTTATAAAATAGTTGGCCAGTAGAGACAGTGAGGAAACTTGGACGGAGAGCGAGGGACATGGCATAAAACAAATGTCCTAATGAGGAAACTAACCAGGAACATGGTACATGTGACTTCAACTAATAAGCATTCTAAAAGGGAAACGTTATTTAAAACATACGTCTATAAGTGTTGCTGATGTCTGTACATGTTATTTATTTAAAGGGACTAGAATGTTCCTTTATGATGTTTAATGAATGTTAATGTAAATACATTTTAAGATATTAAAGGTCCAGTGTGTCAGATTCAGGGGGATTTAGTGGCATCTAGTGGTGAGGACTGCAGACTGCAACCAGCTGAAACTTCTCAAGGTTAGAATTCCTTCAGCGCTCTTTGTTCAGGAGGTTTTTAGTGGAAGCTGCATTATCCTTAGAGGTTTCTTTCTCTCCAAAACAAACGGACCAGGTGATTAAAACTGTTTAAAACACAAAATAAAGCACTTACCATTTAAAAAAAATCAGTGTTTCTCCAATGCTGCTCGTCACAGAGGGGCTTCTAACTACGGTGGCCAATGCTAAAACATGAATGTCCCTATCTGGAGCCAGTACTTGGTTTGTCCATTCTGGGCTACTGTAGAAACAAGATGGTGCATCATGGTGATAATAATCGAGGACCTGCTCCCTATGTAGATATAAACAGCCCATTCCAAAGTAACGAAAACACAGCAATTCATATTATCAGGTGATTATACACTAAAGAAAACATACCTACATTGCATTTCTGCCCAGATAAGTCCCTACATCCTATACACTGGACCTTTAAGTCTACACTGGTATTAGCTTTCAAAAACATAGCATATGCTTTGTGTATTGATAAAGCTTAATGGTTCAAAACTTGAGCAAAGTCAGTTCAGGTGGGTTGCCTTATGTCTTTAACTGAGTCAGTGTCTGACTCTTTGCGCTGTTTGCAGATCTGTCTGATCAGTCTACAGGAGACAAATGAAAGGAAACAAAGCAATATTAATCCACATGAAGAGACGGAGCTGCTGAAGCAGACTTCTGTAGTTTAGACTGTGGTGTGTGACGTGTGTGTTTGAGTCTTAGCAGAGGACATAACGACTCAACTGACTTTAAGCTTTAATATTCCAACACATGACTATTAAAGTCTGAGATTTTCCTTTGGATTGTAAGAAAAAATTGAAACTCTAAAACATAGTTGTGTGGGCAGCACGGTGGTGCAGTGGTTAGCACTGTTGCCTCACAGCAAGAGGGTTGCTTGTTCAAACCTAGGTGTGGGAGCCCTTCTGTGTGGAGTTTGCATGTTCTCCCTGTGTCAGTGTGGGTTTCCTCCATGTACTCCAGCTTCCTCCCACAGTCCAAAGACATGCAGGTTAATAGGTGACTCTAAATTGTCTGTAGGTGTGAATGTGAGTGTGAATGGTTGTCTGTCTCTATGTGTCAGCCCTGTGATAGTCTGGTGACCTGTCCAGGGTGAACCCTGCCTCTCACCCAATGTCAGCTGATCGGCCCACTGGCGACCCTCAAGATGATAAGCGGTTACGGAAATGGATGAATGAATGAATGAATCAAAAGTAGTAGTACCATGCACCCCTTTTTCTACAAGCACATGTTGAACACTGGTTCTGTGCAAACGAGCTCCTCCACCAGTCACACAGTGACAAATCTATTTTACACTGTTTGACGTTAACTGGTTGCTGACTGCTGACGTTACGGTGACTTTTTTATTCCTTTCCTTTTCTATTCCTTTTCGGTGCAGGTCACATAATGTCATATAAATAAACTTTTAATATACAGAAGTGAATAAAAACAAACGAAAAGCTTTTCCTCAGAAATTCAAACTTCAAAAAATAATCCAAGTCTTTCTGTTTTGTGTCTTTGTGTAAAATCTGAACACCATAGTTCCAGTGACGAGATATGAAGGCATACAGAGAAGCATGTTACTGTGTTTTGGAGCAGGTTTGTTTGAGTGATCTCAGCCCATCCCTAATTCTCATCTCCTCGTTCTGGATATTCTGGCCTCAGTAATGGAGAGACAGATGGCGGCGAGCAGTTAACCAACCGCCAGGTTACAGACAGTCTCTCCAGACACTAGAAACAGTCGGATCCAACAAACTACAGAACAAATTTAGTAAGTTATCCACGATTAAAGGTACCTACTGTAGATGTGCACACAATTTTCAATTTAAAGTGGACACACACAGTATGTTCACCTTTGGTTTTACTTTATTATAAAGGCTTGCTTTAATCAATGGTATCTGTTGTCTTCATGCAGATTTTTCCTTGTTGTGTGGTGCGGAAATAACAAAGATTTTTCAGTTCACCTGCCTACACTGCACTGAGAACACACTGTAAGAGCCAAGAGCCACTGAAGAGCCAAAAAACAGGAAGGAGAAAACATTCATTCACATATGGGAGTGTAGTAGAGATGCAGGGTAACGGATTTTTTGCAGACATACGATATGCCGATATGTAAGAATTTATTTGGCCGAAAACCGATATCGATACATCTATTTTTTTTCCCACCTAAAGCATACTCTTATCGTGATGGCCCACCAGCAGATGGAGACATGAAATACAATACACACTGTTCAATGTATGGAATACTTAACTTATGTTGGCTGCTACCCATGACGTACCAATATTATCATGCATTCCTAAAATATATTCAAATTTGTCTTTTTGTCTGATGTCTTTTTGTTGTTTTACCTTTGAGGTTTTGTTCTCCATCTATCAGGTGACGGTACAGACTGTACTTTGCAGTATATTTTTATCCACCTGTTTCTACGAATATTTTCAATTTACATAAAAAAGACTTTGAGGAAACACTGGACATTCAGCAAAATGTTTAAACTTTTTTTTTTTTACATTTGTCTGAGGTGTAAAAGTTTCGCTTCTGGATAAAAAGCAAATGGAAAAAGACAGTGAATAAATGATGACGTTCATGAATCATGAAGTGTGTGAAGCGATGACGAGACTGTGACCTTCATCACATTAATACATGACACACACAGAAATGTCAGATTTCCATCGTGTTTCCACTTTGAGTGGAGTTCTCTGGAAACTGGACATTTAGCTCCATCAATTCTTTATATATATATGTATGTATATATGTATATATATTATATTAATATTTACACAACAGGTTTGGATGGAAACAAGCAAACATTCAGGTTTTATTTAGATTATTGTCTGGAAATGTGGCTCAAATTTTGTTAAAAGTTTCTCAGTTTTGAGGCCACAGTTTGTTTTTTATTGTTGTGCTAGATAACATTATTATGTACAAATGTTCAATATTTTATCAGCCTCCTGCATATATTAGAGACACTTGGTGTCACAGCTTCAGAAATTCAGTTTCATCAAAATGTGGCTCTCATATTTACAACCTGCGACTTTTGGTCACAATATTTTAATAAACAATGTTTCATGAAGCATTTTTGACAATTTGATGATTAGCTCCTTTACATTAATTGATTTTGGTTTATGGTTTTAATTCCTTTGTAAAGAAAAAAGAAAAGCTGCCACATGAAGGAGAACTGCTCTTATTGTTTTAGATTATTTTGATGTTTTTTTATGTTTACCTGCTGCTCACAGTCAGTGAATTAAACAACAGTGAAACAAAACTAAGTGAACAGCTGGACTGATCCATGACATGTGTGTGTGTGTGTATTAAGCCTACCGTGAATGAGGCAGCAGAGCGTCAGGACATGCAGGGTGAAGATCCGAGCATCCATCCTCAGCAGCCGTGAGACACAGAGATGAGAAACTGAGCGGAGTTCGTCCTGAACTGGCAGAAAACACCGGAGAGAGGGAGGGAGGGAGGATCAATGGAGGTTTTGCTCTGAGTAGAAGGAGATGCTCCTCCCCCCAAAAAGCATCCGAAGGAGAAGACTCAGCAGCTGAAGACAGTGAGGTGGGGTGTATGTGTGTGTGTGTGTGTGTGGACGTGTATTACTCATGTTGTGGGGACATAAATCTGTTTACACATTCACACTGTGGGGACTCTCCTTCCTTGTGGGGACAAAACATAAGTCCCCTTAATGCGAATCCTTAAATTAAAGGGGAAAGACTAAGGTCAGGTAAGTGTCAGACATGTAGTGGTTAATGTTCGGGTCTCAGGGGAGTAAAGGAAGTGACCTCTGAAGTGGTGGAAACACGACTGTGTGTGTATGTGTGTGTGTGTGTGTGTGTGTGTGTGTGTGTGTGTATGTCCTCCTCTAAAAAGTGGATGAGCTGGTGATTTATTTGATGTTTCTTCTGAGGGTTTTAAAGCTTAATACTGAGCGTGTTTGTATAAGCTGCCAACCAGCCAATATTTCAATGTGTCTCATTTATTTATATCAAACTAGAAATCAGTCAGAGCTCACAGTGCACCTCTGTCAAGGCCGTTCGGTCCTCTGCATGTATTATCCTCACGATAGAACATTTAAAAAACAATTTAGGAGGTGTGTTCAGGTAGTGTTTGACTATGTTTACAAGCAGGAAATATTCATTTTTTTGTCTTTATTTCCAAAAAAGACAATATACCTACAAAGCTTTTTACATGACTAATTACAATGAATTTCACTAATATTGGTGTTTACATTGATTAATGTGCCCTGACATGTCATTTATCATGTCAGAATATTAGATAAAGACTTGTTGGGCCATGTGAACACAACCTTCTTCATTCATTCCTTCAACAACCTGCATGAAAAGGTCGATGTTGTGATATTTGTTCATATCTAAAAACCTGCTGATACACAAGTCTTTCATAATGTTTATTAAAAGTACGTGGCTCTTCTTCTGACCACAAATATGGGCTTTTCTTTTGGGCATCTATCGCTGCACTAAACATGCAAACTGTTTGTTTCCGAACCTCAATCTGTCGACTCATCACAGTATTATTTTGCATTGCTGGGGTAAGTTGTGTTGAAAGATGGTGCTGCACTATTTAACCGTTTCCTTTGAAAACTGAGCAGTTTACATTGTAGTCTTTGGTGTATATTGTTTATTGTTTAAACTGTCATGTTAGGCAGCTGTTTTGTGTTGTTTTGACTGCTAACATAAGTCTTGTAGATGTTTTTAATTAAACTTTTTGGCACCATTTGTATTACTGCAAGCTGCACTGTGTCATGTGGTCAGTGTGGCACTGCAATTTTTAACATCCCCTTTCTGATGGAAAATGCTGTTCATTTGAATATTTAAGAGCAGAGGTGCAGAAATAGATGACCAGGAGGCAATGTATGTGTCACAGTCACATTTGTTATAGTAGCAACTGTGAACTTTAACTTTTAGCTGATACTGTTTGGTTGACCACATACAAATTACACTAAGCAAGCGAGATGGGGCCGAAGAAGGTTTCTCCAACTGCGGAAAACAAAGTCAGGACATAAAAAGGTTGCAGGTATCTCATAACAATAAAAACTAACAGTAGACTGGACTTTTTTGTCATCTAATCTTGGACTGAGGACAGACTGGACGCTACAGTAACCCACTATCACCTCTCCAGGTATAATAATAATAATGATAATAATAATACGTTCAAACCAACAGTGACCAGAGCTTCCAAAACGGTGTAAGTCATTAATTTTCAATGAGTCATTAATTTTCAATGAGAGCCTGGCGGCTTGGCGACCTGGTCGTTAGCTGAGCGTCTTGGGTGACCAAAGTGACCAGAGCAGTCCAGAGGGGAGTTAAAACTCATTTAACTTCAGGGTAATGAGCTCTGACGTGGTTTGGCGACAACCAATTGGAATGCTGACGTGCTTCGATGAAGTGGGTCCCAGAGAACAAGCCCACTCAGTCCTTTATAATTTTTTATTTTTTTTTTTAAATTTTATATACTTTATTAATCCCCGAGGGGAAATTCAATTTTTTCACTCTGTTGTCAATTACACACAGGTCCGAACACACACATGCACAAACAGGACCTATACATGCAGTAAGTAGAGAGATGTCAGAGTGGGGCTGCCCATGACAGCTGCTCAGAGCGGATGGGGGATTTGGTGCCTTGTCCTCCAGCTACCGGCCCACGCTCCATATTTTTAGTCCTGACGGGGTCTTGAACAGGCGACCCTCCAGTTCCCAACCCAGGTCCCTATGGACTGAGCTACTGCTGCCCCATAATGTGTCGCTGTTTGGTTACAGAGACCAAAATAAAAACAATGAGGCTTGGGACCGCGTCATGGAGGTAGTTGGTTGGTCTGGTGAGTTTTAAAGTGTTGCGACGTTGCATGCAAGTCTTACTTCCCAACTATGAGCTTTTTGACTGGACAAGAGTAAGCAGCAACTACACTGCTTTCAACCCAGTAGTCTGCTTTGTGGCTCCTTTAAATTGACAAGCACGATTGAACGTTCAATGATTCACGTGATGAGCGACTACAGCAACCAAAGCTGTCACAAATATTTTTGACAGTCGTGCTTCTTGGGCGTCCGTGAGAGACTTTGCCTCTTTGGAAGCTTCTGGTTTGAACGCGCAGTCAGACTACAATTCTGGCCATATCTTACACATTGTACCTTTAATGTGGTCTGAGAGATTCTTGGTGACTCTCCAGTTTAACAGATGTTGAGATGTCTGTGATAAAACTAAAATTAGCTTTGTTGAAATTTAAACATTTTGTTTTTTAGACATTTAGGTTACATATAATTGTTCCGGTAGCACTTGGTTTTATTTTAGTGTGAAGAAAGACTAAACAACAAGGTAACGCTGATGACACAACAGTTAGATTTATACTAGAAAAACTAACTTTCCTTGTTTACCCAAACCTTCAGATGTCCTCCGACCTACCAATTACCAATATACTTGCTTGATGGAGGAAAATATGGAGGTAAATATCCACCTTTAAATTTTATTCCTAGAAGAGAGGCCTCTATTAAAAGCGCCGGATTGGATATGTTCTTATCTCTCTGAGTTATAGTTTGCAGCAGCACATGCCATCACCACGTCTTGTGTCGCTGCACATCTCGGTCCAACATAAAGTTTTCACACTTCGACAGACAAAGCTCTCGGGGACAAACAGCCAGCGGCCAGCACAAACCTCTTCAGTGGATCCGAGTGTGAAAACACCTTCAGACTCCATTCACACCGCTGACTGCACTGATGAGACACCACAGAGACACTGCGGTACCACACGTAGTTCATGTTGTTCATGTTCATGACACAAAGCACACATGTTGTCTCCCACACTCAGCCGCAGTGTGACATTCTCAGTTTCTAATGTTTCCTGGAACATTTGACTCTCCTCCACAGGAAGCTGTTTGTTTCAGACAAACACGACATGTCTCCCCGACTGGGAGCGATGTTAAAGAAACATTTTCACTAAAGGTTTAATATTTAAACGGGGAAACCTTTTACAGCCTGTTTTTAACATTTTCTAACATCTTTGAGACGCACAGTGGGTCTGCAGAGACTCAGGATGTGCTGGTACTTTTAACATTCAGTCCTCTTTATAAGTTCTGTCTGTTACAGCAGTGATGAACCAACACTTCTCAACAAAGATGGATTTAACTGGTAATGCTGATTCGTTTTCATGACTTTCCCGGGCACATCTCTCAGGTGAGGTTGGGACTTTATAAAAAGATAGCAACCAGATGTCAGAACCTAAGCAGCACACATCAAAGAGGAAAGTATGAAAATTATGGACACAGCACCCAAAAAATGCAAATATAGCGAGGTGAAATGCTAAGAGGGAAAATCTGGGGTTGGCTTTACTTTCACTTGTGTCAATGATGCTGTTTACAAACAATAACCAACAATCCTGCATAGTATATCTTTAAGTCTCTAAAACATTGAATATTCAGGACCAGCTGTCATCAGATTTTGCTGCAAACATATGACAACACATTTTACATCAAAATTCGCCCACGTCCAACCACTGAGAGAAGTGAGAACAAAAAAGAAACAAAAATCTCAAATGATGAATTAGACTTTGGCACACAAATTATGTTAAATCCCATCGCTCATAATAAGAATCTGTTTTTCAGTGCCATTAAAATTGAAAATTTCTTGTTTCAAAATGTACTAAAAAAAAAATAAAATAAAAAATAAATAAATAAATGAATTACAGGAAACTCGTGCTTACTTGGCAAAAATATCTTTGCTTCTGCGTTCCTAAACATCACATTGTCACTCCAACCTCGTCATATATTGATGTGTGAGCCGTGGACTTTTCACGTCCACATACAACGTGCAAGGTACCCTGGGTGCATTGCTTGTTGATGGTCTGGGACACCGTGTCAAGTACTCTTCTTTTGGTTTTCACAGGAAATTTACCGTTTACATACAGTCTCTTTCAAAATAAACGCACTACGTCGGTACAACACAGCAAATTGACTTTTTTTTTCCTTTCCTTTTTTGGCTTTAAAACCTTTCCGTAAGCAAACACCGCTCTCTCGGGCGAAAGTCGATGTTTGTTGGACCCATCCTCAGAGTTTCACCACCTTAACTTTCATCCTTGTCTTGCTGCATTTCCCCTGATGCCTCCAGCCGCCATTTAACTATAATGGCAACTGGCTGCCTAATATACCGACGTTAAAGGATGCCTTTTTCCTTGGATTTCCAAGTCATTGCCCAAGCACTGGATTTTGATGACTTCAGAGTGAGACTGTGCTCTCCAAAAATGACCCGTAGGCTTAAACCAATATATTATGTGACCTTTTTCACATGACCTTTACATGAGCTCTTAAATTACACACCATTTTCTAATGCATTTTACACCCTGGTGAAGACTCTCTAGTTTTAACGTGTTGGTTTATCCATGTATCATAAAGGACTTCCTCAAATGTATTTTTGGACTGCCTGCCTATGTGAGTTTTTGCCCTGTCCTTGAAGAGCACCTGATTTTTTACATTTAGCTACACAGTGCCCTTTTTTCATCATGACCCATATGTCTGTTTTCTGATTTTCCATCTCTGTGGTTGGGGTCTGGTTGCATCCCCACCAAGCAGCAACCTTTGAGGCTGCAAAACAAAGACAACATGAAGGTGCCAAAAAAATACTGCACACATGAGCGGATGCAAGGGAGTCACCATTGCCTGCCAAAATGATAATGTGGGCAGTGCTGGTTGTAATTAAGCAGCAACCTCCAGGGCAGAAAAATAAAGCCAACTCGGAAGTGCTGAAAACTGCAATTCTTCTTATGGCCACTAGAGGCAGGCTGCAGTGCAATCTGCGGTTCTCTGTTGTTGTTATTTTTATAGTTATGTCCTTTTGTTGTTTGTTATATTTATGATTATTTTGTTCACTTAATTGATATTCCTATTATTACTGTTCCACTGGTCATCAGTTACTTTAATGTGCTGTCATTGTGATTTCTGAAAACTGTATTGGGACATATTTAATCTTTCCTGGCATACTATGTAGTGTGGTAGAATGGGGATTGGAACGCACAGCAAGACGGCAACAACCGAAATGCCAAACTCTTGCCTTCAAAACAGCAGTCCATGAAATAATTGGTGATGTCACAGTAGCTATGTCCATTATTTACACAGCCTATGGTCCACACTAAGCTGGTTAAATTTAGAAAAGCATCTTCCTCCCTCTGTTTCAGACTAAAATAATATTTTCTCTCCCAAAAGAGAACTTTTTCAAACCAGCCTCCAGAGTGTGTAAATCTAAAAAGGACAGTTTGGTGTTCGAGGAAAACTGAGCTTTCACAAAACAATGTTGTATTCCTCCCACTGAGGACTGGGGGACTGTGTGACAGACAGAGTTAAGAAAAAAATTCTGTTGCGTCAAATTTCCTCTGTGATCGATCATTTTAATTGTCAACATGGCTGACTACACCGTACAGCTGCTGTCATTAACCTGGATTTATCCTGGTTAATTGCCTCACTGCTCACCAGATGTTGGACTGTGATAGAGTTTTGATGACAGGAAGATGGAGAAGAAGAAAGATAGCCGGTGTTCTGTAAACTGTCTCTACTCGAATGACATCAATTGTATTTTTACATAAAGACGTCACAGGCTGTCCACATGTACAAGACACTTAAATTTAATGCTTTTTGAGACCTTTCCGAGATAATTTTCTAGATAAAAAATCTAAGAGATTTAAGCAAAATTTTAAGCATATTTAAGACTAATTATTGGACAAATCATGTTTTCCTTATTCAAGCACTGGTCCATACCCACTGGTAGCTTTGTCATCTTCTACCTATGCCAATCCTCAATGCCTATGTGCAGTTTCACATAGATTGACCACGTCAGTGAGTAGAAAGCCACAGCGATCGGTCGCATTTTAGCCATTTTTAAGCATTTTTCTGTTGTTATAGCGCCACCCAGTTGCCAATTAGAGTTAAATTTCTCCAGTCACCTTGAGGCGTCCTGTTCTACATATCTACCAAGTTTAGTAAAAATCCATATGGCGGTTAGGCCTAGATAAGAAATGAGCTCTCTAGCGCCCCCATTTTGTTTGATGGGCTCAATAATGGAGGGGTCCCCTCAGATTATGTGTGCTCATATGCCTACAAAGTTGCGTGGTGATGGGTGAAACCCTTGAGATGTTCTACACCTTTATGTGATGAGCCACGCCCTCCACAATATTCATTGCCTTATAGAAGCTCAGTTTTAGTAAGTTTTCCAACTTTTGCCAAGAGGGAACTTTAGATATTGGTCCCCAGATTATGTTCACCCAGTTTCATGCAGAATGATCCGGTTCTTTTTTGGAACTGGGTCCAAAGTTCTGGTTCCGGAACCAGTTCCATCACATTTGGAGTAAGGGTTCCTGCAAACAGTTCCTAGATTGTAAAAAAAAAACCCTGTCACGTGCATTTCCATTAGAGTGCTGCACGGGCCGCATATTTCTGTCCGAACCCGACATTATTTAATGACTAAAGCACTGAGTTTGTGTCACACAGTTGTTATGGTTACAGGCTATTTAACAGGCCAGGCGTGCGCCGTGGGTGCTCCGCGGAGTGGGAGACCTCCGTGTTTGAGATGGGAGCAGGCGGCGGGAGGTCTGAGGCTTTCAGCGAGGGGAGCGGTAGAAACAAACAACCAATGTGTGTGTGTGTTCTGTTCAGGTGTTGTCACGTAAATAACAGTGCCCAAGCATGAATGCATATAAGTATTTTTTATTACATTGCTGTGGTTAATTTTAATAGTGTTACTGTAGAAATCACAGAATCACTTTTTGTTGTTATATATTCTCAGGGAGATGATACAAGCTCTAAATCTGAAATACACACCACACACAAATGTGTATTTTCATCTAATTGTACTGTGCAGCAGTCAGAATAAAGTTTTTGTATTTGCATGATTGCATTTGTGTTTATTATATACTTGTTTAAGTATAGCAAGTATAATGAATATAATGTAGGAATCGGTAAGAGGAATCGGAGCGTTAAGAAGGAATCGCTAAGGAATCAGAATCGTTAAAATCCTAACGAGTCCCAACCCTACATGCAGTCGACATTAATGTTTAAATTAGCTATAGAGACCAAAACAGTTTTTTTTGTACCAGGCTGTAAACATGTTTTTTTCTGCTGCAAAGTTGGACATTTTAAAATGGGGGTCTGTGGAGTTTGAAGCTAGCCTCTAATGGTCATTAGAGGAACTGCAGTTTTTGGCACTTCGGCGTGGGCTTCATATATCAGCCCCAGAGGTTGCTGCTTGGTCGTGACTGACACCCGGTTTGTAATTCTGCAAATGCAAGTTCTTTCATTGGTGGGCCATAGACTCAGTCACCATTGTGTTACCTCATTCAGCGATAGAATGGGACCTTACAGACATTTGTTGAAATACAAATCTTTAAGACTACTACTTTAGATATACATGTAGCCGACACGTTGTTTCATTGCAAATTTAAAGCTTCAAAATTTAATATTTTTTAAGACTTTTGTCCTTCACTGAAACTGTTAATTGCTCTCATCACTTCAAAGGTCAAAAGGTCATGATGTAATTTACCATGATCACTGTGTAAAAACTTTGAAATAATAAGTGAGTGTGAGCTGAATCCCTGGTGTGAACACTTCCCTCAGCTCTGCTGAGCATGATATAAACTCCTGATTAATTTGCTAATTAGAGCTGAATAATGGGATCGTTTTCTTAATGACTCTCTCCATTAGAGACGTTCCTGCTGATGAGACGAGAAAAATCTGCTGTCAAACATTTCGAGCTGCGGCAGATTCAAACCCAAACAATAACGAGCATGTCTGTCTCTGTTCAGTCAGTCCTGTTTGAGAGTTTCATCATGTGTGGAACCCGTTAAAGCCATAATACACGGCTGTCGCTGAAAACTTCAGTCTGTGGTTGTGTGTTTACCTGATAGTGTTACTGTCATGTGCACGCCGTCCAGAGACAGATGGGTTTAATTCCAGGATGCCTCGCTTCCCAGCATCCTCTGCTCAGCACGCTCAGCTCTCTCTGCAGCTTATTACCAGCACTGCCTGCAGCGGTAATGAGCAGAAAACCAAACATAAAAGCAGAGCATCTGCAAGTTCCAGCAAGTTAAAGCTCCGCAAAACCTTGTTAATGGCTGAAGGAAATTTAATGACAAGCTGAGGAAGTAAAAACAAGAAATCCTTCACCTGCTGGAATCAAACATCTTCTCACTGAAAACACGTCTGCAGCTGTAATGAACACGTTAACACACAGTAACATGGGTTCAGAGTGTCACTGTGATGTTAATTATAACATCCAGTCTTTCCTAACAGCAGCAGTCAGTTCTCTTCAGGTGAGATCACAGACAGACAGGAGAGTCCTGGCACTGGTCATAGACTACCATCTAGTGGACAAACACAGAACTGCAACCAACAGCAGAGGACTTATTCCTGTACCACAAATAATCTTAAATTTTAGACGGTGTTGGGAAGTAACTAAGTACTGTACTGATTCAGTCATATTTCAATCATATTTTAGGTAATTGTTATTTACTTAGGTCTTTCCATTTTAAGCTATTCTATACTTCTACTTCATACTATGAATGTACTTTTTCTTTAAAACTCCACTTCATTTGACAGCTTTAGTTACTTTGTGGATTCATAGGAACACAGGATATTAATTAATCATTATATACATTATAATATCTTATTATGGATTAAAAAGTATATTTTGATGGTTATACTCTGGTACTTAAGTAGGATTTTAAGTGCAGGACCAAATTACAAATGTAAGATTGTTTGGAACCTCTTACTTCATTTTCCATTTCCAACAGGTGTTATTAGAGGCTGTAGATCATAATTTTAATCCCGTAATATATATATATCAGCATAATGAGTACTTTTACCTTTGGTACTTTAAGTGTATTTTGATGCTGTTTTTATACTTTTGGCTTAAGTAAAATATTGATTGCAGGACTTTTACTTGTAACAAAGTATTTCTGCACTGTGGTACTTTCACTGGTGTAAAATATCTGAACACTTCCTCCATCACGAGATGACAGAATCACAGCATTTAAAATCCTCCTGTTAACTTATAAAGCTCTAAATGGTCAAGCTCCGTCATATCTTAGAGAGCTCATAGTGCCTTATTATCCCACCAGAACACTGCGCTCTGAGAACGCAGGGTTACTCGTGGTCCCTAAAGTCTCCAAAAGTAGATCAGGAGCCAGAGCCTTCAGCTATCAGGCTCCTCTCCTGTGGAATCATCTTCCTGTTACGGTCCGGGAGGCAGACACCGTCTCCACATTTAAGACTAGACTTAAGACAGTTGGGTTGCAACGGTATGAGATTTTCACGGTACAATAACTGTCAGAAAATACCAGTTTCACCTTGCTACAGAATTATTATCATCAGTCAGAATGACCCTTTAATGAATGAAAACATAAAGGTTATTGTTGGTTGAACTGATGTTTTGTTATTATAATTGAAACTTGAAACCATTTTATTAACGGAAGTTTGTGTTAAAAGTCTCCCCTTAGAAAATACTTAAAATCAAGGGAAGATTCAACGTCCAGCTGCATTTTTTTTCTATATTGTAGATAAGCAAATGTACACGGTTTGATAACCGACAACTTTTATATCACAGTGTACCCTGAAACCGGTATACCCCTGCAACCCTACTGCACAGAAAAACACATTGTGGGAAATGTACAGTGGTGGAAAGTAACATTTACATTAGTACATTTACGCCAGTACTGTATTTAACTTGAATATTTTTCAAATGATTTCATTATACTTAATACTACACCTGAATATTACACTTGTATCTGACGCTTCTGCTCCTCTTCAGATACACATGCTGAGTACTTTTACCTGATACATATCGGTGAAGATTCTCAGTCATCCAGGTCATGGTAACCATAAGTGCTATATTATAGGCGACTGGACCTTGCCTAGTAGTAGTATTGCCTCTTTTAAAGTATCAGAGTACTTCTTCCACCACTGGAAATGTTAGTTGCAGTTCTAAGTTGCCCAAACTTTACAGAAACGCAACAGTAAACCAGTGTAGTACATGTTTAGAGGCTTAACCTGCCTCACTGTGTGCCACCATGACACTGAAGCTGAGAACCAATTTCATACTACTCTCTCAAATTTTATACGTACACTCACTACAGTCAGTATGCATATTAACACACCTTGATTTTTGGGTGAGCTTTTGATGCCACAGCTGGAAAAACATCTAATCTAAATGGGGATGATTGTGACGGAGCATCAACAAAACAAACACACAAAAACAGTTAAATCTATCGATCTGCAGCGTTTGATGAACAGAGAAGCTAAAATTTTAGATAATGATACGAAACAGTTTAGAAAGTGTCTTTAATGAAATTATTTAAGTGTCATAATATTATTTTGTGAAGATTTTGGACAGTATTATTTGTCATTTATTTATTAAAAGAAACAGATTTTATTCAGCTATTTTATAAGACGAAGATTATCTGATTTAAATTATTTGCACAGACGACAGATTAGAAAAGACAGACATTTTTCTTTTGTATAAATAAGTAATGTGCATAGGCAGTATTTCAGTTATTGGTTCTGTTGTCCTCGTGATGACGCTGATTGACATACAGCTCAGCAACTGGTCAGTCAGTCATTTAGTAAACCAGTCAGTGAATGAATCAGCTGATCAGCTGGCCAGCCTGTCGTTCAGGTAGCTGGAGGTCTTGGTGTCCTGCAACAGAGTTTTGGTGACATCATACAGATTCTGCTGGTAGGCCAGCTTATAGCGACTGTACACATCATCACAGTGTGTCAGCAGGCGCTTCACGTTTGGAGTGACGCTGCTGGGAGCGCTGTCGAGCCTGAAACAACACACACAAAGGTCAGATCAAACATTCAGGAGGTTTCAGGTTGTACCGACTAACCTTGTGTCACAATCCCTGATGGAGAAGCACCATTTTTCACTGTCTTACTTTTTGAAAATGTCCTCGAACAGGCTGGAGGTGAGCGGGCGGTGGCGTTTGAGCTCCTCCAGGTAAACAAAGTCTCCGTTCAGAATCACCTTCTGGTACAAAATCTCTGCCCAGTCTGGACTGTAGCTGTACGCCTCTGACACCACAAACACCTGAGAGACAGAAACATCAGAGTTTAATCTACAGTCTGAATGTATGTAGAGGTCTGAGAGTCCGATCATGACTCAGTATGACACAGAGCACTCAAATTATTATGTTCATTTATGTCTGTTTAATGGACTTAAACTCACTTAACACAGTTTAATATTGGTATTTTGGGGTTTTCTGTGATTGCTGATACTGTATTAGAAAACTGGTCATGACTGACATGCTGACCTTAAGCATATTAGCAGGCCTGCTTGGTACCATTCTCACTGCTAGTATAAGATAAGTGACTAGCTAGTTAGCATGTTAAGCAAACTCAATGTATAAGCATGGTAACAGTTCAACTGAGTACTGTATATGTTAACATATAGCATGCTTACATTATTACATTGTTAGAATTTTAGCTTGTTATGTTAGCATGTGAAGCAAATTTAATGTGTAAGCATGTTAACAGTTCAACTCTGAGTACATGTTAACATGCTAAACGTTTGCTAGTTAGCATGCTAACGATGACTGAGCATGTTAATAGGGTCTAATGCATTCTTCTTCTCTTTGAGTGATTTTTGTTAAGGCTGTGCTACTATCAAAAAATACTGTAAAGTGCCAATTACTATTTACTAAAGCCCAGGTGATGTCTTCAAATGTCCGTGACAAGCCTTAGAAGGGTGTTTTAAATGGAGTACTACAGGCACTGTGACCTAAACAGACCTGATAGCATCGTGGCAGTGCTGTGACAGCGTTCAGCAGCTCTGCAGGTCGCAGGTTGATGAGCCGCAGGTCTGATCCCTGGTTCAGGAAGTGCAGCTGAAGAGCAACCAGCTTGGCTGTCCGAACACAGCGACTCGCCTGACGCACGCACGAGTCCTGGAAACACACACACAGTTAATATCTTATCAGAGTATTAAAGGTATAAACATGGAGACAGGTAGAGAAGTTGAGGAACCTTGGAGAAGCTCTCTGCAGCATCCTTCAGCAGCCCCAACACTTTGACCAATGAACTCTTCAGATCAGGAGTGACAACTGTTTGGAAACAAGGTAAAAATAACAGAATGACTCACAACAGATAAAAAAGCATGTTGAGCTCATGGTGTATTTTTGTGTTGAGCTAGCTGTCAGCCTGCAGCTGACTCACCCCAGGCCTGAGACTCGATGATCTTTAGCTGCGTTCTGGCGGCCATCTCGTGGTTTTCTCCGATCTCCCTTCTCATGCTGAAACACAGCGCCACCATGTTGTGCTTCTCGCTGTCTGCAGGGAGGCAGCGCTTGATGTAATCCAGCAGAGCCGTCTTCAGACTGGAGCTCTGCAGCAGCAGGAAGGACAGGGATTAAGATCAGGTCAGTGTAAAGACATGTTAGGTTAACATTCAAACACGGGTTAGAATATGTAGTGTTATGATGGCTCACATGGTTTAATCATCGTATTGTACATTTCCACTGCACCACTTCAACAACGCAACAGTGTCTTTCTCTAATTTACCTGTCAGGTATTAGTGCCCGTACACATGACGTGTTTCTTGTGCCCTCAAATCCATTGTTTTCAATGTAGACATGCAAGAGGCACGTTAAAAAGTGAGAGCGACCCAGCTGTTGCACACAAGTGTCCCAAAGCACCAATTCGTCAGTGTGCAATGCAGCAGCGTGCAACATATGTCATGTGACAAGGAATAACCAATCGCAGCTGGTAGACATCTTTCCTGTCTAAGCTGAATATTAGTTTACAGTAAATATGGAAGAGACGCTGATGATTTTAGTGCAGGGATACCCAGACTGTTACCTGACCTGATCAGGTTCAGGGGATGAGGGAAGTAACAATAAAAATAAAACCAGGGAAAGGGGTGAGTGGAGATGGGTGTTTTTTCTGTTCAAAAGAAATCAATAAAAATTACAGATCATGATATAATTACGACAAAACAATGGCGCCTGGCAGGAATGAGTCACCCTACCTCTACAGAAAAATTTGGCTTCACTATATGAATAACAGAGTTAAAATGAGCTTAACACTGGGTTATCACTGCGTTAATATGAAAACGATCTGGCACTGGAGAAAGGTGCTGTACTATTACACACATCCTGTCCTGTTTTTGGCAAAGTGCAGGATTACAGGTCAAGTGAAATTTAGAAAGTATCCAAACACTGGCTTCAAAAACTTTATTCAACTTATTTAAGTTTTGTGAAGTGCCCTCTCCGGGTTGGGGGAGAGTTAGGCCCAATCCCAATACCCCCCCTTGGCCCTACCCCTTAGCCCTTGAAATGAATCAACGAGGGGTAGGGGTTGAAATCTTTCCCTAGGAATTGGGACACCACTCACTACGTCACTGCGTCGGTTACGTTCACGCATGCGTAACTATTTTAAACAGGAAGCTGTGAGCCCTCTACATTTCCAATCGGCATCTACAATGGAGTCTCCAGTTGAGTTCATCCTACCGATGGCGTTTGCTGTATTCATCATGCTTCGTTTGATGAACAACAGACGACTTCTGCTAGCTAGCTAACCAGCTAACATTACGAGGCAGCATAGTTATACTAGCTGGCGTGCTATCATAATGTGAAAAATCCGACAATTTTGCAGAACAGAGCAGATGACAGACGCCAGATAGTGCGAGCTAGCTAGCTAACAAGCAACCTGACGACGGTAACGTTGGCTGTGTATGAACTTTTTTCCCTGTCTCTTGCTCGGTGGTAGCCATGGCGATGTCTACCCCTCGCTGGCAAGTCAAGTAACAAGTGTGAAGAGGGAGCTGAGCCAGAGGGCGAAGCTTTCGATTTGCCGGTCCATCTACGTCCCAACCCTCACCTATGGTCATGGGCTCTGGGTAGTGACCGAAAGAATGAGATCATGGATACAAGCAGCCAAAATGAGTTTCATCTGTGGGGTGTCTGGGCTCAGCCTAAGAGATAGGGTGAGGAGCTCAGACATTTGCGTCGAAAGGGGTCAGTTGAGGTGGTTCGGGCATCTCATCAGGATGCCTTCTGGATGCCTCCCATTAGAGATGTTCTGGGCACATCCCACTGGTAGGAGGCCCCGGGGCAGACCCAGAACACGCTGGAGAGATTACATATCTCATCTGGCCTGGGAACACCTCGGGGTCCCCCAGGAGAAGCTGGAAAGCGTTGCTGGGGAGAGGGATGTCTGGGGTGCTTTGCTCAGCCTGCTGCCCCCACGACCCGGCCCCGGATAAGCGTACGAAAATGGATGGATGAAGTTCTAACATGGAATGTGAGGATACTCTCTATTTTCCTGCAATGATTGGGTATTAACATATGATCACTGTTGGTGGGTGTGTGCCTGTGTGTGTGTGTCTACCTGTCCTCTGTCCATGTCCATCTTCTTCCTCAGCAGCATCTCAAAGCGATGGTTCTGATGCAGCAGGTCGAAGATGTACGTCATCTCATTATACCTGCCGACACCTGTCAGCAGACGCACCTGCACACACATTTGGTGTTACTCTCATGAAAACAGGTGTATATGGACATAATTTGCAGAGGAGTAAGAGTCGGAGACAAATAACAATATTTAGGGGAAAAGAAACAACCTTATTGTTTGCGTATCAGTGGGTGTAGCTTACCAGCAGGCTGTAGTGCTCTCCTGGGGCAAGGTAGGCGTGGCTGAGGTGACGGGCGGCTTGGAGCACTCTGACGATCCCCTCCATGTTACAGGTGAGACTGAAGCAGTCGTGAGCCACAATCAGCAACTCTACAACTGCAGGAGAGACAGAAGAAGAAAGGCTGGGCTGCTGAACCAAACACTAAATGTGCCATAAAACCAAAACAATGAGATGAAAGGTGCTAAAACGCTCCGTTGAGCTGGCGGAGGCTGCAGAGTCGGGTGATAATTTCCTGTGGTTTCATCACTGCAGCCAACAGCTTCCATATTACATGAAGTCATTTGATCCATTATTAATTAACACATTTGATTGACGCAGCTTTAAACTTTGATCTTTGCAGATAAAACACATCCTGCCATTGTCTTTGTGAAGTGCTAATCATGAATACTGAGCAGGAAGAGAGTCTGCCAAATGCCAATAGTAACACCTATATTTATCAAAGAGTACAGTGCTTAAAGGGACATTTCACTGAAAAGGCAGGGAAAAGGAAGTGTCAACAAAATCTATCAACTACTGCCTCTTTTCATGCCACACTTTCTACACTTGAAAACTTCCCCTGCAAAATTACATCGAAATACATAATGACGAGTGTGTGAGAGTGAGTATGTGTGTGTGCCATACTGCAGCTCAGGTCTCGCAGTGGAACAGTGTTGATGTTTTCCAGCAGTTTGAGTCCCACCAGGTTCGGATCGTCGCACAGTTTGATGAGCTGGACCAGTGAGTCCCGCCCCTCTGACGGCCTGTACACCTGCCTCTCTGCGGGGTCACACACATTACAAAACACTAATCACCAACAGTTTTGATAACTGATTGTTCAAATTACCTGCGGTTACCTATAAATTACCTATTACATATCGAATCTAAGCATCAAGTTTAGATCTCAGCGTCCAGTCCCACATTAACAGGGACAAAAACATAATTTTTCCACCTCATCACCACCATCGCCAAGGTACGACCATTTCTAAATGAAAAGGATCCTGACACATTTTGTCATGCCTTTATTTCAAACCGACACGACACCACTGAGAGACTTCAGCTCATTCAAAACTCTGCAGCTCAGCGATTATCCAGAACCAAGAGAAGAGAAGAGAGCACGTCACGCCAGTCTGAGCTGCTCTGCACTGACTTCCTGTTACATTTAAAATTTGTTTTAAGCTCCGCTGTGATCATCTGCTGCTGGTTTATTAGAGGTTCCCAGGAACAGCTGGAAGAAGATCAGGGATGCAGCCTTTGTCAATGATGCCCCAAAGCTATGGAACACAAAACCTATAGATATCAGGGAAGCTAGCTCGCTACATATTTTTAAAAGAAAGCTAAAAACGTATCTGTTCACTTTAGCTTTTAACCAGCTCTGACTTTCCTCAAACAGGTCTGAAACTCTTTCTTTTTAGGCTTTTATTTTCTATTTACTGCTGCTGCCACTCTTTTAAAATCTCACCTGATTTTATGATTTATATTTTTACAATTCTATGATTTTATGAATCAGTTCTGTTTTATAAGCAATCAGTGCTTATAATGCCCTTGTGTGAAGATTTGCTAGCAGTGTTTATAACCCTAATGTATTTGGCAATGCCTACACGGGCTTTTTACAAATGTACAACACTCAACAATATCTTTGGCTTTTGGAATGTTAGTTGGACAAAAGCCATTTGAAGGTTGGGCTCTAGGAACATGTGCTGGGCATATTTCACTATTTTCTGACATTTTTATAGTGTAACCAGTGAAAAGAAATTTGAGATTCAAGATCAGGTGCTTGCAGAAATGCACACTGTTAACCTTCTACCAAAATAATTTGTTGAGCGGCTTGAAAGTATAGCATTTCGGCAAAGAGCATGATGACTATAGCTTTGACTGGGACCAAGGTATTTCAAGGTATTTGAAAGCTAAGATGGAGACAAAAAATGTTTCTCATCACTAGTGGTGGCAGTAGTTGTGGGTGATTTTGCTGACACTAACGTTACATTAACAGGCGCTTTGCTGCTACAAGTGGCGCTAGGGTTTGATTGCTGATCCCAGCCTACATTTACTGGTGTGGGATTGACTTTCAAAGCTCTTTTGTGTCATCTTTTCACTCTTTTGGGGCAAGGCTGACATTACTGTAACTTTACTAGAATAGTGGCCAACAAAGGAAAGCAGGCAAGTGCGAAATAGGGCAGGTGAGGCCCTTGGGTAATGAAGTTTTCTGGGGCCATTTTGAATCACCAAGAGAATGTGATGGGGAGAGGGGTAAGTGCCAATGCACAAGAAAGAGTCATGGTACACCAAAGAGTAAAATGAAGAAGTGACGGTACTGCATATGGATGAGTACCGGCCTGACATTTCACTTGTAACTAGGGTTGGGACTCATTAGGATTTTAACGATTCCGATTCCTTACCAATTCTTCCTACCGATTCCTACATTATATTCATTATACTTGCTATACTTAAACAAGTATATAATAAACACAAATGCAATCATACAAATACAAAAACTTTATTCTAACTGCTGCACAGTACAATTAGATGAAAATACACATTTGTGTGTGGTGTGTATTTCAGATTTAGAGCTTGTATCATCTCCCTGAGAATATATAACAACAAAAACTGATTCTCTGATTTCTACAGTAACACTATTACCTCAAATTAACCACAGCAATGTAATAAAAAATACTTATATGCATTCATGCTTGGGCACTGTTATTTACGTGACAACACCTGAACAGAACACACACACATTGGCTGTTTGTTTCTACCTCTTCCCTCCCTGGAAGCCTTGGACCTCCCGCCGCCCGCCTTGTTTAAACGCTGAAAATAAAATAAAAGAGGGAGACATGTTTTTCTATTTTATCTTATTTTGTTACATTTCTCCCTCTCCCCTCGCTGGAAGCCTCAGACCTCCCGCCGCCCGCTCCCGTCTCAAACATGGAGGTCTCCCTCTCTGCTGAGCACCCACGGCGCACACCCGGCCTGTTAAATAGCCTGTAACCATGACAACTGTGTGACACAAACTCAGTGCTTTAGTTATTAGATAATGTCGGGCTCGGTCGGGTTCGGACAGAAATATGCGGCCCATGCCACACTCTAATGGAAATGCGTTTTTTTTTTGTTTGTTTTTTTTTACAATCTAGGAACCGTTTGCAGGAACCGTTACTCCAAATGTGATGGAACCGGTTCCGGAACTGGAACTTTGGACCCGGTTCCAAAAAAGAACCGGATCCGGATCCCAACCCTACCTGTAATGCTCTAACCACTTGCCATCTGACACTAAAATCAGCTCTCAGACTTTCTGTATAAACCAGTACATTTAGACCTTACAATTAAAATCTCACCGGGCTGCAGCTCCTGGGTGGAGGCCAGCAGCGCCTGGACCACAGCGGAGGAGATCAGTTCAGCCACAGTGTCTGCAGAGAGACCCTGAGCTCTGATGAAGGCCTGAGCCTTCCTGAAGCGCTCCGGCTGCTCCGACAGCAGCAGTTTCTCCAGCACCGAGGAAGATTCCTCCCTGCAGATCTCACTGAAGGAACACTGTAGCTCCTGAATATGATCCAAGGGGAAAGTGTGAAACTGTAGAGGTCAATGTGAACCTTCCCTACATCCTATTCTTATTTCAGTGGTTTAAAATGTGATGTTTCTTTAATGGTTTTCCAAAGTAGCAGCGTCCAATACTGATAGGAAAACTTATTCATTACAACAGTGCAGCACTGGGTGAACTGGCAGGTACCTTGGAGAGCTGGTAGAGGCTGAGGACCTGTTTGCAGTAGTTGTTGCCGTGGCGACACTGATCCACCAGTTTCTGGAGCTGGACAGAAACCTCGTCGTCAAGGAGGGGGAGCATCACGAAGGACGACAGGCTGCTGAATGAGGGAGCTGGAGGAGAAAAAGAAATGTTGCAATATACGTATTAAATTCTAAACTTTGCAGACCAGCAGGTAGCCTTCTTCAAACTTATTTTATTATTTGTGTTGGTATTAAGGACCCAACACTAAATTGGTCACACCTGGCTGTCTGAGTCACTGGCTTCGTTTACGTCTCTCCTTAAAACATACCTCTATTGGAAAGCATATCCTGACTTTATCTGAGCTGTCTGTCTACGTTACCTTATTGATTTTAATGCCCATTTATTATCTCGATTTTAGCTTTGGCTTTTCTTATTTTATCTTTTACAAGATGACATTTTACATGTTACTTGTTTCATTCTTCTTTTATTTAGTTTCATTGTACAGCACTTTGTAACTGTGTTTTGAAAGGTGCTTTTAAATAAAGTTTATTATTCGGGGTGCCTGCTGTGGAACACAGGCACAATCTATGACTATTCCTCATACTTCTTCTTATTCCTCTTCTGTACCAAAATTTCACCGAAAAACTTGTCTCGCAGTGTTGCTCCCACATACACAAAAAATAGATCAAAATATGTGTAAAATTCGGGAATAGTTTGCTATGACTTTGTATGTACTACCTCCATACTCAGTGGCAGTAGCAGGCACCCCTCAAAATTCTTGTGAAATGTTCTAGTGCTAACTGCTATGTGACTCCTGGGTGAGGCAGATAATGTCAGAGATTTAGTTGAAGCACGTCTCTCAAACTGCTGGCCTTTCCTTAAAAACAAAAACTCAGATTGTTACAATTTGTATACTCAGAGAGAGAGAGGACAACTTGACAAATAAGCAGTGTAAAATTTGAGTTTGTACTTTAAAAAATTATGAGTGTACTAGTGGGTTAGATAACTGGCATGATCAGCTGTCCTCCAGAGGTTTCTGGTCTCATACTCAGAGAGAGAGGACAACTTGACAAATGTATAAGTCTGTTTGCTTCTGAAGAAACAGTGTTTGAAAAAGCACAAGTTTGTACTTTGACCAAAAATGATGTATGAGAGTAGAAATTGTGGGTTAGATAAGTTGAGAGAAATATTGAGGAAGCCAGACAGTTGAGTCCTCCAGAGGTTTCTGGTCTCACTTAACACTGAGCTCAACAGCGTCAGTTAGTGGAGTTTCTCTAACTTTCAGGCTCAATGTGACAAATGTATAAGTCTGTTTGCTTCTGAAGAAACAGTGTTTGAAAAAGCACAAGTTTTACTCCACTTTGACCAAAAATGATGTATGTAGAGTAGAAATTGTATGAATGAGAGATAGGAGTTGGAGAAAATAACTTTAATTTATTTATAATTTTGAACATTCTGCCACATTTGAGTCCTCCACTCTCGCTCAGAAGATTCTGTCCAATACACACATATGTGAAAAACCTGAAAAGGGCGTTTTTAACCAAGCTTCAAACAAGTTTAAATTTTTAATAAAAGTTTGAATGATTTGAATATTTGAATCTTTGACTGAGATTACACAACATGTGGGACATTTCAAGGTTTGAATGGAGTTGGAGTCTATGTGAATGTATGAATGAGGAGATAGGAGTTGAACATGCTTAAAATAACTTTAATTTATTTATAATTTTTGAACATTCTGCCATCCATTTGAATGGGGGAAAAATTCCCCCCAAAAGTTGAGTATTTCATAAAGTAACTAGAGAAGCAATTTCTGAAGAAATTGCGGGTGTGAATGCTGCGAGCTGAAGCCACGCTGCAATGCTGCCTTGAATACAAAACAAAATTTGAATGATTTGTAAACATGTTAAAAATGCTGTTTTACTGAGATTTATGAAATCCAATATGGCCTCTGCCTAGTGACGCCACAATATGCAAATTAGATGAGTTAATTTACTGCCATCAGATTCCTCTTCCTTTATTTTGAGGATGAGACGACAAAAACAGCACAAAACAAAATAAATGTACTGTGCAAATATGTTCAAAATGCTGTTTTACTGAGATTTATGAAATCCAATATGGCCTCTGCCTAGTGACGCCACAATATGCAAATTAGATGAGTTAATTTACTCCCATCACAAACTTTGGGTCATGATGAATAGTTTTCTCATTTACAGTATGCCTTTATCTCTCACCACTTTCATGCAAAAACCTTTTGAAATGTTGAAATGAATATTTTCTTCAAATAACTCTGGCAACTAAAGGGTTAAAATGGAGATTGTGCCCCTGTCATGTCTGCATGTAACATGTAGACACACACACACATCATGTTTCTGTGAGTTTGTGTGGCACAGCGGTTGCCATGGTAATAAACTAGGTGCACCTGGCAGAAGAGCAGAGAGAGACAGACAGAACACAGAGAAGAGAGCTCTTTTAGAGGAGATTTAACTCCTCAAACAAATTCTTCGCACACCCAAACCGTTGGTCCAATAATGAAAATAAAGTGATGGTGAGAGAGAACCACTTCTTGTGAATGCACGTGTCATGTTTTATATTTCTAGAGTCAAAAATGTGGTCACCAGAGCGAGTTACAAATGTGTTGCACCTCAGCTGTTTCCAGAAATTTGTCCTCTCAGTTTACATTGGAGTGAATGAGGAAAAAATCGGCGCTCCCTTCGCTTTGGAGCCACTCAGCAAAAATGTGTACGTGTGACAGATTCCATGTCAACATTTCTGTGACCAGGACAAATTTTCCTACGTTTTGTGGTATAAATTGTGTATGTACAGTGAAAATTGTGGCCGTATGAGCGAGTTGAAGAGAAAATTCAAGTATGAGTAGAGGGCTGTGTGTGTGTGTGTGTGTGTGTGTGCAGCCGTTGTCATGGCGATTCCTGACTTGCCTGCGCTTGAGGGGCACACAGACAGCTCATGAGAGAGAGGATCAGCAAAGGCTGTTTTTAATGGGTTTTCACTGCTCGAATAAGTTCTTCCCACACTCAAACTGTTGGTCCCATCATGAAAATAAAGTGATTGTGAGAGACAGCCACTTCTTGTGAACGCACGTGTCGAGTTTTATATTTCTCGAGTCCAAAATGGGGTCACCAGAGTGAGTTACAAATGTGTTGCACCTCAGCTGTTTCCAGAAATTTCTCCTCTCAGACTACATGGGAGTGAATGAGAAAAAAATCAGCGCTCCCTTCGCTTTGGAGCCGCTCAGCAAAAATGTGTACGTATGACAGATTCCATGTCAACATTTCTGTGACCAGGACAAATTTTCCTACGTTTTGTGGTATAAATTGTGTATGTACAGTGAAAATTGTGGCCGTATGAGCGGGTTGAAGAGAAAATTTCTTGATGAGTTTTCAGCTGCTCTTCACTCTAGTGATGACATCACCCACTCTAGCTCACGCAATACACACCCATTATAAAGTCTGAGAAGGGCTGAAAACTTCATGGATTTTAAACTGACTTTGTAGAAAAACTAAAAGAAATATTGAAAATTTGAATTAGTTCCTGAAAGTCGACAACAGCGTCAACGTTTGAGAGTTGGAATGGAGTTTCTACGTCAGTGTATGAATTCGTGATGTGTGGGTGAAGATGAGTGAGTTTGAAGGATTTTCTCATTGACTTCCATTATAACAAAGTTTCAGAAAACGCTGAATATTTTTGAAAGTTTGAATGGGATTGAAAAGTTGAATCATATGTAAAATGTCAGCAAAATGATGAATATTTTCCATTTTGAATGGAATTTCTAGCTGAAAGTATGAATGGGTAGTCACAGTTTGAAAAAAGGTGAAATTTTTAGATTTTTGAGGATTCCGTAATGCATTCCCAATGGGAAAAGGATTTGGGAAAAATCGGAAATATGTCGGAAAGTATGAATGTTAGGAAAAAAGTGAATACATCTGTGAATGTCCTAATTCAGCTGAACGTTTTCATGTTTGAATGGTTTGAATCGGTTGAAGTTTGTGGAACTAGTAGCGGTCCAACCATTTTCGCTCCATCCACTTTAATAGAAGTTGGAATTTTAACGTTGAATTCCCGGGAAAATATGAACGTTATGGAAAAATTTGAAAGTTTCCGATAATGTCCTAATGAAGCTGAATCTGAAGAAGTTTGAATGGTTTGAATCAGTTGAAGTATGTTGAAGATAACTGATGTTGAAAAACGTGGCGGAAGAATAATAATAATAAGAAGAAAAATAAAGAATTTTGGTAGTAGAAGAACATAGGTTGTGAATGCTTGCAGCATTCACACCCAATTAATTGTGATTGTAATGAATGAGATTCTGTATCCAGTTCAAAGCACTTCTGAGTGACATCAATGTTCCGTGTGCGTGCATGTGTTGGGGGGGCTCTGTGACATCACAAAGGGGTGGGGCCTTGTGACATCACAAAAGGGGTGGGGCTTTGTTACACCACAAAGGGGTGGGGTTTGTGACATCACTGTCACTTTTCCTTTGTGACATCACAGTACATCGAAAGAAAGTTAGTAAGTAGGGGAGAGATACATATTTAAAATATTATTTTTTCCCAACAGGTGCTGAGACACAGTCGTCCGGATCCAGATATGATGGAGATACAGCCAGGACATTTCAACGACAACGTGGGAGACTCAGAAGAACAAAACACCATGTCTACTTCAGAGTGGGACTGCTCATCTCAGTTTGTTACTGAGGTGATGCAGGCATTCTTCAGGTGGCAGGCAGAGGAAGAGGCTAAAATCAATTTGGCCGGAGGTACACCCTCAGTGGCTGGCTCCTACAGGGAGACACTGAGGGATAATGTTAGGAGGTTTTTTGACCCTCAGCGGTGCTGTACAGAGCAGCAGGGGGAGACATTTGTCCTCTCTAAAGAACAGGCCATAGTCTTCTTAGAGACTTTTGAAAGGGCTTATGATGATACTGAAGCCCTGATGCAGTCTGTCGAAAGGTGGGAGACTGAGGAGGCTGTGGAATGCGCTCAGTTTGAGGTTGAGGAGGCTGAGTGCTCAGCGGTTTGTCCCACCCAACAAAAGGTGGAGGCAGAGCTGAGAGTCTTTTTTGACCTCCGGCGAGAGTCTGCTGAGGATAGAGGAGAGACAGATGTTATACCTGCACCTGTCAGTACACAAACGTCTGACAGCAAAGATGAGAAATCTGCAGGCAGACGTGGCAGACACATCCTTAAAAGGATAAAGCCTGCATTCAAGCGCTGCTGGGAGCGCTGTTTTGGAGCAAGACCCAGGAATAGGATCCACTCCAGTAGGACCAAGGCTGCTGTGAAAGCAGACCTGACCTCTGATCCTCTGGAGTTTGTTGAGGATTTGGGACAGGACTTGGCTTCACCTGACAGCGTGTCCACTGCCCCAGTCGCCTCCAGTAAGGACCTCAACTTTGTTGATGATTGGGGTCAAGACTTAGACTCATCTGCCTGCGTATCACACAAGGTGGTGTCTCCCACTGCCTCAGTCGCCTCCAGTGAGGACATCAGGTCTGCTGAGAGCGCAGACCTGACCGCTGTCCCTCTGGAAAGCATGGCTATGGAAGGCATGGAGACACCAACAGAGAGCAGCCTTCTAGCAGACATAGACGCAACTCCAGGACCATCAGGAGTGGAAAATGTCACTGAAGCTGCCCAGGAAGTAATGAGCGATGAGGTCATTGACATCAGAGACCCTTTTCTGGAGGATATCCCCGACTTGGAGTGTGACCTGATGTTAACTGTCACCTCCCTGGAGAGTGAAAGGGACATCAGTGAGTCCAATGCTCCTGCAGTCTGGGCATGGCAAAGGGAACAGGCTCAGAGAGACAGTGAGTCAGTGTCACTAACACCTGCACTCGTAGTGTCTGAGCAGCTGTCTCCTCAGACACTACAAATGCAGGTGTCTCCTCAGACACCTGCACTCATAGTGTCTGAGCAGCTGTCTCCTCAGACACTACAAGCGCAGGTGTCTCCTCAGACACCTGCACTCGTAGTGTCTGAGCAACTGTCTCCTCAGACACCTGCACTCATAGTGTCTGAGCAGCTGTCTCCTCAGACACCTGCACTCATAGTGTCTGAGCAGCTGTCTCCTCAGACACCTGCACTCATAGTGTCTGAGCAGCTGTCTCCTCAGACACCTGCACTTGTAGTTTCTGAGGAGACAGCTGCTGAACAGGATTCATCTGCACAGACAAACACCAACAAATTGTCTGTCAGGGTCCTTGTACAGAAGCTGGTTACAAGGACCTTTAGGAAAGCAGGGATGGATGCCAACCCACGTCCCATAGCTGACCGCCTGTTTGAGAAGATATGGGCTGAAATTGAGGGAGAAGATTTTGAAATTCTCCCAGAAACATTCAAAAGTCTTGATAAGAATGTTTTTAAAGACCTCTGCCAACACTGGGGCAGTGCACAGATGGTGCTGGTTTCAGTGAATCAGGATGAATCCAGGGTGGACGACTACGTCGCCTCTACTTTTAAACAACACCTGATGACACCAGCAAAGAGGCCCAATGCCATCTCCAGGTTCTTCTCCAGGGTGGGCAAAATGATCTCACGGCCCTTCCCTGCACGCCATAGACAGGCCAGTCACATTTAGGTGACATATAATATACATGTTGAAGGAAAACACAGTTTGGGGTGAGCCTTTTTTCCTTCAACATGTATGTAATAGAGAGCTCAAGTGCTACCTCCATTCAGGTAACCTCCAGGTTACCTTTTGCTCCACTGGTCTATGCAGGGCAGTGACTTTGGAGCAAGAAACATGTGGGGCAGGACTTGAGTTCTTAAGACTACCTGAGGAGTCAGCAGTGCGATCTCACAGGCGAGGGTTCGATTGTCGGTCCTGAGCCTTTGTGAGTTTGTGTGCTGACTGTTTAGGTAGTGCGGGTTTTCTCCGGGTGCTCCGGTTCGCCCGCAGGAAAAGCTAATTGGATTTGATACCACTATATAAATAAATTAATTAATTAATTGGCCATCTTATCTCATATTGTATTATCATTTGTTGTCAAAGCTGTAAAGATTCAACTCAGGCTGTACTTCTGCTGATTCAGTTTCCCCTTGAGGTCAGAGCTTTTGCTAGAAAACAAAAAGAAAAGAATGTGTTCTTTTGCTAAGGTGGTTTTTTTTTTCATGTGAAAACCATCTATTTTAGCATTAAACTTATAGTCATGACCCAAAATAGTTAGTGGTTAAGTTAGCATTGAGACTGTGAAGCTAAGATAAGATGCAATGCATGGTTGCATCTCTCAATCTATTTTGACCTAACTAATTAACCTTTTAGAGCTCCATTCCTCCAAACTTATGTTTGAAGAGTTAGACTTTGAGTGTTTCATGCACCAGTTTCAACATATAAAATTCTGCATTCACAGATTGTCAGTTTTCACCAAGTCTCATATTCACTGTGAGCAACTGACAGTAATTGAAAATACCAATACCATACTTTATTTTGCATTTTCCATACTTTTTAATACCTGGAAAATGATCAAATTTATTTCCATACTTTTCCATACTTTCCATACTTGCGTAGGAACCCTGCGTATGACATTTTTGGTGGGCTCTGTTGGCTTGTTTTCGACAATGGAGGAAGATGATGCGAGTAATGCATTCAACCAATAGGGCTCTCATTTTGGTTTAGAGCATCAAACTAAATTTACAAATGCACCATGACAGGTCACTCACTCTCCGAGACCGTAAGTGTTACTTGAATAAGTAAACACTATCGAAGTAGGATGGGTGCTTTGTGTTTGATTACTATGCCAGTCTTACAAAAGAGGACGGCACCTGAACAGTTCTCTCTTGTTTGTTTTGCTACTGAAGCTAAATTTAGCTAATGCGCAAAAAAGAAATCCAATATTCCTCTTAATCCCTCCCCAATTTCTGATGAGGTGGACAGGATAACCCTTAATACACATAACGTTATTCATCCCTACAACAGGAAATACTTTTCCCTAACCTGATATGAAGTGTGCGCTGCACATGTGAGCATTTTTGATGATGGCCTCCACCCAGTCCTTTGGTCGTATCGCATTTAACCATAGTTGTCTTTGTTTTTGTTAACAGGCAGTGGCGGCTGGCGATATAATTTAAGTTTTGAGCGATGACTCCTTCTATTCTGGCTCCCAATAACACAAGACAACATTTTAAGATCCCTACGTAGTCTGTGGTGGAGAGGCCTGTTTTGCCTCCATCTAATGAAATGACGTTACTGTGACATTGGTCCTAGAAGGGTTTATACTGTGGAATATTTAAAAGTTTTTTTTAAAAAACTTGAACGGTATGATTTAGATTCAATCAGAAATGAGTAAGTCAGATCAAACATGAAAAGGAGGAGCTGGGGTGGAGGCAGGATGCAAAGCAGCCTACAGAGGAAGCATCAATGGCAGGCGGGCTAAAGCAGTTTAAATAGGGCTTGAGATCAGCTGATGGAGCTGGGATATAAGCTGAGCTTGACCCATTCTGGGAACCCATCGGCTGTATTTGGCGTCTGACTTCCAGCAGACGACGATACAGCCTCTCGGGGCAGACCCCTGATTTTTTGGCATTCCAGTTTGATTTGGGCGGAGGACGTGAATTTCCATTTCCAACTTCAGTTTATATATAAGTAAATATGCTGAACCATTGGGATGATTTCAGAGTTTGCAGTGACGCCAATTATGTTCTGCCTCATTAGTTCATCGCATGGACCGTTTAACCTGGCAACAACTGCAGCCGGCTCAAACGTGATTGATCAATATCACGTGGACTACAAACAGCCTACAACCGGAAACCAGGGCTCTTCTGCTCTTCTTCCGGAGGCAAGATCTCCAGGGTTTGCCTACAGACTCTACATTCACTGAATGTAGAGTCTGTATATAGAGACTAAGCTCGACCTAACGCTATGCTCAGTTAGTTGAAAGAGTGGAAATGGGTCCAGTTGGTATGAATACCATTGATAAGTTGAATAATACCAATGGAATATAGACAGTTAACTTCACAGAGATTGAGCTGAGGCTCACCTTCCATTTATAAGCGTTCCAGTTCAAAAACATAGGTTGTCTTGCTTTGATGTAATACTGTGTGAGAGAGGAGACCCTGATGGACACAGTGTGTAAAATGTGTGCGTATTGTGTCAAAATGTGATCAGGGCAGCAGGTTGTCTAGTTATTATTATGTGTGACATAAAGCCTTCTCTGGTCAACCTGGAAACTTGTGGCTGGCTGTAGTTGTTAGAGGAGTTCCTCAAGGTTTTTCAATTTGTGTAATTTCTGTTTTCTCTTTAAACTTGGGTCAAACATGACTGTTTGATAATCTTTGTTTCAATTCTAGAGTATTTAATAAACTGCAGAGAGTCTGCCATTATGATTAATATATCAAAAACGTGAGAAAAAATGGAGGACAGTAACTGAGTATATTTACCCTAGTTTAACTCAAGGCTGGCAGCAGTTGTTAGAGGAATTAGTTTAATTTCTGCGGTTTTCTCTTTAAACTTGTGACTGATTTATGATACTTCGTTTTAAATTTGGAGTATTTAGTAAATGACAGAGATGCTGCCATTATGATTAGTGTATTTATGCATAAATAATTATTATTAGAAAGACAACATATTATTCTGAAATGGGCCATTTTGTATACTTTTATTTATTTATTTTATACTTTTATTTAGATAATTAACAATGAATCATTTAATTTAAAATAAATAATCATGTTAAATTGGAATGCATGAGTTTTACTTGTAACAGAGTATTTTGACACTATGGTATTACTACATTTGCTCAAGTAAAAGATCTCAGTTCCTCTTCCACCATCTGAGAATTTATCAGTAGAGTACTATTATTCTTTCTAATAATGCAAAGACATTTTTCCCTGTAACTGTATGTTGTGGTAACAGATGTCTAATGTATATTCATATACAAATGGAAGTTGAGACGGAAGCTTACAGGTGGTGATGGTTTTCCTCTGCAGAGCTTCTGACCCCTCTTCTTGCGGTTCAGGGTTCAGCTCTCCAGAAGCCAGACCTCGGCAGCGCAGCACCACCCACATGTCCGGGTGATACAGGGAGAAATAACGACAGACCCGGCTGGCTTCATGGATACTGCCTTCATCCAGTAACTGACCACTCAGTGCAGCCAGAACACTCCTCTCCTCTTGACTTAGCTGTGTGTCGATGTTCAGCTTGTCCTGCTCCTCGCAGGGACCGGGGAGTCCCTCCAGACTGAGACACTTCTCTGTGTTCAGGCCTGAGATGTTGGAGAAGGAGAACTCCTTCATCAGCACTTCGTATGTGTTCATTTCAGGTGTGATGGCAGGCGGCGGCAGGTTGAAAACGCTCTCCTTCTCCATGGCGACGGTGAGGATGTGTCGTCGGACCCGGCTCACCCACAGTTTTTTCTCCAGGCACTCCAGTTGGTCCACAGGAGCCGGGCTGAGCAGGGAGAGCCAGTGAGCGGCAAGGCAGAGCAGTAGGCAGCGTTCCTGGATGTCCAGCAGCTCACTCTGAGTCTCTGAATCTGCGGAGGAGTCTGTAGTCCCAGTTTTAGCCTGTGACAGGAAAAACTGAGAGGCTGACTCTGGATCAGTGCTGTCAGCCTTCAACTGCTCGTGACATTTCCTCCAGAAACCGACTCGGGTTTCCAACCTTCTCCACAGCCGCTTGGACTTCTGGGAGTTTACTTCCTGAAGAAGCTACGAGACAGACAGAAATTCCTATGTCATATAACATTGTGCAACTATTTATTGTTTACTTATTGTTTACATTTTGTTTTATGTTAACTCATGCCATAAACAAACACTTTTTTGATAAGAATGTATTAAATTTGATTAATTAAAAATTGTGACTGAAACATCAAGTGAGCAGCAACTTCTTGAGTTAAAAAATAAGCTTGTCCCTGGTGGTTAAACTTTAAAATGGAGACACTGTTTCTGAACAACTATTTTTGCATTTGCATTTTTGGCATTCCTGTACAGACATTTCTTACTTATCAGCCACATAAATGTGATATATACTGTATATCTGCAATAAACTAAAATTGAGTAATGGGAACCACTATAGGTTGGTGTTTACTAAAAGTGAAAGGGTCAGAGCTAAAGCTAGAATGTTTTTGTAAATGATTTGGATTTTTGTCATACTCTCTAAATACAGTCAATCTGAATCAACTGACCCTTTGCTAAGTCCCGCCCCCGGAGGCAGACTGGCCAATCATAACGTAGCCTAGGCTTATTCTTTTCATGGACATAACGGGGCAGTGAACTAGTCAACAGGTCACCTGTTGATCTTTGAATTCTTTGCTCAAATGTTTCACCAAGTTTGTGTTGTCTCGTGTTGTCTCCCTTTGCGAGGCAGACTTTCTCTTCTTTCTTTTTTCACGTGCGCCAGCTGCGAATGTTGATAGAGGTGTTGTCATACACACCACTTACGCAATATGTGCTGCAATAGGAACAAGGAAGGGGTTTGCGTGCATAAATGAATAAAATAAATAAAATAAATTAATGAATTGAAAACAAAAGCACTAAGTAAAAATATGGTGAAGTGTACAGTACAGGCCAAAAGTTTGGACACACCTTCTCATTCAATGCGTTTTCTTTATTTTCATGACTATTTACATTGTAGATTCTCAATGAAGGCATCAAAACTATGAATGAACACATGTGGAGTTATGTACTTAACAAAAAAAGGTGAAATAACTGAAAACATGTTTTATATTCTAGTTTCTTCAAAATAGCCACCCTTTGCTCTGATTACTGCTTTGCACACTCTTGGCATTCTCTCCATGAGCGTCACCTGAAATGGTTTTCCAACAGTCTTGAAGGAGTTCCCAGAGGTGTTTAGCACTTGTTGGCCCCTTTACCTTCACTCTGCGGTCCAGCTCACCCCAAACCATCTCCATTGGGTTCAGGTCCGGTGACTGTGGAGGCCAGGTCATCTGCCGCAGCACTTCATCACTCTCCTTCTTGGTCAAATAGCCCTTACACAGCCTGGAGGTGTGTTTGGGGTCATTGTCCTGTTGAAAAATAAATGATCGTCCAACTAAACGCAAACCGGATGGGATGGCATGTCGCTGCAGGATGCTGTGGTAGCCATGCTGGTTCAGTGTGCCTTCAATTTTGAATAAATCCCCAACAGTGTCACCAGCAAAACACCCCACACCATCACACCTCCTCCTCCATGCTTCACAGTGAACCAGGCATGTGGAATCCATCCGCTCACCTTTTCTGCCTCACAAAGACACGCGTGTTGGAACCAAAGATCTCAAATTTGGACTCATCAGACCAAAGCACAGATTTCCACTGGTCTAATGTCCATTCCTTGTGTTTCTTGGCCCAAACAAATCTCTTCTGCTTGTTGCCTCTCCTTAGCAGTGGTTTCCTAGCAGCTATTTGACCATGAAGGCCTGATTCGCGCAGTCTCCTCTTAACAGTTGTTCTAGAGATGGGTCTGCTGCTAGAACTCTGTGTGGCATTCATCTGGTCTCTGATCTGAGCTGCTGTTAACTTGCCATTTCTGAGGCTGCTGACTCGGATGAACTTATCCTCAGAAGCAGAGGTGACTCTTGGTCTTCCTTTCCTGGTCGGTCCTCATGTGTGCCAGTTTCGTTGTAGCGCTTGATGGTTTTGCGACTCCACTTGGGGACACATTTAAAGTTTTTGCAATTTTCCGACTGACTGACCTTCATTTCTTAAAGTAATGATGGCCACTCGTTTTTCTTTAGTTAGCTGATTGGTTCTTGCCATAATATGAATTTTAACAGTTGTCCAATAGGGCTGTCGGCTGTGTATTAACCTGACTTCTGCACAACACAACTGATGGTCCCAACCCCATTGATAAAGCAAGAAATTCCACTAATTAACCCTGATAAGGCACACCTGTGAAGTGGAAACCATTTCAGGTGACTACCTCTTGAAGCTCATGGAGAGAATGCCAAGAGTGTGCAAAGCAGTAATCAGAGCAAAGGGTGGCTATTTTGAAGAAACTAGAATATAAAACATGTTTTCAGTTATTTCACCTTTTTTTGTTAAGTACATAACTCCACATGTGTTCATTCATAGTTTTGATGCCTTCAGTGAGAATCTACAATGTAAATAGTCATGAAAATAAAGAAAACGCATTGAATGAGAAGGTGTGTCCAAACTTTTGGCCTGTACTGTATATATATATATATTGTCAAATAATGTAAAATAAGTGTAAATGTAAAATCTAAAGCTTAAGATGTAAATATAAATCCCGTTGTGTATTGTGTGGTGGATCAGACCTGGCTGAGTAGCAGGCGGTGGACAGGCAGGCCGGCCAGCAGGGCGACCTGCCTGGCCTGGCTGTAGCGCCCCTTGCCCTGCAGAGCGTCCACGGCAGCCTGGAACTCCTCCTGCTGGACGGAGGGAGAAGTGCACTGCAGCAGTCTGGGAGATATGTTGACCTCTGACCCCTGCAGCAACTGACTGAGCTGACTCAGCTTCCTGAAGTCTGGACCTACACACACACACACACACACACAAACACACACACAACAAATCACCTGTGTGCAAACTGAAAATCAATAAACCTGAGTTCTTATTAAACTTCTGCAGTAAATTGTGTTTTGATGTGAAGTTTCCTGAGCTTATAGCAAACATTTTTTTTGAAAGGACGATGTCAGCTGGATAAAACTGGTTTGCCATTGTGGTAATCAAACCTGTGATGGGATCATGGGACCAATACATACAGTGGTGGAAAAAAGTTTTCGGACACCCTTAAAATTTTACACAATCTCAAATATTATCATGAAATATTTTTGGAAAAATCTTTTTTGTGTTTCAAAAGGTGTGGCTGCATTAGACAGATACAAACAAATACAAATTATATTTTTTTGTTTATTGTTTACAAGAAAAACTAACAAAACTAAATTCATGACAGTTTCAATATGTCAGTTCTCAACATTGTCGGTATCAAAGTCAACAAATAACAGAGAATGTGTTCAAAACTGAACAAAAAATAAATAAACCATCACATCATCAAATTAATATTTAGTAGTCCTGCCATTGGCACGTAGTAGAGTTCTAATCCTGGCTGGCATGTTCCCCACGAGCCTTTCACACTGCTGAGGGGTAATCTTGTCCCATTCTTCTTGAATTACTGCTTTTAATTCTTCTCAATTCTTTGGTTTATGCTTTGAAACAGACCTTTTGATAATCCACCACAGATTTTCAATGGGGCTCATGTCCGGGGATTGAGCTGGCCACTCTAAGACCTGGATACTGTGCTTCTGCAGCCAAGTTCTACTGGCCTTGGATGTGTGGCAAGGGGCATTAGTTGACACATCCAGTTTTTATCTCGACGGAACAGTGCACGCACAGAAGGGAGCATGTGGGTTTCGAGAATGGTACAATACTTGGTAGAGTTCAATGTGCCATCACAGACAGTGAGATGACCAACACCAGCAGCACTCATGCATCCCCAAACCATGATACTGCCTCCACCATGCTTGACAGTAGGTACTGTACATGCTGGAGATAATGCTTCACCTGGCCTTCTGCACCCTCACATTAGTAGGAGGAAGATAAAGCTGGAAACTGGACTCATCTGACCACAAAATCTTCTTCCAATTCCTGGCTGTCCAGTTCTTGTGTGCCTGGGCCCAACGACGGGCTAACCTCTGTCTCTCATTGATCAGGGGCTTCTTGATGGCCTTGTAGGACCTTAAGCCATGATCTAAAAGTCGGCCACGTACAGTGCGGGTGGAACACTGGACACCAGTTTGGTTTGACCACTGCTGCTGAAGCTCCTGTGATGTCATTCGGCGGTTTTGCCTGCACATGCGGATCAGGATGCGGTCATTTCTTGCTGAAGAAACCCTTAGACGCCCAGATCTTGGTTTGTCTTCCAAGCTGTTGGTTCGTCTGTATTTCTGCAGAGTGTATCCAACTGCTGAAGGACTGCATCTGCACTTCCTGGCTATCTGGCGGCAGCTGTATCCTTCCTGGCTGAGAATCTTTATCTTCAGGCGTGTTTCCTGCGTTAGGTTCCTTGTTTTAGCCATTTTTGTGTCTGAAGAACTTTCAAATGTGCTGGCTTTATGTAGACACGAAGCTTGGCAACAAAAATTGTGTCTTTTAATAAAAAGAACGACCTTCATCACTGGTACCAAAATGACCCAATACTCAAAATTTCTTATGTATTTTTATGGAACCAATCAATTTTAAGTTTTTAATGGCTTTTTTAGGATTTATTTAGTATTTTGGCTGTGACTGTACTAAAAGAAATTGCACTTGAAGACCTAAGAGTGATTCTTAATGCAATATTTCACAAATGCATGGGGTGTCCGAAAACTTTTTTCCACCACTGTACATTGTGTAATCTCCTGAGCTGCATCCCTCAGATTCTGACATGTTTTGTGAACAGACTCTCTGAACTCACCGTTAGATTTGAGGAGTTTGTCGACGTCGGCCAGCAGCTGCAGCAGCCTGTGTAGGTCGTACTGGGAGGAGCAGCGCTGCAGCATCGTGAGGAGCAGCACGGAGGCCTGGCTCTCCACCCACTGCAGCGGGAGTCCACCTGATGGGGCTGGGCCTCCGTTTCTCAGCTGCATCATTAAGGAGGAAAAGAAGAAAGACAATAATCATCTTTGCTTATTAATTGTCTTTCTGGCCTGATTCTTCAGCCACACAAAAAGTGTGAATGCAAAAGTTTTGGGCAGCTGAGAGTCAAATCCCCAGATGCCTGGTGCCACCAAGAAAGAGATTTTAAAACTGTCTACTTGCAGCTGCACACCCACTGTGCACCGCAGGAAGGTAGAGAAGTTTTTCATTACACTGGAACTGCTTCTGATGGCAATGACAATAAATTTGAACCTGAACCGAACAATCTGACAGTGATTCCTGGTCATGTGATGTTTCATCTATTATACTGGTTTGTTGGTGGGCGGGACTTACAGTGATGAGCGTCCTCTGGAAGTCCAACAGCTTCCCTTTGGCCTCTGAGAAGTTTCTGTAGTCACAACACAACTCAAACATCCTCAACACCAACACCAGAGGACAGTCCTGAGAGACAACAAAAGAAATCTGTCTTATTGATTTGTTACTTTATAATCAGTCGAGTAAAGCCGTCTTAGTCTGATAAACTGAATTTATTATAGGAGTAATAGATTTTCTTTCTTGTACACTGAATAGTTATCTGTTCTCTTTTATGCAACGACCATCTGACATTGAGGCTAATAAGGCAGAATAAAGTCGATCAAAATGAAGGAAGAATCAATCCAAACAACCCAGATATTATATATCACCTTGAACATCCATGTGTCTGAAGACACAACAAATCCCTGAAGGTCCAGGAAAGGAGAATATACAAAAAAAACTTCCTCAAGATCAATATATTACTTATTAAAGGACTTCCAGAGTGAAAAGATGTGATATATTCTGGGATAAAAGCAGGTTTTTTTCCTGGCAAAGACTGCAGTGTCAAAGTGTCACACTGAACTAAAGTATTATAAAAAATAAAAAAAAAAGAGCTCTAATGCGGTGCGTAAAATCTTTCTGAACTCTGTTATCTAGCACCTGACCTCAGTAAGTAAAGCCAGCAAACGCCTACTGCTCCAGGGGCAGTATTGTCATGGGGGGCCATGAAGGCCATGCCCCTCAGTTTGATGTTGAGCCCCTTAAAAAACTGATATGCCCTGCTCCAGCTCCACTGTTGCAGCTGATTTTGCCCTTTTCTCCTCTGCCTCTTTCCTGTCAGATTTTTTTTAGACAGCAGTGTCTCTTGTTGATACTCTGAATTCTTAATGGGAGACATCAAGTGAAATGCTGCGCACGTAACCGGTGGTGGGTTTGATTTAAAGCCTTGTATAAATCGCTGGAAAACAGGGCTTAACCAACAGATTTAATTGAACTGATCCTGATGTGCAAATGCCACAAAGATGTGACTGAGTCAAATTCTGCTAAACTCAGCTGAGGTACAAAAGTTTGATAAATCAGCGAATGAATAGGACATGAAACTCAAAACATAATGTTATGCATTGCTTGTGTATAGCCTTAGAAGTGTTATGTGCCTATTGAGTAATACAGCCTAACTTATGTATGCACTTATTCACAAACATTACTGAAGCTTAAACTTGGTAGCTGTCTGTCAAATTATTATGTTCTTAGGTAAGACGGGTGAACATCATCTTTCAGTAAAGAATCAAAACAATGAATGATTAATACAAACACATGTAAGCACTAAACTCTTTTCTGCTGCTAATAATATGTCCTGCTGGTGTTGCAATGTTGCTCTATATGGAAATATGTCACCACTGTCTCTAGTGCTTTTAAAAATTGTACGTCCTTTTATATCATCAATTTTGCCTCAAGCGTGAGGGCTGAGCGTGTATGAACTTCTGAGTCAGGAGTTGGCAAAAATATTTGTAATTTGTTGATACAAAAACCTGCTTTTTTAACATTTTATCCATTGCACTGATAGAGCCTTTAAAGACAAGAGAAAAACTGTATCAACCTTCACAGTATCACGAGGGAGACGCACCAAGCTGCACTCATCTAACGTTTTCAGATCCCCTGTTCTTATCTCATTTTTGGTTTGTTATATCTTTAATCCGTCTTTAGTTTTTTACCCTCTCGAACAGCTCAAAGCCTCGCAGAAGGGGCCTGATGTGGCCCAGCCCCAGCAGTGTCCTCCAGATGATTGACAGGTCATGCAGGGTCCACTCATGGTGCTGGGGGGCTTCAGCCAGGTGGGAAGTGGCTTCACCAGCTGCGACATCATCGACGGAGGTCAGCACCCACACACAGAGGCACGGCAGCAGCTCCGCCCCCTATTGGTGTGTGATGGAGTTAATGAGTGATCAACATTTCTGACATCACAGTAGCAGCATCGTTTTTTGTGTTTTTTTGTGAGGTTACCTGTTGACAGGCAGCCATTACAGCCAGCGTTGAGCAGCGTTGCACCAGTGCCTCCTGCAGCAGGTACCTGCAGGGCGCCGCCTCCTCCTGGCTCTGCAGGAGGATCTGGAACAGCTCCCTGCGGTGCTCTGAGCTCCCAGGGGCCTCCTCTGTGTTCAGGGGTGCTGACTGCTCCTCACAGCCAGAGACCAACCTCCTCTGACTATACACCTGCAGGTCCTGGAACGCCAGACTCAGGTGGGCCTGCAGGGCGGGACCGAACTGCGCTGCCAGTGATCTCACCTGCAGGAAGAACCAAATATGGTCAATGGAAGAGCTCGATTTTATACGATTCGAACAGACATGAAATCCAAAACGTGACACAGCACCATGTTTAAGAATAGATTTCTCTCACACTAATCACTGATATTAATAAGAAAGGTTATAAAGGTTTTATGTGATGACTTTTAAAAGCTGAAATATTGGGCTTTTACCAGAGATGCAGTTACAGTGTACAACAAATCACTTAGTTTATTAACTCAACATCTTGGTGTGAAACTGAGAAACTGCAGATGAGGTGATGCATGTTTTGTTCTGTCCATGATGCTCTTGTGCAAAGTTCTCTCACAGAGCCTTGATGTAAGGATGTGGTGGAGGTGCGTGTTCACCTGCTGGGGTGGGAAGTTGTGCAGCTGGACAAACAGCAGGAAATTGATGAACTGTCCGTCCTCGGTGCAGTGGGCGGGGTAAACAGAGCTGAGCTTCAGACTGTGGAGCTGACAGAACTGAACAGGCAGCGCCCACTCCTGAGCCGCCTCGTAGGATGACCTGACACACACACACAAATATATGTAACTTTCTTTGTGCAGATTCTTCTTAATATATGTAATGGCTTGATTTATTAAAAACAAAGAATATGAGCAGCGAAAAAGAAATGACCCCAAAAATTGGCAAGAAATTACTAAAAAAAGAAAATTAAAAACAAGGAAATCAGCTTAAAAAAAAATAAAGTTTAATATAATATAATATAATCATAATAAAACAATATCATAAAATATAAGAATATAATAATTTTCTTAATCTATTAAGTTTTGCAATTTGTGGGACACTTCTTACGAAGTTGTTCATCGCCTTTTTTCCCCATGTTTTAGAAAGAAATCACACCAATTAGCTCAGGGTTTAAAGGTTTTAATATTTGTGAAAGGCATCTAAAAGTAGCACAAGAAAAGTGATGTTGCCCCAGGTTTCAAAGGTTAACTGACATCTGCATAAAAGAATTTCATCCCAAATTTATTTTTTTTTTGTGTTAAACCTGTTTTTGTTGAATCAAACTTCAAGCTAGCCTGTTAACTGGTGTCTGTCTAACACTAGCTAGCAGGCTAGCTACTCTGCTGTTTTGGTTATAAGCAAGTTAGCATGTTAGCAGGTAGCGTTCAAACTGTAGTAAATTTTTAAATTAATGCTGGTATTCAAATAATGGCATGACTCTGTTGTTACAGAGAATAAGTGCTATATAATAAGAACAAAGGCCTGTACCACAAGCCTCTGACAACCCTGTGTGTAAATGTTGTTCTGCCAACTTGTAGTGACAGAAGAGACAACAGTGTAAAGCGGTGTGACGACAATAGTGTTGCGCAGAGGGTGTTCACCTGCTGATGCCCTTTTGCTCCAGGCTGTCTGTCACTGCAGCTTCCAAGTAGCCAATCAGCTCCTCTGCTGCTCCAGGCTCCACCTCCGCCAGCTTTACTCCTTTAGATACTGAGAAGAGACAAATCAATGTGTTTACGCAGAGTGTGTCGACGTTGGGTTGCAGCAGTGTGTGTGTGTGTGTTGTGTTTACCCAGAGTGTGTAGATGCTGTGTCAGAGTGGTGTGTGTGTTGTGTTGGTTCCAGTGCTGCAGGACGGTGTTCATGACTCTGATGTCGACCCTCAGCTTGAGGCTGCAGATTCCCAGCAGCTCAGAGAAACAAACAGTCGCTGACGCCACAGACGGCACATTAAACCACTTCAGGGCCAAGCGGTACACCTGCTGCCAGGCCTGCTGCAGCCTGAAACACACACGACACATTCATAATAGCAGAATGTTGTTTTCTCCACTTTCCCATTCCATTCATCTCTTCTTCCTCAGTCTGTCCTGACCTGAACAGCTGTAACTACATGCATCATACTCACAGTAGCTGGACGTCAGTGCATCTGCTCAGCTGCTGCACAAGGAAGGTGGCATATGCAAAGGAGGGTCGGCCATGACGGAGGTAGTACAGGAAGTCCAGGTTCTCCACCAGAGCGAATCTGTTCACCAGGTGAGGGCTGGAGAAATGAGGCAGCTCTGATATTTCTGTGGAGGACAATCCCAGTGGGATTAAGGCAAATACCTGTAGACCAGGGAGTCTTAAGATCTGTGTTCATGCTCTTATCTAAAGTATCTGATTAAAGCCCAAAGATCCTCATGTGCTACTGCTGCTGCAGCTACTACTGTTAAGCTAAAACAATAAAACAGTTGGTGTAAGAAAAGAGAATCTGAATACACATTTAACTAGAATTACCACCCCACGCTTGTATGCCTCCGTGCAATGGTCAAGTTTCTTTTACAGTTTACATCCATGTCTGTGAAAACATGGATGCCTCACACCCACTGTCCCCCCAGCAGCACAGAAGATCTATACAAACAGCACAGTTTCAAGGTGGGCACCCAAGATTAGTGTCACCCGTTCAGTGTCTGACCAAATATTTAGCCTTCTGTTTCTGAGATATGACACTGATAATGGCCAAAAAAGTGCTTTATGCATCTTATTAGACATGTGAATTGTCATTTGTGAGGTCACACTGACTTTGACCTTTGACCACAAAATTCTAATCAGTGTATTATTCCGTACAAGTGGATATTTGTGTCAAATTACATACATTCCCTTACGGTTTTCTTGAGAAATTTTTCATAGTGTTTTTGAGACATCAAATTCACAATAATGAGACAGACAAGGTCACAGTGACCTTGACCTTTGACTACCAAATTCTAATAAGTTCAGAGTCCAAATTTGAAAAAAAAAAAAAAAAAATTCCCTTAATCTGTTTTTGAGATATTGCAATCACGAGAATGGGATGGATGCAAGGTCACAGCAATCTTGACCTTTGACCCTTAACCACTAAAATCCAATCAGTTCATTGTTGGGTCCAAGTGTGCCAAATATGAAGAAATTCCCTCACAGTGTTTTTGTGATATTGCATTCACAAAAATGAGACAGACAAGGTCACAGTGACCTTGACCTTTGACCACCAAAATCCAATTAGTCATTGATGAGTCCAAATTAACATTTGTGCCAAAATTTGAAGAAATCTCTCAAGGCGGTTTTGAGATATCACATTCATGAGATTGAGACAGACAAGGTCACAGTGACCTTGACCTTTGACCACCAAAATCCAATTAGTCATCGATGAGTCCAAATTAACATTTGTGCCAAAATTTGAAGAAATCTCTCAAGGCGGTTTTGAGATATCACATTCATGAGAATGAGACAGACAAGGTCACAGTGACCTTGACCTGTGACCACCAAAGTGTAAATGTAAAATTATCAGTTCATCGTTTAGTTCAAGTGGATATGTGCGCCAAATTTGAAGAAATTCCCTTGAGGTGTCCTTGAGATGCAGTATCGTGTGCACAAAGATGGGACGGACATCCATACATATGTACATACGTTTGGATTGACTGACAACCTAAAACATAATGCCTCCAGCCACAGCTATCGATGGCGCAGAAGAAGAATAAAAGCAAGTCTAAACGTGTGTTAAAATTATTAACAACTCTCCAATTCTACCGCCATGCTAGCAGCTCTGTGAGGCAGCATTTAGGCACATCAGCGTGCTGACATGCCAATGTTTAGCAGGCAGGTTTACCATGATCACCATCTCAGTTTATTGTGTTAGCATGCTAACATTAGCTAATTATCAATTAAACACAGAGTGCAGTTGAAGCTGATGTGAATGTTATTAGTTCTGCGGGTATTTGGTCATACACCAAATGTTGACCTGATGATGGTGCTAGTTATTACAGTTCATCCTGAGGCGAACATGAATAATGAACTACATTTAACACAATCCATCCCACAGCTGATGAGATGTTTCAAACAGCTGACTGAAGCTGCTATTACAAGCACAATGTGTAAAGAGTGTTTACTGGATAGTCAGAGGGGTCATGACCTTGCAATGACCCTGAAGCTGGTTTTCGGAGCTTACCAGTGGAGTTGAGGGTGTTTGCTTTCTGCCAGCCGAACAGCCTGGATGGGTCCAGAGGATGGAGCGACTGGAAAACATGTCATACAACATAAACACATTCTAATGTAATGAGCAGGACATGTGTTAAAATGGGGGATGTTCTACTCAGTAACAAGCAGACAGAATGTTCGAAGGCTCATTAACACCTGCTCCACAGGAGAGCAGAGCAGCATGATGACAGGATGAACAGTAATTAGCTCACGTAAGTTTCATATTTTAACGAGGACCAGGGCTGACAGGTGCAAGCGTACCTGCAGGAGGTGGTAGACAGAGATGTCAGAGGACGGGCTGTTTCCTCGGGGCCCTGCAGGGAACAGGGCGGCCCTCAGTTTGGGGTAGGGGGCCAGTGCCATTTTCAGGAGCTGGGGGTCGACCGTCCTCTCTGACCTGCCTGACCTTTCACCCTGAAGCACCACCTGCACACCGGAAGGAAAGACTTTAGCTTTGGTGTTGACAACTTAATATGTTAACGACAATAAAATTCAAACTGATCAATAACCAACTTTTAAATATCTTCAACTTAATACTGGTTGTAGTGGGTAAAAAGTCCAGTCCTGATTGTGTCTGATTACATATGTAGGATTGGACCTGATGTTTACCTGGTCGATTCCTCCGGGGGCGAACATGATGGCAGCCAAGGCCAACAGACTGTGTCCCTCTAACAGCAGACTGCTGAGAGACGCCTGGCTGCCTGGTAGCAGCACCTGAGCACTGGTTAAACTGGCCTGGAAGACCAGTCCTGGATCTGGAACAAGAGACAGACGGAAGCTGTGATTACATGGACGATATTTCTTCAATCTGCCATTTGCTTTTACGTGCCAAAAACGCACTTATTAAGAGTATAACTTTTTTTTATTTGTGCAAAATTTGTCCACCTGCTGTGAAACATCTAATCTGCTGGAAATATAACCAAAGAAGAAGAAATATTTTTCACAACTTTATCCTCCTGAGACCTGAACTTTTGCTTGGTATGCATTTTTAATTTCTCCTAGCTATTTGGGATCAGTAGGACCTGACAAGAATGAAAAACTAAACATTGTCAATGAGAAAAAAGTCCCAATGTCCTCAAACAAGTACTTCCTAATTAACAGTGTCTTAGCTTCTTACTGTTGCAATAATTGGTCAAGTTTGTTGTCGTATCAAACTACAAACATTATTTATCATCTATAAACAAGTTTCAACCCTAAAATGTGATCAGCTTGTGAACCTTGTCCACATTTGTGTTGGGATCAGCTGCAGACTGACTTAGCAGAGATGGCTGCCATCTTGTTTTTACATAAATTAGTGCATTGTGCTCTTACTACCACTAGATGGCAAAAAAAAGTGTCCAGGAATGAGGATAACAGGCCTATGTTAAGCAGAATGAAGTATAAGGTCAAGTAAACCCACAAAATGTGATGTCCACGTAAGAGGACAGACGGTGTAAGGAGGTTATTGAGAAAATTCAATTCATTTAATACATGAAGTATTGAAGGAGAAGAAGTGGTTCCACCTGTAATTACAGCTGAGTAGTAACATATACAGCTCATGCAGACTATCTGTACATGCTGAATGTATCATGTGCAGGCTGTTGCTACAGGTGATAGACAATTGTTTTGTCCAGCAACTCAACAATTCAGCTTGTAGCAACAGTGGGTGCGGTTACATGATGGCTTCTCATTCGGAATGAAATAAATCTGAATGACATCATTCGTAATTAAAGTCTTTCCAGGTAGTTTACATGGGAAATATTCATTCCAAATGAGGGTTTACACGGGAGATCAGTTTAATCGCATTTTAATCGCCTTTATTCGGGTTCGTGCAAGGTTTGGGGCAGGGAAGGTTTCTGATTGGATAGGGGGCGGGGCGGATGTTACGTGTTTACGTTTACCAGAAGAAAACACTGTAGTCCTCGCTCCGGATAACAAGATGCTTGACGACGCCATTCTTTTGCTTATATTCTTGAAGCAGCAGTACGACAACAACCTTATTCTGCTAATGCTTCGTCTGTTGAGGAGGAGAAGGGAGGTAGAAGGTCGAAGAAGGGAGAGAGGACTGTGCTGTGGCGAATGGAAACCGGTTAGTGCAATCTCTTGTTTTTTAGAAGCTGCCATCTTGTTGCACGCACACTATATACGTCATCGCGCCAGAGGGGCAAGGAAATGAGCATGCGCAGAAAGACCGGAATGAACTTAAAGAGGAATGAGTGTATACAAGTGCGAGAAATTCTTTCATTCGGAATTAGAGACAGAATATTCCAGCCCCTTACATCGGATTGAATTTTCAATCGCGTTGGCCGTTTTCATTCCAAATGAAAAGGGAATTAAACTGTCCATGTAAACGCACTCACTGTTACACAAGAGAGCACTCACATCAGAGCGTAGCATGAACAGAGCAGTAAATATTTCTTGAATTTATAAACGATTCTCGGTCAAAATCACCAGAGAGAAACACGCAGTAACAGCTGCAGGAGCACACGCACCCTCTGTGTCACCTAATGTTCCCCATAAGTGGGGCGAACAGATCAAAGATTTACATGGTTATTAAGCGTTAATATTTTCCTATTGAACAGTTTATCAAAAGTTCACACCACCCCTCTCAACCCGATTGAAAATTCCTTCCAATCAGACCTCTCTTTTGACTGAGGTGGTTACAAGAAAATCTTTATTTCAATTTGGCTGTTTTTCTGATTATTAATAAAATATTAGGGTCCATGTACATATAAACACACTTGGGAAGATTTTATGTGTATGCAGATCTCGCTGTGTATAAAGTTTCATCTAACATCTAATGGAAAAATTAAACTGCACTGCAGTAAACAAAACTCAGTAAACTAAATTGATGAAGATTGATAGAATATACTCGCTCCAACTTATAATTTATGTTTTGTTTATCTTTGCTCTGACTGAAAAGATTAAAAATAAATGAAAAGTAACTAAACTGATGTCTACAGCTGCAAATAATTCCAATTTTCATTTTCATTTAATCTGCCAATTATTTTCTCAAATACTCAGCGAACAGCTTAAACTATTAAAAGTCACAATATAATGACAGCAAAGAAATGAGAGATGGCCATCGTAATTTCCCACAGTCCAACGTGATGTCTTGAGATAAAAGCGGCAAATCCATACATCAGAGAAGCTGGAACCAGCAAATTCTTGAGGATTTTGCTTCGTAGAAAGACCTAAATGATTAATCAGTTATCACAAATGCAGTTCCTTATGTAATCTGAATGGCAAGGAAGGAAACACTCCGTCCTGCAGAAGCAGAGTTGAAGTTTCTGACACAACTTGATGATGCATGGAGAAAGGAAGCGGTCTGAAGAACTACAAGCTCCAGGACCACCATTAAGAACTAACTTACTGTCAGAGCAACATGATTCTGTTTGTGGCATTCTTTGGGGTCATCCAGACCAGGAGCAGCAGCCCTGCAACAATATAGTACCTGACAGATCTCTGGTGATCTCCTGGATCCTCACCAGCATCTCAAACCAGGGCTGAGTCTCAGATAGGCTCTGATTGGTCAAGACGGGACAGTTTCTGGGTGTCAACCTGTGCAGGATGGACACAGAGTTCATGAGCAGCTGATTAACATAGTGATATTTTTCTAAAATAACAAAACCCAGACGGACACGATGACGGACCTATAGTGCTCCAGGTATGTATACAGTAAGTACTGCAAGCTGTGGTCCAGACAGAAGGTGATGAAGAGGCTGTGGAGGTCGAGGCCGAGGGGGGAGCGGTACTGAGGAACGGGTGGGGATGAAGCCATCACTCCTCCACCCTGAGCCAGCCTCCACAGCAGCTGCTCCAAGTCTGCCAGCTCCTCTGGGATAAACAGACCTCTCCTGGAGGAAACACACAGACATAAACCAAAGAACAAAGTGAGATACTGAGAAACTCAAAGGTGTTTTTCCACCTGTGAGGTTAAGCCTATATTTAAAGTTCTTAAAACAAGGAATCTGTTTGTTAGAGACTCTAAAGCAGCAAGAAGTGACTGTACACATGCATGTTTTTAAGGGTGTTAATATATACTTGAAGACTTGTTTCTGAGCTGTTACTTAGACAGACTAAGTCAGACAATCGCCACCTGTGGAATGATGAACAGTCACAGTGGTGAAAATGTGCTGCTGTACCTGGCCAGCAGGTCCAGGATGTTCTCCCTCATGTAGGTGCTGCAGACTGTGTTGTTATTGACCAGCTCTGGGGTTAACTCAGGCCACTCAGAGCTTCCAGAGGTCTCCTTGTGCTGGATCCAGGCGATAACCCGAAGCTGGTCGTGCAGGGAGGTCAGGTAACGCCACAACAATGCCGAGTCACAGGAAGTCAACTCTGATAAAGCAAAAACACACTTTATAATTTACAATTATAAAATCTTCCAAACAAGCTTTCAGGAACCACGGTGAGATCTCTGCTGTCTTTTTGTTTTAATGATCAGAGGGTTGTTGGAGTCCCTCTATGATGTAGTGTTCTACCTGTGTGCTGCAGTCTGGACAGGAGGACAGCGTTCTGGCAGCTCTGGTCCCAGTTCCTCACCCAGTCCAGTCTGAGGTTCCTCCAGAGCCCACCCTCCTCCTCCTCAGATCTCCTCTGTCCCGCAAGCTCCTCCAGAACCTTCTCACCTTCACCTGCCTCCTTACGGACCATCTGAGTGACTCTGTAGAGAAGGAGCAAAGAGAGACTGAGTACGAGGAGAACACAGAGACTTGACCTCGGTTCTACTTAAAACATCACAAAGGCAAGATGAGACAAATGAGAGTTATCTGGAATTAAAAAGAGGAAGCTGAAAGGGAAGAAAGGCGAGTTTATAAAAGACGAATACATTTGGAGGGGTTAAAAATGAGGCACAGGGAAGTTAGACGTGGAGAAAGAGCTGTTTTTTCAAGGAGGTACGAAGAAGATTGAGAGGAGGGAAGATGTGCAACACTGCAAAATATAATACACCATCTCAAACTGAGTTTCTGACAAGATTAAAAGGCGATAATGTTATGATATTAACTGAGTTATGAGTATATGATGCAATGTGTTCCTTAATGCGATCTTAACCACATCTTTTGATACTGTGCGGTCATGTTGGTCGACTTTTACTGTAGGAGAAAACCAGATCTGCAGTTTTATTTTATCCCAGAAGACACAAATAATTCTGAGAAACCAGCAAAGTTGGGCAGTAGATGGCCATCAACACGCCCCGAGTTTGAAAAGAAGCAGGCAGTACTATAGACATGGATGCTAAGCAATGTACTGCTGTAGACAAGGGCAGCATCTAAAATAGTGCTGCACGATTTGGGAAAAATGTGCGACTGCGATTATGGTGGACAATATCGCGATTTGCGATTGCGATTACAATATAATTACAATAAAATGTAAGAAATAAATGATATCATGAGTCTTTTTGCTTGATTCAGTGTTTCCCCTACATTATATTAGGGGGGCACTGACCTGACAGTTATTGTTATGGACAGACAGTGAGTCAGTGACCATCAACAGACTGAGCACAGTCAAACTCGCTGCTCACACAGCAGCGCAGCACGGAATTGTACACACAGCTGAGCAAGCATATGTTGCGTTCAGGCGTTGTCACGTAAATGACAAATTCCAGTGTCATAGCACGACACAGCAGCATGTCAAGTGGGCCGAACCCGAGCAAAATTGCTCAATTTTTCATTTGTTACAGAGTCCATGATTTCCCTGTGACACTTACAAATGTTTGCTGAACTGTGCTTGGATGTTGTTTTATGAGGCTCTGGTGGCTTTCAGTTGTCTCTCTGTCTTTAACGTTACACGGCTCGGCTTTCTCTTGCATGCAGTCTTCCTACTTTTCCCTGTGCTGTGCTGTCTCAACTGTTGATATAGATTAGTCGTGTTGCCGCGGGACGTGGCGACTTTAACTTTTAAACTTTTACACAGCACGTCTTTCAGGTACAGCGACGTTGGACAGAAAGACTCACTGTGTAGAAGTTTAAAAGTTGAAGTCGCCACGTCCCGTCTCAAGTGCTGATATAGATTGGTCATGTTGCTGCGGGACGTGGCGACTTTAACTTTTACGCTTACACAGCACGTCTTTCTGTTCAACGTCGCCGTACCCGAATCCAAAGTATCGCCATGTAACAGATGTTTTTTTCGCCACCAACTCAGCCTGTTCATGGTCGAGCTCATGCTCTTCTCCAGCATCTGTGTTGGTCACTGCTGCACGCTGGCTGCACGCACCAGGATAGCTTGTGGGCGTGATGTCAACAAACTCCACACACTACAGGAGAGGCAGTCACGTTCACAGGCACACACGTTAATATTTATTTAGCCTACATTAAATCGCAAATCGCAGCCTTTTATGCGGTTATGTAATTGCACAGCCTGACATCGCGATTGCGATTGCGATTAGATTAATCGTGCAGCACTAATCTAAATGCACTTTCATTCATTCCTTCATTTTCCCTAACCACTTATCCTGTTGTAAGTCATAGGGGGGCTGGCACCTATCCCAGCTGACATTGGGGGGAGGGTAGTAGAGGCGGAGTACACCCTTGCCAGACTATCACAGGGATGACACATACAGTACGTTTAGAGCTAAGCCCATAGCTTGGCTAATCAGTCAAGTTGAACTTCTGATCTTGTCTGAGTATACAAGCAGAAAATCAAATTTCTGACCAAGTACGTCTGACTCTACCTCGATAGGCGGCACAGTGTCCTTTTTAATATCGTGCATATTGAACAAGTTCCGGTTCTTATTCAGAAACTCTGTAAATAAATCCGCTTTTTCTCGTTTTCCTTCCATCCATAAACTTCAAAATGTTTAGCTCTGTTAGCTGTCGGAGCATGAATGTAGTTTCCTCGTCCATCCAGAAGTGCGTTCCGGGAGTTACTGCACTGCTGCTACATCATCTCCTTCTTCTTCCAGCTGAAGGCCCACAAAAGAAAAAGTGGTGCATACGCAGAACACCGAGTGGATACATGCAATTTGATTTTCAATTGAATTATCTAGGTGTGTTAGTCGATATATAGATAGTCCAATTTCAGTCAGACTAAGCTATTTATAATTTAGAGTCACCAATTAACCTGCGTGTCTTTGGACTGTTGGAGTAAAGCTAAGCTCAGCTATGCTAAGCAAAGCTAAGCTAAGCTAAGCTAAGCTAAGCTAAGCTAAGCTAGGCTAAGCTAAGCTAAGCTAAGGTAAGCTAAGATAAGATACACCTTTATTGATCCCACAATTGAGAAATTCCAGTGTTGCAGTCAAGGGTAAAGAGTAAGATTAAAGATTTCAAAATGTAAAAACTTAAAAAAGCCAGAGTACCCAGAGAAAACCCACGCTGACATCATGTAAACTCTGCACAGAAGGGCTTCCCCACCCTGGGTTTGAACCAGGAACCCTCTTGCTGTGAGGTGACAGTGCTAACCACTGCACCTAAAAAAAAAAAAAAAATCAACATCAGTTTAGGTGTATGCTATATTAAGAATATTTTCACTGCTTTACCTTACCATCAGTCAGCCCTTTCCAAAGGGAGACTAAAGTTATTATCTACACTTTCCTCAAACCAAGACTCCATTGACATAAACAGTCACTTCACCTTGCTGAACACTGAAGCTGCTGGTCTACAGCTGCCTTGATTGGTTAGTTAGTTTGTGTGATTGTGGGGCTTTGGTGAAGCCAAACTCACCCTTTAAAACACCAAAGTCACACAATAAGCCAAACTAACTAACTGAAAGAGGCAGCGGTAAACGATTAACTCCCTTGTCCAGCAAATAAAATAACTGTTTTTTAAAAGGAGTCTGGTAACGTTGAAAAACAGCTTCAGTTCTCTGACAGAAAGGTTGCCTGATGGCATGGTAAAAAAAATTCTAAATATAGAGTACACTTAAACTGATATTGATTTTTTCAGGTGTCTATGTTTTGCTGCTGTCCCCGTCAACAGCAGTACATTGCTTCGCTCTCATGTCTGTACTCCAGCCTGCTTTTCCAAACTGAGGGTGTGCCAAACGCCATCCTCTGTGAGTAATACACTGACTGTGGATAGGTAACTCATGCAATCCAAGTTTTCATTGTTAGTGCAAGAGTCTGCCATTCCCATACTGGATTCAGATTGCCCTCACATGCACAAGGGATTCACAGCAAATGAGGCAACAAGTGATCCAGAGTATTTTTGTCTTATTGATATCAGCCTCACTGCTGATTTAGTGCCACTTTAATTTACTGCTGATACTAACTAAACATTTCCTGCTGCTGCTTCACATTAGAAGTGTTTGTCAGATAGTTTCCTGTGCCGCCCCTGGATGATGAAAAATCTGAATTTACAAGCAAATGAGGAGTAAATTAAACACAGAGGCATGATAGCAAAAACACTGCACTGACAAGGAAAAGTGTACCTTTGTGATGAGGTGTGTGCAGGGCAGCGGGACGCAGGCAGTGATCCCAACCTCTCCATCTCCCTTATGAAGGCCATACTCTGCATCTCCTCCTCTGGGAAATTACTCTGCCCTGACAGCTCCTCCACCTGAGCAATCAAAATCAGAGGCCTCAAAGACTTGCAAAGAAGGCAGCAATGACACTGTCAGGTGGGAAGTACATTGTTGATGGTCTTGTTTACTGTAAACTCACCACAAACTCTCTGAGGTCCTTGTCGTCGGTGTAGAGGCAGATACTGTGGAGCTGCTTCTTCACACTGAAGCCCTGAAAACACAAGAACAGTTTAATATTTGACTACACAAATAAAAAGCTTCTGTCAATCTCACTTTCTCTGGATTTTAAAGAGTTAGCATGATTAGCATGTACATGTAGCCCACAAGAAAATGGGCAGTTTGACTGTTTCCTATACCGAGGTGTTCTCACCATGTTGATGAGGAGCGTGTTGGCGGTCTGCAGGTCTCTGTCCTGCAGACAGGAGAACACCTGACGCAGACCCTCCATCCTCAGAGCTGATAGACGATGCTCTGGCCGGCCCCGCCTCCTCAGGACAGCCTGAGCTCTGGGGATCTGATTGGTCAGGATGGATTGACGGACCACTTCCTGTAGCACACATTTACACACACAGGGTTATGAGGCTTTAAAGGACACACTGATGCACATTTACATTTTTCTGGGTTCCTGGCCCTTAATAGGAGGAAAAAAATATTAAATTTTGTGACTCTGTGATCAGGAAACATCACCTCTGTGGGCAGCTGGTCCCACTCGTCTCTCTGAGCCTCCACCTGAGCAGAATCCGTAGAGGCTGTGCTGGAGGTTTCACCCCCTACTGGCCAGGGGTACCTCTTCATGTAGCTTCTCAATTTGGTGACATACCGGTCCAGAACGTCAACGCAGCTCCGCACGCCTGCGTCCTCATCTGCAGACACAACAGAGAGGCTTCAACTCTCAGAAAATAAGAACATCTGAACTAAACATCTACAGCTCATGATGTGTGTTGCACAGGGCAGAGGCGCGTTTGTCTGTTGTCTTACGGTGTGTTTTGGACAGGACCGAGCGGATCTGTGTGTTGACAAAGCTCATGGTGATGTTTAGCAGCTGTTCGGAGAACTGTCGGCTCTGAGCTTCACTGTGTGAATCTCTGACAGCTGAACACAGCAGGTCCAACGCAGGACACAACTCCTGGACAGCTGGTAGCAATACAAATACAATACACACAGCTTTATACACAACAATATGTATGAAACTGCAAAGAGTGAAGCCACTATTTGAATAATTTGTACTTGATCGTGCAGCAAAAAATACAACACATGCATTTAAACTGAAAGATTACAAAATTGGAGTAAGTAATCATGATCCAAAAAACTCAAATTTTTATTTATGAGGTCGGTGCACATACTGTCTGTCAGGCTCCGTGTGGAGGCTGCTGGCTGATCGGCAGCAGGGGTCAGGATGTTTTCTTTACTCTTTAGGTAGAAATCCACAGTGTCCAGCTGACGGTTCTTCAGTCCAGCCTGCAAAACAAAAACAGCTTTAAAAGACACAGTACAGAGACTGCTTCGATCCAAACAACATCTGTGGGTCATCCAGATGTCATGGTGATAACGTACAGTACAGGCCAAAAGTTTGGACACACCTTCTCATTCAATGCGTTTTCTTTATTTTCATGACTATTTACATTGTAGATTCTCACTGAAGGCATTAAAACTATGAATGAACACATGTGGAGTTATGTACTTAACAAAAAAGGTGAAATAACTGAAAACATGTTTTATATTCTAGTTTCTTCAAAATAGCCACCCTTTGCTCTGATTACTGCTTTGCACACTCTTGGCATTCTCTCCATGAGCTTCAAGAGGTAGTCACCTGAAATGGTTTCCACTTCACAGGTGTGCCTTATCAGGGTTAATTAGTGGAATTTCTTGCTTTATCAATGGGGTTGGGACCATCAGTTGTGTTGTGCAGAAGTCAGGTTAATACACAACCGACAGCCCTATTGGACAACTGTTAAAATTCATATTATGGCAAGAACCAATCAGCTAACTAAAGAAAAACGAGTGGCCATCATTACTTTAAGAAATGAAGGTCAGTCAGTCCGGAAAATTGCAAAAACTTTAAATGTGTCCCCAAGTGGAGTCGCAAAAACCATCAAGCGCTACAGCGAAACTGGCACACATGAGGACCGACCCAGGAAAGGAAGACCAAGAGTCACCTCTGCTTCTGAGGATAAGTTCATCCGAGTCACCAGCCTCAGAAATGGCAAGTTAACAGCAGCTCAGATCAGAGACCAGATGAATGCCACACAGAGTTCTAGCAGCAGACCCATCTCTAGAACAACTGTTAAGAGGAGACTGCAAATCAGGCCTTCATGGTCAAATAGCTGCTAGGAAACCACTGCTAAGGAGAGGCAACAAGCAGAAGAGATTTGTTTGGGCCAAGAAACACAAGGAATGGACATTAGACCAGTGGAAATCTGTGCTTTGGTCTGATGAGTCCAAATTTGAGATCTTTGGTTCCAACCGCCGTGTCTTTGTGAGACGCAGAAAAGGTGAACGGATGGATTCCACACGCCTGGTTCCCACTGTGAAGCATGGAGGAGGAGGTGTGATGGTGTGGGGGTGTTTTGCTGGTGACACTGTTGGGGATTTATTCAAAATTGAAGGCACACTGAACCAGCATGGCTACCACAGCATCCTGCAGCGACATGCCATCCCATCCGGTTTGCGTTTCGTTGGACGATCATTTATTTTTCAACAGGACAATGACCCCAAACACACCTCCAGGCTGTGTAAGGGCTATTTGACCAAGAAGGAGAGTGATGGAGTGCTGCGGCAGATGACCTGGCCTCCACAGTCACCGGACCTGAACCCAATGGAGATGGTTTGGGGTGAGCTGGACCGCAGAGTGAAGGCAAAGGGGCCAACAAGTGCTAAACACCTCTGGGAACTCCTTCAAGACTGTTGGAAAACCATTTCAGGTGACTACCTCTTGAAGCTCATGGAGAGAATGCCAAGAGTGTGCAAAGCAGTAATCAGAGCAAAGGGTGGCTATTTTGAAGAAACTAGAATATAAAACATGTTTTCAGTTATTTCACCTTTTTTTTGTTAAGTACATAACTCCACATGTGTTCATTCATAGTTTTGATGCCTTCAGTGAGAATCTACAATGTAAACAGTCATGAAAATAAAGAAAACGCATTGAATGAGAAGGTGTGTCCAAACTTTTGGCCTGTACTGTAAGTAAGAGATCTGTGGCATGCCAGGAGAGGTAAGTGTCGCTCCTACCTGCAGGGAGTGGATGGGAATGGAGCAGCGCCCCCAGCTGTTGAGGTGGCACACTGCGTCTACTGTTGCTGCGCTGCCAAACAACATCAACTTGCTGAGCAAGTCCTGCTGTGACACTGAGAACAAGACCTGGAACACACCAGACTCTGGAGACAGAGAGACAGAGAGAGAGTCAGTCTGATGTAAAGTTAACTTTTTCCTTGTGTTTGTGTGTTGACAAAAAAATGAGTGTAGTCCCTGCTGGCTTCTAGTTTTCTTTCAAACAGAGATGACACATCTTGAGACAGAGGAGCACTCAAAAGGCAGATAATTGCAATCGAATACACTAAAGTCTTGTCAGTGTGACAACTGAGTACAACTTTATTTCTGTGTATCAGAAGAAAAGTATGTTTTTTTTTACAAACTAAATCAAATTATTGTATTTTTGTCCACCAGTCTTCACGGTTATGAAAACATTTTTGACCAAATTTCCTTGCTGGGATCTGACAATGCAGCAACAGGACAAGAAACGTACACAGTCAGACAGTTTAACAGGTTGTAAACAAATCAACAATTTTATCAAAATTAGTTAGGAGACAAAACAAGGTAGGAAAGAACCCAGTGTGTCCATTGTGAAGTGAAGATCTGTTTGGAACTTGTATTCCTGCTTTGTTGGACTGTTGTAGAGATATCATGGCACCTCAAGATCTAGATGAACTTGATATTTAAACTGGTACTACAACCAATGGGGATACTATATTCAAAATTATGAAAATAAAAAGTCAATTTTTCTTTCATGAATCTCCTCTCACTCTTTAACAATAAAAGTACTGTGTCTGACTTACTCTTCAGCAGCAGCCTGTGCTGTCTCTCTCCACAGAGCTGAACAGGAGCCGCCTCACCATCTGCCTGGTGGAAGCTCACCCTCCCAGACTGTATATCCCATAAGGCCACTGTGGTCTGTCTGTTGCCAGGGGAGACGAAGGTCAGCTGGGCGGAGAACTCGGACACAGTGAGCAGAGACGAAGTGGAAGACTCAGGGACAGAGAAGACAACAGTCGCCCCACCGCGAGGCGCTCTGCTGTGGGCAAAGGGCGAAGCCTGGTTGGACTCCAGGTGTTGAAGGGAGGAGGACCAGGAGGTCCTGGCAGGCTGGGACGAGGAGGAGGAGGAGGGAGGAGCTGCAGGCTGCTGGGCTTTGTTGTACATGGAGGCCAGACGAGCTTCCCAGGAGCTAGAGAGAAGTTACGAGTTTAGGGATACAGTTCAAAAGGTTTAGAGGTGAAGAAATAAAATTAAGTGCAGAAAACTTCATGAACTAAAAGTCATTTTGACCATTTAACCATTTATTTGTGTTAGTGTGAAATAATTTAAATACTTTAGGGCTGGAAACTGATAATTGTCTTCATTAATTAATAATTCACCAATTGTTTTCTTGATTTGTTCTATAAAATTGCTAAAATGGTGAAAAAAAGACCCTCATAAATTCTCAGACACCAAAGTGGCAACTTAAAAATGTTTGTTTTGACTGACCGACACTCTAAAACCTAAAAGATATTTACTACAAGGGTACTATTATATAAGACAAATCAAAAGCCATGAAGCCTCTAAATATGCACATTGAACCAGTGAACATATGGCACTGAAACCACTAATCAGTTATTAAAATACTTGGTGATTTTTCTTAAGTTGGTCACTTTAAAGTTCTGTATGTAACTTTAAAAAAAACAACAGCAAAAAAACATTGTTAGTGACACATCTGCCTGAGGCATGTAGAGTAGCGAAGTTACAGCTAGCTAGCTAACCTTAGCTCAGTTTACTGTTAGCTTATTGGCTGCCCCTGCATTGCTCTTGTGTAGTAGAAAGCACTTTGAACTGTTATTACATCATTTATTGTTGGCTAAATCAATGACACAAAATATAAGTTAGCATCATGGATCATATTAGCTGGGAAAGTAATTTATCAAGCTAGCCAACTGACATATCCATTGCTACTACTTTGCTAGCTGTAAGCAAGCTAAGGTAGCCAGCAAGCTGTAACTAAGCTACGCTGAATGTCAGTTGCTTTGTAATGTTAACTGATAAAGTAATGTTAATCATTTATAAAAACGCAACCCTGCTAATTCATCAGCCAGATTAGCCCTGGAGTCTGAATGAATTCACTGACATTAATCACTCAAGGCAGTATTTTGCTACTTGAGCTAACTAGCAATTCCTCCATGTTAGCAAACAAGCTAACATTAGCTAGCTAAAACCATTACATCACTATATTTACATCAGTGTTTCCTCTAATATTAGGATTTCTTTTCAGCACTGGGGAGCACCGAAATTATATGTGGCACTGACTTTGATAATTGACTGTTTATCCAACCACAAAAAGCACATCTAGCTAACACAGCCCGCGGGCCCTCCACCTCACTCACCCCACGAGGACACTTCTTCAGGGTATTTCCTGGTTCAAAATGAGGCAGAGGTGGTATCATCCTAATTAAGTGCACACATTTGCATGTGTACCGTGGCTTCAACGGGCTCAAGGACACACTTCTTCACAAACAAAGTATTTCAGGAGTTCTAATTATTATAAGTTACATGTGTGTAAAGTGATTTTGGTGACACTACATAAAAGAGTGATTTTTTTTTTTCCAATAAAAAGTTATTAGAAAGGACATTTTTCCAAGTTAGGTGTCCAGGAGGCCATTGGTGTGTGGGGTGATTTTGGGGACACTACACTGTTTATGTTCGTTTACGATCACTTCTATCGCCAAAGGTGTCGGTTCCTTGCTCATTTGAGCGAAACGGAGGAGGAGAAACGGCACAGATGCTATTATACTTTTTATTTTACGTTATCTGTGTGTTTGGAAACGTATTTTGTATTGATTTAGTCTTGCACTTGAAACTAGCTGTTAGAATGGCTGCCAATAATGCGTTAACATTAGCAGATTTAACGTTAACATTGGGGCAATCCCTTGCTATAATACTCTATTTGGCCCTTCTCTAACGTTACAGAGACCAGACCAGCTATCCGAAGGCATCTGACCACCAGCTTATGAGCATGACCCAGTCAGCCAAATGTGAACAGCTGACTACAAGTTTACACTTGTAGCCTAGAGTTAGTTTAAGTTTAAGTTGATTTACTTTATTAATCCCCCTGAGGGGAAATTCAATGTTTTCACTCTTGCTTGTCAATTACACACAGGTCCGAAAGACACACACACGTGCACAAACAGGACCTATACATGCACAAAGTGGAGAGATGTCAGAGTGAGGGGACTGCCCTTGGTCAGGCGCCCCGAGCGGCTGGGGGGTTCGGTGCCTTGCTCAAGGGCACCTCGGCAGTGCCCAGGAGGTGAACTGGCACCTCTCCAGCCACCAGTCCACTCTCCATATTTTGGTCCGGACGGGGACTCAAACAGGCGACCCTCCAGTTCCCAACCCAAGTCCCTATGGACTGAGCCACTGCCGCATCTATCGGGGCTGCCATTGTTGTTTAGAGGGCTGTGTGACATCAGAGAGCATGACTGGGAGTACATCGATCTGGTACGAGTTCACAGGTGGTAAGTTATGGGTTTGACTGCCGTTCCAGTGCACTTTCACGGGACGAAGGTTGTAAAAACACGGTTTACGGGTTGCCTGGAACGCGCCATAAGCTACGCAGCATGTTGGCTGCTTCATAGCATTAGCTGATCACGTAATTTGCACGTTTAGAATTCATCCAGAGTCCTTTACATTAAAGTCAGTCTACAGGCTCTTATAAGCGACTGAGAACGTTATAGATGGGTCTCATTTTTTACGTTAGGTTACAACCCGTTATCCCATTGGCATTAAAAAACAATTAATACATGTAAAATGTACAGTACCTTTAATCCACTAATTATTGTATATCCCTCACTATCCTGAAGGATTAGGAGTCATAGGCTCTCTCCTAAACTTCAGTGGTAGAATTTACTGGTAAGAGCCAAAATGTCATTCTCTTAATTGTGGCAACTGTATTTAGGCACTCAAACAATAGTTTTTAGTGCATTAATTCAACCAAAGCACAGAGACTTGAGAATAATGTTTGATAATTTTGTTGACACTTTTAATTTTGTATAATCAGGGTATATGCAGGAATCCTGAGGTTAATTTCAATACCTTTTTAAGACTTTTTTAAGACCTTCCAAAAAAACCTTAAGACCTCATCACCACTTCAAGCTGTCGTTAGCAGCAACGCATCTTTAACTTTTTTTTTTTTTTTTTAAACTATATTTTTTGGGGCTTTTTAGCCTTTAATGTATAGGACAGACAAGTGTGAAAGGGGGAGAGAGAGAGAGGGAGTGACATGCAGCAAAGGGCCACAGGCTGGAGTCGAAGATGAGAAGGAATAAAGCTTGAAAGAATAAATTAAACCAAAGGCAGGTTTATTAAAATACACCTTAGGTCATAACAAGTGACACAGCTCTACAGCTCAACATCAGCTATTCAAGGCCAACTTGCTGAAAACAACAATAACTTGGTGAAATTACAATATTACAGCAGTATTTGCAATAGGCCTCCCGGTTGTTACCTTCGACCGTCTTTAGCCAATCTTTAAACTCCGGCATCTCCAGCCAGGAGTCAGCAAACTTGCATTTCCCCATTTTTATTGCCTTTTGCTCCTCTGTTTGGCACCTGGACGTGCGCCGTCGCATGATGTCGCACAGGTACGTGCAGGGCCCCGAGTGGCAGTCCAAATGTGCCTACCTACACATGGTTGTTTGTAATAGTCGCGAGGAGGAAAATAAATTATACATTCATGGATACTTTTTGTCAAAGCTTGAATGCCAAGAAAATTTAATACTTCATAAAATCGTGATTAAGACTTTTTAATACTTTTTAAGGGCCTTAATTTTCCGACATTTGATTTATCAACTTTTAATATTTTTTAAGACCCCGCAGACACCCTGATAATTGTAATCAGCAGACATTGATCAAATAGTGGCAGTTATCTCTGGAGTCTCTAAAATTAAAGTGTCAGTGGAGATCAGTAGTTTACCGGTCAGTACTGAAGGTCGATCCGAGGGCGGCAAGGCTGCAGTTGGAGCTCGACAGGCTGTCCTGGTCTCCTGGGTGCTGGGGGCGGGTGGAGGGGCAGGAGGGGGGAGCTGCACACAGCAGGTGGTCTGGATACAAACTGGAAGACAGGAGTTTGTTTTGTTTCATCTGTGAACAGAGTCTCTCTCAGGCGCCGTGCCTGATTAACTTGCAGATGAATCGAGCTGTTCTCATGTGTAAATCAGTTTAATGTTCCTCCAGCTGAATCAGGAACATTCCCATCAGAACATTTAGAGACAAATTAGGCAGAAAAGACATACAGGCAGTGAGCCATGTCTCTGCGGGATCACAATCTCCAATCAGGATCTGAACTGTTCAGTAGGCAAATCGTTCCCGTGTGCAGAGTTATCTGTTGAACTTGCTTTCACTCTGTACTCACAATTACTACTTGTATCCTCATTTTGAAAGGCATTTATGTTGTATTGTTTCAGTTGAGGCGTTGATTAACACGAGATGACACTTTTGATAAAAACAGGAACTGAAAATGGAAAAAAAAAAAACAGAAGACAAAATAACAAACTGCCCAAAACCGAGGAGCTTCCTACTTATTTTCCTGCATCTGTACCTGAAGTAGTGGTTGAGGTCGATGGCGACGGCGGTGTGAGACTGAGTGATGGCTACAGCTGTACTGAGATCAGCTGACACCTGGAGGAGGCAGAAGGAGGAAGAGGAGGAGAAGGAGGAAGAAGTAGAGATGAGGTCGTCCTCTGCCTGGACAGAAGCCCGGTAAGCAGGGAGGTCGATGCTGGCCAGCAGACTGCCGTCAGTGATGTTATATACAGCTGGAGGTCACCATTAAAGAAGAGACTGATGGGATCAAAGAGTTTAGTAAGAGAGACTTGATGAAGGGTTAGTTTAGATTTAACCTACCATGAAGGTTCATGAAGGACCACGAATTGAGGCTAAACAAACATAGGCATGCGGGGATCAGTCCTAAGGCTGTTAAACGGTTGAGAATTTTTTTTTTTTTTTTTATATCAAATCAAATCAGTGTGTCCATGTAGAGGGCCACCAATTTGTCGGTTTTTTTTGTTTTTTTTTTGAGATAATTTAAGGCGTCCCACAGGGTTCCACTCTGGGACCCATTTTTTTTCTCTATTTTCATAAATGATTTGGACATTCAAGCAAAAATACATTTCTATGCTGATGATACTGTTATTTATATACATGTATCCACTTTAGTACAGTCAGTGCAAGAGCTTCAGATCACATTTCAGTCAATACAAACTGCTTTGCTGGGTTTAAAATTGCTTTTAAATGCTCAGAAAATGATGTCTACTCTATGCCCTTCTTCCGAGCTAGCTTACAGTTTCATCATGATTGTAGCATTGGCATGTCTGATGGGAAAGTCACTGAAATGGTACCTTTGTACAAGTACTTGGGTAAATGGATAGATGACAAGCTTCTATCTAATGTACATATTGCTAATCAAATTAGAAAGCCCAAAGAGAAGACTGAATTCAATTTTAGAAATAAATCTTGCTTTACTTTCAATGCTAAAAAAGTTTTGGCAGCCTCCATTTTTCGGAGCTCTGAATCTGTGGACCGTGCATCCTTATGTTTCATCACAAATGTTCCTTACTCACCATTGTATTCTTCATGATTTAGTGGGTTGGACATCACTGACCATTGACCACTCGCAGACCACAGCATTGGTATATTTTCATCAGCAAAGTGATTCTAGGTAAACCTTTAGCCTACCTCTGTACCATTCTCTGTCTTAGCTCTAGTAGTTACCAGATACACTTGTCCAAGTGGTTGCTTTTTAAATTACACAGGGTTTTTACAGATCTGGGGAAAACTGCATTCTCCTACTATACACCTTGGGTATGGAGTAATCTGCAAAACGATTTAAATTTAGAAACATGGCTGCAAAGTCTTGGTCAGGTGAGGATACATATGATTCCAGTGGAGCTGAGGATGAAGAGGGTATCTCTGCAGACACAGTGGTGGACAGCATTGTGTCTGTTGCTGTCAGTCAGCTGGATGTTGCAGCAGGACAATGTCTGTGGCTGCTCCTCTGTCTGCTGCCACTGCAGCTGCAGCAGCCAATCAGAGTTCAGCAGCACGCAGCAGCAGCCAGCAGTAAATGACAACACACGCACTGACTGCAGCTCACACACACCTGAAAATAAAAACGTCATCAGTAATATTATATTCATACATTAGTAGTATATATGGCCATGATTTAGGGTCTTCAGTCTTCAGTCAGTTTGATGATGGCAGGCTGGTTGTGGTACTCACTCTGATCCTGCTCTTTGACAGTCTCTAACAAGCCACCTGCAGGACACTCAGAGACACAGTTCAGAGAAATGGAGACTGATCGCTCTGCTTCAACCTCCAGCAGCTTCAGGTCACACTGAGATCCAACAGCCAGCAGTCTGAAGCTGCTGACACCACGACTGTGGACGGTGACGTCCTCCCAGGAAAAGCTAGAAGGAGGAAAACATTTGACAAGTATGATTTGTTTCTTTGACTTTAAGTTGGAGGCAAACTATTGTCATTTTATGCTGTAAAATTCAGATTTCCCTTCACTGATCTGTTGACACAGTTGGTACAATATCTATAGAGCTGTTCTTCATAGCATCATACTGTCATTAATGACCCCTGTCTTCATTTTTTACTGTTTACATTATTTGAATATGTTTTGAGTGACATCATCTGTATACATTTTGATCTCATAGTTGTCCAATTATGGAATGTGACTGTGCTTCCTCTATTAGGGGCTGTCTTCAGAATGAGTCCCAAAAAGCAGCACATGTGCCACTTGTAGTGTACTATATGTTGCTGAGCCCTGTAGCTCCACAATAACAGTCTAACTTTGATTTATTGTCCTAACTTTGTGGCTTATTCATAAGTTTCTTACATTTCAGATTGTGAGAGGTGGGTGTAGCACCCTTTTGGGGTCACTGCTATGATCTCTTTTCCATGAGTTCGTTATTTTGCGGCTGTGTCACTGCTTTGGTGGACTTAATATCTTTTTATTTTCTAATATAACTTTATTGCAGTGAATCTACAGACTGAAAGAACGACCGATGTCAGTGTCAACCCACGTCAGAGGTAGTAAGCCATACAGCGGTGAATCAAGAGGAGGATGTGATGAATGAGCAGGGGTGGAATATACCTAACTGCATTTACTCAAGTACTGTCAGTACTGTAAGTACAAATTTCAGGTACTTGTACTAATGCAACTTTATACTTCTATGCTACTCCACACTTTTGATGGCTTTACTTTACAGATGAGAGTTTTTCATCCCCTTCCTGCCCAGTGATAAACTGAAGGATAAAGTGTTCTTTTATGTGTTAAGAAAATTCTCCTCCTTCTGACGCTAAATAAACTCTTTAAAAACCCTCTTGGATCGGCTGGAAAATGCATCGTCACTAGGGGTGTGCCTGATCATCTTGTTCACGATAACACCGGCATGATTTGTGACATGATATGAAAAATTCATATCCTGATACTCACCATGTTTCGACTTGTTGACATACTGATGTCATACTGTTACCCATGGCAACAACAAGCATGGCTGAAGGCGGAATTATTTTAGTTTAGTTTTTACTGAATATCTTTTTGTTGTTCTTAAATAATTCTAAAATATTTTTTACTAATTTGTCATATTGTCAAAGATATTATTATTTCAAAAATACCCTGAAATATCGTGATATTATTTTAAGGCCATACTGTTCACCCCTTATCGTCACACAGCTGAAAACAGGTCTGTTTTTTTCTGACACCAAGAAAAGTTGACTTTTTAGAGATAAGTGGTTCACACAGGACAGCCCGCTACAAACAAATGGTGATCTTATATAATATGATGCATTGCTGTCGATTAAACCACCAAACACTAAACAAAGAAGTTAAAATGAGCACAACCTTACACAGCTACAGCAGTAAAATGACACATAGACATGAATGCATCTGTAATAGTAATCCAAAAACATCAGAAAGAAGGACACCATGGAACAGTTCACTGAACTACGTGTACTTTTACTTTTTAATGCAGGACTTTTACTTGTAATGGAGTATTTTCATGGTGTGATTCCCACAATAATCATCAGGCAAGTGACTCAGTAATTTTAGAAATTTAGAAAATAATTTCTTGTGAATAATAATAATAATAATAATTTCATATGTCTTTGGGTTGATGTATATGTGTCAGTCTGAGAACAGCCTGTACTCTGCACACAGGAAGGTGAAGTGAATTCAGACTCACTCTGTGTAACAACCGTCCACTGTGGCCGGAGGAGCCTCTGTGTCCGCCGGGTCCCAGACCACCAGCCGGCCCTGGACCCCCAGACATCCCAGCAGGGACCCTCCAGGGGCCAGTTCAGCTTTCTGGATGTCCGCTACGTCTCCACAGTGGTGGTTCTCCGGGATGACACACACCTCTATGGAGTTACCCTCCAGCCGCTCCTCCAACATCTTCACACGTTATATAGATACCGTATTAAACAGGCGGTGAGTTCAGATGTTCGTTAAGGAGACATGTCTGAAAGTTTAATCAGTTAAACGCCTCAAAACTGTGAATAAACCGACGGTGACGGGTGAGTTTGGGACATTTCTTCCTGTCATGTAAACAGCAGCTGAGTCTGGGTGATCACATGTCCTGTCTGCTGTCAGCTGACCAAATCTGACCAATAGAGACACGACTTTAAAAGTCCACTTAATCGAAAGACGATGTTGGTGTACTGTGAGGAAATGTTTTAAATAAGCGGAAATAATCATTATTCATTTGTTTTTGGCATTACATACATACATTTTATATTTAAATTAAGCAATAAAAAGCTTTTACATTTGTTTTCCATTCAATAATCTAGTTATCCCATGTTGTTTTAATGTCATTATTTGTTAAATTAGTAATTTATTATTGTAGGCCTATTTATATTTTTTGTTTGTGTGTCTGGCACTTTGTTCTCAAAATTTTACATTTCATTCAATAAGGATTTATTTAGAAAAAATTATGTCAGTTATTATATCAAACTCCTCTTCGATTACATGTTTTTTTTTCTTTAAATAACTCAATGAAATGCTTGTGATTACTTTTGGTTCCTAAACAACAAACAACAATAATACAGTAAAAGAATCGTTACCGATACATGGAATTAAAAATCCATGCCCTTACACCAAAGGTTTATTAAAATGATAATAATAATAATAATAATAATAATAATAATACAGAGTATTGGTTTGAAATGAATGATGTATAATTGTATTTATTTGTAAATTAATTAGTTTGCTTGTTCGTTTGTTTGTCTGGCATTTTGTTCTCAGACTTTTTAAAGAAAAACTAAGTATTTATTATTTTATTTATCTTTTTTGTTTGTTTGTTTGTTTGTCTAGTATTTTGTTGTCAGAATTGTACATAATTTCATTTAATAAACATTTATTGGGAAAAAAAATGATGTCAAATGTCATTTTCTATATATAACACACGTTAGATCATGTTTTTTTTTTTCTTTGAATAACTCAACAAAATGCTTGTATTACTTTCGGTAACTGAACAACCAACAACAATAATACAGTGAAAGAAATTTAAAAGATCATACCCTTACACCAGAGGTGTAAGAAAATACAATTTAATAAGAAAAACTACAGCATAGTGGGTTGAAATTAATTATTTATCATTGTGTTTATTGGTTTGTCTGGCATGTTGTCCTCTGAATTGTACATATTTTTATTGAATAAAAAAATATTAATGAAAAAATGATATCAAATGTCATTTTCTATATTAAGAGAGAAGCGCAATAGATGGATAAAACTAAAAATTCACACCCTTACACCAAAGGTCTATTCCAATAAGAATAAATATAACAGTTTTATTTATTTATTTATTATTTACATATAATTATAAACAATTTATCATTTTATACAACAGCCAAATTAATAAAAAATGAATTTAAGTTATTTTTGTAGTTAATAGATCTGATATATTATATTTTATTTTAAAGGTCTACCAAAAAATAAGTCAAATTTAAGTGTTTTTGTGCTCATCCACACATTTCAAATTATATTTATAGGAAAAAAATGTTGAAAAAACAACTAAGCCTCCACCAATTTTGTTTGTGATATTTGGCTTTATAAATTAAATTGAATTGAATTTAAAAAAGTACTAATTTAATTCACATTTTATAATATCACATACATCTGACAATTTAAGCGAAGTAGAATCACAGTTTGGTCGTGTATCGATTACTTTTCCCTGACCACAAAATATAGGAAGCGGAAGTCAAACGAATTTACTCATTGGCTGCAACACAACCCGTTGATCTCTATACAATCTTACATACAGAGTGAACCTCATATTTACTTCCGGATAATTTAAAGATCTGCTGAAGTCGCGCGCTGCTGTCACTTAACGCTTAACACTTCTGTTTTCCTGTCAAAGTCACCACTGTCCCGTCGGTCCTGTTTATTATGGCGTTTTCTAGAAAATGGAAATAGTGTTCAGCCTTGTGTCGTTAACTGCCACGAAGGTTTTACAGTTCACCGGACTTACCGCCAACAGGAATGAGCTGAGGACGAAGAAGATGGAGGAGAAAGCGTTAGAAGTGTACGGTGAGTGGAGCTCCCAGCGGGCCCAGCGTCACTGCTCTGTAACGTTAACGTTAGAGTTAGTTTGGTAAACTGGAGAGGTTTTATGATTTAGTGGTGGTAAGAGAGGTTTGTGAAGTAGTTAGCTAGTTATGGCAGGTTGCCCTAAGTGAAGGCAAAGTTAAATAGACGGTTTTTTGAATGGACTTTGGTGAGGTTAGTAAAACATGAGCAGTGATGGTGCAGGACTGGAGTAGATGATTGTCTAAATGGAGCTGGGTGTGTTTACAGTAAATTACATATATACTGTTTTTGGATTAGTGCTGGAACAGAGTTCACATAAATAGGTTTCTGACAGGACTTTGGCCTGATTAAAGTGAGTGGGACGGACCACATTTCTGGATTGAGTTTGGTGTGGTTGGAGAGAGCACAACATAGTTTGACCAGTATTGAACTGGGAGTCTTCCTTTAATGTTATTAAGCAATAGTATTAGGCAATAGTGATTTCCCATGACATACTGTTGTAAACTCTCCTATGTTGTCATAAAACCATTCAGTGTTTTTTGGAGACCCCTGAAACAGATCTGTACTAACAGTATTGTTTTATCAAACTGTATCAAGGATGTAGTTAAGTAGTTTTTGTCTCTGTGTAACAGAGTTAATACAGCAGTAACATGTGGAACCAAGTTGAATGTACATTTGTAATGTTAAGTATTAAAATTCCACAGAGTTTGGTTCAGGCGTTATCACCTGACATATTTAGGCCACTGTCCCCTTTTGCTGTTGTGTTCTGTGGGAGAGGGGCTGGAGTTTATATGTCGTGTGTGACGGAGGAATTTTTACCACCTGTTGTCAGGAATAAACAGAGATCGCCTCCACAGATATCCAAGGTCTGGGCCTCTTTATATCTCCACAGCGCAGATATCACTAAAGCAGTCTGGTCCAAAAATCATGAGGGGCGGGGAAAATTGATACAGCATGGTATCACAATGATACATGGATTACAAGTGCCAATATTATAAAAATGATTAATATACCAAGTGCAAATTAATCTTTTGGTACCCTACTGCAATAATAAAATCTGTTTATTTTTCAGTCCGGTAGATACATGTTACTGTGGTTAAAATGTAGTTAGTGAGGTGAACAGTCTAAAAACTTATTCGATAATAACATCTGTTTTATCAGATAAGATTTCTCCTTAATTTTCTGTTAAAATAAAGGCCAAAAAAACACAAACTTAAATGTACGAGCTTTCGTGTGGTTTCAGCCAGGTGTTGAATGAGATTAACAACAGTGTAAAATGTTTTCAAAAAGCAGCAATTACTACAAAAATATATTAAAGCATGAACACCCTAAAAGGCTGAGGACGTCTAAACCAGTTCCACTCATATCCATTTACATTATACTGTTATTTCCACCTGCAGTGTGTTTCTATATATGTTGTAGGCTATAAACTGTCAAACCAGTGTTTAGACTGATGGAATAAATGTCTCAGGATTAGGTTGCTTTAGTCTCTAGAGTTTTGGTTGGTCGTAGGAGTTCTGTAGGTTATAAATGTGACTGTATATTATCTGCACTGTCTTTGTCTCTGTTCATAAACACATTTTGAAATATAATTTGCTTCATGTCTGGGCCCCAGTTATCAAGCTTTCAGTGGCTTATCAGAGTGTTCCATTTCACATCTCCATTATTTCTTATGAATTCTACTTTTTCTTTATCCTTTTTTTTGTGAGTAAGTTTGTGAATTAAAGATAAGAATCACAATATATTGCAATTTTTGTTATCGCAATCCTAAGCGTATTGCAGAACAGCTGATGATTTCCACCCCATAAATTGTACAGTATTCTAAACTTTTAGTTTTATTTTATCTTTTACTTCCCATTAGTTCATCATTTAAGTTGTGATTGTTTCAGAAATGATCTCGGTCATTTGCAGAGTGAAACCAAAAAAGTGAACTTTCATTACGCAATGCATTTTTGATTTATTTTGGATTATTAAATTATGAAAGTAGAAAGATGGTTTCAGTTTAGATATGTTTTTATTTTATATTTTGTTAAGGTTTCTTGCAGGCTTTATGGTTTTGGCACTCATTTGTTACTTTCTGTTTTAATTTTAATCTTAGTTCCAGTAAACACCACCAGTTCTTGTTTCTTGCCCTCTGTCAGATGTGATCCGATCGATCCGTGACCCGGAGAAGCCCAACACCCTGGAGGAGCTGGACGTGGTGACGGAGAAATGTGTGGAGGTCCAGGAGCTCGGAGAAGACGAGTACCTCATCATTATCAAGTTCTCTCCAACCGTCCCTCACTGCTCTCTGGCCACTCTGATCGGTGAGTCACTCTCATGATAACACAACGGACGGGAACCAAAACAAAAGCAGCCAGGGTCTGAATGATCTCAACTTGTAAAGGCTGATCATATATTTTTTGTAACATTTCAAAAAAGGCTTTCACACATCCAGATGTCAGCAGGGATGTCGTACCTGTTTCTATTTTGAGTGTTCAGGGCAGTAGACAAAAAGCAGTAGACAGTGTAGAGAGGGTAAACAATGTCACATGCTTTGGTTCCAACAAAGTTCAGAAAATAAAGAAACAAAAAGGTTGTTTGTTGTATTTTTGGAGTTTCACTGTTCAGTGACTCTTTCTCTTGAAATATAATCTCAAACTAGCTGAAACCAAACGAGTATAATAGTATTAAGAATCATAATTTGCCTTTCTGCAGTGTAATACGTCAAACAAAACATTAAGAGTATTAAAACCACAACCAAAGTAATGTCTGTTTTCACTTACACAGACTATGCCTTGGTGTTGGGTGCATTAAATAAACAGAGGGAGGAGGAAGACGAATTAAAAATAAAGGCAAAGTTAAGTCAGGGACATAAATAAATAATATGTAGAAACATTACAATAAAAATATGAAAAAGATATTAAAAAAGAATGCCAGAAATATGTACAATAAAGCCCCGAAATCTTCTTCCCAACTGTCCTTAGTTATTTTATTATTTTTTATTACCACATTTTTTTAATGACATGAACGCCTGCCTTGGTGTTTAATTTTCTGCACTGCTACACCCAATTTTGCAAGTTCTATAAAAAAACATTTCCTCAATGAGAAGTCGAGGCAGAGGAGCCCATGTGTCTTTATCACATCAGTGTAACCAGAGCTGCAACTGAAAGTTTGACCCTTCGCCTCATTACTGTTGGTGACTGGCGATCAGTCTAATCTGTCAGCAGCAGGGGCGGCCGCAGAAATAACAAGCTTCTCAATCTGAATAAGAGGAATCAGTGTGTTCATGTCGAAGATTACAGAGCTGGACTCTGAGCTGTAATTGTTTGAGTAAAGCAGCCTGTGTAATCACGCGTGAAAGAAATCATTTCTGTGCATATATAATACGTCTTTGTATTCACGTATTCACATCAGTTTCTCATGTTCTCATCTGTCTGTTTGCAGTTGTTTACATTGTGTTAGCTGCAAAGTCAATTTACTTTGGGAGAAAAACGCTAATTTAAACACATGCAAAAAAAAAAAGAGAGAGATAAGAGCCTGACTGACTGAAGCAGAGTTTTCTCTCCCAGCAGTCTTCCTGTTAAATGACAGGTTGGAGGATGAATGTAGAACCTGGCTTTTGTTTGGTAGCTACAGGTGATTAAGTGGGCAGCACTGAAGCAGACCACTGACTGCAGGTTGAGTAATACACTTAATTTTCCTGTCACTCAGCAGTGAGATTCTTTAAATACTGACATTTTCACTCGCAGTTTATACTCAGGTGTATACCAGACAGTTTAATCATGAATGAGCAGGTTGGAGTCAGTTCAGGTGCTCATGTTGCATACAGAATACAACTGCAAATTTTCTCCACAGTTTCACACAGTATAATTTATATTTTCTCTGCCTGCTTTTTCCACACACCTTTTTCTTATCACTACAGTGCACATGAAACAGCAAAACTTAAGATATGTTGTAGGGGTGGGCGATATGGCCCTGAAATAACATCACAATGTTTTTGCGATAAGGATATTCTTGACGATTAGTAAAGGATTTTATTATTCATTTAAGAACATATAATTGCAACAAACTAAATGATCTGGTTTTACAGTTCGCTTCAAATATTCAGTAAAAACTAAAGAAAAATCATCTCTCATTTCTTTAGTTTGTGAACAACAGCAGTAACTCAGAGTGAGATTCAGATTCTGTTACAATATTAATAGTTCAACTAAATAAAATCGACCACAAATTACACATTTAAACAGCTCCAAATATAAAAAAATGTCCCCTGGGATGTGTATATATAAATCAGCAGGTGATTTCTTTCTTTCAGTAAAATCTTAAATGATTGGGTTGTTTTTTTTCCACCTGGACTTTTATGCTCTGTCATTTCTCCTCTAATCATCACACTGTAACCTGTGACAGGCTGTTACGATACCACAACTATCACACAGTCACATATGTGGAGTTTTTTTTTTTTTTTTTTTTAAAGATATTTTTTGGGGCATTTTTAGCCTTTATTTGATAGGACAGGTAAGCGTGAAAGGGGGAGAGAGAGAGAGGGAGTGACATGCAGCAAAGGGCCACAGGCTGGAGTCGAACCCGGGCCGCTGCGGCAACAGCCTTGTACATGGGGCGCCTGCTCTACCACTAAGCCACCGACACCCCTCATATGTGGAGTTTATTGTTGAGCTGCAGGTGTCATGTAGGTTCACATTACCAAAGGTTTATGACAAAATCCAGGGCCGTCGCAACTGGACAGGCAAACTAGGCGATTGTCTAGGGCCCTGAGCTGGAAGGGGGCCCCCAGAGACAGCTGACACTGGTCCATATCATTGACAATATAATGGAACCCCTATAGACACTGCAACAACGACCACACGTGGCGGCACACAGGTATGTGGCGTGTCAGAGGAGAAACGAGCCGTTCACATTTCTCTCTTTGTGGCAGGTAACGGTCCACAAACCTCACCGCACTTTAGGGACTGTTCTTTACTTGTGAAGGGACTGTTCTTAACTTGTCAGGGGAGGAGGGTGGCTGGTTGCCTCCAAGGTGCCTCTTGCCTGGGGCCCCCAGAGTGTCTTGAAACAGCCCTGACAAAATCACTTGACGACACCGACTGTCATGTGCGCACAACAAGAGAGGAGAGGGAGAGACGCTGTGCTGCAGCGGCTCGCAGAATGAGTTCCCTCTGAGCGGTAAGTCACTAAAAGAGTCTGAGAAGTCCGGGGCTGTTCATAAAACATTCAGGACGCCACAGTTTATTTCACACTACTGAAGCTGCTCCTCTTTCTGGAACCACCGCGGAGTTGGTAATAATTTTGCTTTCAGCCATGTTTGTTGTTGCCCCTGGTAACAGTATGACATCAATATGTCAACAAGTGGAAATATAGCAAGTATCATGAAGGAGATGATGTGGCACACCCCTAATTGTTGCGTATACTTGTGAACAAACTCGCCTGTAGTTCAGCCTGGCATTTGTTGGCTTTGCAAACTTTGGGACTGAATTTAAAAAGGTTCAGTGTGTTTGGAGGATGAAGTTTGTTTTGAGTTTGACCCCAAAAAGACTCAGTTTAGATAAAAAAAGACATCTCGCTGTATTTTTACTATCGTTATAATCTTTCTGCTAAATTTAATCTTTGTTTTGTTGTTGTTATCACTTAAAGTGACTTGCCTTGAAAAATAAAACAAAATGCTCATCACAAGTTTTGAGAGTCTGGTAAGATAAGAAAACTTTATTTATCCCGAGGGAAACTGTTGTACAGCAGTTGCATCGCAAAGTAGGAAAGAGTGCAAAGAAATATAAAAAAAAATAATAGACAGTAAAGATTATCCATATGGTGCTAAACCCAGTGCACACAATGCCAGAAATGTAAATAGGTTAACAGTAAGTGTCACAACTATAAACCAGTTAATGGTGGGGTGCAAATCCAAAACAGCAGATAAGGTGATTGTTGTCAAGTTGCTTGTTTTGTCCTTCCAGCCACACTACGGAAGAGGCTCAGCTGCAGTAACTTGGCTTCAGTTTAAAGTATATAAACACAAACATCCACTGGGTTAGAAAGAATAATACTTATCAGAGTTATTAAAAGCCTCCAGTAATAAACTAGTAACCGCAGCATGGAAACATCTCTTTGGGTTTCACTGTTATCAAATTCAGATTGACAGAGTTACTGCACAGTTACTTTAACTGGGACTTCATTCAGGGCACTGTGTTGATAGTTGACAGAAGAGTGACCGATAAATTGAGAAGAGAAAAGGGAGGCAAGATGGGGTGAAGCATTATTAGTGTGGTCTGCTGTGGCTCAGGAAGTAGAGTGGGTTGAGGTCAGGACTCTGGGCAGACCAGTCAAGTTCTTCCACACCAAACTGGGAAATCATTTTCTTCATGGAGCTGGCTTTGTTTCACGTTGAAACAGGAAAGAGACAAACACAAACTGTTGATACAAAGTTGGAGGAACACTGTTGTCTGACATATCACCGTAGGGCAGATGATTGAGATTTTCTGTAGTTGCAACTAAAGGGCCGAGACCAAGAGTTACCGCTTTTTGGTTGTAAGCCTCCGCAAACCGCTCAAGTTAGATAGTTTACATCCATGCGTGTCCAGACTCGTATCTAGCAATGACTGTAGACAATACATTAAATGTGGATATTGCTGCAAAGAAGCAAACATGGATGCTTCACACACATCATCAACCCAGCAGCACAGAGGATCTACAGTATACAATCAGCACAGTTCAAGACCAGAGTTACAAATTCAGTACCTGACCAAATGTCACCCCTTCTGTCTCTGAGATACAGCGTGAAATGATGGCTAGAAAAGTGTTTTTGCAGAACATTGTGACATCACAGTGAAGTTGACCTTTGACCTTTTGGATACAAAATGATGACCAAACATGTTTTGTGAGGTCACAGTGACCTTTGACCACTGAATTCTAATCACTTCATCCTTGACTTGAGTTAATACCTGTGCCAAATTTAAGGAAATTCCCTCAAGGCATTCTTGAGATATTGTGCTCATGAAAATGAGACAGACTCAGGGTCACAGTGATCTTGACCCCTGACCTTTGACCACCAAAACTGAATTAGTTCATCGTTGAGTCCAAGTGTGCCAAATTTGAAGGAATTCCCTTTGAGATATTGTGTTTACACGAATGAGACAAAACGTATCACAGTGACCTTGACTTTTGACCTATGAGCTTATGACCATCAAATTCTAATCGGTTCATTGTTCAAATGGACATTTGTGCCAAATTTGAGAATATTACCTTAAGGCCTTTTTGAGGTATCATGTTCACGAGAATGAGACAGATGCAAGCCCATAGTGACCTTTGACATTTGAGTAGCAAAATGTAAGCAGGTCATTGATGAGACCAAGTGGATGTTTGTGCCAAATTTGAAAAATGACCTCAAGGCCTTCGAGAGAAACAGTGTTTAGAGAAACAGTGTTTACGAAAACGAGATGGTTCACAAGAATGAGACAGTTGCAAGCCCATAGTGACCTTTGACACAGTACCAAAATGTAAGCAGGTCATTGATGAGACCAAGTGGATGTTTATGCCAAATTTGAAAAGTGACCTCGAAATGACCTCAAGGCCTTCTAGAGAAACAGTGTTTACGAAAACGAGATGGTTCACAAGAATGAGACAGATGCAAGCCCATAGTGACCTTTGACCTATAACCCCCAAAATCTAGCAAATTCAATTTTAAGTCCACATGGACGTTTGTGCCAAATTTGAAGTAATTCCCTCAAGTCATCCTTGAGATACCGCCTTCACAGGAATAGGGCAGATGGATGGCGTTACGTTTTCAGGCTGTCATTATGTACGTATGGACAGCCTGTAAACAGAATGCCTCAGGCGACAGGTTTAGATAAGATTGAACTTATCATAGATTCGGCATGAGAACAGGGTGGGGTTGCACCAGTTTGGCGTATCTCTCTACTAAATTCAGGATTTAGTAATTACTAAACCACTACTAAACCCTTAGGAATTACTAGCTAGTTTGCAACTAGTTGTTTACTAATTTCGGTTGCACCAGACCAGTTTACGCAATCCCGTATCTAGCAGATGCGTAAGTGGTTACTAGTCACATGACGTGACGACAACAACTTGGCTACCCAATCAGTGTGCGGAGCAGAATGTACACAGGAACAGCTGGGCACAGCCAGGCAAGATAGTCCACAGTCTCTTCAGTCGGTAAGTAGCCTACCGTAAACGATATGTAATGTTATGATATTTCTGCCTCACCACGTCCTGTCTCGCTCCTTAGGGCAGCTGCACGTAGTCGTTGAGGTGCCCACACAACGCCAGCGCCACCCGATGCACTGCCCGGCACACAGTACTTTTGTGGACTTGGATCGTGTCCCCAACTACATTCTGCATTGACCCCGTAGCGAAGTATTGTAACGCGATTGTCACTTGTGGCAACGGAGGTAGAGCCCCGTTTGACTTGGACCCGTGCTCAATTGCCGGAGCCAGCATGTCCGTGAACCGCATTATCTGGTCGTGCCTGAACCGATACCGACAGTAAATATCGAAGTCATCATACACATCCAAAGGGTGGATTCGGTCTCTCAAAACCCTTTTCCTAATGGCAGGTTCTCTGTTTTGTAGAGCAAGCCTCTCTAAACGAGCCATAGTTGCTGTTTTCTTCAGTTGGTTTTGATCCTGTGTCGGCAAACTAGGTAACTAGGTAACAGTTACACAACTCTTAGGGTAGGTGTAAATATTTAGTAAACACTTAGTAATTACTAGCTCTACGTGATTCCTAGTAAAATTGGTGCAACCCATTTTAATTTAGTAATGACTTAGTAAACACTTACACTTTTACTAAGGTTAGTAAACACTTAGTGAGAGGTGGTGCAGCCGGCTCCAAGTGAACTAACATGTTGACACGTGACATTTATCATGACGTAGTTAAGGAAATATTGTAAAACACAACACTGAATTATCGTCAGCCCGAACCGTAGAGCACAGACACATGCAGTGTATTCAGGGAAATACTTACCATTCAGTACACAGCACAGCATTCAGTTTGAGTCTGAATGAAGTGACAGATTTGCCCTCAGGCGGTGGCTTTCAACAAGATGAACAGGTGAGGTATAATTGACGGGTCGCCTGAAGTGATCTCGGCTTCTGCCGACTCCAACTGTGCGCCGGAAGGAAGCTTCTTGTGCAGTGGATGATTTCCTGACCGGAGGGGGCTGCTGGCTCTCTGCTGCGCTTTTCTTCAGTCAGACACACTGCAGCTTTGCTGAGGAGGGCAGCCGCTGGCAGAGGCTTTTTAACACAGCTGCTGCTGCTTTGACCCATCTTTGGATCCACTGGGAGCTGACTTCCTGCAGCTATGATAGAGTTTGATAGCGGTTATTCGAAACATCAAAAGTAAATGACTGAGTCTGATGTCAGGCTATTGGACTGTTTTTGACTTAGATCTTAGCAGGGATCAGGAGCAAAGGAAGAGAATAGTCATGCTGTGATTGTATGTGTCAGAGGCACAAAGAAACAGATGTACAGGCTAGAACGAAGACATGTCTTTGGATTAAACTCCTGTAAGTGTAGACAAACCGTTGCTCTGTATCACAAAGTGAATGAAAGAATGGAAACACAGTTACTGTGTGGAATATTATTAAAGCATGATACGACTAAGTCAAGTAAATACAAGTGAAAATAAAAAGTAATCATATGTTCATACATATACATATTTATTATTCAGGCATCATGTACAGGTTTTATATCATACAGCTGCAGTCCATTTCTTATTACTGTACAATATAATGTAGTGAACTGCATGGTTTTTTTTTTGGTTTGTTTTTTACAATTAACAAATGATCCATTTTACCTTACATGCATCACAAACAGCAACTGTGAAATCATAAAACAACATGTGAGATCAAATTTCAGTTGAGGCACAATGGTAAAAGAGGCACATGGTGCTTGATATGTTTGTTTACCGAAAAGCTTGTGTGTTTTTTGGAGTGGGGAGACACAGCAGAGTCAATCTCAAAGGAAACTAAAACTGCACCGATATGGCAACATTTCGGATTTGCAGCAGACGAAAGAGGTGAGCCAAAAATCAGACGAGGCAACATGGAAACACTGCAGGAAAAAAGTCAAGGGAGTCACTACTCTCTCATTCATGGACGTCCTCCACTCGAGAGCAGCTGCTGAGTCAAGTGTGACATCTTGTGGTAGAATTTGGTTTACTGCTTGGTCCTGTCTGTGGCTTAATATCAAACCGCTTTGACAATTCTTACACCAGACCAACTCAAAAGGAGAATAATCAATGATAAAAATGATCATTAGTTGAAGCCCTCGTGGTGATATTAACGAGTGAAATCCAACAGTAAACTGTAATTCAAACTCTACGCCATAGGTTTCTACAGCAGGACACATGTTAAGCCACTGCTTTGACTATAAATCTAGCGGTACTCCAATGTGCTTGGTGCCAGAACATTCACCAATGTTTTTAGTCCACTGAATTGCAATAAGAGACACAACTGGCAGACCAAACATAAAGAGCATAGAAAAGTGAGTGAAAGTATGAAGCTCCTTTAAATGAAAAAGTTAACTACAATAAATTAATAACGCTGCCCTTGTGGCGACACAAAATTGTAGAGGACAAGAATCTTGAGTCTTTTTGTGAATCAATTTCTCTCCCAACTCTGCCCTGAATCACTGACTGAAGGAGATGATTATGAAGCAAAATGAGGAAAAATGGATTCATAAAAAAGTCCATAAAACCCCATGACACTGTAACTCCTGTATCTCAGATGGAGATTTTAATTCACGTTCACTAGGCTGGGATTCATGTTCCCATGCTGTTCGGAAATGAGACTGAAAACAGACTATCATCCCACTTAATTATTCAGATCAGTGTGTTTAGATTTATCCCACTTCCTGTTTTTGCTCATGTGTTTATTTTCTCTTTTAGCAGCAGCGACATCATTTTCCAGCAGACACATTCTCCTCTAATCTGTTACTTTCCCTGAATGCTGACATGTTGCTGTTCATCATATATGATCAGTGTCTGATGGTGAATGTTTATGTGTGTGCAGGTCTGTGCTTACAAGTGAAGCTGCAGAGATGTTTGCCATTTAAACACAAGGTGAGTACCAGAGTGGACCAAAACATTTTCTGTCTTCTTACCTCTGTTGGCATCTTGCCACGCAGATAACTCAGTTTTTATTTGGTATTGAGCTATCTGCCTCCACTTTACTAGAATGCAGAGGAATGCAGTTTGGTCATTAAAACTTTTAACAGCAAAATCTGTTTCCAGGAACTGTCTGCCCATTTCTTTAAATCAGGGGTTTTCAAATTCTGATACTGTGTAGTGTTAAAAATGGCAAGTTGTCACCTTTAAAAGTGTGCAGAATAAGCCTTTATCAGCTCCTGTTTGTAGTTTATCCATAGATATACAGACAGCTATCACTGGATTACTGTGATGCTGAAGAAAACCTAAAAATACTATGATTCTCAGGTAAGTTCTGAAGTTATGTGGAGCGCCTTTTTTCAAACATTTCTAAGACAATTCATGGATGTTTATGATGATGAGTAATGACATCCTAGGAAAGTGTAAAGCCCAGTTCAGACCAATGATCCATGACGAGACGAAACTGTTTTAGAACGTAGCAAGACAAGGTGCAGTGATGTGAACTGACCTCATTCATATTTTAAGAAGCTACAATTTATATTCAGCCACAAAATAAACCCGGAAAGTTGAAAATCAGAGCAGAAGTTCAGAGAGTTGTTGCATAGAGATGATACACCATCTCATGTAGTTGCATTGGTGTGAACCAGCAGGTTTTTAGAGCGTCGCAGAACGGAGCATTGCAAGTAGCTGCCTGTTTCAACTCGTCTTGTCGTGAATCTTTGGTCTGAACTGGTTGCACTGCATCTAAAAATATCTCTATCATGTCTTTGAGTCCAGATTTGACTGAGAAGGAGTACGATTTTTGAAGCAAATTGCATCAAATGGCGCTAAAGGTTTTAAATGACCTTAACCACTTCCGTGAACCCATTCGACTCTCTGGTTCATGGTTACACATGCTCATAAGGCGGATTTACCAGCTGGATGATTACATTAGTATATTACTGTTAACTTTTTCTTCCTACAACAGAAGTTTAATGCTTTCAAACCTTTAAAACTTTCAAACCCAAAAATGACCAAACAAATAGCAAATAGGTAGTTCAAGATACCTGCGGAGCTCTCTTCAGTGAAGAAACAGCTGTCATTTCATTAACAATTTAACAAGTACAACTCTGACAAACAGACAGGGGCAGTACCCTGAGCAGACACTATCAGCACAGAAAAAACACAGTTAATTAGTTGTTTATATTCACAGCCCAGTTTCAGAGGTCAAGAGTCATGGAGAGAGGAGTTCTTGGACAGCCATCAAAGAGACAGCAGTGTGTGAAGGCAGGTGGAGAACCGTGTGCTTTATTATGCAGCATGAAAGCAGTTTTAAAAATAAGATGAGTCGCCTCTTGATTAGAGGAGCGTTTTCTATCAGGGAGCTGCAGAACATCTGCTCGGTTCAGAGGGCAAAATGAGCGTGATGCAGTCCTGTGGCAGGAAAAGTACCAGTGGTATACTAAAAAAAAAAGTTTCATAAAATCAAAGCCAGACTGGAGAAAAATTCAAGCTCCATGAATCAGGATAGTTTTATTTCAAAGGAACACTTTACAAACAGACAGCCCTTTCTGATGGGGAACTGAACTGAGAGAGAAACGTATCTACTGTAAAACTTCAATAGTAGCCAGCGCTATTGTTTGCTTAAATCACTCTACAGACTTATATTTGGGACAGGCCTTTAATTCCTCTCACACAAAACTGTTGCTCAGCAAAGATGGTCAATACTTTTTTAATTGTTAATTTGAACCAGTATGAATATTACTTGTATATTAATTTATACTAGTCCATACCCATTGAGTACAGCATACCATACCATGACTTAGTCATACCAAAAATTAGAAAAGAAAAAAAAAACAAAAAACATTGGTCCACAGGGGGAGCCACAGTGATCGGTCGCATTTTAGCCATTTTGAAGCATTTTTCTGTTGTTATAGCGCCACCCAGTTGCCAATTAGAGTTAAATTTCTCCAGTCACCTTGAGGCGTCCTGTTCTACATATCTACCAAGATTAGTAAAACATCAATATGGCGGTTAGGCTCAGATAAGAAATTAGCTCTCTAGCGCCCCCATTTTGTTTGATGGGGTCAATAATGGAGGGGTCCCCTCAGATTATGTGTGGTCATATGCCTACAAAGTTGCGTGGTGATGGGTGAAACCCTTGAGATGTTATACACCTGTTTTTTTAAAAGGTATTTTTTTGGGCATTTTTAGCCTTTAATGGATAGGACAGACAAGTGTGAAAGGGGGAGAGAGAGAGGGGGAGTGACATGCAGCAAAGGGCCACAGGCTGGAGTCGAACCCGGGCCGCTGCGGCAACAGCCTTGTACATGGGGCGCCTGCTCTACCACTAAGCCACCAACGCCCCAAGATGTTCTACACCTTTATGTGATGAGCCACGCCCTCCGCAATATTCACTGCCTTAGAGAAGCTCAGTTTTAGTAAGTTTTCCAACTTTTGCCAAGAGGGAACTTTAGATATTGCTCCCTAGATTATGTTCACCCAGTTTCATGCAGATCACTCAAACTTCCTAGGAAGAGATCCATTTGAAGTGTTTTTCAAAAAATTCAAAATGGCGGAAAATCTATATAAACGGAAGTTATGGGTTCTTGAGGCAAATTTGTTCCTCATGAGGAGAGGCATCTCTGTGCAAAGTTTCATGTCTCTACGACATACGGGGCATGAGATATGCCCATTCAAAGTTTGCAATTTCAATCGGTTGCTGTAGCGCCCCCCTTTGGCCTATTGATGTAATATTGCTTCATTGGCATCCTCCCATGACCCTCTACCACTGTGCCAAATTTCACATGGATTGACCAAGTCAGTGAGGAGAAAAACGTGGAACAGACACACAGACAGAGTTTTTGTCATTATATAGTAAGATATGTATGTATTTATATATAAATTAGGCTCTGAATAACATATCAATTATGTGTTATGTTGTGACACTTGTTTTACAGCACCTGTATCACCAACACAACACAACTTCCTGTTAAAACAATATACATAACTTGGATCATTTTTTATGAAAAACCCTTTCTGATTTGATCAGGTACCATTACAGACGAAATTACTAACCGGGTAATCGAGGAATAGACACATATTCTTACTTTATGACAGCCTCAGAGGAAAGGAGTCACTGCTAATTTAGTCATGCTGGTAAATTTGAATGAATTATGGTCTGGCGCTCATGGTTTTAGTAAAATGAAATGAACAGAGCTGATGATGTGTAGCATCTCTAAATTGACAAAAGTTTAAACATTTCAATTTCCATGTGAGATCTAAACAGCTAACTAAAGTTAGTTCAAGTGGGTGGTCAACAATCCAGTTTTATACATTCAAAGAATGTTGCTTGGCAACCAGACCAGGCATCGAATTGAGACAGGCCTTTATTTGTCAAAATGTATAGCCACACCAGGCTAGGAAAAAGGACTGGGCGTTTAACGGGGACTAAGCTTTTATTTGAAGCTTTACGGTATGTTCTCGTTGAGGTCAGACTCCATTAACAAAAATAGTAATTTTACTTCCCTGAACATGAGAGCTGTTGGTCTACCGCTGCCTCGGTCAGTTTGTTTTTTGTTTGTCATCTTGTGACGTGGGTGAATCCAAACTAACCCTTTAAAACACCAAAGTCAAAATAACACAAATAAACTAACCGATCAAGACAGTGGTAGACCAGCAGCTCCTGTGTTCGGCAAGGTAAAATTGCTGTTTTTGTCAATGGAGTCTGGCTTTCAGTTAAGTTCTGTGTCAGAAAGGTCTGTTTGTTTGTGAAGTACTGAGCATACGACTGGATAAATGAGGCTTGGGTTTCACTAAGTTGTGTGAGAGTTTATAAACTTATGTTTTGACACAGTTTTGCTGTTGTGAAACTCGGACCCCCATGACTTCAATTCATCAAGAATATTTTCAGTATTTGAAATCTTCATTTACCGTGAAGGCATGCGAGACAAGCAAAGTTTACTTAATGAATTCAATTAAACATGGGATGAGTAATTGATATACAAATGATCATGTAGGGGGTGACGTATCCCTTTAACAACATATCAAATGACTGTGATGTTTAATCACCAAGCTTGTTGCTCTACGGAGCTTTCCAGCCTCTAAGGATCAGGCCTGGGTGTTTGAGGGGTTAAGGTCAGGAGTCTGTGCAGACCAGTCAAATTTTTCCACACTGGGAGACTGGGAGAACCATTTCTTTATGGAGCTGGCTTTGTGCCCAGGGGAAGCTGTCATGTTGAAACAGGAAGGAGACAAACACAAACTGTTGATACAAAGTTGGAAGAACACTGTTGTCTAAAATATCACTGTATGTTGGAGTATTAAGATTTTCGTCTTGGACAAAAACAGCCCAACAAACTGCCTGAATACACGCTGTGTTGTAATATTTTGTTTCTTCTGTCTTATGAGCAGCTTGTACTGCCACCAGTTTTAGATTATTACTGTCTTTGTTGTTCTGTGAGCTGCAAGAGTCCCGTTCCTCTGTTATTGTGTAATGTTCAATCTAATCTTTTTCTCTTTCACCTCAAATAACATTTAAATTACTGTGTACGCAAAAACCATACAGCATGCATCTCTGCCTTTAACACTAGTTTTTCTCTCTCTTCTCAGTTGGAAATTTACATTTCAGAGGGAACCCATTCCACTGAGGAAGATAGTAAGTCTGCTTTATTTATTTATTTATTTATTTATTAATTTAAAAGAGCAAATGGCTTCTTTAGATTAAACAACCTCCCACTGAGGCAGTTCTCTGAGTCATGGGCGATGTAATGTGTCCTGCACACTGATAGTGTCAGCAAGAGGTCAACGTTAGAAAGAAACACTTATAAGGAGCAAAATGTTGAACTTAATTAATTTTCTCGACTGAAATGATTTAAAAGGAAAATTACTGTAGTGTGGTATTGAACTGTCGGGGAGTTAGTTCAGCAATAAGCGTGTTTGCATGCTGAAATTAGCTTATTAGCTCTGAACACAAACACCAGCTGAGGCTGATGGGTTATCACCTCTGCAGGTATTTGATCAGTACTGGACAAACTGAAGCTTTGATCAATGATGGTGCCAGATGCAAAGTCAGGAGATCATTAAAGATAATGAAGTACACTGAAAAGTAGGAATGCAACGATATGGATTTTTTTAACTGATACCGATAACAAATAATTCACATTTTTCTATATTAAAAAGAAATGTATAGCCTGTAGTTTATGCACACATGAGGGTATGAAATGCTGAGATGTAGTGAGAAAATATGGATGTTTGAAAACTGAAAGACACATTTGCTCCCTCGCTTCTCTCCTCTGGAGTTACTACCTCGCTGGCTGTCAGCGCTCTCTGCTGGCGTCTTGCATTTGGCACCGTGGCTGAAGGGGCTGAACTGTCCTCTGTCTCTGTCTCCACACTGTCACTCTCTGTTTGTGTCATCGTCATCCACCTGAATGTGACCTGTTGAAAGTGAGCTATCTGAGAAGAGTTGCAACAGTATGTGATTTTCAGGGTGCAATAATCAGCCTTTCATGTTGGAACTCTTGGGCAACACGAATCTTGCCTGAGTTTCCAACTTGGAATTCTGTCTTGAATGACCATTTCACTGCGCTTTTCCATGTCAGAGGGCGTTTTCTTCTGAGTTTCGAGTACAATGGATTGCAGCAGAAGAACAACAACTCGTGCAAGATGATGACACACATTAATATACATTTCCTAGCACACAAAATCTTAAACCCACACTGACAAGTACTTTGTGTTCAAGGCAGATCATCAGGGATTAATAATTAAAATCTAATTAAATTTAAATTCTTTAATAAATGATTGTCAGTACATGTGATTTATTGTTTTGTTTTTTACTGTGGTATCAAATTGGGTATGGAGAATCGTGGAATTTCACTGGTCTTGGTATCAGCTGCTCAATTTCTTGTATCGTGACATCATTCCAAAGTGTTTGTGTTGTCTCGTTGTTATTCAGTGGCTCAGTGAAGTTTGTGTCTCCAGTTAACAAACAGATCAACGATAAGGAGCGAGTAGCAGCCGCCATGGAGAATCCAAACCTGAGGGAGATCGTGGAGCAGTGTGTCACCGAGCCTGACGACTAACGGAGGGGGCTCCACCTATCTGAAACAAACACCTTGGAGCCACAGTGCGTGTGTGTGTGTGTGTATGTGTGTGTTGTATGTGAGGATGTTTGTTGCCACAGAGGATTTCTGAGCATCTGCCTGACGGCGGAGGCTCGTGTCGGCTCACAGGAGTTTGCTGGTGTTTGGAGGAATTTCTGGAGAGTCTCCAGTGAGCAGAGTGAATACTGAGCGGCGAATGAAAGCTAAGATGGGAGCTGGAATAAAGCCACAGCTGTGTGTTGACTTTCTGATCATTCCCTGCTGGATGGCGTGACGGCGAACAGCAGCAGGTCTTTGTTGTCGTCTGAATCAGACGCTGCAGAGGAAGTAGGCCAAGGTTTTCATCTTTTCCTGCGGTGACTGTTTTAAGAAGCTTGTCCTTTTGTAAATGAAATCATCCCCTGAATCAGTCAGATGCAAGTCTGAGTAGAGAGTCTGAATATTTTAGAGGTGATTATTTTTTATAAAAAGATGTGATGTACAAAAAAAAAAGAGATCAGGTATTAAAAACTGTCAACGAGAGGCCACGTTTGAGTCGTGTGTGATTAACAAATTAATGTGTCACGTGTCTTCAGTTAAATTTAGATCTAGATCTACTGTGCTTTCTACAGCTAACCAAAAAAATGTAATAATTACATTTAAAATGTCTTATATGTCTTCTCACAGACAGATGCAAAGGAGGAATCAAAGCTCTACTCAGCTGTAGTAATGACAGGGCTTCATCTGTTGAGGGCGCTGCTGGGCTGATTTAAAGATCCTGAGAGGAATAAATGACAGTTAAAGCTGAGTCGGACCACAGAGCTGACTGATCCATGTCTTTATTAGACCTTTAAATTCAACACATACATTGTGCATCAATACATTGTATCACGGCTTTTCTCATTCACCTGAACACATTTGTTGGTAAGTAAAGCTTTATTTATTCACCAGTTACAAAGGACTTCACACACACAAAAAGATATAAATACATGAATAAATAAAGGAGGAATAAATTACAATATAGAACACAGCACAAGCGGAAACAAATGACGACATGACACATGACGATCATCCACAGAAATCCCTATAAAGGTGGGTTTTAGCAGCCTCTTAAAACGGTCTAAAGATTCAGTAAATCCAATCGACTGGGGAAGATTGTTCCAGAGGATTGGGGCTAAAACAGCGAATGCACCATTGCCTTTTGTTTTGCAGTAGGAGCGGCAGATGGATTGAAGGCTGAGATTTGAGGATCGGAGTAGTCAAGAAGCAGAAATAAGGAATAAGGAGATTAGAAATGATGATGAAAAGTAAGCGTAATAGAGCATGAATTGTGATCTTTTCTCCAAAGGTGATTTAACTAGATAACAAACTGTGCTGCACCTGCACTTCTTACACTTAGATTAATTTTATTCTTGTGTGCAGGTCTTTCTGTTACCATCAACTGACACTTAGATGAGACAAATTCAAAATTCATTATTGTGCTGCTTTGATACTGTCTAACTTTCTTCAACAAATAACCAAAAAAAAAAAAAAGTCATCCAAACTAAGAAATGTTTGTTTTTATTGTACTGGATCAAATGATTCCATGCCATTCACACATAGCAGTGTGCTTCAGATCACATACTTCTGTACTAAACACTTAATATTTTGAGTGCACAAGTGCTCTACCCACAATTTCCACATACCGCGGACCTGGAGCAACCGACGGCACGTACCCTCACCTACTGGATGCCTTTCTGGAGTGCGGGAACTGCGAAATCACGCGATAAAAAGCAACATTCACTCACATCTTCCCCCGTCGGTTTGTATCCTTGTAGAAAGAATGTGTGGTGTCATACAAAATACTATGGTTTTCCACTTCAACTATGAGTTTCTCCTCGTCCATCTTTCCTCGGACCCTCACCCTGACTGATAACTTGTGCGACAGGACAGAGTATGTGGAAATTGGGGGTAAGTGTGTTCACACTGCATAGTACGGGAAAATGCTGTGTAATACTGGCGCATTCGAAACGCTCTGAAAGTTAAAGGAGCTATATGTAAGGAATCTAAAGCAAATAGTCGTAAAATCCTCCTAATATGTCACAGAGACTAAGGAATAATGTTCATATAACATACTGATCTCACCGACAACAATAGTACAGCCAGAATGTTCGCATTTAAAAAAAATTTGTGTGGTCTGCAAATCATGTTTATGTTTTGAATTTGTTTTTTGGCCTGTTGCGCCGTTTACCAGTCACGTAGTCAGTAGAGTCTCAGCATCCGGGTTGCCAGTAGTTACGACTGAGCTACCATGGCTGATGGTGCGACTAAACCCAAACGACCTCGTTATGATTCCCAAAAACGCCAAGACAAAGCTCGAGGCAAAGCGAGGGTCTATACAGGAGATGCTTTTGAACGGTGGAGATGGTTGAAAGCGTAGAAGAATTTGAAAACGGATGTCGAAGTGGCTACTGTTCTCCTCGACAGGTAAGCTTTAGCCAGAATTGGCTAACTAGCATCATAGCTAGACGGGGATGGACATTTCAAATACTTTCAACTGTTATTCATTTTCGATCACACATTGTAGCCCATGTGCAGGTGGGTCATCGACCCGACTGATTTTTTTGAGAAACAAACATTAGCAGCACGGCAAGCAGTATTAGCAGTGTCCCGGTAAATAGCATTAGCAGCCGGCTCCTCCTCCGCTGTATCCCGCCAGCAGCATTAGCAGCAGAGAAGCCGGACTTGCTCGAACAGGTGGTGGACACGACTCGCGGCAGTATTTTGAATTTGAGTGCAGTAACCGTTTTGGCCACATTCTTATATACAGCGTCTTTAAGTGTGAAGTGATTGACACTTCTCACCCTCATTGGCTGCCATCTTTATGATGTAGTGGAAGCTACATTACAAACTTCTCAGCTTTTGACATGGCGGCTGGGGACAACGAGAAGCCTGTATTGGCAACAGTGAACACTGCCGCGTTATACAGATGTTAGTTATACTATGTTATATTATGTCTTTTGCACTAAGTACCTATACTGGTGTCAAGAAGAGGCCGTCAGTAATGTTGGTTGAATCTGTAATGATTTGGTACCACAAACAATATGAGCACTAATTTTAGCCTCCTAGCTAGCTAACTTGCTCCTGGTTACAGCTGCACATTCGATAAGCAAAAACGTTGTGATGTAAGTTTGGTTTATGTGTGGGCAGAGATAGCAATCAAATGACCAAATGGCTCTGCCGTCTGTTTGCAGATCGCAGTTTAAAAAGAAGACAAAGAAGAAGAAGAGGCGGTAAAAAATACGCCGTTGTCACAAACAGTGAGAACAAAACAGCAGTGTGTGGTTTGAGAAAACACTACCCTGTTGAAATTAGAAGTATTGTGTATTTAAGTGTACTAAAGGTGCAATCTGAGACACACTGCCGGTAGTCTTGCCTCTTCCCTAGTCGGGCCTCTTCCTTTCCTGACATGTCTTTGGCCTCTTTGATCCATATGTGCAAATAGCAACACAGAGATGGCATCTTTATAGGTGGGTAAGGACTGACTGTTGACTGAAGAGTTGTGTGAAGGAGATTGAGACAGTTGCATTAGAGATTCATATTTATGCAAGTAATTTCTATCAGCTATGAATAGATGCTTTCCTTTTGTTTAACTAATCCAATAGAGTTTTGGGGCTTTGTGAGATCTGTGTTAACTGATTTCAGAAAAGTTGTGAAACCAATGAAAAAGTGTTCACACATTTGCAAGAGAAAACTCCTGCTGTGCTAAGAAAGCGATAATGAAGACCAAGTGGATCCAAGTGTGTCTTAGCAATCAAGAAAATCTTTAATTAGAAGTTAGAGTCTGCCTGGAATATAAATGTGTGTGTGTGTATTTACTTGATTTAAAAGCGTCCACACCAAAAGCCCTCTGTTTTCTGGATTGTTGGATTGCTGTAGACTCTGAGCTCTCTGATGAAAACAACAGAGAAGACAACCTACAGTGTGTTTTGGAGTCTCCTCACACTCTCAGCCAAGACTCTGTGGTTCAGCGGTTTGAAGATTATTTGTGTTTTTTAACCAGAAAAAAGAAAAAAGCAAAGCTTGTGCATCAACAATTTGAAAACAGACACGATGTTCTCTTTGGAAATATGTCCACATACCGTGCTCATAAACACTTGTATTTGACATTTTAAACATATTTTTACAGTATGACTCATTCGAGGTGTAATCTGTGAGCAGAGCAGTATCCTGAACTAAAGTCTTTCAAATATGGAAATATCTGTCAAGAAACATTTTGATTCATGAACCACAGAGTGTTTGGACTTAATTACAGTTTGATACTTCCCATTCACATCAATTTGGCAAGAAAATTAAATTACTTGACTTGAATCCAACTCAGTTAATTTGTCGTCTAATTAGTTATTTGTTCAGTGTTTCCTGATTTTTACAGGTTATGGTGTTTCCAGTTAGAGTCCACTACTTGCTCATTTGCTTCTTTTATATAGAAAAGATATGATAAGTTAATGTAATCCATCCATCCATCCATCCATCCATCCATCCATCCATTCATTTTCATCCACTTATCTGGGCCGGGTCATGGGGGCAGCAGGCCAAGCAAAGCACCCCAGACATCCCTCTCCTCAGCAACGCTTTCCAGCTCCTCCTGGAGGACCCCAAGGTGTTCCCAGGCCAGATGAGATGTGTAATCTCTCCAGCGTGTTCTGGGTCTGCCCCAGGGCCTCCTACCAGTGGGACGTACCTGGAACACTTCTAGGGGGAGGCACTGATCAGATGCCCGAACCACCTCAACTATCTCTCTCAACAGGAAGGAGCAGCGGCTCTACTCCGAGCTTCCTTCGAATGTCTGAGCTCCTCACCCTATCTCTAAGGTTGACACCCCATGGAGGAAACTAATTTTAGCTGCTTGTATCCACGACCTCATTCTTTCAGCCACTACCCAGGGCTCATGACCATACGTGAGGCTTGGGACGTAGATGGACCAGTAAATCGAAAGCTTCGCCTTCTTGCTCATCTCCCTCCTCCTATGACGGTCTGGTGCAGCGCCCGCATCACTGCAGATGCCCCACTCAACTGCTGATCCATCTCACGCTCCATTCTACCCTCATTCATGAACAAGACCCTGAGATACTTGAATTCCTTCGCTTGAGGCAGTAACTCAGTCCCAACCCGGAGGGGGCAATCCACCAGTTTCCAGCAGAGAACCATGGCCTCGGATTGAAGCCAACAGAGCCACATCATCTGCAAAAACCCTTCCTTTCCCTGCTTGTGCCTTTAGATTCTGTCCATCAATATCACAAACAGGATCGGTAATATGATACGATGCATCGTCAAATATTAAACTACTTTCACTGTTTGGTTTGTGACCTCTTATCAAAAATGCAGTGCCTTTCAGATGTTTGTGAGTTATTGTCAGTTCAACCAAATTCTCATACTACATTATCTACATTGTACTGATTATACTTCTGTAATGTTACAGTTTGAATGCAGGAGTTGTCATGAAGCATTTTTACATTAATACATTGATACAGGTACTAAGTGAAAAATGTGAACACCACTGCAGCAATAAAAAACACAGCCCATGGTTCTTCCTTGCTCTGAGGCAGAGAAGCAAGTGTGATGCAACAACCTGCTTCTCAGTCCTGGTCTGTGATCAAAGCCAGCATGCAAATATGCTGAGCAACAACAAAGACATAACTCACTGAACATCACTCATGGCTGCTGCTGCTGCTGCTGCTGCTGCTGCTCAGTTGGGTTTGGACTGAGAAGTGTGACTCACAAACTGAACAGACGGATGAGAAGCTAAGCTTACTTTGTCAAAAAAGTAAAGTTGAGACTCTTTAAATCTTTACAAACAGCTCACAATAAAAAGTGACCTTGTTGGGGACTATTTTGAGCAGTGGATTAATCCACATTTGGTGCTTGAGTGTATTGTATGTGGGATTGAGTCAAAATAAACTACAGTGTGTGTGTGTTCATGGTCATGAAGGACCATGTCACTCACTGATGTGTTTTTACCACCACAGGCAGTAGAAATACACACTATACTTGTTAGTAGGGCTGCCCCCTAATGTTGACCAAACATTAGTCGACCAGAAAGGTCATTAGTTGGCAAGATTTCATTGGCCGTTCAGTTGCAGGGAAAAAAACAACAACAAAAAACAAATCTGAAACTCTATTAGGAGCTGCACCTTGTCAGAATAAATCAAAACCTATATGACTGGACCATGTGGGAATTTAATTTGAAAGGACAGACACAGGAAGTGTCCACGCTCAGTAGTCAGACAGGAGTCATGTTACAAACCAAACCTCAGACGTAACCTGCTGCTGTGTTCTTGAAGGCTGGCGCAAAAAAGGCACAAGAGTAGCGCCCAGCGCCTGACCTCATGTTTTCCAGGTGGTTAAAGATGTAGTATGTGTACAGCTGCTAATTTCCAGGGCTGGTACCTGTGGTTATTCCACAGGCTAGTTAATAACATGTCGGGCAGGAAATCCAAAGTGTGGGATCATTTTGAGAAGGTGAAGGACGAACCCAAGGTGATATGTAAACTCATCTTCATTGATCGACTACAAACATGACGTATCATCTGAAACATGGAAGTAGCTAATGTAAGCTGACGGCGCCCCAGATTCAAACGTCCAAAAACACATAATGGAAACCACAAAATATCTCCATACTGCTCGTCCGTAGTGATCCAAGTGTCCTTAAGCCCTGACGTAAAAAGTTGTTTGGAAAAACGTCATTTGAACTCTGTTTTTAGCCTCACTGTAGCCTGTAGCTCTGACTGCCTCTCTAGGCACCGTGCTCACGTGTGCGCACTTGCAACTTTTTATGTCGGGGCTTCAGGACACTTGGATCACTACAGACGAGCAGTATGGAGATATATTGTTTTTGGATGGTTGAATCCGGGGCACCGTCAGACTCCATTAGGTGGAGTTGTGTTGCTACCTCCTCTCCCCTTGGATCTCCGCAAGTGTTGTGAGGACTCTAAAACTTCACCTGAGCCTCCCTCGGCATATGGGTGAGTAGATAATGGCTGAATTTTCATATTTTGGGTGCACTATCCCTTTAATAATGTTACTGATACTATTCTTTCTCACACCTTCAACTCAAACCACCAAAATATATCATTTAATCATTACACTGATATCGTCTACTAGTCGTATACTAGTCGACTAATGGCCCTAAATGATGACTAATGGTCGACTAGGAAAATTCTTAGTTGGGGGCAGCCCTAGTTGTTTCTACACATTCACTGTTGAGTGTTGAGTCTGAACGAGCTTTGATAACAGGAGCAGAAATACAGAATATCACCAGACTAATCCTTTAACGCAGGCTGCCCTCATTAGATGTTGTCTGTTGTGAAGATCCGCTGGGTTTGGATCAGTTTGGGAAAAGGCTACACACTGAATTCTGGCATGAAGTCAATGCACACACAACACTGCTTCGTAAAACAAAGACTTATATTGCAGCATGTTGTGCTGACTGACTGTGTAGACTTATTGAGTCCCCTCAGCCGTTAATATCATAGCTGTTTATGTGCAGCGAGCGAGGAGCGTCTGAAGGCAGCAGCGTGTGTCAGTGTTCGGCTCCTTAATCCTGTCGAGACCGACAAATATCAAGTGAAATGTCATCTGCGCACAACAACAAGGCACAGAGTCTTGTAAATATTAATACATCTTATCAGAGATCAGCCGTCTGGGGTTCAGCAGCCAGTGATCTCTGCACAAATCATTCAGTTTGAGTTGATTTCTTTTCAACTGTTACAAAAAGTCGAGGCGAGAGGATGGACACACAATTACGCCAACACGCAGCAACAAAGAGTGTGAGCAGACCTTCAACTAGAACCAAACTTCCTTTGTGTTGTGACATTTTCTTGATGTCTGCATGATCAGACGGTGCTGTAATGTCAGGCTGAAGTGGAGCAGAGAGAAATTCTGAACGCTGGTCAGACATGATAAATAAAATACATCAAAGCCTCAACAAAATGCATCATCACAACCTATAAACAGGTGTAATCGGCGCACTCATCTCCACTCTGCAGCGCCTCAGGGCCTGTCGGAGGAAGTGACAAAAATTAATGTGTTTTGTTGCTCAGTTGAGCAGATTCCTTGTTACAAACAGACCTGTGGTGACAGCTTAGAGCCGAGACAAGGATACAAATCCTGTATGTGCGCTGCTTTGGACAGAATCAGGGAATTCTTGTTCAAACGTACAGGCTGAGATGTGATTACAAAAAGAGCCATTCATCATGAGGAGCCCCGCAGACACCTGGCAGTCAGTTCCTGTCCAGTATACACAACACTGGAAGATATGAAGAAGTTGGAGACAGAGGTGTGTGTTGTGAAGAAAGTTTTCTAATTGCTGTCACAGAGGAAACACGTCTGTGATGTCAGCTGCAAGTTTTTGACGATGACTTGTTCTAGAAGTAAAAGTACCAGTAATGTCGGATGTTTAGGGTAACTTTTTTCATCGGCTTTACCTCTCAGTCATGTGAATGCTGCTTGATTGTAACATGTGGTGCTTGTGTTGTGTTGTCTCCACCAAGAAGGGTTAGGGTTCAGTTTCTTGGTTTGTCTGTTTGTCAGCAGGATTATGGAAACACTTCTCGCCTGATTGTCATGAAATTTGGTAAAAAGGTGCAGCATGGACCACTGAATCTCCCACTGAATTTTTGGAGTGGAAATCAAATTATCAAATCCAAATCTTTACTCAGGAGGTCAAGGGTCGAACACGTGAAGGCAGTCAGCGACGGCGGAAAAGTCTACTCAGGGAAATCACACAAAAAGCAAAGTCCATAAATCAAAGCAGTCAAAACCCAAGGACTCAAAGATAAATAAGGTTGGAGAGTATGAACACGCTAAGGTGACGGTGACAGTCTGGCAACTGAATGGTGGAAACTCTGGGCTTTAAATACACAAGGGCTGATTACTACCTACACACAGGTGAGTGGAACAAGACACAGGTGAAGCACATGAGGTAATTAACAAAGGCGGGAAAACTCAGGAAGTAAAATAAGCGCTGAACACGATGATAGCACATTTAAAAAAAAAAAACAACAGGAAGTGGACACAAACGCGTGAACATAAACTTGACAGAATATCACAGTTGTGAGACAGGGCATTCCTGCGCTCTGCAAGTACCATTCTAGTTTAAAGGGACTGTTCAGTTCAGTATAAATATATATTTATATACAGTATATTTCCTTTTACCTGTTACTTATTTATCAGTCTGGTTTGTTTTGGTGTAAGTTGCTGAGTGTTGGAGACTTAGGCTGTAGAGATGTCTGCCTTCTCTCCAATGTAATGGCACAAGACGGCACTTGGCTTGTGGTCCATTTTCATTTGCTTATCCTGGACTAGGTCTCGGGGGCAGCAGGCCAAGCAAAGCACCCCAGACGTCCCAGCAACACTTTCCAGCTCCTCCTGGGGGACCCCAAGGTGTTCCCAGGCCAGATGAGATATGTAGTCCCTCCAGTGTGTTCTGGGTCTGCCCCAGGGCCTCCTACCAGTGGGACGTGTCCAGGAGGATCCTGATCAGATGCCCAAATCACCTCAACTGACCCCTTTCAAAGCAAAGGAGCAGCGGCTCTACTCTGAGCTCCCTCCAGATGTCTGAGCTCCTCACCCTATCTCTAAGGCTGAGCCCAGACACCCCACAGAGGAAACTCATTTTGGCCGCTTGTACGATCTCATTCTTTTGGTCACTACCCAGAGCTCATGACCATAGGTGAGGTTTGGGACGTAGATGGACCAGTAAATCAAAGGTTCACCGTCCGGCTCAGCTCCCTCTTCACCATGACAGTCCAGCGCATCAAACCAGTGATCCATCTCGTGCTCTATTCTACCCTCACTCATGAACAAGACCAGAGATACCTGAACTCTTGCTTGAGGCAGTACCTCTCCCCCAGCAGTTTCATGGTAGAACTATTTTCTTTATACCAAACTACACCCACCAACCGTGTCACTGCACAAATGGAAGCATGCATCAGCTGAGGGTCGTGGAAGCAAGAGATGTAGCCTAAACAATGGCATCCTCCTCAGCTGAGCTGTAAAGTTAAGTAGCTCAGTGGTGCTAGGTGAGCTAGCAGTGGATGCACCCTTCCTCCTGTGTGGTGATACAGTTGGAGGGTGTAGTTCGGTAGACAGAAAATAGTTCCTACATGAAACTTCTCAAGTTCTGTTAATTATCTTGAGCTTGTGATCACTGGAAAAAGACACTGCTGTTGAGTTTTTCACATTTGAACACCACAAGCTGAGTGCCATCTGGCTCCATTATATTAAACAGAAGGCAGACATCTCCAACACTCTGCAACCCACACCAAAACAATATACACTGATAAATAGAGCTACAGGTAAGAGGAAAAATATGTGTTTTTGATTTGGGGGTGAACTGTCCCTTTAACATAAACTATATTTCCCTGTCCTGTCGCTCCCCTCAGCCCGTCATGCTCAGGCTAAGTGGCAGCACTGTAATGTCATTACCAGGATGATCATGTTCTTTGAGTATTTAGGAACATTTTGAACTTTACAACTTTAAGCCGAGCTTTTAAATTGACATCATGCTTTGGGTAAGAAACGATTCTCACTTTCATCTCCATCAACCTGAATAACTGACACTTGAATGAAACCATTTAGGTATCTCTACATTCATTTCACTCTAAATCCCAACTTTGGGAAAACACATCGTAGAGCGAGCTGCAGATAACAGATGGAGGAAAGTGAAACTGGAGTGAAAACCTTTCTGTCCCGTAGAGGTGACAGTTTAATCTCAGAGAGTGAATGAAGAAAAATGGCCCCAGAAGTTTCCGGAAGCACAAAGAGAGAAAGGATGAGATGGATGTCTGAGTGAATTTCTAACTTGCTGGCTGCACGGGAGCAAAAATAAAGTAAGAGGGAAAGTGAGTCCAAGAAACCATTTCCTTTAAGACAATCGTTCTGACAGTGTGTGTTATTCTTGGCTGGGTTTACGACCTTTTTATCACTTCATCAATCAGTCTGATGCCTACAAGTCATTGTTTTGTTGGACAATGTAAAGGACCAGGAGTATAAATGTACTAATCCAAGTTTTACACTGTTAATCCACCTGACTGACTGAGCTGTACGAGTCTGGTGCATTTGGCTTTTGAGATGTTTTAATGAGACAAGTGTTGCATGTATATCATTTTGACGAACGTTATTCATGAAATAGTCAAACTTCTTTTAGTGCTTTGTTTAGTGCCAAGTTTGCAGTGACGTTGGTGAGTACAACTGCATTGTAACGGACTGGGTGATGTGATGTTAACTGTATGGACTCTGTCACTGTTAATAATGTGTTATGTTCACCTACAGTAAGAAGGTCTGTTATGGCAGTTACCATAATGTCAATGAACGTGTTACTCCCAGCAGAGTTGTGTGTTTTCAGAGCCAGCAAAATGAGTTCATACCTGGGTTGTAGCCTCATTGTTAAGGGATGCTACAGTATAGTAGAAATGGTACTATAACAACATAAGAGAGATGGCGGGACACCAGAGAAATGATCAGACAGAGCTGGGAGGTGAAGGAGTGTTGGCGATGAAGGGGGTGGTGGTCCTGCACCATAACGCCTCATTTCCACTTACATATGTGTACGGAGACAAAGCAACGTCCATTTATTCCTATGGGAATCTCTATGATATCCGATGTGACTGGCTGCGAGTACGTTAAAAAAAAATTCACTTTCGCGGTGGAATTCAGAGAGACTGTATAGAGACAGAGTGCAGCGCGTCATAATCTGAAAGCCACGCCCCCAAAGGTGAAACGAGGCCTGCTTTCCCCTCACACTTTCCCCCTCCGTTTCCAGCCTGTTGAGTTTTCCCTAAGTCCAAATGCTGAAAAGTTGCTGTGTGCTGGGCTGTACGGCCAATAAAACCCCAGAGCTTTGCTTTTAATCAGCTGCTGAGCAGAAAAACGGAAACTTGTAGAAGACAAAAGTGGATACAGGCAATAAAACATGAGGCTTCAACAGGGAAGAAATTGTGGGATCCTGACACTCGGCATGCCTATGTGTGCAGCAAACACTTTGTCAAACCCTCCAAATTTATTTTTTAGAGTAACAGTTAACTGTATTTATGTATGTTAAGCTAAAGCATTGACAGTATGAATGCAGCTTCTGTTATAATTGTGCCCAGCGCTCCGTGATTCAAACAGTCCATTCCAGCGGTCCGCTCTAGCACTTCTATCAATCTACCAGCATGTAGAGGCATGCCTCAAAACAACAACATGTGCTGGTAGTAGGAGCAGGCTGACGGCTGAGCATGCCCAAATGCTCATCTTCTTAAAAAAGAATCTCCACATCATGTTTTTTTTTTCAAGACGAGCAAGGTAAGGAGAAGGGACACTGAGGTAGACCGGCAATATTAAGCTTATCAATATACCGTTGCCTCTCTGGTAGGCATAGCGTGCTAAAATAATCCTTTGCCATCTTATTATTAGCTAATTATTAGCTAGCTGTAGCTAATAATTTTAGCTAGCTAGCTAGCAATTCAGTCGTGGAGACTTGAAGGCGCGGCTGCGGAGGCAGAATGACAGCGAACGAACGAAGAAGTGTAGGGGAGAGCGGGCCTCGTTTCCCCTTTGGGGGCATGGCTTTCAGATTATGACGCGTTGCACTCTGTCTCCATGACAGTGTGCTAGCTTAGCTAACAGGCTGCTAACTAGCTAACACACTACTTTCTTCAGTTCAGTTGCCCATAGAGTGCGCCAGTAAACCCGGAACTTCGTTAGCGCTTTTAGCACTTCCGGTTCTCTCGTCTAAAAGTCAATACGTTTTTTTGGGGGGGATTTTGGTAAAATGCCTCAACTAAGGTCTGTGGTTAACAAAAGCTTAAGCGAGTTTCAGGTTTTGTTCTATGACATAAAACACGTCAGTAAATACCCTACTTGAGAATTTTGAAGCTTTTACGTGTCGTAAAAAAGGCGGATGCGAACGACTACAAACCCTGTCGGGGACAGTAAACGTCATCACCCCCGAACAGGCGAGAGTGCTGGCAGTCCGCCATTACAGCTTCTTATTTAGCTTAAACAGTCCGATTTGCCCATTATACAATGTTTTTAAAATAAAGCGGCCGAAATCAGTTGAAAGCTTAGTGGCAGTGACATAAAGAGTCATGCAACCGTGGAGTAGTCATGTAGTCTGTTAAAGCCTAACGTTAGCTTTTTATTTCTGGCGATCGCATTTAAGCTTCAAATGCGGAATGAAAGGTGTTCATATGTGAAGATTATCTCGCTGAACAAAACCTGTAAGTATCATAAACTTGTGTTAGCCACAGAGCTTATTTTCTGACATAATCCAAAACGCAATGTAAAAATCACATTAACTTTCTCTTCCGGGAACCAGCGCGATGCTAAACTTGTGGGTTTTGACGTCAGCCCTGGCACACTCTATTGATCGTCAAGTGAGTTTGTATGAATAAAAAAGAACTTGATTATCCAGTTTTAACACATTGTGAATTTGAGTAATGCCATTCTGCTAAAATTTGGTTATACATTATATACAGTCAGATCGTCATTATGACTCGTTCAGCCATTCATACAGCCACTCATCTTTGTACATAAATATTTCACAAAACATGCCACGTACCTGGCAGGTCCTGTTTTGTCCTGGTCATGTTCCAAACGCATATTACACACTAGAGGATCATGAAAAAGGGACAAAATTAGTCCCTCCTTCATGGCTTCAGGTAGTAGAAATGCGCTTCCTTGCATTGGACACTAGAGGCATCATCTGTATATTGACAGATCTATGGACACCAGTTACATACTGACTGTCGCATTGGTATGATACGCCGCTGGATGGCGTCAGTTTGAAGCGCTGGTGGTGACAACGTAATATAAGGAGCTGGAAAGACCCCATAAGGCAGACAACAAACCCCGGACTTTCACCCAAGAGCCCGTTGTTTGCTTCCTGTATGAATGTAGAGCCAAACCATGATGTTTCCTTCTAAACCTTACCACTTGCTTTTGCTGACTTCCTGGCGTTGGTTGTGGCGTCCTGGAAATCAACAGCAGATGCAGGGGATACCGAGTGTGTAATATGGAGACATTAAAGCCCACTGACAAAGCGGTGATATGTGAGGACTTGGGATGAGAATGTGTTGGTGCAGCACATGAACACACGCTTCTCTCCCATTAAACATAATTCAATCAGAAATGTTTTCCCTCAAAACGTACGTGACTAAACAAATTAGCGGTATATAAATGTCATGTTTAGAAGATGGCAGGCAGCCTTCACCATCCCGAGGGATCCTGTCCACACTCATCTTCACATGAGCCTCAATCAAGATGCCTTACATCATTTATGTCTAACAGCCAGAGTCTTCTTTTTTTTATTGCTAATGTAAATATAAATTGTTCTTCTTCTCATTGTAATTGCAATCATTTTATTCAACATCATGATGGTCCCTCTCAGCCTGCCGCTCTTAACAAGAAGCAAATGAAAATGAATTAGAAAAAATTTTCATGTCACAACAAATAAAGAGACAATTAACTGTACACAATCGGCACTATATAAAGCAAACACAGCACATACGTCTCATGAGCACATCAGTAATCAGACGTTCTTATAATGCAGTGCCCTTCCCTCTGAGCTGCACTAATAAACTCTTATTAAATGTGAAGTATTCCACTTCATTCACTCCAAGATGTCAGCTGATTCACTTCTAAATGTCACCCTCGTAGGGCAAAAACAGCTGCTTCTTATTATTCCGTTGAGCTCTTTCAACAGCTTGGATGAGAGTTCTCGGGTGTTGTTGGTCTCCCCTGTGCGGCACTGAGCTTCCTTCTGTTTGTTTTTTGCCTGCGGATACAGAAATTAAAATGTTCAATTAGATTTACTGGGATTTATTCACAAAGCCCTGCAGCATAAGGGCAGTCACACATGCAAGGCATTAACACTGTATTCGCCAATTCCATTCAATCCAAGCAAGAGAGTGAATAAAACATTGGCTTATTAGTATCTTTACATCATGTGGAGTTCAACTTTGGTGTATTTTGAGTATGTGTGGTTGACCGCGCTTGACTGTCATTGGCTGTAGGTTTCTGAGTGAGCAAAAGTGGCAACCCAATCACCCTGACATTGTACATTTCTGCAAACCACAGATACTTTACATCTGCACTTTATGTTTCAACAATGCCGTGGTTATAGTGTGGTTTCGTTCAGACACAAAAGCAACTTGGTTATGCTTAGGAAAAGATCATGTTTAGCCTTAAATACCCCGTTTGGGGGGCACAATCCCGACAGAAGAAGCAGCGATGTCTTGGTAAAAAACAACCTCATTACGTGTCTAAAAAGCCACTGGATAAACAACAACACATCACTACAAAACACCCACATTTGGTGCCTGGAAAGCAGCTGGAATCACAGTAATGACTGCTTAAATTAAAACCGCTTGGTTTCAAACAGTGCTCTGCAGCTTGGCAGGTGTCTCGCCCAGGTGCTCACCATTCACCATCCCCTCCTCTGACAAAATTATACACAGCGTCACTTTAAAAGATGATATAATTTGTATGAAAGGTACAAATGTAATGTATTTGTGGTTTGCAGAATCATACCGTTTTTCCTTCTGGCGACTACGCTGATGGAGACAATCATTTTGGCTGTGCCTAACCAGCTGACATTGTCTGATATCAGCCATGACAAATACAAACTGCTTCACATGAGAGATGCCAACCAGCTGGCAGTGACTTTGGGAGACAGGCATGAAAAGTAAGAAAATGGAAAATGTACCAATAAAAAAATCTTATTTCACAATTTTATACAGCCCTAAGGAACGAGTTCTAAAACCCAGAAATGAGTTAACATTTTAGCACTTCCTGTTCTCTCGTCTGGTCATTGGTTTTCTTGATTGGGTTTTTGGTTAGATGCCTGAAGTAACTTGACTTAAACCCTTTTGCTCTTTGGGGAGCATAGGTCATTCATAAACTTCCTCCAGCTGGTTCGGTGTTGGGCGAGATCTTCTCTGCTTCCTTCCAGGAGTTTTGCCTTGACAGACCTTTTCCAGCTGTTTCTTGGTCTTCCTGGCCTTCTTTTCCCTTGTGGGTTCCAGGTTAAGGCCTGTCTGGTCGTGTTGGAGGACGGTTTTCTCAAGGTGTGCCCGATCCAGATCCATTTCCATTTCCTGCATTTGACTTGGGTTTCAATTTGTTCTTGTTGTGTGGTTTGCCAGAGCTCTTCGTTTGCGATGGTGTTAGGCCAGTAAATTCCCAGGATGTGTCGTAAGCATCTGTTAATGAATGTTTGGAGCTTGTTTGATTGTAGTTCTCCATGTTTCTGCCCCCATATAGTAAGACTGATTTAACATTGGAGTTGAAGATACAGAGATATAAGTGAGGTCTGTGCCTGAAGTAAGGTCTTTGGTTAACACAAGCTTAAGAGACTTTAATATTTTGTTCTACAACCTGGTCTCATTCCAAAGTTGTCGAACACCGCCGCTTGGTTAGTGACTTACGGCATCAGACACCAACAAAAAAAAAAGCCATCCTTTCACACTGGCGTAATACACAGTCAGTCGCCCTTACCCCCAAATTCCACCAGATGCGTGTGGGTTGCATCAGTGCTCTAGGACGGCAGCGGAGCCGATACGTTTCAATTCTAGTCAATGTGTGTGCTTCCACCGGCTGCGGCTGTGCTGCGTTCTGGCTCCGTCACAGCTGTGGCGCTCCGGAGCCCTCCGCAACAGATATGCAGGACTTCTATTTTTGATGGACGCCGGAGCACAACGCAGCAATTCAGCATGGAGCAGGAAGTCGTGCGTAGAAACAAAATAAAACATCTGGTTAATTTTCAAAATAAAATACACAGTGTTCACGGCGGATCATATTTCCCTGCACTACACCTTGAAAACTACATAATGGACAGAGGCAGGCCTGAAGTCAACAAGTCAGAGGTTTTCAGACGTCATTTCACCCCGTTGACACCATGGACGAGGAGATGCTAATCATGGAGGTGCACCGAGATGTCTTCCTACTACTCTTCTGGTTTCGTGGTTCTGTTTATAGAAACTACATCTGCACAGCAAATACAGCCGGTGGGTGTTGACGGACGGCGGAGCACGTAGCGGATAACCAGCGCAGCCGTTCTGCAACGGACATGCATCCAGTGGAATTCCGGCGTTATTGTTTAATGGCGACGGGGAAGTTGGAGGGTCGAAAGTCTGAATAGGGTGGGTGGGTCCAACAAGATTGTTAAGCCAAACCCTGTTCTTTTTTCCTAAACCCAACCACATGCTTTGGTTGCATAAACCCAACCATGTGCACGTGTTGGTCAAACGTAACCAATGTGTGTTTGTTGTTGAAGGACAATTCTCGGTGTTGCACTGACAAAGTGCGTTTATTTTGAAAGAGACTGTATGCAAACTGTGCATTTCCGGTATAAACAGAAGTGATTGAAAACAGACAATGCATGTAACAGGCTGAAATTGACACGGCATCCCAGAACGTCAATAACTTATGCACCCAGGGTACCTTGGACGTCGTATCTGGACGTGGAAAGTCCAGGACCAAATGTCAAGATGTGACGAGATTGAGGTCATGTGACCTTGGTTTAGTTCATTTATAGCCTAACATTGGCTTTTTACTTGTGGTGATTGCAGTAACACTTCAAAAATCATAAAAGTGGTGTTCAATCTTGCTGAACAAAATGTGTGTCATAAATGTTTGTTTGCCACAGAGATAACCTTCTGCAATAATCCAAAATCTAACGGAAACATCCCATTGGCTTTTTGACGAGGGAACCAGGGTGATGCTGATTTCCGCGTTGGCCTACAGTCATCCCTGCAGCACTCTATCAGCAAGCTAGCTAACATTCATTTGTTTCTCTGTATGTAACATTCAACACGAATATCGCCTCGCCAGGTGATAGTCACCGTGACCGTGCCTTTATCTATAACCTTTATTCTGGCAGTCACAGCCTTCCTCTTCCTCTTTCAATGTCCCCTCGGGAGCAGGTCCTGCTGTTTCTGTCAAATTACATCTGGGATTATTTGTGTGCCTTGTTTCCTGTCGCTCCTCATAAACAAAGACAGACCTGCCTGTTTGTTTCCTCGTGGCTTCGTGCTGCACCTGAATGTAGTAAGGTGCTGTCGTCTCATGTTACACTTATGGCTGCTGTTTGTCTTTGTCTGTCCCATCAGCAGGAGCGACAGCACCTGTAGGACAGAATATTGATTTAAGATTTCTCCTCTCTGCTGTCGCTCTGTATGCTTCCACCTGAAGAGACATCATCCCTCCAAACATCTTGTGTTTTTATTTATATCTAGCCCGTGGGATAAGATGCCACACAGAATCTCATTCTGGGGATTACACCCCCCCCCCCCCACTCAAAAAGTTTCTTCTTTTTCCATCTTTTCCTTTCTTTGAAGGCGGAAGGTTCCCCTGAGCTCACATTAAAGGTCCAGCGTGTAGGATTGAAGGGCATCTGTTGGCAGAAATGGCTACATTCATAAATATGTTTCCATTAGTGTACAATCACCTGAAGCTAAGGATTGTGTTTTCATGACCTTTGAATGAGTTGTTTATATCTACATGTGGAGTCCACCATGTTGTTTCTACATTAGCTCAAAACGGACAAACCAAACACCAGCTGGCTCTAGTTAGGACTCCACTTCCTTTGGTACAAAGCTCCTTTAACACTCAGTGGAAAATAACATTATATATATATATATATATAATGTTCCATGTGTCTAAGTATCTGTTTTTGTGTTTGATGTATTCATCCACCAACAGCACTATACACTGAGCAACATCTGGCTTCATTTGAATCTATTTTGCACATCTATCAAGTATGTGATACTTGATCCTGTATCTCACCATGGTAACCTACATCCCATGGTTTCAGTTCAGAGGAACAGATGAGAAGGGACAAAGGGCTCTTTTATTCAGAGTCCTATAGATCCGGATAGTAGGAGGATGCTTCCTCAGGGGACACATTTCACAAGAGGGACTCATCAGCAGCTCGACGCCCATTCAGTGCTATTTCACAAAATGAAAAGAAGCGTAATCAGGGTGCACTTAAGGGTTTAAAACCTATTAAACAATCCAAATTTCTGTGAGTTGCCTTGGGTAAAAGTGTTAACTTATTAAATGCAATGTAATGAAATTAACAGAAGAGCTCATTCAGGTTTATTCGGGCTTTCAAATCAGTTTTACAGCGTCAGGTCTTTATGGACCTAATGATAACAAGAACGGGGCAATTAAACAGTTGATTAGCTGAAAAGCAAAAAGAAGAAAAGTTGTTTGTAGTTGGACTCTCATTGTACTTTATGTCTAGTCCTCTTTTTATAACAATTCGCAAGAGTCATAAGGAAGGGAAGAGAAACGTGCATCAAATAAAACTATGTAGGAAGCACTTATTAGACACAAAACAAATCAAATTAGGCTATTATCATTAATGAACACATTATCTGATTACTGTAATGCAGTAATTGACTTCACTCGGCGTAAAGAAACTGGTGGATTACCCCCTCTGGGCTGGGAGAGAGTTACTGCCTCAACTGACGGAGTTCAAGTATCTCAGCGTCTTGTTCACGAATGAGGGTACAATGGAGTGTGAGATGGATCAGTGCTTTGGTGTGGCTTCCGCAGTGATGCGGGCGCTTCGCCAGACTATTGTGGTGAAGAGGGAACTGAGCCGAAAGGCAATGCTTTCGATTTACTCGTCCATCTACGTCCCAACCCTCACCTATGGTCATGAGCTCTGGGTAGTGACTGAAAGAATGAGATCGTGGATACAAGCGGCCGAAATGAGTTTCCTCAGAAGGGTGTCTGGGCTCAGCCTTAGAGATAGGGTGAAGAGCTCAGACATCTGGAGGGAGCTCGAAGTAGAGCTGCTGCTCTTTCGCGTCAAAAGGGGTCAGTTGAGGTGGTTCGGGCATCTGATCAGGATGTCTCCTAGGCGTCTCCTGTTAGAGGTGTTCTGGGTATGTCCCACTGGTAGGAGGCCCAGAACATGCTGGAGGGATTACACATCTGGTTTGGCCTGGGAGTCTCCCAGGAGGAGCTGGAAAGTGTTGCTGGGGAGTAGGATGGGTGCTTTGCTTGGCCTGCTGCCCCCATGACCCCATCCCAGATAGGCAGATGAAAATGGATGGATGGATGGATGGATGTGAGTTTTCACAAATCACACATCAGATCTTGATGAACGAATTATTGAAATTGAAAATCTTTACTGATGTACAATGTATTATTTGTTGAGAACAAAATGATGCAACAATGGTCATTAGAAACCAAAATCATCAAGCCACTGAGGGCTGGATTCAAAATCACACTGGAAATCAAAGTAAAAAATTGAAATCACCGGCTGATCGAACTTCTGTGAGCTGCACGGTGCTGGGCTGTGAGCATAGGTTCCACTAGAGGATGTCGGGCCCTCATGCCACCCTCATGGAGTCTGTTTCTGACAGTGTGGTCAGAAACATGCACACCAGTAGCCTGCTGGAGGTCATTCTGTAGGGCTGTGGCAGTGCTCCTCCTGTTCCTCCTCACACAAAGGAGCAGATACCGGTCCTGCTGCTGGGTTGATGCCCTTCTACGGCCTTGTCCTGCTCTCCTCGTATATCAGCTGGTCTCCTGGTATCTCCTCCAAGCTCTTGAGACTGTGCTGGGAGACATAGCAAACCTTCTTGCGATGGTATGTACATGTGTCATCCTGGAGGAGCTGGACTACCTGTGCAACCTGATTGGGCTGCAGGTGCCGCCTCATGCTACCAGTAGTGACAAGGACACTAGCAGAAGACCAAACTAGAGAAGAATCAGTCAGGAAGGAAAAGAGAGAGCAACTGTCTGTGGACACCACATGTAAAACCATTCTCTTTTGGGGGTGGTCTTGCTTTTGCCTCTCCATTGTACCTGTTGTCACTTTAATTTGCATCAAAGCAGCTGAAACTGATTCACTTGTGCTTCCTAAATGGACACATTGATATCCCTCAAGTTAAACTGACTTATGACCATGAAACATTCTCTTAAATTTTTTGAGCAGTGTATTCAACGATGGTAAGTGATGCTGAACCAGCTTTAGGGTATGCATTTTTCAGAACACAGCTCAACTCAACTCAAATGTAATTATAAGAGGCACAAACTAATCATAGCAGTGTTTAATGAGGCAGTGATTTATGATGTCATCTTGTTACTAAATGGATCACATGATGAGATGCATCAGGATTCGTCTGGTTCAGCTCAGCAGGTGATTCATAATGCACGTTCCTTTTGTGGTAATAAATAGAAGCAGAAACGCACACACACACACACACACACACACACACACACACACACACACACAATCCACCTGACATCCACTCAGGATGCTTCTAGTGTCACCTGTTGGGAACACTACAGCACCCCACTCATGCACTCTGACTATGAAAGAGTGAAGTGGCAGGTGTGTCACACTGATGGATTGGAGTCATAAATCATAAATGTAATTCAGTGTGTGATGTGAAGAGCTGAAAAGCTCGCACAGAATCCCTGAGAGTGATCGTTGTGATTGATCTGTGGGACGCAGGGGTGGAACACAGCCGTGGTGTGCAGGTGGTACTAATAAGATGCTCAGATTTCACAGGTCATTAAAAAGTCATGTGGATGTGTCCTGCAGAGAGACAGAGACTGTGGTGGTGGAGAGGAAATGCTGAGGCTGTTTGATGAAGCAAACAGATTGTTTAGATGTTGAGTAGAATAGCAGACCTCTCACTCTGCTCAGATTAACACAGTTTGTGTGCAGCTTCATATTCTGAGACATAGTTATGTCTGAGGCTGGAGCAGCACTCGGGCAGAGGGGCATCTGGCCTCCAGGGGCCTCAAATAACCCAGGTTCACTGTGTATCGGCTGGTCTGAGATTTTACGATGAACTGTTCATTTATTTATGAATTTCTAACTCTAAAACACTTATTTTTGTTTTCCCAGGACCCTCCAACAGATTACTTCGGCCATGTTTGTGTCCATCGACATGTGGAAACTAGTTGGGATGCCCAGTGGTTTGTGGGTAACACTTTACTTGAAGGTATCTACATAAGGGTGACATGACACTGTCACAACTATGACCTGACACTGTCATGAACTTGTCATGAACATTATGTACATGTCATAAATGTTTATGACTGCTGTCATTAAGTGTCATTCGGTTTTTGTAATGACAAGTTGACATTGTTTGGGTTGTCTTGATTATGACAACTTGACATTAATTAAAGTGACATTACCAGAAGTTGTCTTTGTCATGACAAGTTGACATTAAATTTGTTTGGGATGTCCTTATTATGACAACTTGACATTAACCAGGATGACATTACCAGAAGATGTCTTTGACATAACAATTTGACATTAACAAGAAATGCACCTCTTCTTGTGTTTATGACAAGTTGACATAATGATTATTATTGTCATGCCAATGACATCTTCTGGTAATGTCATCCTGGTTAATGTCAAGTTGTCATAATAAGGACATCCCAAACAAATTTAATGTCAACTTGTCATAACAAAGACAACTTCTGGTAATGTCACTTTGATTAATGTCAAGTTGTCATAATCAAGACAACCCAAACAATGTCAACTTGTCATTACAAAAACTGAATGACACTTAATGACAGCAGTCATAAACGTTTATGACATGTACATAATGTTTATGACACCTTCAAGTGAAGTGTTACCGGGTTGGGTTACACAAATCATTGACCAGCTTCCATCCATCATTTGTGTAGCGTGACATCACCGGACCAAATTACTAATGCCAGTTAGTCTGAAACTCAGATTTCCAGGGGGCGTTATCAGAGGCTGTGGAGCTAAATATCACAGGAGATAATCTGAAGTGTAGTCAACCTTGTCTCACTCCGAAGTCGTCGAATAGAGGGCACTTGTTAACACAGCCTTGTTGCTTGACTGTGTAGTTGACGATGCAGTGAGTTGCAGCTCCATAATTTAGGAGTATTGGCTTTTAATTGTGTGTGTGTGTGTGTGTGTGTGTGTGTGTGTGTGTGTACAGAGGTCAGTGCGAACAGAACCTCCATTATAAACTTGTTATTTTTATTTTCCACACATTCGGTTTAATAACGCTGCTTTCTTTTTCACATTCTGCCTGAGAAACTTGTTTTTTTAAGTATTTTTTCCTCATGGTTCAATATTTCCGTAAAGAGTTGCATTTAATCTCTCCGTGTACGCAGTGAGGGAATAAAATTCTGTGATAAAAATGATAAAACTTGAAGGTAAACATTCAGATGATTTCATCAGTAAAGGCCCGAGGAGAGGAGAGGAGAGCAGAGGAGAGGAGAGGAGAGGAGAGGAGAGGAGAGGAGAGCAGAGGAGAGGAGAGGAGAGGAGAGGAGAGGAGAGGAGAGGAGAGGAGAGCAGAGGAGAGGAGAGGAGAGGAGAGGAGAGGAGAGGAGAGGAGAGGAGAGGAGAGGAGAGGAGAGGAGAGCAGAGCAGAGCAGAGCAGAGGAGAGCAGAGGAGAGGAGAGGAGAGGAGAGGAGAGGAGAGGAGAGCAGAGGAGAGGAGAGGAGAGGAGAGGAGAGGAGAGCAGAGGAGAGGAGAGGAGAGCAGAGGAGAGCAGAGGAGAGGAGAGCAGAGCAGAGGAGAGGAGAGGAGAGGAGAGCAGAGCAGAGCAGAGGAGAGCAGAGGAGAGGAGAGGAGCTGCACACTTTGATGTCAGCCATCATGTCGACAGAGTGGGTGTGACAGTTGGAAGGAAGCTGCTTAAATCAGATTATAAGCACTCATTGACGCTGTCTCGCCCTCTCCTCCTTTATCCGTTCATTTCTTCTTCTCTTCCCTGAATTCTCAAATTGTCTCTCCTGTCCTCATCTCCCTTTTCTCCTTTTCTCCCCTCTCTCTCTTTTCGTCTTGGTTTCTTCTCCTCAGCTGTTTCCCCCTCTTCTGTCCTTGTCTTCTGTCCTCTATTTCTTTTTCTGTCATTTCTCCTCTTCTTTACCTTCTTCATTTTCCTCTCCTTGCTGCCTTGTTGCACCCCTCCTCTCCTTTTTCATCTTCTCTTCTCTCCTCCCTCTTCTTTCTTTTCTCTACCTTGCCTCCTCCCTACTCTTATCACTCCTTATTTACTCTCCCTTTACTCCTTTTTGTCTCCTCCTAACCTAACCGTACCTCCTAGTTCTGTCTCCTCTCTTTCTTTCTTCTTTTAGCATCCTCCACCATCCCTCATTTTCTTTTTGTCCTCTTCTACTCCTTGTTTCCTTTCCTCTCTTCTCAGTTTGTCTCCTAACCCTAAATCCAGTTAATGATCTCTTCTCTTCTATCCTCTCTTTTCTTTTGTATTTCCTCTCCTGCTCTTTTCTTGTCATCACCGCTATCATTTTCACATCTCTTCTTCTTGTTTCTTCTTTCCTTTTTTCATCCTCTTCTCTTTCTGTTCTGTTCTCTCCTTTCTTCTTTTAACCCGTAATCCATTTCTTGCATTTCCTTTCCTCCTCCATCCTTTTTGCACACCTCTTCTTCCTTATTTTGTTTGCTGTTCTTTTCTTACCTCCTCTCCTTTGTTCTCTTTTTTCCTTTGCAGAATATCAGTTCAATAAAGGTCTTGCTGTCTTTTCTCCTTCTCCGAATCTCTCCTCTCATCTGTCCTTTCCTCCTTGTTTCCTCTCCTTTACTTATCCTCCTTTTCTAACCTGTAATCTCTTTTCCCATCCTTTCCTTTCTTCCATCATAGTCCTCCTGCTTTCATTATTCCCAAAATGCTTCCTTCGTTTCCTCTCCGCTACACCCTTTAATTTTTTCCTTCTGTTTCCTACCTCTAATCTGAGCTGGTCTCCTTGTTTCCTCTCCTTTCTCTCCCTACCATCGCATTATCCTCTTCCTCCTATATCTCCCTCCGCTCTTCCTCTCAGCCTCATTTTCTCACCTCTCCCACCTCTTCTTTTTGTCTCGTCTCTCTTCCTTTCCCCACCTCCGTTTACCTCTCATCTCATTTCTCCTTCTCTCTTCCTAAAAACACACAAGGATGAATGCTAATGACTTCTTCTGTGGTGTTTTGTAATGAGGGTCTTCCTGAGAGATATCAGAGTGGATAAAACACGAGTCGGAAGTGATCCTCGGTCAGTTCAAACCCTCAGAAGAGTCAAAGCAGAATCTGTTTTTCCAACAACTCTGTAAATGACTTTATAAAAACACTGACAGCTGTTTGTTAATGACAACGCTTTACTAAATTAGTGTTTGGTAGCTTTTCATTTACATTTCAATATCACATCTGCAGAAAGCTTTTTAGCACTGAAAAGAAAACAGCTTGCTTTAGTTCATCATCATTATCCACGTCTCACAGAGCGGCTCTTAACAGCTTCAGAACGTCTCCAATATCACTTGATCTCTAAGCTAAACTTGTAATTTCACAATAGAAATAGAATAACCATAAGAAAGTCTGCACTGCATACTGATCAGTGGATGAATCAGAATCTGTCTGACTCCAAATCCACACACAATAATTCTGCACAGGCGTATAAAACAACACATAAAAGCATCCTATGTTATAGGCTTTATTGTGAGGAGATGGAGTCAGACACTGAGCAGGGCAGAGCTGCTGAGAGGATTCGATTAGATTTGATGTATTTCTCATTTATTACAACATCAGAAATGCTAACGATGACTTGTCTGTTTTTTTTAGACGCCCTCAAAGTCTTTTTTTTTTTTTTTTTTTTTTTTTGCTTCCAGGGAGCTCAGGTCTCTTTTGAAGGAACGAAGCCCCCCCCCCCGTCTCCCCCATGATGTGTCTCTTGGTGGTTATTTTGTTTCTATAGTTGTTTTGCATCTTTGTGCAGTGGTTTTGCATGTTTTGTGGTCTCTTTATGTCACTTAATAGTTGTTTTGCAACTCTTAAGTAGTTTTTTTTGTTTGTTTTTTTGTTTTGCATCCCTTTGCCGTCAGTTTGCATCTCTTTGTAGTCGTTTTGTAGTCTTTTCATGTTTCTTTGTAGTTGTTTTGTATCTTGTAGTTGTATTTTTTCTCATTGTAGTTGTTTTGTGGTCTATTTATGTTGTTTTGCTTCTCTTAATAGTTGTTTTGCATAATTTTGAAGTTGTTTTGCATCCCTTTGCCGTCAGTTTGCATTTCTGTGTTGTTGTTTTGCATCTTTCTGTAGTCTTTTCACGACTCTTTGTAGCTGTTTTGCATGTTTTGTGGTCTCTTTATGTCACTTTGTACTCATTTTGCTTCTCTTAATAGTTGTTTTACATAATTCTGCAGTTGTTTTGCATCCATTTGTGGTCAGTTTGCATCTCTTTGTAGTCATTTTGTATCTTTTTGTAGTCTTTTCATGTTTCTTTGTAGTCGTTGTAGTCGTTGTATCTTGTAGTTGTATTTTTTCTCATTGTAGTTGTTTTGCATAATTTTGAAGTTGTTTTGCATCCCTTTGCCGTCAGTTTGCATTTCTGTGTTGTTGTTTTGCATCTTTCTGTAGTCTTTTCACGACTCTTTGTAGTTGTTTTGCATGTTTTGTGGTCTCTTTATGTCACTTTGTAGTTGTTTTGCTTCTCTTAATAGTTGTTTTACATAATTCTGCAGTTGTTTTGCATCCATTTGCGGTCAGTTTGCATCTCTTTGTAGTTGTTTTGCATCTCTTTGTAGTCTTTTCACGACTCTTTGTAGTGGTGTTGCATGTTTTGTGGTATGTTTATGCCACTTTGTAGTTGTTTTGTGTCTCTTAATAGTTGTTTTGCATAATTTTGCAGTTGTTTAACATCCGTAAGTTTATATGAATATATGCAGGAGTTTTTTAAACAAGAAATCACCAGCCACAAAGTTCCTCACCCGAGTCAAACTCACAGCATTACAGTGTTCCTTCATTGCACCTCTTTTTTTCATGTTCTGCAGAACATGACACATTGTTTTTAGTGGTGAAACAAACTTACAGTGGTATTTCTTGGGTTTTAAAAGGAAAAAAATCTGTGTGAACTGATTTTTGAGCTAGCTCTCGTGAAGTGTAAACAACATTGTCAGACACTCTGTAGTGAGAACACAGACAGTACGTAAGAATAGTATCAAACAGTGACTTCTATATTGAGCCAAAAGCTGGAGCGGTATCAGCTGTGAAAAGACTCGTTGCTTTAATGTGACTCTGGTGATATATCGTCTCTCTGTGTATGAACAACTGCGCATGTTGAAGTGCAATGTTCTTCTCAGGTGCTGATGAGACCCCTCGAGGCGTCTGTTGTATGAAGTCGGTGATTTCATGAGTTCATGTTATCATCAAGCACCAAACAACTCTAACAAATGTAATGTGTGACCCAAAAATATGAAAGGAAAGAGGGAAGAAGAGCTTGTGGGAGGTTGTGATGTGTGTGTCAGAGGTGGGTGGGGATAAAGTGAGTGGGGGCATCACAGTGCTCGAGTGTGGAACAATAATTAAACACACAGTTTCTGTGTCAGAGACAATGTCCCATCCATACGTTACTAAATAATTGCGAGGAGCGAGCCTTTGATGTGTGTGCGCGTGCTGAATGTGAATTAATGCTTGACATGGTTCCTAATAAAGGAACTTAAGGATGTCCTACTTACACAGGCCTCTCTGCTGCACTTGAGTTTAAGACAAGTTGAAATTTCTTACAGCGACAGTTCATATCTTTATAGTATACATTTAAAGTTTTCTTAACCTCCTGAGACCTGAGCTTTTGTTTGGTATGATTTTTTTTAAATTTCTCCAAGCTATTTGGGATGTGTAGGACCTGATATAAAAACGAAGCATTGTCTTTAAACAGTAACAAGCTTTGGAAGAAAAATTATGTCCTCATATCGGGACAATGGGTTTATTGTTAATGTTTAGAAGTTTGTAACGTTGTGCAAAAACAAAATTGCAAATGATGCAACGTTTGCTCAACTTTTTTGGAACATTATTGGTTAGGGGGCAATGTTCAAGTCTAAAACTGTTCAAAACTGTTAATGCCAATGCCTGAATATGGCTGTACAAAACAAAATTGCAGATAATGCATGTTGCATTATCTAAAAGCCGGTTTGGGAACCTCAGAATTGCATCTCTGCTTTTTGCAGATGATGTAGTTCTGTTGGCCTCATCAGACTGTGACCTCCAGCATGTACTGGAGCAGTTTGCAGTCGAGTGTGAAGAGGTCAGCAGAGTCAGCACCTCCAAATCTGAGGCCATGGTCCTCTACTGGAAAACGCTGGATTGCCCCCTCTGGGTTGGAGGAGAGTTACTGCCTCAAGGAAGGAGTTTGGGGTCTTGTTCATGGGTGAGGATAGAATGGAGTTTGAGTTGGATTTGTGGTTTGGTGCAGTGTCTACAGTGATGCAGACGCTGCACTGCACAATCATGGTGAAGAGGGAGCTGAGCCGGAAGGCGAAGCTTTCGATTTACTCGTCCATCTACGTCCCAACCCTCGCCTATGGTCATGAGCTCTGGGTAGTGACCGAAAGAACGAGGTTGCGGATACAAGCGGCCGAAATAAGTTTCCTCTGTGGGGTGTCTGGGCTCAGCCTTAGAGATAGGGTGAGGAGCTCAGACATCTGGAGGGAGCTCGGAATACAGGCGCTACTCCTTCGTGTCAAAAGGGGTGAGTTGAGGTGGTTCAGGAATCTGATCAGGATCCTCCTGGGCGCCTCCTGTTAGAGGTGTTCTGGGCACGTCCCACTGGTAGGAGGCCCTGGGGCAGACTCAGAACATGCTGGAGGGATTACATATCTCATCTGGCCTGGGAGCACCTCGGGGTACCCCAGGAGGAGCTGGAAAGTGTCACAGGGGAGAGGGACGTCTGGGGTGCTTTGCTTGGCCTGCTGCGGCCACGACCCCACGCTAGATAAGCAGATGAAAATGGATGGATGGATGTGGTCAAGACCACCTCGCCAAGTGTTGAGTGATCAGATCACAGTGCATCTTCGTGGTCGTTTGTATTTAGTGCTGTCCACTTGTGATCAGACAACACATTCTCGCTCCATCACATGTTGACGTGCTTGGTCATGGACTTTCCATGTCCACATGTGACATGCTAGGTACTCTGAGTGCGTTGGTTTGTGATGTTCTGGGACACTGTGTCAACTTCTGCCTGTTACATGCATTGTCTTCTTTTAAGATACACTTTTGATTTCACAGGAAATGTACAGTTTGCATACAGTCTCTTTCAAAATAAATGCACTATGTTGGTACAACACTGCAAATTGACATTTTTTTCCTTCAACAACAAACACACGTGGTTAGATTTAGGGAAAAAGAACAGGACTTGGTTTTAGAATCCTACAGGATGCAAACACCGCTCTGTCGGGTGACAGTCTGTGTTTGTTGGACCCATCCACCACCCCTCCTGCCTGCCCCACTTGGACTTCCGCTGCCTTAACTTTGGTCCTTGTCCCGCCGCGTTTCCCCCTGACGCCGCCGGGCGTCATTAAACTCAAGTGCTGGATTTCGACGACTTCTGAGTGAGACAGGGCTCAAACAGATCACAGAAAGCACATGTTAATACCAGGTCTAAACAAGGCCTTAGCTTCACAACTAAGAACTGATCCTGAGTTGGTTCACAAAGAAAACTTCAATTCAACTGAGACAGAATGAAAAATATATTTTTCAACAACACTGTAAATAATAATTAAGAGAAATAAAGCTGTCTGCGCTGACTGCACTTCACAAGTGTTGTGTTTAATATATTTATACTGACATCTGTTTCTCTAATGATGATGCCTGACTTGTTTATTTCTCTAATGGTGTTTCTGTTCCTGTTAAGTGTTTTGCAGGCTTTCATTTACATATTTATGTTTCACCTGCAAAAAACTCTGTAGGAGTGAATAAAAGAGAGATGTGATGTTTCCATCTCTAACTCCCAGTTAATAGCCAATGATTTCACTCAGGTCTGTCTGACGACGTCTGATTAGCTGCTAAGTACTTGGTTCTATAACTTTATCTGACTGATATGTTTACCTCCAAAGTTTCTTTAATAAATGATGCATCTGTGTCAGTGCTGAAGAGTCTGAGCCGGTGACAGACGAGTCCACAGTTCATGGTTTCAGGTTTCAGCAGCATGAACCCAGTTTAACGAGTCAAATCAAACTTTAATCAAGAAAGAGCTCTGGGCAGGTTTGTTAGAAACTTTACAGAGGAGAAATGACACCAACAGAGAAGAGCATAGAGTTTGTGTAGCTACATGAGTTGGAAACACAGGATTTCCACCGCTGATGTTTTTTATGACTGAAACATACTGAAGTGTTTAATTACCATGTCACGTCGCTGACTGTCAGCCTTCCTGCGGAGCCTCCTGCTGATGTCTCCATCCTCCCTGTTGTTCTTCACACTGATCATTAACACCTCTCCTGTCTCTCTTATTTCCTGCTGTCTAAACTCACATGTAACCACCCACATTTCCTCGAAAATCAGATCAGTCTGTTCTTGAGATTGTCGACACCTGGAGCTCTATAGGCGGGATAAATAAAGGCGGCAGTGGAAAGTAACCAAGAACATTTACTCCAGTAAAAGAACAGTGTGCAGGATTTAGTAGCATCTAGTGCTGAGGTTGTAGATTGCAACCAACTGAATAACCCTCTACCTACCCTTATTGGTTGTGGCGTAAAGTAAAATTTGTGAAAGGTCCTGTCTCGAGCCAGTGTTTGGTTTGTTCTTTCTGGGCTACTGTAGAAACATGGCAACACGGCAGACTCTGTGGAAGAGGACGCACTCCTTCTGTAGGTATGCTCATAAATTTCAGGTGAAAACTAAATCCTCAGGCTGTTTGTGCACTGTTAGTACATTTTCCTGCAGAAGAAATGCACCAAAATTTGTACATATCCCGTGTCATGATGAGCCGGTAATTCCTGCATAACCCACGTATTTTGGAAGACTGATCATGTGACCAAGGTGCTGACAGGAGTGAAGACGTAAACAGTTGGAAGGGATCCATTTAGGAAGCAGGCAGTGGATTGGTCACAAAACACAGGACTTTCCCCTGGAGACTGGTGTTTGGAACCATGTGACGTTTGAGTGAACTTTGAGTTACTGTAAGATACGTCTTCACCATGTTTCTTCTTCTAAAACTAACCTCTGTAACTTTACATTAAGGACGTAACCCCATTCGTGGTGTAAATGACCCCAATGTTTAGTAGTTGATGTGTTAAATTTGCATTTGTAATGTATTTATGTTGCATTATGTTATTATTTGCTGTGAACAAGGAAGTGCTCTTATTTTGAAGAGACAGTAGACATAGAGAACACAGACAGAGATTGACAAAAAAAAAATGTTGCAGTTACGTTAAGATGGGACAAACATGTCAAATAAAAAAGTTTTAAGGATGAATGGGGAGACTTTAACAGGGTTTAGCACCAGTCGAGAGGGCAGCAAGGTATTAACTGCATTTATTTGGGTCTTACTGTCCAATAATTCAAAGTTTTGTGTGTATATGCTAAGTTTCTGGTGCTATCAAGGCAAGGCTTAATGCCTTATTTTCTCTCTACTATTTAATTTCTGTGCAGCTCTTACATTGGTTGATGGAGTTAATCAACCACCATGTGGGATGCTAATTCATAAGAGCCGTTCTATGAGGATAATTTGAGATCCTACAAACCACTCCTTTAAGGACAAAGTTGAGGTACTTGTACTTTCGTCAAGTACTCCCTCATTATACTTTGAGCCCAACTCTGGTGCAGGAGAATGATGCCATGCATGCTTCAGAGGTAGAAGAGGCATTCAGATAATTTTATAATTTCTATAAACAAATATCTGCATGTGTGTGCAGAATCTACAGGCAAAGGGACAAGATTTTGGTATCGGAAGCATTCTGGTTTCCGTTTGTGGTTCGAAAAGTGTTAATGTGTCGTCTTCTTGCTAAGTCACATATTTTCCTCTCCAACTATGAGCTGCTGCTCCTCCTCCCCCTCCTCAGGCTTTGGAGGATTGCAAGGACATCAGGCTCAGTTGATTTCTGGCTCCATTTTCTTTATCTCGTCTTTGAAGCCTTCATCCTCTGCAGAACTGCATCAGCTGCCACACACTCATCCTACATGTCAGCCATGTTTAAAGTTTTCCAGGCAGGTTAATGTTCTTTGACCCTCTTAAGCAGAGGGTTAAGTAAAGTGCACTTTGCACATTGAAGTGAAAGTGCGAAAACCAACTGTGCTCACAAGAACGCATAGCACTCAGCAGCATATCTAATGGCATCCTGCTTTTGTGCTGCTGGAAAGCAAATTTACAGTTGGGGCTCTCCTTCAATTACTGCAGCAGGTTATATCAGACTTACACAGACAGTTTTATCAGAGAAGCAAATATCAGAATCTGCCAAAATGATTTCCAGGCTTAAAAAAAGACTTGCTGTGCTCTGGCAGTGATGTTCCTGCAGTTCTGAAACACCACTGTGGCGTTTGATTAACAAGAAGTACTGCGGTCCTTTAAGGGCAGACTCACAATTTTTTAAGTCTTTTGGAACATTAAAACATTTTTATGCCTCCACGTTGGTGATAGCAGAAACCAAAGGCATTATGTTTCAGGTTGTCTGTCTGTCCATCACTCCTATTCTCGTGAACGTGATATCTCAAGAACACCTCGAGGGAATTTCCTCATATTTGGCAAAAATGTCCACTTGAACTCAGCAATGAACTAGATTTTGGTAATCAAAGGCCAAGGTCACTGTGATGGGAACGCGACAGCTTAAAAACACCTTGAGGGAATTTCTTCAAATTTGGCAAAAACGTCCACTTGAACTCAGCAATGAACTAGATTTTGGTAATCAAAGGTCAAGGTCACTGTGACCTTGCATATGTCTAATTTATGGGAACATGACAGTTTAAGAACACCTTGAGGGAATTTCTTCAAATTTAGTAAAAACGTCCACTTGAACTCAGCAATGAACTAGATTTTGGTAATCAAAGGTCAAGGTCACTGTGACCTTGCATATGTCTAATTTATGGGAACACGACAGTTTAAGAACACCTTGAGGGAATTTTTTTCAAATGTGACACAAACGTCCACATATACTGACCAAAGGTCAAAGGACACTGGGACCTCACAAAACATGTTTTTGGCCATACAGTAGGAACTCATGCGCTAACTGTGACAAAATTTCACACAAATGTCGAACAGGATAAAATAATGAAGTGGTGACATTTTATATCCGAAAGGTCAAAGGTCAACTGTGGCATCATAATGTTCTGCAAAAGCATTATTTTGGCCGTTAGTCAACACCATGACTCAGGAACATGAGGTCACACAGGTTCCAATGAATCCAGGTGCTGTGGGCGTAGGGCGGCGGTGCTATCCCCTGGTAATGGTGTTTGTCACGATTCCTTCCCAGATAGCACACATACATCTGGCCGATGTCAGCCTGAGGATGACACATCGGCCCTGAATTTATAACGTCTGACAAGCGTCGGCCGCATGGGCGGATATCTTTAAATTTAATACTCTTTTGTCCCAGCTCATCAAACGTCTCTGTTACATCGGCTTTGGGTCGGCCCTGTGCCATAGAATGTCTGCCCACGTATGGAAGTCGCCACTGAAGGCGGAATTTCATCTCCGCGGTGTTTGTTTGGAACTGAGCTCGCAGGACACAGCATCTCATTGCAGTTGGTTTCAGGTAAGCTCTACTGGAATAAATTGGCAGAAAATAGCTTTGTTGTTTCTTCTGTGACCGTTAAAAGAGGTTCCTGGTGAGTGGCGAAGCACGACTGGGTGTATATAGCTTAGCACAGCTCCCCACCAGCTAATCTTTTGTTAGCTGTTAGCTACTTTAGCGGTTTAGCTCATGTTAGCTAACAGGCTATAACTGTGGTGTTTTCATTTTATTTTCCCTAGTTGACGTTATCTGCTCATCTGGTTATTGTGAACACTCGTTTTGGGTTAAAGTGGAAGTGCCCAGAGCTGCCACCCGTGGTCCCCGGCCCCCCGGCCTGACCTCCGGGGCCCTGGACGGATGCTCAAGTGTGGGTGACAAGCGCAGAGAGGAGCGCAGAGGTCAAACAGTGAAATTTAAGGATGCCTTCGGTATGTTGGTAATGTGATTTTATGGGCAATTTATCAGTTGAGGTCTCCTCCTCTGCAAAGCAAACTGACCCAGTGGCTACAGGTAATAGCGCAGTTTTGAAGCCACTGTTTTTCTGAGATGAAGGACTGATTGTTGAGCTGCTGTTAACAGTTAACGGAGTTAACGCCGGATCCCGTTGTTTAACAGTTTCCACACTGAATGAAGCAGAGTGACGGACCCAAAGCCCTCAATCTGGCTAAAAGACAGCTGAAATGCTAAAAAAATACAGTGGTGAAATTGGGATTTGTTTCTTGAAGTTATGTGCTCATCATCTTTTCTGTGTCTTGCAGGCTGCCAGGAGAAGCGGACTGGCCATCAGATATTGTTTGTGGAAATTTGAAAATAAAGTTTCTCAAATTGACTTTTGTCTCTTCATTGTGCACACTTACACGCGAAATAGGGTAACAGACAGCTATTTTTGAATGTTAGCATTAATTTCTCACATTGAATGGTGAAATAGTTGTAGTTTGAAAGGTCCAACCTAAATGAATAAAGGTCGTAATTAACAAAGCATATTAATATTAATGAAGGATTGCCTACTGAGCGCAGCTTTTTATTGATCGTTTGAACGTCGCATGGTGGTCATTTTCGATTAAAGGCCGACGTCTCAGCGACGTCTTGGCAATGAGCAAACGCTCTCCCTGCTATGTCTTAACGATCTAAACTTGATACATCGGGCCAATGTCGGCTAGATGTATGTGTGCTATCTGGGTTTTTCGTTCATGTGCAGTGTCAGTGAGCAGTGAGCCCCGGCCCTGCCCTCATTGCCCTAAATTCTCCTGCCTGAGTGCTAGTTATTATTAGTTTATTATCAGTGATTAGTTCAGTGTAAAATCCTGGGGTAAATTCCTTCTCTTTATGGTAACATGTTACTGACACTTTGGATTCATTTGAACCTGTGTGACTTTGTTAGCTTAAAGCAATATTAGGAATTTCCTTGGGTGGTGTTGCGGCAACAAACTTTACTCTCCTCTTCACGCCACATATGCATTCAAAAGTTTATCTACTGTGAGTTTTATACACACAGGCTATCAGTTGTTAATGAATATGGATACACCAAAATGTTAACAGCATTCTGATTCTTCAAGCTAAGTAATAAGTGCAGCTGTGGAATATAAAGTTTAATATTTCCCTTTGAAATGCTGTGGAGTAGAAGATAATGCAAATGCTCAAGTAAAAGCAGTATTGTATATTATATTATATATATTATATTACCAATATTGCGCTGATGTAAATGTTACTTTTCACCACTGCAGCTCTCACAAGGTCACAGAACTCATCTGACACACGAGTTCAAACGAAAAGGTAATATTCAAAGAACAACAAAGGAGAGGGCAAACAGTGAGAGGAATGGCTGAACCTCTCAGGAGGTACATTCTGTTCACGCCTGTTTCTGTTTTAATGTGCTGATTATAGCGGCAGCAGGAGTCTCTTTAGAGATAGAGATCAGGGAGGATGTCAGAGTCTCACAGAGAACAAAAGATTAGAAACAAGACAAAACACAGATCATTAAACTGATACAAGCACCTCATGCATGTGTGTGTTTGAGTCCTTATTTGCCTCCTTAAATTTCACCCTCTGTATCAAACTGATTGAAGGAATCAGTCCCTCCCTGCTAATATCCTAAATCCCTTAATGTGTGGAAAGAGCTGTGGTGCTTTTTAAACTTCTTAAGTTTTTAAATGATGCATTTAGAAACACATTTTTTGTGTGTTGTAGATTTGTTTGTTCAGGAAATGAGTAATAAGATTTTTTTAAAGGCCCAGTGTATAAGATTTAGGAGGACACATTGACAGTGTGTATAATCACCTGAAAATAAGAACCATTATGTTTTTCATTACCTTAGAGTGAACTGTTTATATCCGCATAGGAAACGGTTCCTCGATTATGAGATCACCATGTTGGAAATACTGTGACGCCGTGAAAATCTTCCGAACATCTGGTGCACAAAGCACTTTGAATTGCTCCTTAAGTGTGACACTTATGGCTCACGTGAAATACCTCCCCAAAAACTGACTTTTAAGATCCCGTTGCATAAAACCACAGAGCAATCATTCATTGTAAAGAAACTGGAAGAGCACAGCTTTGCCAAGTTGAGTGATCCAGCCCCAGACAGTCACAACCATATATTGACCTCTAGTAAAATTTAACGTGCAAAATCAGTTGTTCATCATTAAGCTTCTTAGGACACCTTAATTTTTCTCATTTATCACCATAAACTCAGCCATGTTGCGGTTAAGATGGAGTCAAAGGTACTTTATGTTCTTGTCCTTTCTTTGGTTACTAAGGTTCTTTGTGCAACACTTCAACGAACTTTAAGCAATTCCTTAAGTGTAAGACCAAGATAAGGAGAACAACTTAAATCCTTGAGTAAACATTTTAATCAGAAAACCCTAAGCCCACTTCAGACCAAAGATTGGTGATGAGACAAGATGAAACAGGCAGCTACTTGCAATTCTCCATTCTGCAACATTCTGAAATCCTGCTGGTTCACACCAATGCAGCTAAATGAGACAGTGCATCATCTCTATGCAACAACTCTCTGTACTTCTGTTCTGCAGCTTCTAAGACTTATTTTGTGGCTTCCTAAAATATGAATGAGGATAGTGATAGTGAGATACTGGCTACAGCTGCATTTGTAGTAGTGATGACACGGTAAAAAATAGAAACAAAACCAGTATCAGATGGACTGTATTCATAATAAATATGGCACAATAATATAAATAACCAGCACCAAATAATCAGTCAATGACAATGTGTGTGTGGGCGGGGCGTAAGCACATACAGCGAGCAGCAGCAGTGACCCACTGTCTGACACCGTCACACCGTGAGGACAGGAACTCAGTGAGTGACATCTGCGGTTATTTTGACTTGACCAGCGGACTTCACTACAAGCTGATTGGCTGTTGAAACAGGTGACGTGCTTTACGATCTTAATCCAGCTGCTGGAGATTTGACCAGCTGAATTGCAGGTGACACCATCAACCGGCTTGAGTCGGGCTCAGACCGGCCAGTTCACACCAGTGCAACTTTGCTCTGCAATGTTCTTAAATGGTTTTGTCTTGTTGCGAATCACAAGTCTGAACTGGGTGTTAAGGAGAATGCTTGAGGATGTTTTGTGCAACCATGTTTTTTTCAAGGAAACTTTAAAGGGAAATTTCAGTTTATTTCAACCCGTCTCCTATCGTCCTAAATTTGTTTCAAGTGACTAGTGACATAAAAATAATAGTTAGCATGTTAGCCGTTAGCCTAGATACAGCCAGGGCACATAGTAGCGTCAGACCTGTTAAAACGTAAGTGAACGGGCAACCTTCAAGTGCAAAGTTAGTCCACTAAACAAGCTTTTTCTCCACAAAGACCGCCTCATATCGTTAGGATAAATGTCAGAGAACATATAGAAAACGACATGTAAACGTGTTGTCTTACCTTACCGGTGTGCTGCCGTGTTTGTTTACCATCTAGCTCTGCTTTCCAAAGCACAGCCTGAAATCTCTTTAACTCTGACTTAAAAGTAAAATCTTAACTTAAAGAGCTTTGTACAATTGACCTCTGAATGTAAGTTATCAGGAAACAAAGGTGACATTCGCAGGTGCTGGGTGAGCTGCCTGTCTCTGACATGCCAAACAGCATTGGAGAAACACTGATTTGTAACGTGAAGCCACTTTATTAGGCATTTATACCGATTTAAATCACTGGCTTTGTTTGTTTTGTAGAGGAGAAGACCTCTGTGGATAATTTAGCTCCCAGTAAAAACCTCCTGAACAAAAAACACTGAAGAGACATTTCACCTGGGGCCTGTATCACGAAGCAGGATTAATGTCTTAGCGAGGTAACTTCAGGGTTAACCCTGGGTTTTCGGTCTCACGGAGCCGGTTCAGTTCTTATCGGGGTAGATCACCATGGTAACTTACTCTGAACGGCTATCCTGCTCCGGAGCAGGGTAAGTTCAGGGTTGAATCTGATCCTATAAAAAGCACCACCCACTGGCCAATCAGCTGTTCGGAAAAAAATGACTCTGCTGACAGAAATGCAGCCCAGTCATGACGGGAAGTTTAATTCATTTGATTGATTTTGATTTGAAAGTTTATTTTGAACATTAAAAAAGAAAAGAAAGCAACAACAACAGACGATGAAAAGATTGTTCAAAAAGGAGTTGAAAAAGTCGAACTTTCATCCCACCCCTTCATAAGAAAGAAACTGACCATTTGCGGACACTTAATAGCACCACTAATTAGTGCCAACATTTTGTTGGAGGAAATGATCCCTGTTAAAGATAATGGGCCTAACTGACAGCTTTGCTGCTGGAAGTGTGGAAAGTAGCCTATCATGTCTACACTTCATGGTGTTTGAGGGATTTTCCTTTTTGTTTTTAAAGAGGGACACTAGGTATATTTTTGCGCAGCTGTTAATTTCTAACACAGCTCAATATCAGGATGATTTTATTCAGACTATCAACTTGGTGCTGATATGATTTTATTGTGGCGTCAGCTTTAAGCTTTATTGTAGCATGTATAACGTTATGACAAAGAAGACCAGTTTATCAGACGCAATGATGTTAGACGATAATTGTAATACACGCAATTCATCTGCGCAGCATTGATTTCATGGGATTCAAGGGTGTGATCAGTGTCAGATGTACAGGTACAGGCACTGTAGCTGCTTGAACCAGTGATGAGTAATTTAACCTACACATCATTTTATTTGCTACCTTGTTTTGTCTTGATTTTTCCCTCTCTCCTCCTCTATTTCTTCGTTCCTTACCCGTTTCTTTTTCTTCTCTATTATGTGATTTCATTGATGTTTTGACAGGGGAATTTCTTTGATAAGCTTTTAGTGGCTTCTAACCTCTCCAGCACTTTTCTTTTTTTAATCTTGTAAATGTTATACTGTCTGTTTTTAACATTATGTGAAAATAAACTAATCTAAACTAAAGCTAAACATTATTCATCCCGTTATGCGTTGCCACGCATGTTTCCTCCTCCTGCAGCTGCCACGGTGTTGGCCTTTTCTGTAAAGTTGCTTTTCTCCTCCTCATATTTTAGTAGAGTTAATCTCTGATCCTCACATGAGAAATACTTTTTTTCCCCTCACATACAGCGCTCAGTGAGGACACTCAGTGACGCTGTGCTTCTCTCATGATTGTGATTGGTCCGCTGTGTGCGTGTTCACGGCTCTTGATAAAGCAACCCTGGGTTGAGTTACCGAGTTGATATCCAGTGTTGTGATACCGATTATCCTGATTGCCATTGTTAGGGTTAGTCAACCCAGGATAGGTCTGGGTAACCCAGGAAAGGTTGATCTCGCTTCGTGATACAGGCCCCTGGTTGCAATCTGCACACTCTCACTACACGCCACTAAATCCTTCTAAATCTTTAACACTGTTCATTAAAATTATAAGGATCCAGAAAGGCAGGGGGGTGTGATGATCTGGAAGGAGAAGCCAACAGTCATGTGGGTTGTTGTGATGATCATATTTATGTTCTCAAGCTGTTTCACTTTGCTAACCAATGTAAACCTCACTGACCCTGGTGATTAATGGGTTAATCAGCTGCAGCAGTGGCGAGTGGAGGCAGAATATTGTTGGCATGATGAAACATGAACGGTGCCTCTCTGTGAACACACTGCAGGCAGTGGACGGGATGTTTATATCGACGCTCTGCAGCCTGAACTCGGAGAGAGAAATCAAACTTTCTGCCTCCTGCTGTGATGTCAAAGACTAACATCATGGAGGAGAAAATCAAATGTAAAATTCAGACAGCTTCAGTACTTGGGTTCACTCACTCAGCAGTAAAGTGAGGCATGGTCTCCTCTTTTGATCATCTTAAGCTCTTGCTTTGACTTAATGAACTACAGAGAGAGAAAACCCCACACACATTTGGCCTTCGATCGGAAAGAGAATCACTGCAGGCGGAAACACAGGAAGGAGCTAAAAGTTCAGAGGGACTTTATAATATTTCTGTACACCAAAGGAAGCAGATTTCTGCTGCCATCATTGTGTGATTGTAGTAGCTGTTCAAAGATGTATGTTTAGGGACAAAGAACGAGAAAGAGTTCAGTGCAGACTCAAACTAAACGCAGACTTGTGAGGGTCAAAAACACTGACATTACCAAGAAGGAATGGACTGGGGGAGGATATATACTGGGACTGATGACTGATAGGAAGCAGGTGTGTAACCAGGTGGCAGGTGTGTTACAGGCCAGGTAATGGGATGATGTGAGAGACACACTGAAGACACCCGGTGAGCGGGTGAGAGATAGCCGTGTCTGTAATGACTGCAGAGAGTCAGAAACAGATTCATTTGAAGGGTGATGGAGGCGGTTTTGTTGTTTCGGAGTCTTTTATGACTCATGACAAATTCTGTGAAGTGTCTGTTTTTAAGCCTGTATATGGTGTGTGGGACTCCTGATGACAGAATCTGCCTTTGGCTGTGTTTCCTTTAGTAATGCCTTTTAGTCGTTTAGCTTCCCTCCTGATGTTGGACTGTGTTTAGAGAAAAACTAAATGATCGAGGAAAGCTTTCTTAATGACTCATGTGCTGTTAAAAGTGGATATTTGTGACGGGACAGTTAACATGAAACGTCAGGTTTTTCTTCTTTTCTTCTCTTCTCTCCCACTCTGTCTCGAAGTGTCACTCCGTCTTGAAAGTGTCACTCTGTTCGTAGTCACCTTCACAGCTGAGGGGAGAGGTGTGAGGACAAACACAGAGGCAAGCTTTGAGACAAACTTGCCTCTCTTTTCATAACTGGAGAAAAATAAAGCTTAATCTAATTGTATTTGTAGCACTTGCATTTAATCTGTTTGTGCTGCTATCGTAGCTTTTGTATATATTGTGTTTTTATCATTAACCGTGTTCTAGAGACTAGAGAAGAACATATTTTATCCTTTACACAATGTAACCTTTCAGATGTAAACGTCATTATGACAGGTGAAAAATAAACATCTTATGCCTGGTTCACACTGCACGATATCACCCCGGCTATACCCCACGCAGTGTCGGCATGGATCATGAACGACAATGAGTGTTGTATGCGATAATCCATCATTTCATCTCGTGTAGTGTGTCATAGTAGACGACAACCGATGCCACATCTGGGACGCCTCACGACGTTCCAACAGAAAGTCTAGCATGTTTTAGCAACCCGTCGAGTACTGCCGTTAGCATCAAGCTAGCAAACAATGTTACTCCTTCATAAGGAAGACGGAAGGGCGCTCCCTCTCCATCTCTACTAAACTTCTCTACCTATGAGGGAGCTATCCTAGAGCACGTTTCCGCCTACAAATACCTTGGCATTTGGTTAGACTCTACGTTATGTTTTTCACACCACATCTCTCAGTTACAGGCTAAGGTCCGAGCCAAACTCGGTTTCCTTTATAGACATCCTCATGCCTTCACCTCTTCTGCTAAACTGACTCTCATCAAACTGACCATTCTCCCCACACTCGATTTCGGTGACACCATCTATCGTGCCGCATGTAAGGGCACTCTCGCTAAACTGGACACACTCTATCACTCTGCCATCCACTTTGCCACTAATGCCTCTTACAATACCCACCACTGTACTCTTTACTCTCTGGTAAGTTGGCCATCACTTCACACCCGCCGCCAGATTCACTGGCTCATTCTCATTTACAAGACCCTCCTTCAACGGACACCCCCCTACCTGTCTCGCTTGCTGCACCGACTCCCTGTCACATACAACACTCGGTCCTCTCTCCATATTCTGCTAACAACCCCCAAAACCAGATCCACATTTGGCCTTGCATCATTCCAGTCAGCTGCCGTTTCTGACTGGAACGCATTACAAAAACACCTCAAACTGGATACATTAATTTCAATCGCGGCCTTCAATGAGGCCATCTCATGTCTTTTTACAGATTCCTGCAACTGCTTCCCTACCGTCTAACCTTTCCCTCAGTCTGCCTGTATTCTGTGTTGAGCGCCCATACCTGCCGCTGTTGGCCCAGGCTCCTTTTTTGTGATATGATGTTGCAAATAATCCTGTTATTAATTTTGTTTTTTATGTTTTTTGTGTTGTGATGTTGTAAATAATCTTTGCTATTAACCCCCACTGCTTTGCCTGTATGACTGAATAGATGTTTGTTAACCCCTTCTGTCCCTATCACTCTCTTGCTATTTGTCCGCATAGCCATGCTTGTGTGTTGTCTCTGTTGATGTCCTGCTACATGTCTGTATAGTTGTGCTCTGTGCTGTGCTACCGTCTTTTTAACCAATCCTTTTTCTTTCACAGCCCTCTCTCCCCTCCCCCTCAAGAAGCTTGTGCCTCTTGTCAGGCCATCATTGTAAATAAGAACACGTTCTTAATGATTCTGCCTGGTTAAATAAAGGTTAAATATATATATATATATATATATATATATATATATAAAGTAATGGAATTAAAAAATAGGGGCTTTTACTCACCACAACTGCAGAGGCTCCCAGCTTCATTTGAAACAGACTACATTATAAACTGGCCGTTATTCATCATTCCCTCTGTGTTTTATATTTTTACTTTTTATTCGTTCGTGTTTGCTTTGATAAATAAATTTAAATTTAATTTAAATTTAATGCATCACGCGGTCATTTCAAACTCAACACTTCCTATATTGGATTCAAATTAAAAGCCCCTTGTTGAGGGAATCTCTTTATTTTCTAAAAAGGCTTTTATTGTGAAACATTTGTAGGAACTTGTTTTGGAGGATACAGTGACTTGCATGTTTGGGGCGGCAATAGCTCAGTCCATAGGGACTTGGGTTGGGAACCAGAGGGTCGCCTGTTCAAGTCCCCGTCAGGACTAAAATATGGAGCGTGGACTGGTAGCTGGAGAGGTGCCAGTTCACCTCCTGGGCACTGCCGAGGTGCCCCCAAGCAAGGCACTGAACCCCCCAACCGCTCGGAGCGCCTGTCATGGGCAGCCCACTCTGACATCTCTCCACTTAGTGCATGTATAGGTCCTGTTTGTGCATATGTGTGTTCGGACCTGTGTGTTAATGACAAACAGAATGAAAAATTGAATTTCCCCTGGGGAATTAATAAAGTATATTTAAAAAAAATGTTTGGGTACAGTACTTTATATGTAGCTCCTGCCATCTGGTGGCACTTTATACGTTCCTACAACATTTTGGCTGGTACGGAAGCGTATTGCATTCACTTGACAAATAACTGTTTTTCTGAGTAATTTTTTCTGTTTCTCTGAGTAATTTATTTATTTTTCTGTTATTTGGTGTAATATTTTCTGTTTTTTGTGGTAATTTTTTTTTCCTGGACGAGGAGATGAGATACTTCAAAATCTCGCAAGAAGCTCCCACCTGGCACCTGCAAGTGACTCCTGCATCCATGGTGACTCCTGCTCATGGATGTATTTTGCATCCGTGCTCCTGCTCCTAGACAATTTCAACTATGGGATCAATAAGGGTAAGGCACGTCATTAGTTACACACAGGGTATGATAATCTAGCTATGTTTTCGACTGCATCCTTCTAGTGTTTGTCAGCTAATGTTGTTACAACCTGTTACTAACCTAACCTGCCAGGTGGGAGCTTCTCATGAGATTTTGAAGTATCTCGTCTCCTCGTTCGGGAAAAAAAATTACCACTAAAAACAGAAAAAAATACTCCGAAAAACAGGGCTTTTTTTATTTGTCAAGTGAATGCAATACGCCTCTGTAGGCTGGCACATGAACAGACACAGTGACTGAAATAATAGTTACTATAGGACAAGAATAAACCAATGACATCACACATGTCGTGAAAGACTACTAGTGATGATTGGTGTGGACCAGCGTGTAGTCTGTCATGTCTGTCGGCCAAGTCACAGCATGATCACAATCGCCTATTCTGACATAGTGACTGTCAGAACAGACAGAAATGTCATGTAGTGTGAACCAGGCATTAGGGCACAGCTGCATGTAAATGGAAATAGTACAAGAACATTCATGTTCATTTCACTTATTTGACTCATGACCACATCACATGGTATGGAGTACAAACGTTATACAATAACAAAACAATGGCACATGGTGTGGCTAAAGTGCAACCAACGTTACTTAAACAGAGGAAGGACATTCTTCAGAAAAGCACCTAGTTTACAACTTACTTCTGACTTATCTGAATCTCTAGAATTCTAAGAGGGCAGAAGAGGTGGAGACACTGGCACATTCTCACTGTGATCTCATCCCATATCGACGTTTGGTCATGGACTCTCCAAGGCCAGATAAGACGTGCAAGGTACCCTGGGTGTGTTGGTTGTCCACGTTCTGGGACGCCGTGTCAAGTTTTGCCTGTTACATGAAAATGTACAGTTTGCATACAGTCTCTTTCAAAATAAATATACTACATCTGTACAACACTGCAAATTGATGCTTTTTTTCCCCTAGTTACGTATTGCCAACACACACGTGGTTGGGTTTAGGACAAAAAGAACAGGATTTGGCTGATTTGAGAGTCGGTGGTTGTTGGATCCATCCTCCGTCCTTCCTGCTCACCCTACTAGGACTTTTGCTGCCTTAACTTTTGTTCTGGGGTCCGTTTCACAAAACAGGTTTAGTGAAAACTCAGAGTCTGTTAACCTTGAAATGAGGGAAACTCTGAGTTTTCCGTTTCAAAAAGGGAGGTAACTCAAACCAGAGAAAGAGGGGTAACTCTAGCCTGTTTCAGAGAGAGAGGTAACTTAAGCTCTCGGTCAGTTACCGTAGTAACAGACTCTATGAACCTAACCTGGTCGGAACCAGGTTTTTGTCAATGAACCTCGAGTTTCTCTCTGTCTCCGCCCTCTTTCAGAGCCACACACTCCATTTGATTTCCTCATTCATTCAGTCAGCAGGCGAGTTTTGGCGAAGCCTAGTTCTGCCGTCTGTCATTTAAAAAAATCATTTAAGAAATCAGAGTCAGTATATTAGAAGTCCATCAGGCACAGTATGTGGCGACTTTTTTCACTAACATGACATGTCCTTCTGATAACGATCCCGTGGATGAAGGTGCAGCATTACTGCGCAGAGAATTAAATATTCATCGGGAGATGGTTATCAGACCGCGCATAGATGTTTTAGCATTTCCACACAATTATCTTTTTGAGCTGTACCGTTTCACGTCACAGTCCATCATCTACACACACAACCTAATCCGCCCTTACATTTGCAACATTACCAGTCGTAGTCATGCTCTCACATCCCAGCAGATATTGTGTGTTGTGCTGTGTTTCTTTGCAAATGGAAGTTTTTTGTACAATGTCGGAGATGCTGAGCACTTGAGTAAGGCAACTGTATGCAGGGCGGTCAGAAAAGTGTGCTCGTTTTACAGGTATCTGTCTTCTTTCTGTTGGCTGAGTAGAAGTCTGTGTTAGTTTAAATAGGCTTAATTATTTAACAGAACATGATATAGATGAGAAGACATTTATGTGTGTGAAAACAGCATTATGTTGGGGATAAAACAACTGCACAGTCAAACAGCCACTTAATATTACTTTACATTGTAAAACATGATCAAAATGAGGTACCCCCATGAGATTATGCCGAGGTCTTACCTGTTTGAACAATGTTTTTATATTTCATCCTAAACTGCTGCCAAGTACACTTCTCCCCCGCGGGATTGCACTTCTTTTTGAAAACATGTGCAAACTCGCCGTATAAGCGCATTAAGATTTCTAATTCTAGTGGGGTGAAAAACGCAGCCCTCTTCCGCGTTGCCATGGTGACTCGTCGAATCGGGGCTCCATTGATGCTGGCTTTTTATAGTTGTGGTGCACGCGCTTAACTCCAAGTGAAACTACTCTGAGTTGATTAAACTGATTCAAATCAGCTGTTCTGGAACCGGAAACTCAGAGTTTCCTATCTCAGAGTAGATCAACTCAGAGTTCGGTATTAGACTCAGAGTTTGTTGAACCTGCTTTGTGAAACGGCCCCCTGGTCCCACCACGTGTCCTCCCGATGCCGCTGGGTGCGGCAGTGTCCAGCCGATGTAAAAGGATGGCTTTTTTGTCTGACATTAGAAGTCACTGCCCAAGCGCTGGACTTTGATGACTTCAGAGTGAGACCAGGTTGAACACACAGTTATTTTCTCACTCAAATATCCAGAGGCATGGAAATAACAAAAGAAACAACAGACATTAATTTATTTTCAAACTTTAAATACACATAAATCCATCAAGAGATAACTTTAAAAGCTTAGAAGGAATAAAGGCTGATATGTTTAGGTCTGGTTGTGGTTAGGCACAGAAATGACACTAATGACTAGGTATTCTGAAATTAATTACTGTAAATGAACCCCCCAAAGGTATTTAATGGCTGAGTTTATGTGCACAGTGATCACGATGATGAGGAGGCAGCGAGTCTCTTTGTTTGTCTGACAGCCCGGCTTGTCACTGCAGCTGCACACTGTAATTACACTGCTGGAAAAACAGCATTACCCTCTGATAGACGTGTTAAACACTATTAAAATTCATAAGACAAATTTAATTTTCACAGACTGCGATTCAATGCCTTTTTATTTGTTGCACCACACAGACCTAAATACATTTTCCAGCTGTCATTATAACTCTTCTTTTCATGGTCTAAGTACCTCAGTCGAGTTTTTAGAAGTCCTAATGATACTGTATCCATCCTCAAGCAGCCACCAAACTTCTGGCAGGTGCAGGACACACGCAGTTTTTAATGAAGCGCACAAACAAGAAAACGACACCGAGGCAGGCCTCAAGACGTCACTTCTGCTTTGACTCACTTAAATTGTGAGGACATCGAAGTAATTGGCTTCAGAGACACAGTCTCCTCCCTCTCCGCTGCAGCTGCTCATTACAGCTCCCTCAGTACAGTCTGATCTCAGGACAGCTGTAAGAAAACATCCCTAACCATCGACACTTGAACCCAAAATAGCTGCTCAATTACCGGCTCAGACAACAATTTCTGTTCATCCGATAAAACCTGAGGACCGGGCTCAGTGTCTCCGACTCAATTTGATAAACTGACCCTAAGAGCCCTCTCTCTACCAACTGCACTTTCTCACTGAGATGAAAGTCTGAGCATCTCTCCGCTCTGTGCTGCTCTGAGGACTCGCCTAAATCAATCCGGGACTGCTCCTCTGGATCTTTAGTTAAAGCTAAAAGCTCCCTGGGAGTGTAGAGAGGTGAATACAGCCCACACTGGATCTTAAAGGAATACTAAACCCCCAAAATAATCCTTTGTATATCAATTCCTCGCCATGTGTTTCATTAAATTTGTGTAGAAAACTTTTGTTTTTCTCACATGCCTCCATGGTCAAAAGAAAATCCAAACATTGTGAAAATTCTTGACAAATTGAAGTCATAGGGGTCCACGTTATCAGCAGCAAAACTATATCAAAACATCTGTTCACAAACTCTCACACAACTTGAGCAGTATAATCCCAGTCTATTAACTGAGCTGTGTGTTCAGTACTCAAACAGACAGCCTTTTCCTACAGGGAACTGAACTGAAAGTGAAACTTATCTTTGTTAACTTCAAAGCCAGACTCCATTGAGAAAAACAGTAATTTACCTTGTTGAACATGGGAGCTGCTGGTCTACCTCTGCCTCAGCCAGTTACTTTGTTGTTGTGTGTCTTTGGTGTTTTAAAGGTTTAGTTTGGATTCACCAAAGTCACACAATAACACAAACAAACTGACTGATTGAGGCAGAGGTAGACCAGCAGCTCATGTGAGGTAAAATTACTGCTTTTGTCAATGGAATCTGGCTTTGAAGAAAGCATAGACACAATTCTTTCCATTCAGTTATTCGTCAGAAAGGGCTGTTCGTTTGTGAAGCTCTGAGCATACAGCTGGATAAATGAGACTTGGATTGCATTGCTTGAGTTGTGTGAAAGGTTGTGTTTTGGGGTTGTTAAATGCTGCTTGCTCCCTCTGGGATGGGAGAGAGTTACTGCCCCAAGAGTAGGAGTTCAAATATCTTGGGGTCTTGCTCACCAGTGAGGGCCAAATGCAGTGTGAGATGTATAGGTGGGTAGGTGCTGGACTGTCATGGCCAGAAGGCAAAGCTTTCGATTTACCATCTATGTCCCGACCCTCGCCTATGCTCATGAGCTCTGGGTAGTGACCAAAAGAATCCTCCAATCCCAAATGGATCCCTTACAGACTCGTTGACTCAAGCCCTAAGCCCTTACAGACCTAGGACCAATTCCATTTCCTCCCCTTAGCCCTTGTCTTGGCCCTTCCCATTGGTTTTGCGCGTTCACCTGAAGGGAAGTGGTGTCCCAATTCTCCGTCAGGTTAGCTCTTAACCTGATGGAGAACTGGGACACCACTTCTTCCCATCCATTTGGGATTGGGGGAATGAGATCACAGATACGAGTAGGTGAAATGAGTTTCCTCCGAAAGGTGTCTGGGCTCAGCCTTAGAGCTCAAACATCCAGCAGGAACTCGCAGTAGAGCTAGGGGTCAGTTGAGGTGGTTCGGGTATCTGATCAGGATCCTCCTGGGCGCCTCCTGTTAGAGGTTTTCAGGGCATGTCCAACTGGTAGGGAACACCAGGGCAGACCCAGAACATGCTGGAGGGATTACATATCTCATCTGGCCTGGGAATGCCTTGAGGTCCTCCAGGAGGAGCTGGAAAGTGTTGCTGAGGAGAGGGATGTCTGAAGAACTTTGCTCAGCCTGCTGCTCCTTTGACCTGGCCCTGGATTAGTGGATGAAAATGGATCCACTGATAGATAAACATGGAACTCTATCATTTCAATTCATGAAGAATTTTCTCTGTTTTTGGATTCTTTGTTTCCCATGGAGCCATGTGAGAAACACAAAGTGATCTTCCCAAATTTAATGTAACACAGGGTGAGTAACTGTTAAACAATTGGTCATCTGGGGGGACGTGTTCCTTTAAGATGGACTTCTAACAAAGGTCATCTGAGGACACATGAAACAACTTCAGTACCACTTTATTTTTCTCTCTGCATTTAACTGTTTGTATTTTGGAATTACATCATAATTAGTGCCAAAAAAACGTTCTTGCCTCAGGTGTGATATCTGATCTTTCACCTGCAGGGAAGGAGTTCATCTCTGCTGACCATCAGCAGCGTCTGGACCTCAGAGATGATAGAAATGTGTCCTGTGTAAACTCTGCTGCTGCTGTTCCCCATGCACCCTTATAGGTGACTACTTCCAACACTGCTTTGAAATATTAACCTCACATATCTCTGACACAGCGTTTACCAAGAGGACAAACTCCTGGGGAGGTCTGGCAGAGTCTTATGCTTGATCGCTGTTGGAGTCCTGGTGTTTTGAGCCATTATTGCAACATACACGCCGTCAGTTCTGCCTCAATGAGCTGAACTGACTGAAGCTCAGCTGCGGAGACAAACTTGAAGTTATGAATATCCATTCCTGATGCTGACTTCATTTTTAATAAAGCATCATAGGAAATATTGCAAAAAGAAGAGCAAAACCACACAAGCTTTTGTAACCTATCCTTTACGCTGTTTGTTAGACGGCATCTGAAGATCACTCTCTGATCGTGGGATTGTTGGAAGCTGCATATGACAATACCTGCACATGTCACAAGCAGACAATGATGCAATAATAAGTTTACTTCGTGCTTTCATCCAGGTGCAAAACACATACAGAACACAGTGAACAAAGAAATAGAAGTCGTTTTCTCTTTAAAAAAAATCACCTCTTTATTGCATCATTTATTTGATTGCATTGAGGGAGCAACAGTATATTATTTTGTGAGGAGAAATAGCTTTGCTGCAGTCTGACCTCATGCTGGCTGTAATTTTGTCCCTTGCCACGCTGCTATGTTCCATTGTAGAATAGATATTTGTGTACAAGTGCAGAAAAGTTATTTTCACAGTCTTATAACTGGAGGTTCAATTTGTCTGCAATTTCTGATAAAATGCCACAGAGAGTACATTTCGTCCTCCTGTCTCTGACACCGTCCACAACAACCTCCACCGTCTCCAACGAGATAAAAGTTTTAGTCCTTTCCTCCCCAGAGTTGGTGTGGGAAGTTTCATGAATCACTCCTAAAGCTGGGACCTCTTAAAACCCCTCTGAGGATATTCTCAGTGTGTGAATTCACCCTCGGGTGGAGCTTTTCAGGAAAGGTCATATCAGGCGCTGGGCAACAGATTCCTGAGGACACATGAAGTCTCTTTGGATCATGAGTCAGGAAGACTGCAACATTTTCTGCTTCTTACATTTGCATCAAACAATTATACCTTGTGGGAATAAAACACTTCATGGTGCTGGAGAAAATTAAACTGCTGCTTTTTTGTCTTTCTCTGATGTTTGAAAGCCTTCAGCTCTTAACGTGGGGCTTTCTACCTTCAGGTGTGAAATTTGATTTGGACATCTGGAGCCCAAAGGTGGTAGAAATGTGTTCTGTATAAACAAGGCTTTGCTGGTGCTCCCTGAGATGACATCTTCAAAAGCTGCTTTGAAATATTGATCTCATATAGCCTGGAAGCATTTTTTACCCAGAGGATAAACTCCTGCGGAGTTCTGGTTTGATGCTGTTGGAGTTTCTGGATTTTGATTATAGCAACATACATGCTGTCAATTCTGGGATATGACGACTAAAGGAGCAGTGTGTAAGACAAGATGACACCTCATGAAAAACAAGTTTGGACATAAAAATACAGTTATACTGCAACGAGCAGTTACCTGTGCTCATATCTTAAATTTCCAGTGTGTTAAGCGGGATTTACTTGTGTGTCAAATCAACACCATACCCTACACCACAGCCTGACGTGCACCTCCCCAGAAATACATGTTGCGGCGACGTAAAGACAATAAAGCCTGGGTGGGCAACTGGGGGGCATGGGTCCAACAAAAATGCACGCTAAAGTGCCCTTTTTTTTCCTTTTCCCCCCTGCCCTTCAAAAAGTCTGTGCACGCCACTGGCTATCATTGAAATTATAGCTATTAACTTGTGTTAAATGTGTGTTTTAGGTGTGTTTTGAATCAGCTAAACTTTTCAGCACTTCACAGAAACCTCGCCGACTAGCATTTTGGAGGTGTTACAGCAGAGTGACACAGACACACCACTGCACAAGTATAAATGCTCTCAACGGCGTAGGATACTTGTATAAACAAGTATAAATCTGGCTTAAGATGGAGGAAGATTTAGTAGATTTTTAGATTAATCTCTAAACAAAACATACTTATTATATTATATTCCATTTCTGCCAATATATCCCCCTAAACAGTAACAACCCTGTGGGCAGATTCCAGTTCTCTTATTTGATTGCTCCTAGCTTGACGTGGATGAAGGACATTCAAACCCTCTCATTTCTGATGGTTCCATGAGGAGACGTGAGCGAGGACACGCCAGACTTTAAGTCTATTATCCTGATTGGATGCTGCAGCCGATCTGACTGAGTGATACCACATCACTACATCACTGCAGTTATAGGTCACACATGAGTGGACACAGGTGAGAGACCATCGTCCCCCCAAAGCGATACATGCTGAAACTGGGCAGTGCTGGATGAAGTGTACAGGTGTATATTCACTTTGGGTTATAAGAAGAAGGATGGAAGAGTTGTTGTGGTTGTTAGTTATGTGACAGGCAAATGTATGCTGAAGAGGAGAGAAAGATTCTGGTGTTGTTGATGAGGAGGAGACGGGCTAGAGTGTGAAGGAGGAGGTTGTGAGTTCATTTGTTAGCTAGCTTGCTAATCAGGAGCTACAGTTTGCAATTTTGCAGGTAATTGTTTGACAATTTGCATCAAAACAGTAATTAGTTTTCACATTATAGTTAAGTTCTGACTGGTTAAAAAAAAACCCTGATAAATTCAGACATAATTCTTGTTTTTGCAACCTTGGTGTGATGATAGTTTTAGTCTCTAACTTCCAACCACAGCAACCAGTGACTTTTCTGTCACTTCTGAAACAACAATTTTTTTTAATCATTTTTTTCCTCAAACTTCCTTCACTGAAATAGGAAGTCAATACCAACAAATAGACATTTGGAGGAACACACTGACGTCGACCGAATTACAGCACAGTTGATACATACTGTGCAGCTGCAGGAAACTCTACAGGAGGGCCAGACCTCTCACACACTTTCTCCTCATAAATCCATCATTCGACATGTCTGCCTCAGTGTGTGTGTGTGTGAATGTGTGTTTTATTGCAGCTTCTGAGGATCGCGCTTATCATCTGAAACTCCAGCAGAGCTCTGACCCCAGTCCACACTCTCTAAAAGCAACACAAAACTTGAACATTTTATCCTGTTGATTATAATCATGTTTAAGGAGGAAACAAGCCTCTGGCCCTGTTCTCTGCTACCTCTCATCACTGTGATTCATCAGGTTCAGGTCCTGCAGGAATTCTGTGTGTTAGTGTTGTAATGAACTTGGTTAAGGATGGACGAAACAACATTCGTCACTGGGGAAGTTTAAAACTACTAAAAAAAAACTATGCTTACGTTAACTGTGTTGGGCTCAGGCCAACTCAGACAAAAAATACAAGAACAGAATGTTTGTCCAGGTAGGATTCAGTTACTCATCTCGTAGACTTTGATCCAACAAGAAATATGTTGCCCAAACAGCACTCTCATCAGTAAATTGACTTCGCCTCTTCCCTATATGGGCTGCACTGAGCACATCTCTCCCAGCTGAACAACAGTTATAATCCACGTCAGAACTTTAGACAGGCGCCATAACCAGACCTTTTAAGAGGATAGAAGTTGTAGAGAAAGAAAGTGGTGTGAGAGAGAATTAGAAAATAACTCAGCTCTGAGCTTTGCACAGTCATGCTGCTGAACTCTAGCAGAAGAGGCTGGAATGTTACAGCACTCAGTAAATTTGCATGCACAGTTAAGCTGCGCTACAGTTATAGCTCGACTAGACCATTTAATAGGACTACTGTCCTTGTCCCAGTATACAAGCACGGCAGAGGAATCGATTTATTGACTGAAGTATGTCCGACTCTGCTACAGTGGAGATATGCCCCCTTTCTGCTTGTTAGTACTGGACCTTTTTTCAGTTGATTTATTACGTCACAGACCAAACAATGGACAAACAAGTTAGCTACGGTTAGCTAGCAGCTAACTAGTGCCATGGTGGACAACTTTACAGCTCTGTACATTTTGTCTGTGCAAAAATGCACAACTTTGGATGCAGATTTCTCCATGTTGTGATCGGCTTCTCTCTCTGCAAAGCATTTAATGCTATTCGACCTTTGGGGCAAAGCTCGGGGCAGAAACTGTGGAGCATGTGCAGAGCACCTCGGCCAGTTTGGGTCCGATTGACTGTATAAATGCAGGAGAAATTGGATTATCTGGGAGTGTGACAGTCGGACTAACATGTTTACATGTATTTTAAAAGTCTGGTTTTCGTTGGACTAACACAATAAGTCAATTTTCTCTAATGTACAAACACAATGTGGTGGAGGTAAGAGGTTAAGTGGCTGGTGAACAGTATGGCCTCTAGTTTCGCAGACCCGGCAAGGCGGAGGCGCAGCGCACCTGCGCTTCGCCAACTGGGTGTGGCCAGGTGGATTTTGCAAGTTTGGCACACCGTGCGCCCTGGCGCAGCTACTCCTCTTTCCCACCTCCGTCCCTCCTACCTGCGCAAGTCGGAAAGAGGGAGGAGAGAAGGCGTGGAGTGGGTTTTACACACATCACACCAATCAAATGAGCCCCTCTCCTCGCCCTTAAATGCGCCATGCAAAGGCGTAATGAGAGTTTACTCAGTTCGCCATGGCAGAAGAGAGCAGCAGCGTCAGACGGCCAAACTTCTCCCAGGAGAAAACTGATGTTTTGGTCCGGGAGGGCCAAGCTCACAGTGTCCGAATATACGGAACTGTGAGCAGACCTCCACGGGCTGATGATGCAAAAGTAGCCTGGGAGGAGGTCACCACAATTGTAAATCAATGTTGCGTTTCTCTCGTGCGTGCGCTCTCTCTTTCTCTCTCGCAGTCTCACTCTGTTTCTTTTCTTTTGACTTTTCTAAGATGACAGATGCTGAATATATACTCCCTATCTGATACTGTGGCTGTTTGTGGTTGGCTGAGAGGGATGTGAACTCATTAGTTTGCAGCTGTGTTAATCAAATCAGGTTGGGTTTCCATTACGCATGCCGAATGTGCCAAACGGTGCCAATCCCCTTTGATCTGACATCAGATGTGATGGGACAGTCAATATAGAGATACATTTATGTGCTGATTGCAGATAGTTGCATTGAATAGTGGTTTTGTGGCTATTTATTGCATCGTTAATGTGCCTGATATTCTGGAAACCTGCCTGTGAGGTTTTGGTGACATGTGTGCACTGTCTGCCGGTCAGCCAAACTTCCACTTACACCGGCTGCGCTCCGCCTGCACTGACAGTAGACCTGGTTTCAGCTGGCGAGCTTTTAGCGCACCTTCGGCGAAGCCTTTTGGCACGAAACTGTCACTGCACCAAGCTGGATCTGTCGACACCTCCCCCTGCTGCACCGCCACACCCATCTCTCGCGCACCTTGGTCTGCCAAACTACCAAACTGAGCGAGCCTCGGGTTGCGCTGCTCGAAACTAGCTCTGCGCGGGGTTCGCCACCCTGGGCCACCCTGTGCAGCTCCGGGAAACTAGAGCCCTATATTTTTGAGCATAATGAGGGAACAAGGGACAGGTGTTCACGTTGGGGGAGGGTCAGGTGACTGACAATGACAGGACGCTGTGAGGGCAAAAGAACCATGACAACCAAATTTTTCATTCACAACCATTTTTCTGTGATAAAAGAGGTCAGTAAACTAATAACAGTGATGAAATCACCATGGACATGTATGTATCTGCAATCGGTGGCAGATGAATGGACATATGAATTAATGACTGCGTTAATGTAGTCTCATTCAGTGACCATACAATGATTCCTATGATAGCCAAAAAATTAATACCCCTACAGGTAAGGTTAGATTTAGAAAAAGAAACTTGTTTGTGTGTTGTCATGTTATGTAAATAACATATATTTATGTAGGTCAGGTTTTGGAAAGTAACATTAAGTTACAAACTTAACGCAATTTACCTTGAAACAATTCAAAGTTTACTGGGTGTCACATAATCCCAAACACTGTTCTCCTGGGGAAAAGTCCTGTGTTTGTTTGACCCATCCTGCACCCCAACCTGCCTCCTTAAGTGGTCAGCCACTCTTAAAACTGTCAGTGCATTGGTCACATGATCACAGTTTTGAAAGTGTTTTTATACTAATTCTGCCAAATTGTGTTAGTCATGTTAGTTTCCTTCAGTGCCAACCTTGCACTTTCCAAAATCATTCTCCCACGCACTATTTCTTTCCGTAACATTAAGGACATTAATTTGGACATTCTTTCCTCTGGCTTTAACTCCCTCCCCAACGTAGACAGCTTTTCCACCCCTGATGAACTGGTACTCCATTACAACAACAGCTTCATAATCTCCTGGACTATCTTGCCCCACTCAAAACTAGATCTGTCACTTTCACCCACTCTTCACCATGGTTCACTCCCGCTCTCAGACAACTTAAATCCAAAGGACGTTGACTGGAACGCCTCTACAATAAGACTGGTCTCACTGTGCACAAGGAAATATATCACAACCGCATTTTCCACTATAAGGACCGCATCTCACAGGCTAAATCCTCCTATTACTCCGGTTTAATCAACTCAAACGATGGTAACTCAAGGGCCCTGTTTTCACTCCTCAGCAACATTACTCAACCTCCGGACTCACTTCCTCCACAGATGTACTCTACTGCCTTTTGTAATACCCTTCTATCTTTTTTTACTGCTTAAATTCATAACATCCATCAGCAACTTGCTCCCAGCTCCTCTCACAATTCATCCACCTTATTTCCCTCTGTGTCCCTTTCCCAGTCACTCTCAGCATTTGCTCTACCTTTCCGTTTTTGAAACCAATAGTCTGATCAAAAAATCCAAATCATCAACCTGCCAGTTAGATCCCCTTCCAACTACTCTTGTTAAAGCCACCGTTCGCTCTCTGGCCCCTCTCATCACGCACATAATCCATTCTTCCCTCACCACTGGAATTGTTCCCTCACCCCTCAAAACAGCTGTTGTCACCCCAGTACTCAAGAAACCTGGTGCAGATCCCAATAACCACAATAACCTCCGACACATCTCCAATCTTCCATTTCTCTCAAAGATACTTGAAAAAATTGTTGCCTCTCAGCTCCATTCCCACCTTTCCCGCAATAATCTTTCAGAACAATTCCAGTCTGGTTTCTGCCCTCTCCACAGTACTGAAACGGCACTTCTCAAAATCACCAACGATCTCCTCTTGGCAGCCGATTCCGGTCTCCTATCCATCCTCATCCTGCTTGACCTGAGTGCGGCCTTCGACACCATCTCACACACCACCCTCCTGGACAGACTCCTCTCTACTGGCATCACACATACTCCCCTCAGCTGGTTCAAATCCTACCTCTCCAGCTGCTTTCAGTTCATCCAACCAAATCATTCACATCACAACCACTCCCAGTCACCACAGGTGTGCCCCAGGGCTTTATCCTGGGGCCCCTGCTATTCATCATTTACTTACTCCCCCTTGGCTACATCTTCCGGAAACATCATATCCACTTCCACTGCTACACGGATGACACCCAGCTCCATATTTCCACCAAACCTGACTCCACCCTCCCACCTTCCTCCCTCACTGACTGGCTCCTTGAAATAAAATCCTGGTTTTCATCCAACTTCTTCAAATTAAACAGCGGCAAAACAGAAATTCTACTCATTGGCACTAAAACCACCCTATCCAAATCCCCCAGTTTCGCATTATCTATTGACAACTCTTCCATTTCTCCTTCCCCACAGGTCAAGAGTCTGGGTGTCATCCTCGACAGCACATTTTCTTACACTTCTCATCAACCACATAACCCGGTCAGCTTACTTTCATCTCCGCAACATCAACCGCCTCCACCCCTCTCTCACACCTCACATAGCTGCCATTCTGGTCCACAGTCTCGTCACCTCCCAGCTTGACTACTGCAAATCCCTCCTGTTCGGTCTTCCACAAAATACTCTCCATAAACTACAACTAGTACAGAATTCAGCAGCTCGTATCATCACAAGGATCCCATCCACTCACCACATCACACCAGTCCTGCAGGAGCTCCACTGGCTCCCCATCACACATCGTATCCAATACAAGATTTTACTGCTCACCTTCAAGCCCATTCACAACCTTGCCCCTCCATACCTGTCTGACCTCCTCCACATTGCCACACCTGCACACACACTCAGATCCTCTTTCTCCATCCACCTCTCCGTTCCCCCCTCCTGCCTGGCTACCATGGGGAGCAGAGCATTCAGCCGCTCTGCTCCCCATGTTGTTCAGACTTGCCCATTCCATCTGATCAAATGCACTATGTTCTTACACTGTCTTACTGTCTTGTATACTGTGTTTCTTGTTTGATGTATGCTTTTTTATCTTTGCTGTAAGGCGACCTTGAGTGGCTTGAAAGGCGGCCTAACAAATAAATGGAAAAAAAAACCCCAAAAAACTAAATGACTTGTCTTAGGGATATGAACAAACCACAGACTGCAAAAATATGGGTCATAGCTGCTGTGACGTCACTCACTAATTTGTGAACTCCTGCTTTAAAGCCTTGAGTTCGGCATTTCTGCTGTCACTATCTTGGTTTCTTACAGCTAGAACTGACCATATTTGGGTGAGAGGTTGGCGCTATGGAGGGGCAAGGGGTAGATCTGACTGAGAAGCTGCCCCCCCCCTTACACACACCTGTAGAGTCATCATAAAGAGGAAAGTAAGCTATCGACACCAAAACCATCTTGTACTAGGTTATAAATATGTTTATATCTGCTGTAAAGTTAGCCATTTAAACATAGAGGTCCATGGGGATTGACTGGCTTCTGGAGCCAGCCTCGATTGGCTGTTAGAGGAACTGCAGTTTCCACAGAAGAAGTTCCTGGTACTATTTTGGGGGCAGGAACTACTACAGGAACGTCCTCTCGCTCAGCCCTCTCAACCACCGTGTCTCCACTGAGAGAGCGGAGTAGGAGGAAGGTTCCTGTAAAGTTACCGGGCTCTGTATGTGACGTGATCGGTGCGCAACCATTTTGACTGGGGCGACGTAGGGGCATAGGGCCACCGTTAGCGGTTAGCGGTGTCTGTAATAACTCCGGTCACGGTCTGTGAAAAAAATATTTTTTCCAGCGGATGTCTTAGTTACAACATGAATGAGCTAACTGGAGTAGTTTCATGTCGTATCCAACAACGGGAGGCTCTTAACAGATGACGTCCTGATGTTAGCTTTGCTGCTGCTGTTAGCTGTCCCTGTCAGCTGCAGTCACTGATGCTTTCTAGACATCGTGATTTCCCAAAACTGAATAAATACCACACATAGCAACACGAAACTGCTTTGCTAGCTCAATCATGTTGTAACTAAGATATCTGCTGGAAAAAAATATTTTTTTCACGGACTGTTTATTGAGTTACTGAGTTATTACAGACACCACTAACAGCTAACGGTTAGCCCAGCTAATCTACGATAACCATGTTATTAATTACAAAAAGTCACATCCCGCCTTCAGTATATCCAATCAGCACCAAGTAACCCCCAAGCCCCAGCCAGGAGTTTCTTGGGGCCGTTCTGAGTACCTACTCCAAGGCAGGGACTTGTTTAGCCCCTGTAAAAGTTTTGGAACTCTGTCCTTCGGGAGTGGTTCCTGCGGTGGAGACACGTACCAATGCCCCAAAGTTCCTGCGGTGGAAACAGGCCTTTTGGCAATTCTGTGTTGGCTTTATTTTTTGGCCCTGCCGCTTGGTAGAAGCAGTCAGTGAGGACAGCCTGATCTGTGACATCATTCCTGATAGATTAAACAATGTCTGTTGCTGCCCAAATCCCTCCCCTTCAGGAGTCGATTTAGCTGCTCGTTTAGTTACCTGTTGAAAATAAGCATTTTAGTTTAGCATTATGTATCTGCCACTAATCTCATTTTGTTGTCTTTGGTATGCTTTTTTCAGTATCAGTTATTTTTAACTCAACTTGAAAGTGGAAGCATGAGTTATTTTCTTGCCTTTGTTGTATTTTTGTAGAGCAGAGGAATGTGTCAGAGTTGTCACCTTTGAAGCTGCTTCTTCAGCTGTGAAGTGTCGCTGCCTCTGCCTCTGCCTCACAGTGTCGGTGCCGCAAACTTTTCTTTGCCTGAACTTGAGGCCGCTGTTGACGTCCTCACAGCTGAGGTTAGAGCTGACAGCATGACAAATGTGTGCCGACTTGGCCTCAGGAGCCGAAAACACAGAGGAGGAGAGGTGTCATTTAAACTCAGTGTGTGGGCACAAAGTGGGGCACGTCCATCACCTTTATTAAAGTTCAATTAATAACACACTTTAATATTCAAGGCTTCATTTATATTCTGAAATACTGCTGAAATGATCAAATACGTTCCAAAGACATCACCGTAAATTAGTTTTATTCTTCGGCTCTGATCATAAAAACTATTGTTCCACTATTATTCCAGACATTTCTATTCTTAGTTCACTTATTAGAAATTAAAAATGTGTCCGTGATGTCAGATGGACCAAAGAGATTTCAGAAATACAGTGTAGGCGTGAGTCGGCCTTGAATCCTTTGGATCTATTTCATGGTGTTTTTTTAAAACCCAAAAGAGACTGCAACTTGTGATTATTTCACAAGTCTTTTATCAATATGGAACCCGTGGACAATCCCATATAGGGCCCATTTTTCAGCCCATTTACTATCCACAGGGCCCCACATACAAGCGTTGGCTGGATAATACCACACTGTGAAAATACTCCACTACTAGTAAAAGACCTGCATTCAAAACCTTATAAAGTATTGAAAGTATAAAAAATAAAAGTCAGTATGTTGCAGTACAATGTTCCCTGTCAGTGTTTTCCTGTTCCACCTGATGTTTGTGGATTAATATTCCTGCTGCATTAATGTGTGTTGCGTTTTACTGCTGTAGATGGTTGCACTCATTTCATGTATTCACTCCTGTAGTTTAATCTACAGCAATGCATCATACTCTCCAAGAACATCGCATGTTCGTAGTGTGGCTGTCCTGTGAGAACCACCTATCTCTAAGGTGTTCAGACCAAATGCGAAGTGAGTTTTCGCCTCTGTTTACTCATGCGGATACAGCTGCTGAGGTGCCAGCTGAGCTAAAGGTCAACCCTGTCTCATTCCAGCGCTTGAGCAGTGACCAGTGGTGTCCGACACAGATTAAAAAAGCCGTCCTTTCACGTCGGCATGATACACAGCCAGTTGTCGTTATTGTTTAATAGCACTCAGCGGTGTCAGGGGGAAACGCAGAGGGACAAGAACAAAATCAAGGATGGGCAGGGCGGGTAGAAAGTACGACGGGTGAACCCTGTTGTTTTCTCCTAAACCCAACCATGTGCGTTAGTTGTTGGAGGAAAAAAACATCAATTTGCAGCCTTTTACTGACGTAGTGTGTTTATTCTGAAAGAGACTGTATGTAAACGTTACATTTCCTGTGAAAACAGAAGTGTATTTTAGAAAGAAGACAATGCATGTAACAGACAGAACTTGACACGGCGTCCCAGAACCTGAACAACCAACGCACCCAGGGTACCTGTCACGTCCGATCTAGTCTGAGTGGGCGGAAGTTCGCTGCAGAGATCAGCCTCTCACTGGGTGGATCGAGCCACCTGCTGAAGTCCCGCCCTACCACCTCCGGTTGCAGTTTTCAAGACATCCTTTACTAACTTTTGCAGTGTTTGATCTTGCGGGGATGTAGCCATTTTTCTGCCATGGTTCGCGTCCTGTAGGCGATATTTTTGTAGGCGTGTTACACCAAAACCTGTTCCCCCCCGGTTTGAACTAAAGTCAAAGTGTTAGCTGGGACCAGTTAACAAACACATATCTTTTAGAACTTGTGATGTAGCTCTGTGGCTTCGCTCACTTTTCTCTGAGCTTTTCTCTTCTGTTTCTGTGCTGACGTTGGGTCGTAGAGCTACGGGTGCCCACAGACTGTGGCAATAAGTTCGTCCTTCATTTCTGATTCACAGTAACACCAGGAGAATCTCAATGCTGATACACGTTCAACATGCAGATCATGCTAGCTGGGATCAGTTAACAAACACATATCTTTTAGAACTTGTGATGTAGCTCTGTGGCTTCGCTCACTTTTCTCTGAGCTTTTCTTTTCTGTTTCTGTGCTGACGTTGGGTTGTAGAGCTACGGGTGCCCACAGACTGTGCCAATAAGTTCGTCCTTCATTTCTGATTCACAGTAACACCAGGAGAATCTCAATGCTGATACACGTTCAACATGCAGATCATGCAAAATTTTACCTCAAGTTAAAACATTTCAGCTTTTGTAGTGAAACAATAGAGACTTTTCTCAGCTCTGTCAAATTTGATGAACACTGAGCTGACTTTGATCTGCAGCTGCTGGAAGTTTTTTCTTGTCACTTATCCTCCACCCACAGCGACCAAAGCTCCAGAGTCTCTATACAGTTGCTGACATCAAACTGTCCACCAAACACACTAGTGAGACAAAGTGTAATGAGACCGAGGTCCACAGTGACAGTATTCAGCCAGTGTCAGACAGATTTCACATGTCACCGAGTGACGGTCCTCAGTGTCCTCTCACTAACGAGAGGACAGACAGGAAGCTGACACCTAAAGGCCAAAGTGTCAATTAAAACAGTCGACAACAGTAGAAACAGGCAGTCCGACACATTTATACACAGAGTGACCCGAATATAGAGCAGGGCTTCGTCTGTGTGACAATCTGGATGTAGTGTGTTTGCGTGAGGTGTTTTCTGGACTGACAGGAAGTGCTTTTGTGAGTGTGTGTGTGTGTGTGTGTGTGTGTGTGTGTGCATATGCTCTCCCTTCATGAGGCCCTGGTGTCTGTCTGACCTGTTGATCAATGTTTTGTGCCAGAAAATCTCAAAGGCTTTTACACATTTACAAACTTTACAGCGCTTGTGTAATCACTGTAGTTTGTCATATTCAAAATGTATTCAAATGTATTTATTAGCAGTTTGCTCTTTCATCCTCTTGTCATTTGTAACCACATCTTTTATTCATAGTTTTGTTTGTTTAATATTTGTTTGAGGGTTGTTGTTTTTTTCAATCAAAAATGCAATTTCAATCTGTCAATTTGGTCCAGATGGAAATATCTCCACAACTATTAAATGGATTGTTGTGAAATTTTGTACAAATATTCATGTTTCTCAGAGGATGAACCCTGATGAATATGGTGATCCTCTGACTTTTACTCTTGTGCCACCATGAAGGTGACATTTGTAGTTTTTAGTGAAATATCCCCACATTCATGCTTCTCTCAAGACGAGATGTTACTACATCATTAATTAAGAGGAATAATCATGAAGTAAGACATTGATTGTCAGAAATAAATCACTGTATCAGGAGTTATAAATGTTGACACAGTCAAAGGGTCAAGAGTTCTTCACTTTATAGTAAAGCAAATTATTAGTATACAGTGCTGGTTCCTTCGTCAAAAACAACTGGTCAGTGACTTGTGGCGTCAGACACTGACGAAAAAGCTGTCCTTTAACATGATGATGCCCGGCTGGTCACCCTTATAGTTTAAGGGCACTCTGCAGCGTCAGGATAAAAAAATTTATGGGACACAAACAAAAGTTGAAGCAACAAAAATCCAAGTTGGATGGGTGTGAGGGGTGGCGGATGGGTCCAACAAGCACGGACTTTCACCTGGGAGAGCGGTGTTTGTGTCCCTGAAGATTATAAAGCCAAACCCAACCACATGTATGTTTGTTGTTGGAGGCAAAAAACTCAATTTGCCGTGTTTTACTGACAAAGTGCATTTATTTCGAAAGAGACTGTATGTAAACTTTAAATTTCCTGTGAAAACAGAAGAGTATTTTGAAAACAGACAATGAATGTAACAGACATAACTTGACACTGCGTTCCAGAACCCCAACATCCAACGCACCCAGGGTACTTTGCATGTCATATCTGGAAGTGGAAGGTCCATGACCAAATGTTGATATGTGACATGGTCGGAGTGAGAATGTGTTGTCAAAAATCCAATGGGATTTTTCCATTGAATTTTGGATTACTGCAGAAAATGAGCTCTGTGATAACCTTCACAAATAAACACTACTTTTCTGATTTTTGAAGCGTAAATGCAATCACCAGAAGTAAAAAGCTAACGTAAGCCTATAAACAAACTACACCACGGTCACATGACTTCAACATCACCGCCACAACAAGGCTGTAAAGCTGTTCTCAGTGTGACAATGTCCGGTGTAGTCTTATTTAGGCATTTGTTAGCAACTACTTACTTTCTAAGTAATTACTAGTGTGTGTCGTTCCTGCAGGAGCTAAAGAGTCAAACACACAAAGCTAAGTGTGATGTAGGAGATTAGACACAACCTGGCCTCCCAGGAGTTCTCATCAATCCATCACTTAGCAGGTTAGGTAGAAAAATGAGCCACTCAGCTGCTGTATATTTAACTGTTTAAAAACTCATTATCAGTCAGTCCAGATGCTAATCATGTGGGACTTATTATGCTCCTGCTAATGAAACACTGTCAGTGCTCAGCATGCTCCTTTCAATAACAATAGAAATCACATAAATCTTAAAACCACTCTGACATGAGTAGTGACTGCGTTAAAGGACTGCCATTTATGTTGGACTTTAATTTGAGCTTGTCATTTAAAGGAATAGTGTGCAAGATTTAGGGGGCTTTAGTGGCATACAGCAGTGAGGATTGCAGATTCCCACCAGCGGAAACCTCTCCTGCTCCTGCTCAGAGACCCTTCAGGGATTTTTAGCAGGAACCAGATTATCCACAGAGGTCCCGAAACAAATGGACTAGGGGCCTCATTTATAACCATTGCATATGCACAAAAAAGGGCTTGAAATGTGCATACTCCTCTTTCTAAACATAAATTGGGATTTAGAAAGAAAAACCTGATGAGAAACTGTGTGGAAATTTAGGGAAACTCACAATTTGGTGATAGGGAGCCAGAACTTTTCCATGAGCACATTTTGAATGCAATGTAACGTCACCTAAAATCTCAAGTCAAATCCAGCTCATTATTTCATTAGCACTGTCTCACATTCCCCCCCCCCTCTGCAGCACAGAGGAGAGGCGAGGGGCTTGATTGTATGCCGCTGACTCGTGCTCAGCTGTAGAGAACACTGTGTGCAGCTGAATGATGCCAGGCTGTGGCAGGTGACAGGATTCAGGAAAGTCTGGCTTTCCTTTACCCTATAATAAGCGTGTATATACTGAGTTTCACCTCGACCACATTAACCAGGCTGACTGATGAAATGCATGTCGTTGGTTGTAGAAATCCAAGATAACATCAACACTGTTTTCAGTAATCTCTTCTAATACTGTGCATGTATCACTGAGTACCGTTTTAGTTTTCAAGATTGTGTAAAGTGTCTGCAGGAAACACAGGTGTGCTGTCAGACGCACAGAGCGCACTGGAGACACTGTGGTGCTCAGCTTCTCACCTGGCACATCTTCACCACCTGCACATATCCTGTGTAAATTAGAGAAAGATGCCAGGGTGCATTTTTTTTTGGCGTCCTGATCTGACCTGGTAGTGTCCTGTTTGACAAAGTGACTGCATTAAAAGCAGCAGCAACATGTTCCCACTCGCTGCCTTTTCTTTAGTTTGTGACCCCACTGCCCACCAGACAATAGGCTGCGTGCTTTCCAGCTCCCAAGCACCTCAATTTCTATGATGGCAATATTTGTTTTATTGGTTTTCCTCTCGGCCGTTGCCATGATTTACCGTAAGGAGCCATTGATCAGCTGGCTCATTTCTATGCCTCAACATTAATGAGGTGCTTTGCTTGAGCACTTATGGTTAATTGTGAGTGTGTAGAGGGCGGGATATGAGGCTGATACACATCTGGTTCGATAAATCGGAATATTTTTGGCAGATGCACATTTCCTCATTTGTACGCTGAGTTTTTAAAATGAGGCCCCTGCTGTTTGAAACTGGTAAAAACTCTAAAAAATGGACTTTCATGTTACAAATGACGCTGCTCATTACCTTACCACGGCTCCTTACCACGGTGACCAATGCAAAAACGTGAATGACCCTATCGAGAGACGGTGCTTGTCCTCTCTGAGCTGCCGTAGAAACATGGTGGTGGCGACATGGTGACATCCTACACATTCGACCTTTTAATTAAATTTTCGGTAACACTTTACTTGAAGGTATCTACATAAGGGTGACATGACACGGTCATGAACTTGTCATAAACATTATGTACATGTCATAAATGTTTATGACTGCTGTCATTAAGTGTCATTGGGTTTTTGTAATGACAAGTTGACATTGTTTGGGTTGTCTTGATTATGACAACTTGACATTAATCAAAGTGACATTACCAGAAGTTGTCTTTGTCATGACAATAATAATCATTATGTCAACTTGTCATAAACATGTCTGCTACACATGCATTGATGTCGCTACATCCACTGGATTAAAATGGAGGCATTGTCTTTTATTTACCTGTTGCTATGGTGAATCATGGAGTCGGAGCTCCATTGATGATGGCTTTTTATTGTCGGCTTAACATACTCAGAGTTGACTGAACTAACTCAAATCAGCTGTTCTGGAACTGGTAACTCAGAGTTTCCTATCTCAGGGTAAATCAACTCAGAGTTCAGGGTTAGACTCAGAGTTTGTTGAACCTCCTACCTGGAATACCCCTCTGGTTAATGTCAAGTTGTCATAATCAAGACAACCCAAACACTGTCAACTTGTCATTACAAAAACCAAATGACACTTAATGACAGCAGTCATAAACATTTATGACATGTACATAATGTTTATGACAAGTTCATGACTATGTCATGTCATAGTTATGACAGTGTCATGTCACTCTTATGTAGATACCGTCAAGTAGAGTGTTACCCAATTTTCTCTGATAATAATCTTCAGTTTTAGTAGACAGTCCTACATACAGTATAAACTACATGTGTCTACTGCAGCAGCTGCCATGTGATCAACCGCCTGTTGTCTTTCAGTGAGTCATTGCTTGTTCAGAAGCTGACATGATAAATGAGGTTAATGTTTTCTATACATGACTTCCCTCCAGGTATTCTCCTCTAAACAAAGGTGCAAATGTGCAAGTGTCGAAGAAAGCTCCGTCCTCTTGTCTCTGATTGAGCCCACACATGTTTATGCACCTGAACACAAATAGCAATTACACATGTTTAAAGGAGGCTAAACAGCTCATTAAGAAGCAAAACAGGAAACATCTGCTGCTCTCAGCTGAAGAGGCAGACGATCAGCTGCAAGTCTTCCTCTGAAGTTTGTCTCTAAATGAAATGTTTCTTCCTGGGTGACAGTACTTTGATTACATCATTCTGATGTCATGCTCCTCATTGGCAAATAAATTATTTAGGCTACCTATGGTGTATAGAGCAGGTATTAGCCATATAACGTTTTGGGTATTAACAGTTAATGGAATAGCTGTGACATTTTGGGGAAACCAAAAAAATTCAGTGACTGATTCCTCACTCACTGAATCAAACTTTAAATTTGAAGCTATAAAGGTTATTTTATTAATGTCTTAATATAAACAGCATTAAAAAACTAATTTAAGAATCATTATTAAAGACATTCGTTACAGCGTTTTAACTCTTAAGCCTGAAGGGTCTTGTGCCTTTAATTAGTGGTCTGATAAAAAAATCCTCACTCAAGGTCCACTCAGACGCTTTTCCCCAAACTCAGCCTGCTCCATGAAAACTGAGCACCCTAAGAGACGTCTCAAAGCTCCGTAAAAAAGTAAGTGGGCAAAGTATCCTAAAAAATTCACATAAACAAACATTAAAAGCAGGAAAAGAAATAATAGAAACACACAAAACACATCCACTACTAAATGAAAACAGGCTATCACACCGTCCTAAGTGTCATAAAGACAGATAACTGCATTATGAGTTGATGGTTTGATATTAACTTAATGAAGTGATCCAGACTGGAGTCAGTGTTTCAGTGGCCTGAAGTGATCATTAGAGTTATTGAAATAATCCTTCTGTTCAAAAATATGTGAGTCCCTGCAGCTCCTGTCCTGTCGGTAATGTTGGCGTTCACTGATGACATCCTTCACATCCTCCTCAATCACAGGAGCGCTGCCAGAGCACATAATGGAGGATATACAGCAGATCACACAGACAGAACTCACAAGAGACAAAGCTGAAGACACTTAATCTGGGCCTGAGCTGGTTTCTGACCCGATTTTTGAGCCGTGCGACTCATTTTAGAGTTGAGATGAATTTCAGGTTCGTCAGGACTGATCAACTGCTCCTGACCGTCTCTCGAATATTTGGGTGAATTTCTGACATTTCAGAAATTCTGGACAGCTGTCTTAAGGCTTTCGTACAGTCGACGCAGAGTCTTTTTTCCCCACTCAGTTGCACAGTGTCGCCGATACCCAGCTAGTTTGTTGGTGCTGCTAACTTGCTAAAATATGGCTGTGAATGTGTATGTATGTGTGTGTGTGCTCGAGAGAGAGAGGGAGCCACAACTTGGACTGACCTGTTTTTGTAGAAATGATCTTTTAAGGGTTTTTTTTAGGATGTCTGTCTCTATATTTTTGTAAATTGTACCTCCGCTAGCACACAAACTTCTATCCACCTGGAGCTCCAGAGTTTTCAAATGAATCTCTATTGACAGTTCTCAATATCCAGTCCATAGGGGGCTGACACACTATTATGCATACAGTGTGGACCACAGAAATGTGTGAGCACATAAATCCTGAGCTTTGGCTTTAAAGGATAACTTCGGTATTTTTCAACCTGGGCCCTATTTCCCCATGTGTATGTGTGTGTATGATTCGTACAACTTGTTCTAAAATTGGTTCAGTATTGAGGGAGGCGGATGCAGCCGGCAGCTGCGAAACGAGCTAAAACAGTAACGGGGGCAAGTGCGTCCCGTATAAGTTTGCGCATTAAAAGTGCTGCCTCCTCCCGGCTGTGACATCATCTCGCAAGAGCTTCACTTGTTGCCGGAAGAAAACAGAGGAGCCATGCTGAGCGCCGCTCAGAGTGGCGCTGGTTGTCCCGGAGTACAGTTGAGAGTTTTACTGCATTGATTGAAAACAATGGTTTGTGTTTGTGCTTATTCGAATTGCAAGAACAGAATGTCACGCAACACCCCGTACAGCTTTCATAGGCTGCCTTTGTCGGACGGTGAGATGCTGAAGTTGTGGCTAGTTGTGCTACAAATGGATACTAACACTCTTGTCTAGACACTGCACCTTGCAGACCATCGGGTCTGCAGTGCTCACTTCTCTCAAGATGACTACTGCCAGCCGAAGAAGAGAAGACATCCAATCCCGAAACACCTCTTCCTCAAGAAAACGGCTGTCCCACGAGTAGAGAGAGCTACAGACACAGTGGAGCAAAGCTCTCGCGAGATGACGTCACACAGCCCAGAGGTAAGGGAAACGTTTAGTATGCTATCTACAGAGATAGCACTGGCGATCTGAACCGGTCAGTGGCGAAAAAAAGCACTTTTAATGCCCAAACTTATACGGGACGCATTTGTCCCTGTTACCGTTTAGCTCGTTTCGCGGCTGCCGGCTGCATCCGCCTCCCTCAATACTGAACCAGTTTTAGAACAAGTTGTACCTATGAATCATACGCACACATACACATGGGGAAATAGGACCCAGGTTGAAAAACACCAAAGTTATCCTTTAAGTGGCAGATGATTTATTTTGTGCAGTGGAAGTGGGACTAAAACAGCATTTCCAAAATGGGCTCAGTTTGTACAGTGTATGCCCAGCTTTGCTCAGCAGAGATGAGTAAAGAGACTTTAGTGTTTAACCCTTTGAAACCTGAGTGAATTGGCTTTAATTATCTCAAAAACATGGGAATAAGTCAATGAGCAACTTAAGAAGAAATGAACCAAAAAAAAGCAAGATATTGGTGAAAAGACTTGATAAAAGGTGTGTCAATGATAAATAATAATAATTATAATAGTTCTGGTCATATAATTATGATAATTTTAAATATATAATAATATTTTTCCTATCCTGGAAGATGAGCTTGGTCTCACTCCAAAGTCGTTGAAACGAGGCACCTGGGCAGTGACGTGCAGCGTCAGAAACCAATGAATAAAGGTATCCTTTCCGTTGGGATGACACACAGCCGGGCGCCGTTATAGTTCAACGTCGCCCCGCAGCATCAGGAGGAAACAGGGCGGGACAAGGACAAAAGTTTAGGTAGTGAAAGTCAGAGTGGGGTAGGTTTGAGGGGTGGTGGATGGGTCCAGCAAGCACTGACTATCACCTGGGAGAGCGGTGTTCACGTTCCGCAAGATTTTAAAGAACAAACCTTGTTCTTTTTTTCCCAAACCCAACCACGTGTTTTTGTTGTTGAAGGAAAAAAATGTGGGCAGCACGGTGATGTGGTGGTTAGCACTGTCGCCTCACGGCAAGAGGGTTCCTGGCTCGATCCCAGGGAGGGAGCCCATCTGTGCGGAGTCTGCATGTTCTCCCCGTGTCAGCATAGGTTTTCTCCAGGGTGCCATAGCATTGTTCCGACCTCTCATTAGTCTGACGTCACGTTGTTCCGATATGTGATTATACTAGGTTATGCTGTATTGTGTACCATAGAGGATCAGCAACGCAACAAAAGTAGGCTACTGGTAGAGATACAAGTGTCATAGAGAGAAGAGAGTGAAACACCATAACCTCCTGTTATTAACTCTGGGCTCCAGGTTGTGTGGGGAGCTCTCTGCGGTGCTGAATGGCTCCCGGCGGGCGTATTTCTGCCTTGATGGTGCGCCGCGACCGGCTCTGGGTCAGCTGGGAAAGGCTTGAGGCGGAGCAGGCTCACAGCTTATGTGTTTGCCACTTTCTTTTTCATTTTAACCCACACCATGATCTTTTCCTGACCCTAACCAAGTGGTTTTTGTGCCTAAACCTAACCAGACCTTAACCACAGGGCATCATGATGATTTTGGAACAACGGGCCTTCGGAACAATGAGTTTAATATGGTTGGAACAATGGGCTGTCGAACAATGGGCAGACCCCTCTCCAGGTGCTCCAGCTTCCTGTCTCTATGTGTCAGCCCTGTGATAGTCTGGTGACCTGTCCAGGGTGAACCTGCCTCTCACCCAGTGTCAGCTGGGATAGGCTCCAGCTCTCCTGTGACCCTCAAGAGGATAAGTGGTTAGAAAATGGATGGATGGATGGATGTAAACATTAAATTTCCTGTGAAAACAGAAGTGTATCTTGAAAGAAGACAATGCATGTAACAGGCTTAAGTTTACACGGTGTCCCAGAACATCAACAACCAACACACCTGCACGTCGTATGTGGACGTGGAAAGTCCATATGTGAAGAGGTCGGAGTGAGAATGTGTTGGGAAGATACAGGAGTCATTTTAGGAGTTAAGAAAGTTGCTTAAATGCTTTTTCTTCTATTCTTCTTCTATTATTTCTTCTTCTATTTCTCCTAAATAAAGACCAATCTTAAGTCACTCTGATTCCTTCAGGCAAAGTTTCTTCCTCCACCTCCTGGGAACTGGTGAACACCGTTTTGCTTCTCTCAGTAATCCTAGAGGATACAAGAGTCAATTTGAAAGCTGATAAAAAAAACGTCTTCTCCAGTGAGCTGAGAGAAAGACCAAATATGTAGACCTAACAGCTCTGAGCCAGCTGGGACTGGTCCATTTCTCACTGCTTTGTACCTCTGAATCCTTCAGGCTGAGTTTCATCAGTGGAGACGAGAAATCATCATGATTCAAGGTCAGGATACACTCAGTCAGTCAACCCCTGCTGCTATAATGTGACTGTACGAACATTATGTTGTGATTTAAGAGTGGGTGTTTAAATCCAGAATGAAGTTGTGCTTCCTGTCGGCTCGGCCTCGCTGTGTTCCTCCTACACTCCAACAGCGTTAAACAGCACTCAGCTCTGTTTGTTTGCTGTAGCCTCACTTGAATTACTCTTCACAGCAGAGGAACACAGTGTTACTGAACGTTTGTCTGTAGGTTTTATTATGTGTCTTCACCCAATAAAAAAATAATGTGAGACCAAACCTTTGACTTTCTAAAGCCTTTTATAAAGACCAGATATTATTTTGAAGATGGAGTAATTATACAATCAAGGTCAAATATGAAGCAGTTACAAAAACAGTTTTCAATTATTAAATTCTTCATGTTCTGTGAAGAAACTTTTATGAGTTAATTTAACACAAGTTATCAATAAGAGTTAGACAGCATGATGTAACTGCCCTTTACAAAACTGACAGAGAGTGTCTGAGTATTTCTTTTTCATATTTTGACCAAGGATGTCCCAGCATCACCAACCGGGGATTTACAAATGCTCCATTGGAGGTTGTGTAACATTTCATCAGACAGCTCATTTTTCAAATGATGATCAGTCTGTTTTCAAATATGACTTTACCCCAGAAGAAACAGAGAGATAGCAGGGGAAAAAAGACAAGTGTAGGGCTGTCCAAGATGAAAAACAAGACATGATGGTGAACGATGCCCTGGAAAGAAAAGTGAAAAGATCTGAATGTGCAGAGGAAAATAGAGAGCAAGAAGAGTGGACAGAAAAAAGAAAGTCATTCGAAGACAGAGTGATGTAATATCCTCAACATGGAAAGTGGAGAAATGGTGGTTCAATAATTTCTAAGGATGCTTTGATTCTTTGCATAAAACTGGGTCACAGTTGGAAGAGTAAACCCAAGATACAAACTTTAGCAAACCCCCAGGGTCGAGTGTCTGAGACTCGTGAGCTGCATTTTCTGTGTTGTTTTTATCCATTATCTTCCAGCTCGACTCTCCTGTTTTTGGCCGCTGGCTCTATCTATCTGTTCAGGGACCCGAGGGGGCTCAGCAGAGTCTCTGAAGGTGAGATACTGTCTCAACAGGGAGTCCATGAAACAGCCCTGTTATCAGTGTTGGGGAGTCAGTGGTTGACTCTGCCTGAAGCTGAGTGTTTTACATGTTCAGCTCTGATTAGGCCGGCAACAACAAAGTTGTAGTAGTAGCAGTTTCTCAGGCCATCTGGTTATATACATGCATTATGAACAAACAAAAACTATCCTGCACAATCTATGTTGTAACAGGTGAGTTTAGGAGCCAAAAGCAGCACCAGAGACAGACTGAATAGGTTGTAATGAGCTTTAAGGCACCATTTAAGTAAGTACAAGGACAGCAAGCTGGTAAGTCTTCTGAGAGAGTCTGTAGTGGGGTTTCCATCCACCTATTTTTATCGCATTTTCAAAAGTTGCGAAAAAAACTTGGATGGAACGGCAGAAATTCGAAAAAAGGCCGAAAATTCGCAAAGAAGTTTTTACGCTTAGAGGGTGTGGATTTGTCAACGTATCGATAAAAGGAAAATGTGGCTTTTCGCTATGGAAACAGATAGGGATGTCCCGATCCGGCCGCCGATATTAGCAAAAAATGTGCATCGGATCGGATCAGACTGCATGGAAAAATGCTGATCCAAGAACTCCGATCCAGTTTTTCATGGAATCCGATCCAGGTTTTCTGGCCAGCCCAGCGCTCCAGTCCATTCCAGTGATGCGCTCCAGCACTTACTATCAATCCACCAGGCCAGCATGCAGACACACAGGAAACAGCAGCACCAGGCTGGCACTGACACTACTAAAATAACGGAAAAGGAAAGGCTGCATTGTTTGTTAAATGTCAACAATGTCTTGTGGTGTTAATCTATTTTTTATTTATTAGGGGGCCAAAGCACAAGTGTGTGGAGTCTTGCTGCTATTTTAATTTCAATGTTAGACATTTTTAAAGATTTCTTGTGTTGAGTTGTGTTTATTTTCTATTTATTAAGGGGCCAAAGCAGCCAAAGCAAACCAGCTATATTTTTTATTTAATGTTAATGTTCAGGTTTAAAGTTTGTTTATTTAACCCTGTTAACAATAAACAGGTCAGTTTCTCATACCAACTGTTGTGGATCATTCTAACTAACCCGATTAAGTAGTTGTTCTTGTTAGAGTAATATTGCTTGATCAAACCTTTTCTAACACGACTGACAACAAAATAAGTGAATATGTATAATACGTGCTTAGATCGGATTGGTATCCGTATCAGCCAAAACTCAAGGCTGTAATATCGGTATTGGATCGGAAGTGAAAAAGCTGGATCGGGACATCCCTAGAAACAGGTTTTGCAATTAAACGATGACGTACCGGCACACAGATCCTCAAATGTGTCCCTTGACATACGGAAATGTTTCAGCCAGAGTTTGTGAGTGAAATGCTGCTGGACAACTACTTCCCAAAAGTCCTTCACACGCCTACGTTCCCATACACACGGAGAACGACGCGGTGGTCTCCTTCCTTTCCGACAGTACTCTTAACATTAAACTTCGTCTTTGTTGTCTCTTCTTCAAGATGGTTAGGTACGCTGTGAACACTGACAAAATGCTAACCAGAGTTCTCCCAAGAGCCGACAGGTTTATCAGGAATCTGTCCATGGTCAGTTGTTGAGTGTCACTTGAGTGTGTTGTTGTTTACAGTGGGCATAAGACGCTCTCTTATGATGTCATCTCATGGCGCACTCTTCTTCTATGAGGGTGTTTTTATTTTGTTCATTTTTCACGAGAAGCGCCACCTACTGCTCTTCCTGTTGACTCCCAGTAATCGCAAAACAATAACGAATGGAAACGGGCATAAATTTGCATTTTCCTTTGCGCATTTTCTCAAAATTCGTTCAAAAATTTCAGTACATTTGAATGGAAACCCCACTTGTGTTCAGTTTCAGAGATCTCAGGGATTCTGAGGCAGTCCACAGCTCTCGGCATGGAACGCTGGAGTAAAAACGAGACAAGCCGGCGCCTGCCGGACGCAGACACACAGCAGACAGTTTTATAGTGTGCAACGGTATTGTGAGAGGGCAGCCAGAGAGTGATTTTAGACAAGCAGGACTTCTGAAGCCAGGGAAGAGGTTTCACCGATGCAGAGCTGGCTGTGGATGCGGCAGGGTTTGTCAATGGCGATGAAGAGTGGAATCTGCGGTGCAGATGTGCAGCCACATGGCAAAGCAGTCTACAGCATAGAAGTATACAGATGGATGAACCAGTAAAGTGAATTTGGAAAGCTGGTTGATGGTTTCACCAAACAGCCACAGAGAACAAGCAAACTGGAACCAGGAAGACGAAAGCAGAGCTCTTGGTCGGGGGCAGAAGGCAGAGTGGTTCACCAGGGAGCAGATGAAACAGGAGAATCAGGGTCAGGCAGTGTCGGTAACGAGGAAGCAGTCCGGAAACAAACTTTAGAAAGTCTTGCATTGAAAGGCGAAGAACAATGTGGCAAGGAGAGTCTGTGAAATGGGAGTCTAGTGGCAGGGAGTAATGATCCACAGGTGAGAGGCGTTAGCTCGAAATGGTAGGTGTGGTGGACCAGAAGGCGCGGGAAATGTGTGGTCAGGCGATGGGCTGGCAGGTAGGTGTGGTGACAAGGTGGGGTGAGTGGGAAAACTACTGAATGAGCTGAGAAGATGGCATGTATGGCAGGTAAAAAGTGCCCACTGTGACACTATGCTGCGTTTGTGGTTAAATGCTTTTGTTGTAATCTCTTCCTTTGTGGTAATAAACTAAACTTTGTGCTTCAGTTAGAATCATTGTCACAAGGTGGTCACTTACAAACCTTAGTGGACATTTACATGAAGTCACAAAGCTGGTTGACTTCTGTGTCTTTGAGACTGAGCAGTTTCATTTTTAAAGCATGTGTTAAAAAGAGCTGCGTCCAGACCAGCATGTCCAGGTTTTTGTAGAGAGTCCCAGTCCACAGTGAAACATGTAAACAGAACATCAACAACAAACAACAAAACTGCATCAGAGACAACATCTGGTGAGAGGTGAGACTGACAGCTGGCTGACAAAATAATTACATGGTCGTCGCCTGAAAAGAATCCACGTAACAGCTGAGTGACAGAGAAAGTTAGACAGAAAGTTTTTCTTAACTTTACTGCCATGTAAGTGACTGTGACTGAACAGCTGCGGAAACTTTTCAGACAGACTGTCGTACCTCTGTTCAGTCCCCTCCTGCTCTCTGTGATCACCGTCTGTGTTTTAGTAGCTAATCATGATTTGTAGATGCATGCTCACGGATCCAGAGAGCTGCTTGCTGCCTGAACTTAGCCACAACACAACTTCAGGATCTTTCTGAATCAGAGGACACCAGTGCTTCACTCTTTACTGGTGGTTTGGTGAGTTGTTTGATTTATTTGTAGGTATTTAGAGTAATTTTACTTTGTGTTTGGGTACAGCAGTGCTCCTCTCAGAGTGTGTCTCTCTTAGTTTGACAGTGGTTTTACAGAATCCTCTTGAGAGAAATGCTCACAGCAAACTCTGAATTGTCTCAGTCTTGCAGATGGAGTGTTGATGTCTATATTCTGTGATTTAACAGCATAGAAAAACAAAAGAACATCTCAGAACTCTTTGGAAAAGTAAAGTTTTGTTTCAGTTGGATTGCGCAACAGCACTTTCTGACCCAAACAGCTGACCTGCAGCATAATACAGTGCACGGCACAGTCGGACGTTTTTGTGTAGGAATATGGAAGGTCTGACTGAAATGTAGAGGTGTGAAAATATTGTGAATATAGCGTCGCCTTAGACTGATACTGATTTCTTTTTAGGTGGCTATGATACATTCTGCTGCTAACCCCATCCACAGCAGGACATTGCAGAGCTTCTGGGGTGCTATTCCTGTCTGCTTCAACAAACAGGACCCTGTCTACCTTGGTGTAACACTGGATCGCACTCTCTCCTATAAAGAACACATCAAAAACACCAAACTGAAAGTTACCTCCCGAAATAACGACCGCTCTGGCCCTGTGCTACTCCTCTGCGGAGTATGCGTGTCCTGTTTGGGAGAGATCATCTTGGCATGGCCAAGAAACTAGACCCAGCGTTGAATAACACCTGCCACCCAGTCACTGGCTGCTTGAAGCCCACCAACATAAACAACCTGCACTTCCTTGCTGGCGTTGCCCCTGCTGATGTGAGACGGGGAGCTGCCAGCTGAGTAGAGATGACCAAGGACACCAGTGATGAACGCCACCTCCTCTAAGGACGTGTACCCCCGCCCCAACAGCTGAAGTCCAGGAGAAGCTTTCTCAGCCATGTCCAGCCCCTGATAACATCACGGGAAGAAACCAGACTCCAGATATGGACAAAAAGGCTTGAGGATGACCCCCCCTCCTAGTGACATGGGTATCCCTCCTTCTGAAGCTCTCCCCCCGGGCTCAGAAGCACCATGGGTCCAGTGGAAGACGCTCAACCACCAACCAGGAACAGGGCAATCAAAAGCTGCCATGGCCAGATGGGGCTATGAAACTGGCCAAACCACCTGTGAATGTGGAGAAGAGGACCATACAACATAGCACTGCCTTGTCTGCCCCCTACTACCCAACCAGTGCAGCTCAACTAAGACAGCTACTCGTACACCCAAAGGACAAGATAGAACGAGACAATACATGCGATGTCATCTACGAAATTCCTTGCCGCTCCTACAATAAAACTTACGTTGGGGCAGATGCTTTGACACCGAAAAAAGAACACCAGAAAGAATGCGAAAAAGAAACAGAAAAAAGACACACAAGATCGGAAAAAGAAAACCTGAAATCAGCCATTTCCGATCACTGCAAAAGAGAGAACCACATAATAAACTGGGAGGAGGCCAAAGTCATCCGCACAGAGGATAATCGTTTCCAACGCTGGATCATGGAGGCAGTGGAGATAAGGAAGCGGGCCCCCAGGACGATAAACCCGCGTGAGGGAGCATATACGCTGTCACACACCTGGAGCGCCATCCTCGAGGAGCGACCTTACAACAGGACAGGGCGACTACGCGTCCGTAACATCAGCTGATATAAGGCACGTCACCAATGACATCTGGTGACGCTTCTGAAGAAGATGGAAGACACCAGTTAAAACACGTCAAGGCAAAAACAAACCTTATCTTGTCTGATATAAAAGAAAAGAAAAACACTAATTTAACACTTAGACAGAATGAACTTCTATGGATTATTATGCTGAATTCTCACTTCCTCACTTCTCGCTTGTTGCTGTGGCTCCGTCAACACTCCCAAGCCAGAAAATATCTTGCTTGTTAGCAAACCATGTGTCACTCGGCAACTCAACAGCTTTCTCCAACAATTTACGTGACTCTGTGCCAAGATGAACTTTGTATCTATAAACCTGAAGGCGAGGCACAAACAAACATCATGACCTTCTCCCCCACTGACGTTCATCTTCACGGTATTTAAAATTTGTCATTTTTCTGGGCAAATCACCACGAGCTTACTGTGGAGGCAGCAGTGAATAAATAAAGAGTGCAGCAGCCATCAAGTTGTCTTTTGTGTTTTTTAATAAAGTGATAGAACAGAATAACAAGAGTTATAGCAGAGTTAATCTATTTCAGCTGAAAGGTCAGGGCTCTGACACCGGGATAGTTCTGACAAAGAATCACAGATTCAGTCACATAATATAATTAAAACTTAGAAGTGCACAGCAAAGGGAGGCCTCCAGTTAACTGATAACTGTCACAAGAACAGCTACAAAGCAAGCTTCTCATGAAAACTCTACAAGGACACTGTTCACTTCAGGTACAATGAAGCCTTATACACACGAGGAAGCAAAAAAACTACATGTCTATATATGGCAATTATTAATTTTGTTCGTACACTTACAAGAGAACTTCACCCTCATTTGCAGATTCACCTTTTGAATCCATTTTTATGTCTCCTGCTGCAGTATCCCACAGCGCTCTGAGAGGCAATTCACTCGTGTCCTGCAGAATATGAATAGGTGTGAACGTTCAGCTGGGCTTCATGGTAAGAGACTAAAATTTCAATTTCAGTATCACATTCCAGTTTCCAATACAGTGCGACCAACGCTTTGTTATTTGTAATTTTTACTTAGTTTTCGGTTTTACTGGAGACTGGATGAAGGGTCGTCAGTGTAATCCCTGACTGGTTAGAAGAAACTGGACTTGTCAGCTGGTCATGGGGCTTGATGTGATGCATGTGTTTACTGGCTCACCCTTTATTCCCCTTAAAGGCCCATTTATTCTCACCGTTAAATTCGGATTCGGATACGGACGGAGCCTTCTGTCCGTGCTCCGTGGTCATTTCATCCGTATTTCTGCACGTTTCCATAAAGCTTACGGATACGGGCCAAACAGAGCAGTACCACCGGGAACCGTGGGGGCAGTGTTGCTGTCACTACCTGACATGTAGCTCTAGTGAGACACGAAGAAGAAATAACAATGGCGGAACTCTTTCACCTGAAACGCTGAAAATAAAATAAAAGAGGGAGACAGTTTTTTCCTGTTTCATCTTATTTTGTTATATTTCTCCCTCTCCCCTCTCTGGGAGCGTCCGACCTCCCGCTGCCCACTGCCGTCTCAAACTCGGAGGCCTCCCAGCCCCGCACATACTCCTGGGGCTCGGGTCTCCCTCTCCGCGGATCCCCCCCGCCCTCCCGGCTCCGCTCTGCTCCCAGGGCCGACCCTCGTGCCCTCCGACTGGGGTCCCTCTGTTTTTGTCTTTTATGCAAGAGGTACATTATCAATATCTCCTCCACAGTCGCCATGTTTATTTTTGAGTTTGTTGTTGTCATAAACTTTTGACTCTGGGCTGCCCCCTGGTGGATTTATTGGTTAACATCCATGCCAACGTAAAGGACGCATGGAAGTATGTGGGCAGTGACAGTAACATCGTTTGAAACGGACGTATACATTTTCATACGTAAAGGGAGCATAAATAGGCCTTAAGGGCAGTGGCCTTGTGGGTAACTTGTGTCATGGTAGTTGATAGTCAGCAGAACTAAGTGTCCCGATAAGCTCAGGGCTACTGTTTAACCCCACGGAAAGACCATGTTTGTTTCATGTGGTGAAGACTACAATAAAGCAGTGTTGTGAACGGCACCCGATCGCCTCGCCATCTTTCCTCCTGCAGAGTGTTCCAGACAGCTAGAAGCCAGTGCTGTGTCTAGCTACAGTGCTATATCGTAGGCAACTGGACTTGCTTGACTTTTTGCCTCTCATCCAAGAAGCTTCTTCAGTTCAGAACAGAAAATTACTTCTTCAAACTCCAACACTGTTTTATGTCCATGGTGAGTCTTTGTACTGTCAGGTTCTTCTAGAAGTTACATAGTTTAGATCGTCTTGCTGTTGCTGTGTTGGACCTTTTTTTGGTGATATTGTGTTTTTTTTTTCTGAGATCGAGGAGGAACAACAAATACACCATTAATGCTCTGCTTCCTGCCATTTTAATTTCTGGACTCTTTGGTCCGTCTTGTTTGTCAGATAACCCTCTGAGACTCACTGTTCCCTGCGGAGTCCATTTTTGCCTTTGTTCATGTCTGTGTGCATGTTTTAGTCCACATGAGTTCCTGCTGTGTTCATGTCTAATTCCCTGTTGTACTGTGACATACAGCGCGGACGAGAACATCAGAATCTGCTCAGACTCCGCCGGTATGGTTCCCCTGACTCATTAATCTGTCCGAGGCAGAGAGATGGATTGTGGGAAATGTCCCACAGGGACGGACAGCAGCTGAAAAGAAGATAAAAATAGCAGCAGAGAGGAGAGGCTGTAGAAAAAAGCTGAAGATGTGTCTGTTGTAGAAAGTGTTGCTTTGTTGCAGTTTTTCTTTTCTGCTCTCAAAGTGCCCTTGAGCTGATACAACACCAGACCACTTACTTACACAAGCTGACGGTTGAGAATCAACAGCCAGCAGTAAATGTCTAGAAATGTGATTGAACTGAAGCTGAAGCCTCTTGACAGTAATTTGTGGTGTGCAGCTCCGCTATTGGTGTCTCGGCTGGATGAGGGCCGAGCAGATGGAGATTGATGCTGATTGATGTTTTTCGTTTGGGGAAAAAAATAAACCTATATACCGTGAAGCCTGGCTGCCTGCCTTTCTCTTCCTCTGAGGATACAATGGAAACAGCTGAATTTTTGTCCACTGAATGATTTTGGCAGTCAATCCCAACACATGAGGAATGACAACAACTACCTTTACAAAGTTGAGACAAAACTAAATCATAGATTGATTCGGTTCATTTTGTCTTCTTTTTAGAATTGTTCAATATTTTCTTATCTTCAGACCAAAAAGTGTAGAAGATGTTTCTTTTACCTGCTTGACAGTTTCGACTGTGACTGAGGGACAAAAAGGACAAAGCAGAACAGGAAAACTTAAAATCAACCATCACAGATCACTGCAGGGGAAAAAAACACAATATGGACTGGGACCAAATGATCACATCAGAGACCAATGAATTCAAACGATGGATAGAAGAGGCAATCGAAATCAGGAAGCAGGCGAGTGGCACCATCAACTGGGACGAGGGGGCGTACACCCTCTTGCACAGCTGGGATTCCCTCCTCCAGACACCATCCAACAGTGGCAGTTGTTGTCGTTGTGTAGTACCGAAATGTCGCAAATAAATTTTATATTGCACGTCAGACAGTGTGCGGGAGTCCTTTTGCAATTTTTTGGTTGTTGCCGGCCCGACAGATTCTGATTGGTCTGTTGGGCTGGCCAGCTGATAAATGACACGTCAGCAACACGTCGGATGATGCTTCTGAGGAAGACTGTAGTCACAGTCGAAACTGTCAAGCAGGTAGAAGAAACATCTCCTACACTTTTTTTGTCTGAAGATAAGAAAATATTGAACAAAACTAAATCATGTTTCTTCCACAGACTGTAAAAATAATGGACGTAGCTGCCGTGACATCACTCAGTGGTTTGTGGACTCCTGTTTTGAATATTTGGCTTTTTGGCTGTCGCCATCTTGGATTTTTGGAGCCAGAAATGACAATGTTTGGGCAGAAAACTTTAAGGTGAGTCATAAAAAAATCTACCCCTTTACAGTTGTCATAAAGCCTGAAATTAGCTATAATGACCAAAACCCTTTTTGTACCAGGCTGTAAACATGTTTATTTCTGCTGTAAAGTTGGGCATGTTAACATGGGGGTCTATGGAGATTGACAACCGGTCTCACTCAGAGGTCATCGAAATCCAGTGTGTATTTTCAAAGTAGACAATGCATGTAACAGGCAGAACTTGACAGGGAGTCCTAGAACGTCAACAACCAAGGGACCCAGGGAATCTTTTGGCCTCTAGTTTCCCGGCGCGGCGCAGGGCGGCGAACCCCACGCAGAGCTAGTTTCAAGCAGCACAACCCGAGGCGCGCTCAGTTTCGTAGTTTGGCAGACCGAGGTGCGCTGAGATGGTGTGGCGGTGCTGCAGGGACAGGTGTCGACAGATCCAGCTTGGCGCAGTGACAGTTTCATGCCAAAAGGCTTTGTCGAAGGTGCGCTAAAAGCTCGCAGGCTGAAACCAGGTCAAAGAACTGCAGTTTTTGGCCCTCTGTGTTGGGTCTTGCATTGCAAGAGTGTTGATTTTGATCATAGCCAGGAAGCTCTTTGTGCCACCATTGCAGGTAGTTTGATTTACCCCAAAACACTGTATTTTATAAACTCTTCATATATGCCTTGTTTGTTCAAATCTGGAGGTTTTACTGGAGAGGCAGTCACAGCAGGAGAGAGAAGAGCCAGGGCTCACAGAGCTTGTTGGAGGGTGGCATGGACACTGGAGGACAGCCGAGAGCAGGCACTCGACCATGAACACGGACCCTGTAGACCCCCTGCCATTCCTCTGATTCTCCAGCATCCTCCACTGGCCCTGGGATCACTCTCAGCGGCTTAACTCTGTCCCCCCTCTGCAGCATCCAGCAAGCCCCACTGACCCAGGCTGTGCTCTGCTCCTTTGCCCGAGATCCAGAGGAAGGGTGGGGGGTTAACGGGGTCTGTGCCACGGCTTAGAGCCCTCTGTCAGCTTTCCACCACTGTCCACATACCCCCTGGATGTGGAGCCATGGAATTTGTCTTTTTTCTGGGGATTTTGTGCCCCTGCTCTCGAAAACATGTGTTGGTTATGATTGTATAAACAATGCTTTGTGTGCTAGCCAATTACAGCACAGTTGGGCCGGACATGCCAAGTAAAGCTGTAGGATCCAGAACAATGCTTCTCCTACACAGGTTTAGAAAAGCTTAATGTGACAGTAGCCAGTGTGTGGAGGTCTAAAAGTTTGTGTGGAGACTTAAATCATCCTCTTACACCAATTCATAAGCTCAGCATTATGCCTTTTTTTTCCATCAGGAATTACGAGACAAATTTCCAAGTTTGTTATTGTCACAGGCACAACAATTACAGAAAAGCTGTCGTTGGCAATGAAAATCTTAGATCTCAGGCTCCCTCCAGCGAAAAACAAGACATAAAATACTGGGTAGTGAAAACAGGGATAAAATATAACATGTAGGAAATATAAAATCAAATAATATGAAAAGAGATGCTGATACTGTAAAACAGCATGCATGTCTTATTATTTTGTCATAATTTTAAGATTATTCATGTTAAAAGGTCCAGTGTTTAGGATTTGTAAGAGGCAAATGAGTTGACAGAAATGAAATATAACATATTAACCATGTTTTCTTTAGTGTTTAATCACCTGAAAAGAATTTTCATATTTTCGTCACAGCAGAATGAGCTGTTTATATCTACATAGGGAGCGGGTCCTTCTTCACAGAGATCTTCATGTTGCATCGCCATGGACAAACCAGACACTAGCCATGTTTCCATCAGCCTGTTTAGATGCATCTAGAAGTATCGCATCGGAAAATTATGATGGAAACGCCAAAATTCGAATTAAAATCCCCTGATTCGCACAAACTAAAATACGCTCGCTTTAGCCGGGTTTTGGTTGATTTGAAAAAATGTTGATTCGCAAAACGGGGGATGGAAACAGTTATGTTCGAATTAAGTCTGACGTAGCGCACCTCTCTCCATGGTGATATCCACACTCCGGGTCGGGAAGGCGGTAATGCATTTACAAGCTGGTTGCCAACCGCCAGAAAACGTAGAAGAAGAAGAAGAAGAATGTGAGACTTGTTTTGTTTCCAGTTCTGCGGAAAACTCGCACAAGTTCATAGTTTTCACCAAAGTCTGTACATTTAATGGAAACACACAGGATTCGTATTTCTTTTAATGCGCATTTCCCAATGATTCTAATCACTTTTGGATGGAGACATAGCTACTGACTCCAGACAGGGACATTCACATTTTTGTGTTGGCCAGTGTAGTAAGAAGCCCATCTGCCGTAAGCAGCGTCAGAAAAACACTGATTTTTCAATGTAAAACGGCTTCATACTGTAACAGGTGAGTGTAGGACCCAAGAGCAGCGCCAATGACAGGCAGGACAGTTTATAATTGACTGTAATACACCGCTTTGATAAATACAAAGTGAGCCAACTCTAGCCAGGGTGGGTCTTGCCAGCAGCGATGACGAGCTGATTCTGCAGCGTGCACACAAAGGCGGAATGTGTAGCTACACGGCGAAGCAATCCACAGCACAGGAAACCACAGGCAGATGAACAGGTACACTCACTATGGAGAGCTGAGTGACTGTCTCTCCAAACAGCCACAAGGAACAGGTGAACAGAAACCAGGAAGGTGGAAGCAGAGCAGAGCAGAGCTGAGTGGTTTACTGGGGAGCAGGAGAAGCCGGAGAGTCAGAGGCAGAGGCAGGTGAGGTTGGCAATGATGAAGCAGTTTGGGGATAAGTGCTGCAAGGGCTTGCATAGGAATGGCGACAAACAATCTGGCAAAGAGAGTCTGTGAGGCAGAAGTGCCAGAGAGTAATGATCCACAGGTGAGCAGCGTTATCTTAATGAGGTGGGTGTGGTGGACTGGGAGGAGCAGGATATGTGTGGACAGGTGATAGGCTGGCAGGTAGGTGTGTTGGAGAGGCGGATGAGTGGAAAACTACTGAGTGAGTTGAGAAGATGGCATGTATGGCAGGTGATTAGTGCCCACAGTGACATTAATCAGTGTTTTTACTGGCTTAAATCACCTGGACTGTTTGTTTTGGAGAGGAAGAGACCTCTGTGGATAACTCAGCTCCCAGTAACAATTAACACGGAAGGAATTCTTTCAGCTGGTTTTAATTTTGTAAACCTCACTGCTAGACGCCACTAAACGCCCCTAAATCCTCCACTCTGAACCTTTAAATTATTCTTTTTGCTTTTGAGACTACTTTAGATTTATAAACACAAGTTGTTCTGGCCTGAAGCAGTTAGACTCCCATCTGTGTGCACGATCTGGTTTATTTTTATCCTCTTCCTCAGCTCTGACCTCACTTTGACAGAATTACCAAATCTCATTGTTGGCTAGAACTGAAGTTATTACCTTGCTCCCACGTGGGGCTGCATCTTGATTTGCTGACAGGAAATGGTCCTCAGATGCAGCTGACAGCCGAACCATTTCACTGAGAGCGAGACGAGACTCTGCATATAAGTGGTCAGCCTCCCTCCCTACCTCCCTTCCTCCCTCCCTCCTCCTCCTCCTCCTCCTCCTTCTTCTTCCCCCCTGCTGATTCTCTGAAGATGCCAGCCTGGTTTTCTGCGCCGTCGGGATGAGGATGGCCTCATCCTCCGAGGCTTCCTCCACAGTGTCTTATATCTGTGCCAGAGACATCCCAGAGCATTAGCACCAAGTGTTATATAAATATTATTTTACTAAATCCTGTTTTAAAACCTCAATTGTAAGACAGCAACAACAGCTGCTAATCCCCGATAATGACTGCTCCCTGTTTCAGTTTAATATTCCTCCCACTTTCAAAACCTTCACATGTGGCTTCAGGAAAATTCCCTCCATGATCACACTGTCACATACAAACAAGTTTATTTGAATCGTTGCACCTGTGTCATAATTAAAACACCAAAAAAACAACCCAGTAAATGTAAAAAAAAAACATCCCCACATGAAGAATAATCCATATGTGAGAGCAGAAATGTGAAGCGACTAATCCTCCACCCACGCACACAACATACAGACTTTATAACCAACGTTTGTTTATATACAATTTATGACCCAGCTGTCAACTCCTTTAAAACAATCTCACCCACAGAGAACAGAAACACACAGTATATGTCAGTCTGCTCTACAGTAATGCTGTAGGTAGAATGTTCACCATGTTTAACATCTTACAGGGGAGAGCCGCTTTGAATGTAACGCGTCAGGGTTCTAACATGCACGTTTTCTCTTGACTGGTCAATGCGATCGTGACGTCATCACGTCAGCATGTGACGAGTCAAGTTTTCCACAAAGTAAGTAAAAATTCACTCCCACAGTATTTTTTGACTGAAGATTTTTTTTCTTTATTGTTACAGAGCTAAAATCTGCTTGGGTGTCTGTATGTATGTATTCGTCACTAGTTTGCATCGTTTTAACACGTTATGATTGTTAGGTTCGTTCTGTAAACAACGCCAAATGAACGGTGACGACGTCAGAAATTAGCAAGCGCAGCTCAAATAATTTTGCTCTTTGTTTGCTTTTTTGTTTGTTTTACAGAATGTCCCCACAAAGGACCAGAAAAGGGGGCTTGATATCAGCTGATGTACTAAAGGCAGCATCAGATAAGGTGTTAAAAGGGGGGCTGTCTGTGCGAAGAGTGCCCAAAGACTATAAAATGTGCCATGTCACTTTATTGCCATTTATGGGGCAAATGTTCTGTTGTGTAATTTGAAGGCTGATTTTTACTTTGTTCTGTGCCTTATAGCCTAGCAAATGTTTTAACGTGAGCATATTTTAATATTTCTGGATGCTGTGTTTATGCACTTTGTTCTGTGTGGCATGTTCTTTACACCACCGAGGTCAGTTTTACCTTTAAATTGGTAGCCTATTGTTGCAGTTTTACCTTTTAAAAAATGCACTAGATGCTGAACTGCACATATTATGATGTTCTTTGCACTGAGATGTAGGCCTAGTCCTACCTTGAAATGTAATAGGCAAACCTATTTGGTTCTGTCTGTAGGCAAATGTTATTGTAGCCTATTTTGGATGCACCTTGAATGCACTTCTTTATGCAACTGACATTTTAAGTCTTTTTTAAGACTTTTTAAGAATTTTTGCAATAAAACTTTAAATTACAAATAGACAGAAAAAAATAAGTGATTTGGGGTGTTGCTACATATTTGACCCTGAAGGGGTCAGTGCAGGTATGAATGGGACTTTTCCAAAACTCATGCACCATATTTGCCAATATTCTGTGTTCAGTCAGCTGTCATTCAATTATATTCTAAATCAAATTAGGGCTGTATAACATTTTTACAACTCCATCAGTCAAAATCGCTAACTTTGTTGGCATAATCAATGCATTTTCCTATCAAGGAATTCACACAAACGCTCCAACTGGTACATCTGCATCTGATATGGAACTACAGAGATGGCATGAGAAATTACAAAGTAACCCTTTATGTGATAGTTATAAATTGTTTAAAACTGATTTCACTTTTGAACCTTATCTGATTATGTTAAGACCTGCCGAAAGAGTTTGTTTGTCTAAGTTTCGGTGTGGAAATCATAAGTTACCTATCTCTGAGCGCAGGTATGATCGTTAAAATGTCCCCCGGAAATGTACTCTTTGTTTGACTGGCAATCGAGGAGATGAATATCATTATGGATTTGTGTGTTCTTTTTTTGATAAAGAGAGAAGAGAGTTGGTTGGACAGTTCTATAGAGCAAATCCAAATATTTATAAGTTTCAAAAGTTAATGTCATCTCGAAAAGTAAAGCTCTTGTCAAATTTGTTGAAACTTTGAAGGAAAATCTTGAATACTTTCTCTTGATTTGTTTTGACTTGTATGTATATACACAAATTCTGTTTTATTTATTTTGCTGTGCATTGGCTGCCGCCTGTCCTGATTTGTTAATGTTATTTTTTGTTGTCTGCCCCTTATACCCCGGGGAGGGGTCAAAAGGAATAAATGAAATGAAATGAATCTGGTAAGTTTAAATAATATACAATATTTTTGATACATTCTTATCACATTCTTGGTATGAAAGAGACATTTAACAGTTGCCTGAATGAAATATAATTGATTTGACCTGAAAACGATGAGTTTAATGCTACTTTTTACAATTGTAACTCCTGCTGTTACAATTAAGACTCAAATGCGCTTCAGTTGTAACATCGGACAGAGTCCGCTTTCAGTTATATTACTCAAGACCTGTTTTACCTGTTTTTTGAAAAACTTTAAGTGGTTTATGATAGCAGACGTGTTGGTGCTTTGCCTGAAAATATTACATATGTAGGTAAAACGATCTCTGAGTAATAGAGTGAAAAGTGAAAAATGTTACAATTGTGGCAGCTCTCCCCGTAGTTTAGCCTGTTAGCATCTTTGTGGACTCGAATTGGGTCATCTCATCACTTTTTGGGTAAGATAGCACAACGTAACACATTCTCACTTTGACCTCATCACATTAAAAAAAAAAAAAAAAAAAAAGATTTGTCTCTACATTTAAATAGGAAGCAAACACCAGGTGAAAGTCCTGGGTCTGTTGGACACATCCACCTCCCCTCCCTTCTATCCAGCTCCCTATAGTCAGTGTTGGGCAGTAATAATATTACTTTTTCCAATGAGTAGTGTAACTAATTACTAATAATATTTAATAATATTACAGCTACTCCAAACCCAACCAACTTGTTACAACGTTACTTTTGTTATTACATCATTACTGAGTTGAAATACAACATCACATCAGCAGACTCATTTTCGTTATCATCGCACTGCAGAGGCACGTTAAAAAGCAGCAAGCTAGTTGGAAACACTTACCTCAGCGGTTGGTAATATTCTCATCATTTTATATTTTGACAGGAGAAAGGATGACAAGAACACTGTTGCTGCATGTACTTGGACTAAAACTCTTTCCACTGCGAAAAATATGTCCTCAAACCTCTGGTCTCCAACACCTCATCTACTACGAAATACATCCCACGAAAGGTGAGCCAGTCTCGGCCACGGACATCGGCCATATAACCCTGATCTTGCTAAGCAACCAAACCTGGATGTTGATCGTGGACAGCTGCAGCTACAGAGAACTAATGAAGCTTGTGGCTGGATATGTTGTGGATGTAATGTTGGTCCATGAGTGACTCTCCGTCTTCTGGGGAGATCTTTGGGAAAATACGAACTGAAACTGAAAACCCCCAGGTAAATATGAGTATCTAGCATTAGCTACACTTAACGGCGATTACCAAAACATTCACACAGAGGGACACATCTGAGTTTTGGGGACATACACAATTACCAGTTTTATGGGGTGTAACAGAAAAGTAATATAACTAGTAGTGTAACGAATTACTGTTGTAATGAGCCCAACGCTCTTTGTTGCTGGCAGCGTGTCAATCTGATGCCACCTGACGGGGTATCATACAAACACAAAAGGTGGCTTCTGGCATCAGTGTGTGCCGCTGAAATCACTGACAAAGCAGCAGCATGCTGACGACTTAGAAATAAGAGCAGGCTGCATGTCATATATGTATACCATTCAGTCCACTATGCTTAATTTTCCAGGCTTTAGAATCAAAGCTGGGGTGGCTGTGAGGTAGAGCGTCATCCACCAATCATAGGATCAGCGGTTCGACCCCCGGCTCCTCCAGTCTGCATGTTGAAGTATCCTTGAGCAAGATACTGAACCCCAAATTGCTTCCGTTGATGGTTCCCTCAGTTTGTGAGTGTGTTAAAAACTGAGTAGCAGGTGGCACCTTGTACGGTAGCCTCGGCCACCAGTGTGTGAATGTGTAGATGTGATTCGTAGTGTAAAAATCGCTTTGAGTAGTACCATCCATCCAGAACTACTAATACTTTGCCACACAGCCCAACTCCTCACTCCTCATCATCACACCAAAATAATTCAGGATTTTTGCTCTGCATTCCTACAAAGGTGTACGCAGGTTACCATATACACTATGAATGTGCACTCAGAGCACACTGCTGCATCCTGCAAAACCACACACATAACTGTGACATACCAAGTTTTCACAGCGTCCAACATGTGCAAATTATCAACACAAATTCCAGCTAAGGCTGATGAATGTCATTAGTTCTAGAGGTATTTGGTACAAACCAAAGTACTGGACACATTAAATGACGGTGGAGGAAAAGTCAGAGGATCACCAAGGTTATTTCAACTCATCCTGAGGGGAACATGAATGATGAACCACATTTCATTACAATCCATCCAAAAGATATTTCAGTATGGACTGTCATTGCACTTTGAATCTAAGCTGCTAGCAGGCTAAATAAATGATTTCCATCCAGACTTTGTTTGATGTAAATGTGCTGTTGCTTTGAAACCCTGCCGGATCGCTGAGCTTGTTTCACTTGCCTCGAAGGGAAATTGCGTTATTCATCAACCTGGTTGTTATTCTCACATTATTGTGATATAGGAAACAGTCTCTGGCAACAATAACGTCAGTCGGGAGTGCAGGCATCATTACCAGAAGTCATACCAACCGAAAATATGAGAATAACATTCGGCCTGACAAATACTTCAATTTCCATTTACCTGCATGCAAAATGTTGATGGACAGCTGGAAACTGTGTGTGTCTTGCTGACTCTGAACTCTTCTGACTGAACTAATTTCAGTGCTACTTTCTACGTTATCTGTGCAACACACACACACACACAGACACATAAATCTACATCAACACAAAGAATCTAATCAGAGTTGACAGTTTAATTTCAGCTTTGCTGGCTCTCCGTGTCCACAGTGTTCCTGTTTGACTGTTTGCTAGGCTGAGAGATCACTGCGGCGCCCTTGTGATGGAGAAAACAACCACCTCAAATGAATCGTGTAATATTTTGCAGTCTGTTGTTTTATATTTCAAGTGTCTCATGTCCAGGTTGATCCGTCCAGTTCTGTCGTGATGTCCCAATGACAGTAACAATACATTTCACACTCACTGTGGTTCGTCTGTGCAGGCAGACACGATTTCATAGCAGAAAAGATCAGATTTTATTGAGTTGTTTCAGATGCTGTTCATGGCTTCTTCATAAATCCACACTGATCCTACAGTGTTCAGCCTGAGTGGAAGCTGTATGATGTCTGTGCTCTCTGACCCTCATCTACAGGTAGGTCAGGTCACCTGCAGAACAATACCTCTGAGGCTTAGAGTGATTTTTCATTTTTCCTTGAGGGCTGGAGTTTGATCTTCAGTGTCAATGACGTGCACAGATTCTACAGGCCAATTATCTAACTTACAGCCCGTGGGCCAAATATGCCTCTTTTCCACCAAATTAGCTCTGGTTCTTGAATCGGTTCTTTTCAGGACTCTTTGGACCTTGATACTATTTAGAGAACCAGCCCGTCTTTCCACTAGTTTAGATCAGAGCCACTGTAATCAAGGATGTGTCATCAGCGGAGAGGGCGTTGCACAATGCACAACGGGAGTAGACAGAAGAAGCAAATAATTACACTGATTACCTGCAAACTTGTTAACTTTGTTAAAAAAAACAAGCATGGACCAAATATTAATGAGCTCACTATATGCTCTTTTTTTCCAGTGTTTTCTTACCTAACATCAATATTCCGACCTTCTCCATCCTCTCTTTCTAACCTGTAGAATATGACACATCCACTGATGTTGTCAGGGTTCATATTTCGGATCAAAGAAAACCTGCAATTTTTTGGTTATTTGCTCTGAATATTTCAAAATTAGGAGCAGGTTCTGGAAAGAGGAAAGAACAAGGGGTAATAGAGCACTTGGTTTATTTTCTAATTCACAGTGAAAATAAACTGATTTAAAATCCTTTTGCCAAGTCAGTTTAGTTAATTTGTTAATAAGTCAGTTAATTTGAAAATGTTTAATGAGAAAAAAAGAGGCCTTTTAAGCCTCCGACAAACTGAGATTTTACCATTCAGTCCACTATGCTTAATTTTCCAGGCTTTAGAATCAAAGCTGGGGTGGCTGTGAGGTAGAGCATCATCCACCAATCATAGGATCAGCGGTTCGACCCCCGGCTCCTCCAGTCTGCATGTTGAAGTATCCTTGAGCAAGATACTGAACCCCAAATTGCTTCCGTTGATGCTTCCCTCAGTTTGTGAGTGTGTTAAAAACTGAGTAGCAGGTGGCACCTTGTACGGTAGCCTCGGCCACCAGTGTATGAATGTGTGTGAATGTGTAAATGTGATTCATAGTGTAAAAATCACTTTGAGTAGTACCATCCATCCAAAACTACTAATACTTTGCCACACAGTCCAACTCCTCACTCCTCATCATCAAACCAAAATAATTCAGGATTTTTGCTCTGCATTCCTACAAAGGTGTACGCAGGTTACCATATACACTATGAATGTGCACTCAGAGCACACTGCTGCATCCTGCAAAACCACACACATAACTGTGACATACCAAGTTTTCACAGCATCCAACATGTGCAAATAATCAACACAAATTCCAGCTAAGGCTGATGAATGTCATTAGTTCTAGAGGTATTTGGTACAAACCAAAGTATTGGACACATTAAATGACGGTGGAGGAAAAGTCAGAGGATCACCAAGGTTATTTCAACTCATCCTGAGGGGAACATGAATGATGAACCACATTTCATTACAATCCATCCAAAAGATATTTCAGTATGGACTGTCTTTTAAGCCTCCGACAAACTGAGATTTTAGCAATCTTAAAAGTTTAGTGGAGCTACGCAGTGTGACATGGATCTAATAAACTTGGGTACAACATCAAGTTTGATGTTTGCAGACTGTACGATGACAACACCTACTGAATCGCAGGCTATGACGTACATATGTCAATGTCAGCACACAAGAACAAAAGGTTATCGGCATGCATAATCAATCTACGCCGCTGTAGTAGTAAGAGAAAAATGAAAACAGGAGGAAGAGAATGTGGATATGGTCGTGCCAATTTTGCAGCGACAGCTTTAAGTGTATTTATTAGCATCTCCTAGCACTCAGTGCGTCATTTCATGCTGCATTTCTATAGGTTGGTTAGTAGACGTAGGTGGTAGCAGCAGTCACACAGTGAGATGATCATCCCAAATTTCTGACACTGTCAGAATTTTATCCCAGGCTGTTTTTTATTGCAAGATCTTGACAACAGCCATCCTTGAACCTGTGTGACGCTGGACCACCGTTGTAGAGCCACGACTAAGGATATCACCACGTTTCTTTCATGTTGTCTTTCATCTGGGATGGCCAGAAATCGTACAGTGTCTACTGGGATTTAATGTTGTTTTATTTTATAATTTTGTATAATTATTTTATAATTGTGCGCAAAACAAACTGAGCATCCCTGCTCTGCAGTATCGTAACCTTCAGGGAGGCAGTATCTAATTTTGACACAATAGGTTATGGCCTCAGTGGATCGGAGCTGTGAGCACAAAGGACTGTAGAAACCAGAAAATGTGAAAAACCTTCCCTTGCTCGAGGACCTGCCTCAAGCCCTCCAGGCATGTTTGATGGTCACGTCTTGCCCATTGATTTGAAATGTATGATTTATTTTTGTGCCATTCACTGTTTCAGGAGCAAGAGGTGAACATGAACAAGGAGGCACCTCTTTAAAGAAACATTTTTGGGAAATGTGCTCACCATAAATTCTCAAATACTGCCTGTATTTACCTCAGAGGACAGGCTCATAATAGAGACGGGCTTTTATTTCTAATATTTTCTGTTTATTCCAGCTGGAATAAAAAGAAACAGAATAGCCTCACAACAACAGAGTCATTTTTATGACTTCAAACTTGTTTCTACAGTGTTCTCGTGCACTGTTCATACGTATACCTACAAAGAGTAATGAGTTCATATATAACCCACGTAATCATGAGCCGATAATTTATGTATATCCCACATACTTGGGGAGGCTGCTCTCATGTGATGAATGTGTTTACGGAAGTAAAGATGGAAGTACTGTAAAGAGAAAGTCCACGTAGGGAGGAGGTTGGAGTAATGCATGGATCAAAGACCACAGGACTTTCCCCAGGACACCTGTGTTTGTGTCGCGTTTGAGACCAAGTGAACTATAAGTTATTAAAAGTATGTGATGACACCATTCATTGATGAACTGTTGTATAAGAATACACTGATTTTGTTTGTTTAAAGAGGACCTGTATATTTGTGATGTTTTTCTGAATGACATGTTGCTCTTCATCTTTCTCATCATTAACTCTTTATCTTGCCCCAACCATTAGACATGGACGAGTTATATTGAACCAACATGCAGTGTAACCTAGAAAAGACAGTTTAGTAGCTGACGCAGTGACACGTGTGGTGTTTGAACGCACTGTGGTGCTCTGCATCACACAGACACAATCAACATCTGTAAATATTGACCCATAAAGACCATGTTTACCTCGTTTCTCTCTGGTCGGCCTCCGCTATAAAACCCTGCTTCACACTGTGGGGAAAAGCTGGCGTGAACTGATCACAGCTGGTGAGAAAGAGACAATTAAAGGTAAATATTGGATATTTGTTTGACCCCAGAAACCTTTGGACTTGTTTTACTTTTGGGAGGAAACTGACATTTGTTGCTTTGATGCAGCTGTGTGAAAAACATGGAGCTTTCTACAGATCAGTACTTTATAAAAAGGCTGAGATGAAGCTGCAAACTGAAACTCTTTTAGGCCCTGATCACATGGAAAATGTTTTAAAGGTTGCAAAACATGAGACGCACAACACTGCCTTTTTTTTTTTTTTTTAATTGCATGCCACGAGTAAAAAAAAAAGAAGCTTGGTGCACCTATTTATTGTTGCCACCCTATCATGTCCCTACACTAGCATTCCCATGTAATCCATCTACTGTTATCTTCCCCCAGTAATTAGTATCTTGTTCCTAAAATGTTGAGGCTGTAGCTCTGGTTGAGGGTGAGAGGATGTCATTAAATAGTTTGTTGGGCACAGATAAACACAGATCTGTGTGGGTACATGAGACCCTAAAACAGAAGGTGGATCATAGGGAGTACAACCAGTTGGTCCAGGAGCTTCTCCTCCATGATGGCAGTTTCCAGGCGTATTTTAGGAGGACCCCCTGGCAGTTTTACAAACTGCTGTCTATTGTTGGGCCGTATAGCTCTGGGTATCCAGCAACCACTACCACCGGTTTCTCCTCCATTGTTTACCAACTGCAAACTTGTCATCGTCACCACCACAGAAGGCCCGCCTCTTAAATCATCTGATTGGACAATGGGAAAAAAGATGACCAAAAGAAGAGAGAGAACGTGGGGCGCTTTTCTGGTCCGAGTTGAAGTTTTTTCAGCTTGAGAGTTTGGAGTGCCCCGGCAAAAATGCCAGGCACCTAGAGAAACACGAGGCGCGTCGCAACACAGAAACCACAAGCAAAAAGCTTCATTATACAACACATAGATCCGACCGAGCAATCTGATTGGTCAATCAGACATTACGCACGTTTACATGGAGCCATGTTTTCCTTTTGCATTCGGGTTGGAAGACCTACCCAAATAGAAATGCTCCTTATAAACACCTCAACCCGAATGAAAACAGCCAACCCGAATGAAAATCTAATTGGTTGCACAGGGGTGGAATATTCCTTTCAGAACCCGAATGGAAGAGTTTTTCTGTCTTGTATACACCTCCTACCCGATTCCAGCCATTCCGTTCATTCTGCGCATGCTCGTTTCCTTGCCCTTCTGGCGCGATGACGTATACAGCATGCATAGCAACAGGCTGAGATAGAGCAGTCGGACTCGTTGCACTCACCGGTTTCTATTCGCCACAGCACGGTCGTCTATCTCTCTTCTTCGACCTTCTACCTCCCTTCTCCTCCTCAACAGACGAAGCATTAGCAGAACAAGATTGTCGTCGTACTGCTGTTTCAAGAATATAAGCAAAACAAGCCTGAAAAAGGCACTAAGAACGGTGTCGTCAAGCATCTTGTTATCTGGAGTGAGGACTACAGCGTTTTCTTCCGGTACACATAACAACCGACCCGCCCCCTATCCAATCAGAAACCTTCCCTGCCCCAAACCTTGCGCAGACCCAAATAAAGGCGATTGTACTGATCTCCCGTGTAAACCCTCATTCGGAATGAATATTTCCCATGTAAACTACCTGGAAACACTTTAATTCAGATTTATTTCATTCTGAATGAGAAGCCATCATGTAACCGCACCCAGTATAGTCTGTGCTCAAATGAGTATCACAGCACATCTAGCCGTGTTCAAATGAAAAATGCCTCATCACTGAAAATATCACTCCGCCTGTATTTTAAACTACGCAGGAGGAGCTAGCAAGAAACACAGTTGGCTAACGATAGAACTAAAACGGCTGTATTGACCTGACACAAAATGGATCATTTTGCTGTTAATTTTGATCTATATGGCAGACTTAGTTATCAAATTGCTGATTAATGAAAGCAGTTTAACTGTTAATCATTGTAGATAAAGATCAGCTGTGTTGGTGACTTGCTGACACGGCACCTGCTACAGTAATGTTACTAGCTTAAAATTACTGTAAAGTCGGCAGACGTAATAACTATATCAGTCCATGAAAAAAATATTTTTTCCATCTTAGTTACAACATGATTGAGCTAGCAAAGCAGTTGTGTCGCAACGTGTGGTATTTATTCAGTTTTGGGAAACTGGAATGTCTTGAAAACATAAGCTGAAGTTGGCTGCAGCTGACAGGGACTAGTTAACGCCAGACGTCATGTATTTCCATTGAAACGGGGACAAACACTAGCAAAAAATGTATACTAGCAAAAAATGTATACTTTGAGAGTGTATTGTTCCACATTATGGATAAATTTTGATAATATATTTTATTTTTATTGGTGGTTGTTGTGTGTGTGATGCTAACCGAACTCGGCGCAAGTGCCTCGTTCCTGACTGCATCACTGTCGTGACAATAATGACGGTGAAGCACACCCTCTCGTGGAATAATGCTTAATTCTCATTGAAAACAATTACAAAAAGCCGCCTCCAGCTGCTAACACACTTTCTGTGTGATCAGGGCCTTACATTACCTGTTGATGAAGATGGGAATATCACGCTGTCATGACGCCTCACCAGTTAGTATGGTACAACTGGGGAATGGGGGTGACAGAGTTCTCTTGCTTGAGCTGGAAACGGAGGTAGTAATGATGGGTTATGCGCGTGAACCACCGTGGAAGATTTAAAAAGTAGCTAATAGCAGCTAGTGGCTAACTCAAAGAAGATGAACAGCAGATGAAAATGTTCACAAATTTGGAAAACACTGAGGTCCAGGAGCTCTTTACCCTGCGTGCAGAGATCAGCCACCGTATAACAGAGATGTTGAATGATGTTATTGCCATGTTATGCTGTTGTTAGTGTTCATTAAGCTCTGCTGACGCGTGTAAGAAGTGCTTTAGTGTGTGACTGTGAGTGTAAGGTTGGAGTGGTGCCCTCAGAAGAGTTTTAATTGACACATGACTGAATCTGCTTTTCATATTGAACTGGAGTTTCTCTCTAAAGATAAAAGATGAAGGGAGTCTAACTGAACTGTAAATGAAGCTCTGAGAGACGTCACTTGTGACGAATGTCTTTCATCCCATGTTATTATGATTAGTCCCTCACGGTGGCAAGGTTGTTAATGGTGCTCGCTGGCCGCTGCAGATCCAATCCTCCTCACCTCAGGGTGCCCATCAGATGCCGAGCAGTGGGGTGCCGTGCTTCTCTCCACTGTCAAACATTCAGCTTTGGGGTTTGGATAGAAAATCAAAGTGAAGCAGATAATCTTTGGCGTGGGGAGGCTTCACAGTTTCATCAAAGTCTCCTCCACAACATCACACTTTTGACTGATGGGCCTCTGTCAGGTGTCGGTTCAGATCCTCGCCCTGTGACTCAGATGTGACGACTTTTCATCCCTGTCTGTGATGTGAGAACACTTCTTGGATCAAATTCTGAAAGTCCAAATGATGGCACGCTCTTAAAACCTTTGTCACAGGGCCTTCAGGCAAGACACTTAACCCTGTGGTGAACCCACATTCTACATCATCTGTTTCTCTTATATTACCAACTCTCTTCTTAAAGCTTCTCAGTTTTCTCTCATTTTTTCTTCCCACTGATTTCCTCATTTTCTGCTCTACCTTCTTCTTGTTGTATTTCTTGTCTTTGTCTTTACTCCGTCCTCAGTTTTTGTGACTGTACTGTGTCATCTCTTTGTTGATTTTTCCTCTGTGTCTGTCTTTTCATTATGGCCCCAATCTTTCCTCTGTCACGTCTAGGGCTGCCCCCAATAGTCGACCAAACATTAGTCGACCAGAAAGGTTGATTTCATAGGTGGCTTAGTTGCTATGCCTTTTCAAAATAAATCAAAACCTATATCTAAACCATGTGGTAATTTAATTTGAAAGGACAGACACAGGACGTGTCCACGCTCAGCAGTCAGACAGGACTCACGTTACAAACCAGTCACAGCCGACAGATATCGTTCCTTTCTTATGTAAATATTCAGTCTGATAAATACGGAAAAGTTGATCATGTTAGTGCAGGACTACCCAGTAGCTACATGCCCATTAGCCCACAGCGTCATTAACAGGCGGCTCGCTCAGTGTGTGACGTGCACTTGGAGATAAAATATAGGCCTATATTAATGAAGGTTCATTAGTACGGTTTGTATTTCTCTGTAATGTAGCACAGTGTTAACAATGTTACTGATACTATTCTTTCTCACACCTTCAACTCAAACCACCAAAATATATCATTTAATAATTAAAGTAATATCGTAAACATGCGGGTGACTAGTCGACTAATGGCCCTGAATGATGACTACTGGTCGGAAACTTCTTAGTCGGGAGCAGCTCTAGTCTCGTGCTTTTCCTCCTGTTTCTCTGCCTCATCTTTTTGTTCTCTCTCCTTGACCATATTTCCTTCTCTCCCTCATCCTTTAACCTGTATGATGCTTTTCTTTTACTTCATCATATCCTCTTCCAATCTAACCTTCCCCCCTTTACTTCTCCCTTTCCTCCTTATCCTCATCAGCTCCAGCCAAATTGCTTTTATTGGTATTTCGTGGTCGTTGAAGCTGCAGTTAAAGTCAGACAACAGCTGTATTGATTTGACTGATAGAGCAGTTACCTCCTCTCTGTCGGACTCTGACTTGTCAGTGCTGCTGCTGAGCCTCTGTAAGAGTCTTAATGTCACTTCTAGCCAATTTACAGGTAATTTACCTGCACAAAACTCTCATAAAATACCCATTATTTCTGCTGCGTGTCAACTCTGAACCCCAAACAATCCACCAGTAGCTGAAGTCACAACAGGGAGATGACAAAAACAAGGTCAGAAGACAAAAACCCAAAACGTAAAACGAAAGGAGAACTCTGACGCAATTAAACAGGCTGGACTGCTCACACCTAGGTCTGAAGATGAACCGGCACACAGGAGAGTGAACACGCAGATTAAATATACCAGGAAGGGAAGGATAACGAGAGACAGGTGAAACTAATCAGGGTGGAGGAGACAATCACAGAGGCAGGAATTAAAACAAGACATGACACAAGGAGAAGGACTAAATAAAAGAGTAAACAGAATACGAACAAGAGCCCAGAATCATGACACAAATGTGATGGTTGAGTGTACAGATCACATCATTAATATGAACACTGTGGTGTTCTGATATAAAGACGGAGCCAAACATGAGCAGGGTGTTTGTCTATGATAGTGTTTCACAGCAGGGGTGGTACCGACCGACCCCCGGGGGGCATTCAGAGAATGATGGGGGTTGTTTGTGCTTTCTAACAGCAGTGTTGTTGCACGTGTTACAGTTTTATGATCAGACTTGCTTTTACCTCCATCACCTGAAGCCTTTTTCAAGGCTGTCCCTGCTGGACACGTGCAGATTTTCATGGTTTATCAAAGAACGGCGTGCTCCAGTGCAGTCAGTTATTTTGATGCACATCAAAGTGAAAAGGAAATCTATCTATCTATCTATCTATCTATCTATCTATCTATCTATCTATCTATCTATCTATCTATCTTGGTTTTGTTTTTTATTTACAGAATCTGAATCTGCATTAATGTGGAATTTCTTTCATTTGCAATTTTTCCAAATGATTTCATCAGAGAACTGGTCCTCCAATCAGTGGATGTGTACTGAGTGGACATGCCATTAATGCAGCACTTAAAATGCTGAATCTAAAATGTTTTACATATTTATTGCTCATCAAATAATATATGAAACTATCGGACACTTTCCCAAATCATTCATTCACCTGAGCACTGAGGAAGACCAACAGCTGACATCATGGTGTATTAAGATGTGAGACCTTATAGGCATGGTTAACTGTGGTGGTGTGGCACCCTTTTTACATTCACTAACAAAGACCACACCAATAAGATAAAGATTTTGAATGATTTATTGCATATGATGGATTATGGGTTCTGAGGAAAGCGTGAAGGGGTGAGGATCGAGGGATTAAAAAATGAAAGAGAGTCGAATTGATGAGGAATGAAGGGTTGAGGGTCGAATAGATGAGGGATGAAGGGATGAGGGATGAAGGGTTGAGGGTCGAAAGGATGAAGGGATGAGGGACGAAGGGTTGAGGGTCAAGGGTCGAATGGAGGAGGGATGAAGGGCTGAAGGGTTGAGGGATGAAGGTTGAGGGTCGAGGGTCGAATTGATGAGGGATTAAGGGTTGAGGGTCAAGTAGATGAGGGATGAAGGGTTGAGGGTCGAAATGATGAAGAAATGAGGGATGAAGGGTTGAGAGTCAAGGGTCGAATGGATGAGGGATGAAGGGTTGAGGGATGAAGGTTGAGGGTCAAGTGTCGAATTGATGAGGGATGAAGGAATGAGGCATCGTGGGTTGAGGGATGAGGGATGAAGGGTTGAGGGTTGAATAGATGAGGGATGAAGGGTTGAGGGATGAAAGGTTGAGGGTCAAAAGGATGAAGGGATGAGGGTTGAGGGTCAAGGGTCAAATGGAGGAAGGATGAAGGGCTGAAGGGTTGAAGGATGAAGGTTGAGGGTTGAGGGTCGAATTGATGAGAGATTAAGGGCTGAGGGTCAAGTAGATGAGGGATGAATGGTTGAGGGTCGAAAGGATGAAGAAATGAGGGATGAAGGGTTGAGGGTCAAGGGTCGAATGGATGAGGGATGAAAGAATGAGGCATGGTGGGATGAGGGATGAAGGGTTGAGGGATGAAGGGTTGAGGGTCAAGGGTCGAATTGATGAGGGATGAAGGAATGAGGCATGGTGGGCTGAGGGATGACGGATGAAGGGTTGAGGGTCGAATAGATGAGGGATGAAGGGATGAAGGGTTGAGGGATGAAAGGTTGAGGGTCGAAAAGATGAAGGGATGAGGGATGAAGGGTTGAGGGATGAGGGGTGAGAGTCAAGGGTCGAATGGATGAGGGATGAAGGGATGAAGGGTTGAGGGATGGAGGGTTGAGGGTTGAGGGTCGAGGGTCGAATGGACGAGGGATGAAGGGTTGAGGGATGGAGGGTTGAGGGTCGAGGGTCGAGGGTTGAATGGATGAGGGATGAAGGGATGAAGGGTTGAGGGATGAAGGTTGGGGGTTGAGGGCCGAGGGTTGAATGGTTGAGGGATGAAGAGATGAAAGTTGAGGGTCGAATGGATAAGGGAAGGGTTGAGGGATGAGGGTCAAGGGCCAGATGGATGAAAGGTTAGGGATGACAGGGTAAGGATCAAGGGATGTAGAGTGAGAAATGAAGGTATGAGGGTTGAGGGATGAAGGCTGGGTTTCTGGGTAGCTGGCGAACACGGTGATGAACGTGTTGAGTCAAAGGCAGGAACACAGGAGGGATCCAGGGAGTGAGACTGAATGGGGGAGTTGTCTCCTCACGAGCTCGGCTTCAGATAGAGCCCCAACTGGTTCCTGTATGTAGAAAAGAGCAGAGAAAAAGATGTAAGAGGCGAAAAGGAATTGGGTGGGTGGGATGTGAGAAGTGTGTCGAAGGGAAAGAGAATGCATCAGGTGTGCTTAAATACTATTGGGCGGAAATGGGATGCATTTGGGGCGTGGTCTTTGATCCCGAAGCTAGTTATAAAACTACAATTCTTGATTTGTATTTCTGCATTTCTTTATTGTAGAGCAAATAACTGTCTTGCATCTGTGATTACAGGTTCAATATGAAACTAAAATGTTTCAGCAGGAGCAGTCAGTGATTTATTGTTAATTCACACACTGATCCCTACACTTTACACTTCCGTCACTCTGTGGAGACGACAGAGTTAAACGCTGTTATTATCTTAAAATCACAGGCTTTGGTTTCTTTCACGCTGAGCAGCGACAGACCGAGGCCACATTGTGTCGAGTCCCAGCGACTCGCAAATAAATCTTCATGGCTTACAATTAACGGCTAATTCCACCTGCTCTCTGGTGTTTGAATCGTACCTGTCAATTACGCTCCTGGAAGGGAGATTTCCTGTGAAACTATTCTGGGATGTAATGAGGTTGACCCTGCGAGATAGGAGAGGTGGAGCAAAGGCACAGAGGAGAGCGGTTACTGTCCAGCTCACCCCTAACGAGTTTTGACAGTTTGGACATTGATTCAAGTATCCTGGAATCTCATTGGCTTTCTTGTTACAATGATGGTCGCATTTTGTTATGTTCACCCCATCAGTAGAATTGTATGCATGTGTGCAACAAGTGTAAGTGTGTGTACATGCATATAAACAGGTGTGTGTCAGCCCAGTCACCAGAGGAAAATGGCACTGTACGTTTCAGACTAATGTGGTGCTGAGGACAAACAAGACAACCCTGGTAACAATCAGGGTCACAGAGTGCGGCAGCAGTTAGTGGGTATAAAAATAAATGTGTACGTTGAGATGGGGGTGCAGAGAGCTGCTGATGATGGGTGGAGGAGGCAGAGGTGGTGTTCAGACACACCCCACACACCCTCCTGTCAGCTCTTATCTGCCCATCTGTATGTGATTACTGAAGAGGAGCCTGTGGAAGCTGAAAGTTAACATAATGTTTGTGTTTGGCTTCATCCATAGGAGATAATAACAGCCCATGTGCCAGTGGTGGTCTAAAGCAATCTCTCTGGACAGGAAAGGTTAATTTCCTCTACAGGCAGAAAGTAATTACCTGGATGTGAGTGTTGCATGTGCTTGATGTGATTTCACTCATTTAGGGTTGTTTTTTTTTCTGTATCTCAGGAGAGGTGGAGCCAAAGGGGAGATTTCTGAAGGCCTGTCTTTTCTTTCAACACTTTGGTCCTCAGTGAGATGCTGTGAGGAGTGGCGGACAGATGGATGTGAAATTATCTGTGAACATTCAGGGTCTTCGGGGGATACAACTTGGAGGAAAGGTCACCAAATAATATTTAGCTGTATTTGGTGACCTTTCCTCCAGCAGCAACATCAGCACACGATTTCTGTTTGTTTACAGGAAATATTAAAGGTCCAGTGTGCAGGATTTAGGGGGATATATTGTCAGAAATGGAAAATATATTATATTTTATCAGTGTGTGTTCTGTAATGAAGAATCACCTGCAAATAAGAATCACTGTGTTTTCGTTACCTTAGAATGAGCCATTTGTATCTACATAGGGAGCAGGTCCTCGTCTACAGAGATCGTTAATGTTGCACTGCCAGGTTTCTACAGTAGCCCAGAATGGACCAGCCACCATAGTTAGGTCCTGATCACACAGAAAGCCTTTCGCAGGTTGCAAAACACGAGATGCACTACCCTGCCTTTTTTTAAAAAAAAAAAAACTGAATACCACTAGTAAAACAAAAGAAAAGAAAACAAAAGCTCTTACTGCACCTTTTTATTGTTGCCAGGCAACCACCCCATCAATTCCTTACTCTAATCTTCCTGTGCAATCAATCTACCATTTTATTTTTCTGCCAGTAATTAGTATCTAGTTCCTCAAATGTTGAGGCAGAGGGTACTGTGTAGCTCTGGTTGAGGGTGAGAGGCTGTCAGCAGATAAACAGAGATCTGTGTGGGTACATGAGACCCTAAAAAAGAGGGTGGATCATGGGGAGTACCACCAGTTGGTCCAGGAGCTTCTCCTCCATGATGGATGTTTCCAGGCATATTTTAGGACGACTCAGGGGCAGTTTGACACCCTGCTGTCTATCGTCTTGGCGTACAGCTCTGGGTATCCAGCAACCACTACCACCAGTTTCCCCTCCATTGTTTACCAACTGTAAACTTGTTGTCGTGACCACCACAGAAGGCCCGCCTTTCAAATCATCTGACTGGACAATGGGAAAAAAAGATGGTGAAAAAAAGATGGCGTGGGGCGCTTTTCCACTCTGAGTTGAAGTTTTTCAACTTAAGGAGTTCCGAGAACTCCGGTAAAAATGCAGAAGAGCGCAGAAACGCGAGGCGTGTTGCCAGTGGCGGTTCTAGCCTAAATGGTTTATCCCGACCGAACTGGCTCGAGTCCGACACAGTTTGTTACCTGACTTAGTTATTGTTATGGACAGTGTGTAACACGCAGCTCACACAGCAGCGCAGCACAGCAGTGCACATATAGCAGACTCAATTCTGCTCAAATCTGCGTTGTGTTGCGTTGAGTGAGACGCACACCAGCACTGAAGGTCTGCATGGAATTTTATTCCTTTTGGAACAGAATAAAAAACACATAGGACGTCAGTAATGCACCAGCTCCTCTCCACATTCAGCTATGAGCATACAGTCTCACTGAAGCGTGAGCCCCGCGGAGTAACGCAAATGACGTCCCCAGGGAAACAAAAAGATACGCCACAAAAATCAACATGACAGGAACCTATTTACAGGTGAAACGGATTTTGGGGAAGTTCACAATAAAATAACGATGTCATGACAAAGTGCCACCCTGGGCAAACTGCCATTCAGCCCATATCAGGATCCGCTACTGCGTGTTGCAACACAAAAACAGCGAGCAAAAAGTTTCACTCTCATTAAAAACAGTTACAAAAAGTCGCCTCCAGCTGCTGAAACACTTTCTGTGCGATCAGGGCCTTAGAAGCTCCTCTGCAGCATCGAAATAACACATTTTTCAACATGGTTTAAATCACCTGGTCCCTTGTTGTCCCTGGTCCTGTTTTAGACAAGAAGAGACCTCTGGGAAAAAAACTTTCCTGAACATCCGACTCTAAATTTATCAGAGAAAAAAAACTGAGTACACGTTAGCAAGTGCGAGGCTAGCAGCCCATCTGTGACATGCCAAACAGCATGGATGAAACACTGATTTGTAATAGGAAACTGCTTTATTCAGTGTTTTAAGTTAAGTTAGGTAAAGTTTAAATCAGTTTGTTTTGGAGACGCAGAGACCTCTGTGGATAATGCAACTTCTGGTAAAAACCTCCTGAAAAACAAACACTGACGCAACCCTAAGTTGGGGTTCATGTTTGGCACACTGGAGAAGTTTGAGCTGGTTGCAAAATGCAATCCTCACCACAAGACGCCACTGAATCCATATTTTCAGACTGATGTGTGTTGGATCTTTTGGTACGGTCGTGTCTCAAGCTGTGTCCATGTTCCCAACCTGCCTGTTTTCAGATCTTTGCATCACTGCCAACATCTCAGATTCAGACAGGTTTGGTGTCATGCTCCACAGGCTGCTGCAGGTCACAAACTTCACAGGGAACCTTTTTTCTTTTTTTCCTTAAAGGGATTTTTTTGGGGAGTTTTTCCTTATCTGCTGTGAGGGTCCAAAGGACAGAGGGATGTTGTATGCTTTAAAGCCCTCTGAGTTAAACTGTGGTTTGTGATATTGGGCTTCATGAATAAAATTGATTGATTGATGTACTTTAATATGCATTTACTGTAAATACATTTGTAGTTAGATTTTGAGTGAATACTTTCACTGCAGTAAAGGATTTCGATGCTTCCTCCAGCTCCAGGAAGATCTCAAAAAATCCTCAGCAGAGTTGTGGCACAGCCGGCTCGCCTCCTCCAGTTTAATAACTGCAGAAATCATTTATTTTTATTAAATCATTTTCATCAGTCACACAGATATTTACAGTATGAAGCTGAGCCAGTCGTGACGCCAGGAGCTGCTTGATCTTTTTCAGAGGTGATGTGTTGCAGAGCTGGATTTGGTCATTCTGTCTGATGACAGAGCGCACAGCATGTAAACAGGACACATTATGCCTTCATCTGATTTACAGCTCATATTAATACTGACTGGGAATGGTCCATTGGGTTGATTTCATTTCATTCTCAGGCTTCTTTTCCTGCTTCTTCCTGTTCAGCTGACAGTATGAGCATGTTTTACTCTGCTGCAGCTCTCAGTCACATTTACATTTCAGATCTAAGGTTCACCCTACAACCTAAACGTCAGCTTTTAACACTCAGTATCCGTCCTTAACAACAAAGACCGTCTTTGCAAAGAGGCTATTTTGCACCACTTTGAAATCCAAGTGGAGGAACTTTCACAACCACTTCACTGTCTCCCCCTACGTATAAAGTGTTGTTCAGAGAGTCATTCTGTCAGAGAAGCACTCACCGAGGTGGAGGAAGGTGAGTCAGGATGTGAGGCTCATCGAGAAAGTAAATTACAGATGTCAGAAAATAACATCAGAGAGATCCGATGGCAGCCAAGGATCAGAGAGGAGTTCTCCTTTAATCCTGCGCTGTACCCTCCTTATGTCTGCGACTCAGCTGTTGCCACAACAAGAACAGGAAGTGATTTTTATACTCACGAACTGTGTGAAGTGATGAAACAGCACTGAAACAGTCGAAATCACAATGAAAAATAATGTAGCTGATGATTTCACCATGTTTTTATTCTTGCTTTTTGTCATTGATTTGAAGTGGGTTCAGCAGGAAAAGGTGATGTCACGTTCAGTGCACCAACCATGATTTAACATCAGCTTAACAGTTGGTCAGTTCGCTGCCAGTTTAATCTGATAAAGCCACATCCACACAGTCCTGGTGAAGCAGATCAGCTGATATTTAAAAAAAACGTTTTAAAGTCTTCACAACTTTTCATGTTTTCCATCACAAGAACACAGAAATCTGACTGTTTGAAAAGGTATGACAACATTTAGTTGGGTCCATGCCATTGGTCCGACATCCCATTAGTCCGACTGTCTGCGGTGCTGAACGGCTCATGGCGGGCGTATGGTGTGCCGCGACCGGCTCTGGGTCAGCTGGGAAAGGCTTGAGGCGGAGCAGGCTCACAGCTTATGTGTTTGTCACTTTCTTTTTCATTTTAACCCACACCATGATCTTTTCCTGACCCTAACCAAGTGGTTTTTGTGCCTAAACCTAACCAGACCTTAACCACAGAGCATCATGATGATTTCGGAACGGACTTCGGAACAATGGGTTTAATATGGTCGGACCAATGGGCTGTTGGACCAATGGGCAGTTCCCGAGCCAGTTCGGGTAATAACACAGTCTTTACTGGTCAAAAGGTTGGTTTGCTACACAAGAGGACTATCAGTGAAGGCAAACAATCCAATAGGGATGAGGCAGAGGCAGAGTCAATCAACAGGCTAAATAAAAAAAAACAAAAACAAGAAAAGGACACAGACACACAAGGAGCTGGGACGACCTGGCACTGAGATCCTGTTTCTATGACAACGATTTCAACCAAAAACAGTAAACTTTAGTTGTGTTTTGGCCGATCATTTACATGACGGCACATTTTGGGTGCCTGGAAACGCAATGTTTTGAAAACGGGTTCCAGAGTGCTATTTTTTTTGGAAACAGCACTGTCTCCGTTCTAATATAAACTTGGTATATGCAGTTCCTCTGAAAACGGAGAATTTTTGCACATGTGCATTACGCTCCCAGTCACTAGAAAGTTGACCATCACAACAACAATGGCGGACTCCCAAGCTCTGCTTGTGCTGCTCACCCTGTTGAATTTATCAACGCTTCTCCTACAAAGTGTAGATCAGCTGTAGCAACTCCACCTCGTTGTCCGTCCAGACAATGCGGTTACCATTTTGTTTGTTTATACGTCACTGCTCTGTAGAAGGAAGCTTAGGTGCATGTTGTTTCATTACAAAGACACATTTTTGCAGATTCGTGTGCACAGAGATTGTTATCAAAACGTTGTCGTCTGAACATGGAACTTTTTTCAAAACTAAAATGAGAAACTACTCCATTTTCAGCGGATTGTTTTCGTGTAAATGTGGCCTGAGAGAAAACAATACACACACTAAATACTCCGATGAGGGGAAGGATAACGAAACACAGGTGAGGCTAATCAGGGCGGGACAGACAATCAGACACAGGTGAGTCATCAAAAGGGAGGGGAAACACACAGGCAGGAAGTGAAGTGATCTGAAACAAGAGGAGGTGTGAGTTTCAAAACAGGAAACAACATGAATAAATGAAATAAAAAAACATAACCTAAGAAACTTGAGCTGTGACACTGGGGTCTCCTGTTGCCTGTGACCAGTATTCCCAAGGCTGTGCCCAAAAGATGGTGAGTGACTTGTGGAGCAACATTTCATCCACAATATATCCAAGCACAGTTGGTAGGGTGTATTTCCTGGAGCTTCTGTTGCCGTGCTGTCAGTCATAGTAGGACGTGTTTTAGTGGTGGAAAGAGTTTTAGTACGACTACCTGCAGCAACAGAGTTCTTGTCATCTTTCCTCTCACCAGAATCAAATGGGAATATTTACCATTCTGTGTCACATCTTTTTATGAATGTTTTGGTTTATTTCTACCTTCTGTCTTTTGTTCACTGGTTTACACTCAGTATGCTAGCTTTAGTTTGCTTGTTAAAGTCCTCTCTAACCTCTGTCATAATGCCTCTGATTTGTGATGAGTCACATGATGACGCAGCAGCCTCTCCACTTCAGACTCTGGACTCGCTCCTTTGATCCTTCACTGAAGCATTGTGGGGAACAAATTTCTCCCCAATTGTCGGATTTTCAGCAGCGCTGCAGCTGCAGTCACTTTGATCTTTCCTCTACAGTTATTCGCAGCAGTTCTTATTTTTTTAACCTGGTGTTCATCCTGCTGAGGCGTCAGCGGTGGGTCAGTGTGTGGTGATGATGCAGTGAACCACAGCGTCCAAATCCACTGACCGCAGTAACCCTGTTTTCTCAAAGGGGGAACTCTGCTCTTTTTGTATTCTGACCTCTGAGTCCTCTAACCCTGACTCAGACAGCACACTCACGCTTCAATCTACTCTGTAAAGCTGTAGTGGAGTAATGTCCTGAGCAGAGAATGACGTTACACTCCATCTTTCTCTGCCGTAGGCCTCTATGTTGAGTCCCACTGCATGCCTGTTATGGTCCTTTTCACACGCGTCCCACACCTGTTGCTTGTTTCGCTGATTGCAGCTTGAGGATTATCACCATGCACTTCAGGCGCAGCAGGAAAAACCTGTTGCATGCAGTAACAGAGACACAACAATCTTGGGCATGCACCTGATTAAATGATTAAAGAAGCAATCCAAGTAAAACACTCAAATGATGAATGTCATAATGAAAACACTCCAGAAAGATATAAAAACGTGCAACAAGGATGAAACACATGCAGAACAAGCCTGTTAACAATGAAACTGTCACAGTTGCTGCCAGCTTAGCCACCTCCATGTTGAGAGCCATGTGTAAACAACCTCTGAATCATAGCATGCTCTGAACATTATATAGAGCTCCTTCATCGTCTTCAAAGAAAAAAAGTGCATTGATGTGCTCAGTTTATTATAGGAAAATACAGTTATTGTTTGTCATGGAAATATTAGCTTCCTGGTGGTTTTAGTAGCGTCATCTGGGGACCAGAAATAGCAACAGAAATTTCACAGCAACTTCAGCAGTCAAAGGTATTGATGCAGCGAGTGCTCAGGAGTTCAGGCATCCATGATCAGAGATGGGGACTCGAGTCATTGTAACTTGGACTCGAGTCGACTCGAGTCACTGTTTTGATGACTTGTGACTTGACAAAAAATAAAAGACTTGAGACTTGACTCGGACTTGGAATTTAAAGACTCAGGACTTGACTTGAGACATGATGACTTGAATGACTTGAGTATTATTCACATCATGTTTTCAGTGTGAATATAAAATTAATAAACTAATTTAAAAAATAATGTCGATTACCCGGTAGGAGCGCAGGCTGAGAATGGCGTTGTCATGACTGGATCACTACCCTGTCAATCAGTCATGCCCTCTCTACGTACCTTACGTGTTTATTGGAGAAACACGCCCTCTTATATCAGATAGGCATCAACCTGTCAGCGGGAGGGGTACCGAGAGGCATTGTCTTCAGCTTTCGGAATTACCATTACTTCAAACTTTGCTCGTTTTTGCTTTGCTTTCAATTAATTACTGGTATTTTCTTGTATTTTCTGTACTTTTTCTGCATGCTTAGTTTTTTAAGTTTTTTTTAAATATTGAAATATTTAATTTCACTCTTTCCCCTTGACTGCTGTAACACTGGAATTTCTCAATTGTAGGATCAATAAAGGTGTATCTTATCTTATCTTATCTTATCTTATCTTATCTTATCTCAAAACTGATGGAAACATGGGCTGGCTCCCCAGATAGCATCAAGGCTCCAAGGTCAGAGCTGATCTGGTGGGAAAGGTTTTTTTTTTTGAGTTTCCATTTAATGCCTCTTGTTTTGACAGCATCCTGTGTGACCTTTGACCCTCTCGGTTATCATGTTGTTGACATGTAATCTGATTGCTGCAGAGGACCTGTGTGAAAGCTAAGCAGTTCAAATATGTGGTGAAAGGAATACAAATGAGCTGTTTCCTCTGTTTGGTCGTCTGTAATCATCTCCTCACCTCGCACAGGAGCCTCATGAAAAAAACATTCATTCTTTAAAACAACAGTGTCGTAATTAGCCGAGGTAATTAGCTCAATGGATCGTCATTAAGCTTCAAAGATAACACTTTCCTGAATGAGGATTTCATTAGCATGTGGAGCTGTTGGAGCGAGGGCGGTGTGCAGCTGGGTGCTCCTCCAGAGCTGAGCTGCGGAAACAAAGCACAGGTACACCGAAGACGATCAGGGTTTTAATTTTTCATTACTTCACAGCTCCAATACTTTATTGGGTTTTAGGCTCTATGTGCTGCTGGAAGGCAGGAGGCTTTCTGTTTGTTCATTTAAATTGAGAGATGAAAAAAACACAACCTATGGGTACAGCATGAAACATTAATGCCAGCAGGAGAGTGTGGAGGGAGCTCAAGGTGTCCAGCTATGAGTCACAGCAAGGTCTTCCAATATGGTACAGAGCCTTGGTATTTCTGAGGAGACAGGACAAAAAAACCCTGTATTATTAAAGCTGAAGGGTTCAACTCATAAAACTCTGCCGTTCAGGATGTGGTTCCTCATAGTGACAAATTTTAAAATGAGAACGGCTCATACACAGTCATTGCAAAGTCACTACCTTGGCACTCTGCTTCTACAATGAAGATATAATTTCTGTGTTTTGTTCCGATCACACGTCTCAATCCACCTCAGGAAGAACTAATTTCATGATGCACGCAGAGACAGATTTTTACTTGAAAACTTCTACAGCAAATTGCTCCACTTCTCTTTCCTGCTGTTGTTTTATTCAATCTGTGAAGCAATAAATCTAAATATACTGCGTAGACGTTTTTCACTTTGAGGTTACGGTTCGGAACTATAAGATTCAGCACGGGCAGGTTATGAAAAATGAACTCCAGTTTGAGGCTGAAAAATCAAGATCTCATTAAACTTCTCTGAAAATTTAAAGAGAAGACTTGACAGTTGATCAATGAGGAGCGTGCTTCCTGGGAACTGACAAAGATTTTTTAAATGATTCAGTAAAATAGATCACATTTACATAAGATAAACAGAGAGGAGCTTAAACATGTCTCTGTACAATCATCCATAAGTTCAACGGGCGTCCAGCTCAGTCAGAAGCCCTTTTTACTCAGAGATCGCCCTACAGGTCTTTTTGTACACAGAACCAAACAACGCCCTGCTCCAGTGTGTGATTGTACACTACATCTGGCATCCTACAATCACAAGAGGCGTGACGGGTGTTGCATAACACAACAGCGTTGGCCTCTAGTGTGACATATAACCCACGTGTTGGCAGCACTTTATAAACAGTTACAATGGCATGTCAATCACAGTGAGTTACCTTCTCTGTCATATGGTGGCTGATCTCGTCCTCTGCTCGGAGTAAGGGCCAGTCCCATTTTTCTTCCCTTACCCCTTACTCCTTGGTTTCAAGTGCACTCGCCAGATAGATTCCCCTCAACGACAAAGGGGCAGTGTTGAGGGGTAGGGAATTTTACCTACGAATTGGGATGCCACTGCATGCAAATTAGCATAACAGACGTGTTCACCTACGTCACGTATATCATCGATGTAGGCTTTTTGCACTCATTTCCAAAATGCTGGCACCACTGAAGTTGATAGGAATCAAAATAAGCCTCATGATAACACGTGTAAATGCAGACACGCTCATCATGCATATTGATAAAACTACCTAACTGTGTACAGCATTAATGGCTTCACGGAGAACTCTGTAGATATTCTTGTCGGCTACATCGTGAATTAGCGATTTTAACGAGTTTTGTGGATTAAAAAACTACACTGGACTTCTTGTCGGCATGAGGGTACTGTCTGTATTTTCATTCTAAAGTGGACATTTGCTAACACTGAGGACGGCTATGAGCTGAAACATGTCTGTTCAACTGCTGCTGTGCAGTCCACTATATTAGTAAGTATTATACTTATTAATGAGTGCTGTCGGGTTTTTCTGCTTTGCTGTAATTTTTTGGACCAGCACCCAATTACACTTTGAGACTTTTGACAGAGCATGCCAAGTTGCTGAAGACTTATCTCCATACACAACAGTACTAGCCAGCTGGCAGTGACCTCCCCAAGATGGCGGCGATGTTGATGCACAGTAGCCACAGGAATGAATCTATGATTATATATCTCTATGGGTTCGTAAGTGTGCATCGCACAGCCCTTCAAATTAAATGGGGATTTTAAGGGCTGTAAAGCACTTCCCTGGAGTTTGGGACACCCTAGCCCTTCGCGGGAACGCACAAAAACAAGGGCTAGGGCCAGTTTTGAGGGGGAGTGTGAGTATTGGGCCGGACTCTAAGTGCCACATGACGGAAGTAATGGTTTTATTATTATATTTATATTCCATGCTTGTCATGTCTTTATATTGGTTGCTGTGGTTATTTTATGTTGCATGATTTTACATGCTGCTATTTGGATTATTTATTCCACTGTTTGGTTTTATTTGCATGTTTTTATTATGAAATTGCATTGGCTTGTTTTCAATGTGTTTTTACATCCTGCCGAGAGAAGTGACCAAGTACCTGCACCTGTGAGCTTTTGCCTTTTTGTATACACACCTTGTTAAGAAATGAGGCATGAGGAGCAGCGAATGGTGCGCTGGGAGGAGAAGACAAAACGACTGCTACACAGAGACGAGACAGACGCCAGACACACCAGACACACCAGGGACACCTGGTTGGGAGCCGCAGAAGGAGAACGATGCCACCAGCGAGGTGATGAGAGCCCGAGGAGGAGCAGCCAGGCAGAACAGAACGGTCCTCCAGCATCACATAATGACGGGCCTTTAATTGTGAATACCAAAACCGCCCATTATTTGGACTTGTAACTGCCATTTCTCTCTCCGGTTTTTGTTTACTAGAGCAGGCAGTTGGCAAGGCCATGCCACGAGGACAGCGTTCCCCAGCACCAATGAATCTACTCCCCCTAATTGAGACACTGTAAATTGTCATATGAGACTTTTTTATAGGACTAATGTCTTAGGACATATTAATGTCTTTCAAGTCTCATTTGCTTTTAGCCTGTTTTTTTTTTGTAATTTATTAATAAATTATTGTAAACTTTTAACTCATAAAGTCATCATCACTCCTCCTTTGGTTATCCAGTTTGTTCTCCACCTGATTTAAAGAATCTTCCTATCTAAAAGTTTTTTTCTGACATAAGAATCTCATTGTTCTCCTGACATGTCCTGCAGACATTTACAGTTGCTGTTCTTTTTTCTTGAGTTAGCTGCTAACTGCTAACAGCTACTTTTTATATCTCCCATGTTGGGTTTCCAACATAATATATGATTAAAACGTCACACCCTTCACGTTGTTTCCTGGCCGTTACTACCTACGTTTGCGGCTCAAAGATGAGACAACTCTTTCCCGCCTTTCCATGAACGTACCTTTATATACAGAGTAGCGAGGCAGCATCACAGTGTGACATTCCCACCTTGAACAGGCAGTGTAAAACTAGCTGGAAACAACTCTTAATAAAGTGAAATTATTTAAATTCTTTCCCATTTAACTCCTCTGTTATTCTGTCACACTTTCAAATCCCAGAAGTTTCTCCTTTCCTCCAGGCATGACACACACACACACACACACACACACACACACACACACACACACACACACACACACACACACAGTACTTCTATACTTGCAAGGACACTCAGTGCATTTACTATCCCATGAAATAGCTTTATTTGAGTGCATGTTAATGGAACAGATTACCCCCCAAAAAAACAAAACATATAATTTTCCTTTTGCTTCTTCTTTTAATGTAGTCTTCATTTGATATGTTAAAACCATGCGTTTGGCCCATGGCTTCGTCAGGTTTGCTTCATACAGTGCAAACATGTTTCTACAAGGCTGCAGCTGCACTGAATCCAATCAGCAGCAGGGTGGATAATTTGCCGAGCAGACTCCGCACATGCTCATGTCCACATGCCCACCACCTGAGAACACTGTGCTGATTGGATTCAGTGCAGCTGCAGTCTTGTTAAAAACACCTGTGCACTGTATTGTACAGCAAACCTGGTGAAGCTGGTGTTTGTAACATTTCAAATGAAGACTAAATTAAAAGAAGGAATTCAGTCTTCTTGTGTGCAGTGCATCGACTTATTTAATATTAATCTGATGTTTCCTGCATCAGCTGCACCAAGTTATAAGGACTGACAGTGCTGTGTATAGAGCAGCATGTGCTTTTTAAAGAGTTCATATATATATATATATATATATATATATATATATATGTACACAGATTTTATTATTAGGCTGGCTGTTGTCTTTTCTTCCTCTACTCTTTTGGAGTTGAGTACATATCTGTTTCTGGTGCAGGACCAACGGGTGACATCGATGCACTCAGGAAAAGCAGACAGGCTTATTGGAGCTTTAATTTAAAGTCTAATGGGACGAAAATCAATGTGATTAATGTTCACCCAGGTAACCATGCACTGCACAGCTAATCCTGCTAAAGTTCAGAGGTTTAGCGCACACACACACACACACACACACACACACACACACCTTTGTTTGCACCTTGTGTTGCTACTTGTGGCTGTTAGACAGACCTGAGCCCTGTTATTTTCTTCTGTGCTGTGTTGTATCTGTGGGAGATAGTTTGAATTTATAAAGTGCTAATTGAAAAGTTAAACTATTAAGTACTGCGGATAATTACCCAGCACACATTGGTTGGACGGTGGCGTCGTATCCCTGGCCAAAAATGGTCCCAGTCGGGCGCCAAAACTGCACCATTGGTAATGAGGCAGAAGGCAGATGGTGACGTTGTTTGCAATAAAACGCCTGTTCAGACCGTCTCCTATTAACCAGGAAATACTCATCATATCACTGCTGTAAAAACTGCAAATGCATGTACGATTTTTTTTCCATCAACATTTTATTGACATTTTTTTTGTTAGGTTGGGAAATGATTGTGATCTGATGGCTACACTGTGACGTCCACTCTACATCCAAAAACCAGTCGTACTTGATGCCTATTTCTTGAATATAAAAAAGTGGTTCACATGTAAATTACATTCCTGTCTCATCATTTTATGCCTGCGGTGTTTGTAAGAGCCAAAAGTCTTTATCCAAGCTGTCTTTGATCGCACAGGGAAGAAGTAGCTTTCTGAGCTTTTTGCCAGAAAGTCAGGTGACGCGACATAAAGAGTAACAAAGTCCACACAGGGTTTTTACCCAAGAGATTGGGGTTTACGTCTGGTGTTGGTCAGCGCAATTCAAATAAACACAATCAGTTTGTGCTCTAGAGAAAGGATCAGCACTCAGTGAATAACCTCCTAAGCCCTATGATAAGCTACTATTGCAAGGCTTAACTATTCACATCAGTGAGCAGTGATAACTAACATGTCTTTGGGGTCATCAGGTGGGAACCTCCTTTCACCAGTGTTTCATCTAGTTGGTCCCACGACACCTCCAGCAGGCTAGACAGTGATCTCTGGCATCCCAGAGACACTCCCCTAATGCCAGGTCTCACTGCTCCCCGCACCAGCCCAATAACCTCCTTTACCTTACTTACACATGGCTTTCTCAGCCCAAATAGCACTGCCACCTTCAACAACCCCAGGCTCCGTTTATGCGAGCTCCAGGTAGAAACAGTGCTGATACTACCTTTCCTAGCACATTCACCATACTCTGTTTCACACGCTACATGTTATAACTCCAGTATGAGCTAAAGTTAAAGGAGCTAAATAAACTAACAGGATCAGCAAACACACTCACCTTGCAGCATGGTCTCAAACAAAAGGGATTCAAATAGGCCACTCCCACACTTAAATAACCACCTTCTTCCTGGATTTTCTCCTGAGAGGAAGTGGATCTCTCCACCTGATCTTGAGGAGTTATTTACCCTACTTAGTAGTTCCCCCTGCTGGCCCCCAACTGACATTATTTTTTCTCATCCAGATCCACTGGCTAGCTCTGGCTGCTTCATCTGACATTTCCCTCACTGTCTTCCTCAAACTCTGTCCCTGCACTACGTAGTATATTATTTGGTTGCATTACCATCGTTAGTGGGACTTTCAGTGAGGGCATCCAGCTGACAGCGAGGTGACGTCACAGCTGTCACCACAACTTTCATTTGGGAACTATTTGCAGCATAACAGGACACATTTAAACAAAGTCATCAAACATCTCAGTGCTTGCTGGGTGTAGATATAAGCTTTTAATTTGACCATTTACATGTACTTATTTTATTATTTTACATTTCAGGATTTTGAATTTGACTCTTCATTTTCAAATTGCTATTTTGGAATATTAGTTTTTTTTCAGTATCCCCTTTGTCCTTCATGTTTAAAACATCTTGCACTTCTGTAAAATTTACCTAAATTTACCAAAAACACCTTTTTTAAGGCATCCCCGAAGTAAACTGATAGCTGCTCTTGTTCCATCTTTAGTACTCGTACATGCACGGTCTCCTTTGAAAGGAGGCAATCTGAAGTCTTTTCCCCAACAGTCAGAATACCTTTAAGTGCGTCTGTCATTTAAAAGTTTCAGCACACCTAAATAAAAGTTTTATTTAAGTTCCCCTGAATATTTTCATGAAAAAACGATGCTGCAGATGACTAGAGCTGAGAAGTATTAGCTGGAAAACACACTGGACCATAGCATGAGGCCGCACCTGGTCCAAATTCAAAGTAGACAGTAACAATATCACAGGAAATAACCACCATACACGTGTTTTTCTGAGTTTTTGTTGAGGTGATTTTAAAAAAAAATGGGGTAAAACAATATATTTGTATGCAACAGCACCACATGTTAAATTGACCTCTGTCTGAACACACACGCACAAAGAGGACAGAGGCCTGATTTGACACGTCCATAGATGTCCATTGACGTCAGCCTATTACAAACACAGCTGGTGTTCGGTACACTCAGGGACGATGAATGCAGGCGTCCTCAGGCATGTCACATGATGCTCCAGTGTGTGATTCACTTTGAGCAACAGTCATGTCTTTCTCTCAGGTAGGTCAGTCCTGAATTCATCTTCATATTTTATGTGGAGAGAAGTCACCATAAGTCATTGGATTTGCCCCCCGTTACGGTTTTCTTCTTTCTATTTCATCTGCGTATTTGTAGACAGTTTGCTTTCACCAATTAGCCTCTACGTTTGCATGTTGTCTCCTGCTGTACCTTTCTATTGATCATATATTTTTGATATTTTTTCATAGTTTTGTGAAATAAATCTTGCAAAATAAACATATTCTATGTCGTCATTTTATATTTTGCAAAAAATTCCAGTGCTTAGTTCTAGGGCTCTCAACTTTGACATTAGATGACCTCATTATGTCAGTATTTACTGTAATCAGACATGAAAATTGACACTTACAGGACGTGCCATTGAATGGGCCATCTGACAGTCTGTCCATGAATCTGTGAGTGTAAATGTTGAAAGAGGAGGCAGCCTGTCAGTGTAATCACGTCCAAATAGTTTCATTGAATGACTAAAGCCTGGCCTTTTGTAGAGCATCAGTCAGGCTGAAAATAACATGACTGCCAACAGAACCGTCCGAGGCTCCAAACTCACTGAGGAAGAAATTAGCTTGGCACGACTGAGGTAGACTCACAAGAACACCATGTTATGAGGACGGATTGTAACGGCGGTGTGACAGCCAGGACAGATTTTTAACATCATGAACAGTGTGCAGAGGCTTCAGCTTCATGTGTCTTCTCTCCTGAGTGTCAATAATCAGGATAATATATGATTTAACATAGATAAGCAAATCCATGGCAGGAATCTGAACTGAGACAAATCTAGTCACCAAAAATGTAATTTCACAATCACTGAATTTATGTGTTGATATATAATAAACCTAATTAGGTGTATTTTAAACTGTAATTCACTGTGAGAAGTGAAGCCGAAGCCAATTAGTTAAAACATCATTTCAGCCTCAAAAAGTTCTATTTTCAAGTTTATTTATTGTAAAAGGGAATAAAAAAAGTCAAACATGGAACTTCTCTGTAAGACCGTGTGATTAAAATAACATCCTCTGTGCTGAGAGGAACCTCTGATCGCAGAGGGACCAACCTCTGAAGCTGAATGTGTGTGTGTGTGTGTGTGAGTGTGTATAAATGTAAGATGGTTAGCAGGTGCAAATAATGAGCCAACACACAGGTGCACGTCCTGAACTAATGAACAGTAGAAGAAACCTAAACTAAAGCAATGAGGTCAGAGATTCTTCAGCTAAAAACAAAACCCTGAAAATAATATGTGAATGCTGTTTCTTGTGTTAATATCTTTATTAGCAATGCACGATATTGGATTTGGATATGCTGATATAAAACGACTCATTTGGCCAATAACCGATATTGATATATTCACTATTTCCCCACCTTATCTTCTGTAGTGGCATTATCATCATATTATACATGCACGCAGAGCTTATTTTCAATAATCCAAAATTCAATTGAAAGATCCCATGGGCTTGTTGAACCACAGTGATGCTAACTTCCACGTCAGTCGACAGAAAATGTCATCCCTGGAGCACTGTATTTAGGGGGGAGTAATGTTAAGAATGGCTCCAGCGTGTCATCGAGCCATGATTTAAGGCCCACACAAATCAGAAATGCTGAAAAATAGTTTAATAGTTCATTCTTTTCATGTTTTCACCAGGTATTTTCTAATGTGTCTAATATGTGTAGAAAGAAATCATTGATTTGCTTTACCCAGACTTTAACAAGCCCATTTTAGCCAGATCAAAATTCCTCGTGTTAGTTTTCATACATTTAAAATAAGAAAAAACAAGGACATTTCTCAGGCATTTCAGAAGCAGAATGATTTCATCTGTATTTGTTTATAATTGCACTATTATAAGGTTTTGTTTTATATGGTGCTAAGAAGACACCCCAGAAGATGGGTCACTAAGGTATAGCTCTGTCACTGTTCAAGGTTAAAACAGATCATGCTTGATGCTGTTAGTCTTATCTTACTATATAATGACGAACACTCTGTGTGTGTCTGTGTGTGTGTGTCTGTTCCATGTTTTTCTCCTCACTGACTTGGTCAATCCATGTGAAATTTGACACAGTGGTAGAGGGTCATGGGAGGATGCCAATGAAGCAACATTACATCAATTGGCCAAAGGGGGGCGCTATAGCAACCAATTGAAATTGCAAACTTTGAATGGGCATATCTCATGCCCCGTACGTCGTAGAGACATGAAACTTTGCACAGAGATGCCTCTCCTCATGAGGAACACATTTGCTTCAAGAACCCATAACCTCCGCTTATATAGATTTTCCACCATTTTGAATTTTTTGAAAAACACTTCAAATCGATCTCTTCCTAGGAAGTTTGACCAATCTGCATGTAGTCTCGCCACCAGACAATCAGAGATCTCCGCCTTCTGATAGTCTGGGGACACTCCTTTCTTAAGTGTGTTTAACACACCGGAGAAAACGGCTGGCAACAAAACAACGCTTCTTGCATTTTTTAAAAGGACACGCCCTCCCGGAAATGTGCGCTCCCCCTTTTCTTGTCCACAAGGAAACAAACACACAGAGAGCTTGAAAATGGATGCAGAGAGATTTAACTACATTTTATTAAATGTGTGCTCAGTCCACAAGATTGTGGAAATGAAGGACTTACAGCGACTTTGTTTAAAACTTTTAACGCAGTCGGACTATGTTTACGAGCACACGAGTTCAGCGAGCCACCAAATTTACTATTGGTTCTGCAACGTAGGGAGTTTTTTTAAACTCTGAAATTGTATCCGCCCATCTAAACACAAAATCAGGGAGAAAGTCATCAGTCTTTAGTTAAGCAAAGCGTGACTTGTGAGTCTAATCTGCATGAAACTGGGTGAACATAATCTAGGGACCAATATCTAAAGTTCCCTCTTGACAAAAGTTGGAAAACTTACTAAAACTGAGCTTCTATAAGGCAATGAATATTGCGGAGGGCGTGGCTCATCACATAAAGGTGTAGAACATCTCAAGGGTTTCACCCATCACCACGCAACTTTGTAGGCATATGACCACACATAATCTGAGGGGACCCCTCCATTATTGACCCCATCAAACAAAATGGGGGCGCTAGAGAGCTAATTTCTTATCTAGGCCTAACCACCATATGGATTTTTACTAAACTTGGTAGATATGTAGAACAGGACGCCTCAAGGTGACTGGAGAAATTTAACTCTAATTGGCAACTGGGTGGCGCTATAACAACAGAAAAATGCTTCAAAATGGCTAAAATGTGACCGATCGCTGTGGCTCCCCCTGTGGACCAGTGTTTGTTTGTTTTTTTTCTAATGTTTGGTATGACTAAGTCATGGTATGGTATGCTGTACATAATCATGGAAACTGTCAGTGTGTCATTCTTTCAGTCAGTCATTCTGTCTGTCCCACGTTTTTCTACTCACTGACGTGGTCAATCTATGTGAAACTGCACATAGGCATTGAGGATTGGCATAGGTAGAAGATGACAAAGCTACCAATGGGTATGGACTAGTTAAAGAAATTAATTAAAATAACATAAAATGTAAAAAGTTAGAAATCAAAGAAATTTCTTTTGCATGTCTACTTTTTCGCAGAATCAATGTTTAGAATTTTGTATTGTATCGAACTGAAATGTTAATTTTATGAACCATTACATTAAAGATAATTTCCTACTTAAAAATATGCAGTAAAGTTTGCAGAATCAAGTTTTTGCCAAATAAGTTTTTGCATTTTACATTGAAGGAATTAGCCTTTGTATTTGGTGCATAACAACATAGTGAGAGAAAATAAAAATAAAAGCAGGTACTGCAAAAGTCAAGAAACATAAATATAGAAAAGAAACATTTACTGAACAAACATGGAAAAAATATTCTATTTAAATACGTACAATAATTGCCTTTAAGTAGACAAAATGAAGAATGATGCGTCGAGGTTCTGGATGTGAAGAGGAGTGGGCTCTGGATGTGGTACCTGAAGGTGCAGCAGGCGGAGGTGGATGCAATTAATCTGCCTGAAACAACAGCTGACGGCAGCAGAGAAGGAAACAGAGTTAAAGTTTGACAGCAGCAACTGAATGAGAGAGATTGTGGCAAATTTGATTGATTAACTGGAAGAGCGAACACCCACAATCCATTGTTTAGAGGAAGCAGAGGGAGTGAGATAGAAGGAGAACTGTGAATGAATGAATGAATAAATGACTGAATGAACCGTGAAGAAAGTTTCCTGATTAAACTTATGCTGAGCTCCATTCAGCCAGTCCCAATATAATATCCTCCAGTTTAATAACACCCTTCAGTGGCTGTGAATTTGGCAAAACAGCCACCAACTGAGTGTATTGGAGATTTATTATTAGTTGAGTTTGTCTACGTTCAGCTTTGAGCTGGAATGACTGTCTTTGCTGGAGGCCCCAAAAACATTCGAGGTACACTCAAAGCTAAGTGCTGCTGTGCTCAAAGGATATGGTGCTAAAATGTGTGTTTTGGATGAAAGCTGTCCCTGTGGAGCAGCGACTGTCTGTCATTATCCAAAGTTAACTTTTAAATTCTGAACCTTTGAAGGTGCTGGTGTCTGAAAGAACTCTATTTCAGTGTTACGCAGAGTGTAATTATCTCTTTCCTTTATCGTATATCGAGCGTCACTGTGAAGTCTATAAATAATTCAGGGATATGCAGCAGTGTTCACCAGATGTCATTCAGAGAGCAGATATTAAATGTTTGTAATGGTTTCCACTGACAGAAGACTGTCTCTGATCTGCCATTTAAATATCTTGGATCATTTCCAGAATAGTTAACTCAAGCCCTTTTTACACAAAGATCGTGCTGTAGAGCTGCTACAAAGAAAGTGCTGCCGATGCTTATGTCATCTATCACACTAGAAGCCTACGCTGTTGTTTTACATGTCACGTCCGTCATGCTTCTTTTGATTCCACAATGCCGCGGTATTATTTCAAATCACACACTGGAGCAGTCGGATGCCATCGTGGTTTGATACCGTGTAAAAATGAAAAGGCAGGTTGAAGAAGGCACTAAACAATAAGAATGGTGACTGATCTCGTCCTCTACTCGCAGAGTAAGGAGCTCCCGAACCTCACTGTTTTCCCAATTTGTGGACATTTTCAATGCTAAATCTCCTGCATCATCAAAATGTCAGACCCATCCTGCCCACGATTTTGTCCTGCCGTCTGTCCTGTTTATACCAACACATTCTCACTCCGACCTTGTCACATATCTACATTTGGTCATGGACCTTCCACATCCAGATATGACATGGAAGGTAATCTGGGTGCTTTGGTTGTTGATGTTTCAACAACTAATGCACGTGGTTGGTTTTAGGAAAAAAAAACAACAACAGGATTTGGCTTTATAATCTTACAGGAAGCGAACACCACTCTCGCGGGTGAAAGTCTGTGTTTGTTTGACCAATCCACCTCCAATCCCACCCACCCGACTCAGACTTTTGCCGCCTTAACTTTCGTTCTTGTCCCGCCACATTTCCCCCTGACACCACTGAGTGCAGTTAAACTTTAATGGAGACTGGCTGCGTACCATGCCAGCCTTTAAGGACGGCTTTTTTCATCAGTGTCTGATGATTCTGTGAACTTTGGAGTGAGACCGGCTGTTTATACAAAAACTGTTTCAGCACACTTTCAGTTCTACCTCCTGTGGTGGAATGAAGGTGAGACCACTCTGTCCCCTTTGTCTGCGATCGTACCTGATACAGAACAACAAGGCGGTATAACGGTGCAGTATTCCTGTCTCAAACAGGCTGTGTAAAAAGGGGCTTCAGAGACAGTTACAGTTACTGGAAAACTTCCACAGTGGAACTTTCTCTAACATTAAAACTAGTTTGAAGAAAAACAAACAAAAAAACGTATAAATATGATTACACCCTCTAATGGGGCTCATCTATCAGAACACCTACGCACAGCAGAAAAGACATCATTCAATAGTTGATGCCGTTAAAGAATTTACACTTCTCACCAGTTCAGTTCTTCCTCGATCCCACGCTTGTGTATTCATCAGATAGTAAAAATGGACTGAAGAAATCCTAATGAAACTCACTGGACTGTAAATTAACCGTAGGCTATACTGTATTTACTATAGTCCCAGGCAGCTGATCTCCACTATGCCACGGAGAAAAATAAAACCGTTTGTTCAGTCTAATACAAAATGGACAGACATTTAACTGGCATGATTTAGCATATGATGAAAACATTCTCAGTTATACATGGTATTGCAAACTTAAATGGTGGACGTAAGAAAGGAGAGTGAAACATTTTCTCAGTGAGGTTAAATGAAACTGCCATGATGTTCCTTTTTTATGTCATATCTGTGATGGAAGCAGCTCTCTCCTGATTACTTCTGACAGCGGCTTGCTGCAGCACTTAAAAGAATTCAGTCCATGGCTGCTCTCTGCATTTTATGAGGCCTGATAGTCCTGCACAGAGGAGTCTTCTTTTCCCAAGACTTCTCAAAGTTGTTGTTGTTCTTCTTCTTCTTCTTCTTCTTCTTCTTCTTCTTCTTCTTCTTCAGTGAAGGCCAGGAACTGAAGGCATATCATTTTTATAATCTGAAGCCCTTTGAGATGCAAATAAACGCTCTGCACATCACGTTCATGATGACGAAACAGACTCTGGTCTCTCAGGACGGTGGACATGCGGCCATAAGCCTAAAAGGAACACTCCATTGGTTGTGCATGTTGTAGCTCATTTACTACAGTTTGAACCTGCGTGTCCGTCCTCTGGACACAAGGACCACGAGGGGATGAAATGAGCTGTGAACCAGGACTTTAAACCTCACATGCTTTATGGATATGACAATTTAACCCATCCATTTTTTTCTTGAGCAGTTCATAGTGGCATTGATGTTGATCGATACAAGACATGGGCAGAGCCATTTTCTTATACCCTATTTCCACTAAAATTGGTGTGTGTATGCAGAATTTTTTAAACACAAGTAAACCCACTAAATGTGAGTGTGTTTTTTGAGTGTCATGTTGACACCACGGACAGGATGCAGAACAAGTAAACAGTGGAGAGGAGGACGGAGGCTAGGTGCTTTCTTCTTTTTATACTCTTTTTCAAACAAGGTGATGGATCGAAGTTTGAGTGCCGCTTGGGCAGAGATGGAAATATAAGACCAAGAGCTGTCTGGACGATCCAGCTGTCACTGATGATGTTCTAACTGCTAAAACAAATGAAGCAGCAAACCTCGAGAGGAAGAGGCAACAGAAATTCAGAATGAACAGCCAATAACAAAAATTGAGAGAAGTAAGGGCAGAAGGACAACCTGTCCAGGAAACAGCAGTGGGTGCAGTTGGTGGGCAAGAACAGTCATCCTCCACATCCACAAAAGTTAAAACTGTTAAAACAACCTACAGTGAGCTCCTGGAGATAATCAATCAACCTAAGGTGAAATGAAGGGGGTTATTCAGGAGTCACAGAGACCTACTCCTACCTCCTACTACTAGTGCCGCCCAAGCAGGAAAAAGGGATGTAAGGTTTGCCGAGACAACAACAGAGGAGAGCTGAGTGGCAGAGTAACCTACGTCGTAGCCTGTCGTGCACCTCCCCAGAAATACACGTTGCGGCAACGCAGACTTCCTGTCTATGTTTGTAAGCTGAAACCATTTCCCTCAGTGGAAACAAAGCTTTGATTTACTTTAATTTCACAGATAAGAAACAATAAATTGTGAAGACAATTACGCCTCCACAAAAATAGCATTTTAAGTCTTGCGTGTGATTTATCCTGGCTTCATATGAGCAGAGGAAAAGTAGGCTTATGCTAATAATGTTAGCATGTTGAGATGTGTGTGAAAAACGTGTTTAGTCTAGACAGTTGTTTTGTCAGTGAACCCTGTGAGTTGTAATGGAGCCAAATTTTGTAACGTTACCTTTGGTAAATGTTGCTGTTGTCCCTGGTTTTATATGAGTAGAGGAAAACTTTGCTAGCTGCTAGGCTAATTTATACAATGTAAAATGCCATAAGCTTGGGCTAATAACGTTAGCATGTTGTATTTGTAGGGAAAATGTGTCCAGATAAAGGCAAGTGTTTGTCTGTGAATGCTGCGAGTTACAGTGAAGCTGATTTGTGTTTTGTATCAACTAAACTTTGCAGCACTTTACAGAAACCCTGCCATTGACCAGTGTTTTGGATCTCGCCAGTAAAGAGGCCAAAATTAGCGTGTTCGTACTGGAGTTGTGCTCCCATCAGTGCTGATCGGTGATAAATACCTGTGACAACTGCGGAGACATTTGACCTGGGCGTGGATGCCCATTAAAACCTTACCCATTGTGCATTAACAAGCCAGATGTTAGTTCAATCAGGAGAGACAGAAAAAATAATTAAAGATGAAGTTTAATGCAAATACAAGTGTACAGATAAACAGATGATTTGAGCTGATAAGATTTTAACAGAAGTCTTTGACACCAGAGGGAGATCATTTCAGATCATGGGACATCTACACAGCAGCAAGATAAATCCCCTCATGGAGTCTAGACACTGGTGGAGGTAGAGGTGGTGACGGATGATGACTTTGGTTTATGACGGCTGAGGTGAATACAGGCTGCATGTGATAAGACTAGGTGGTGATGGGGAGGTGGAGGGTACGCACAGCAGCAGCATGAAAGGACTGCGGGCAGAAAAGAACCATATTTAAAATGCCAAAGGTTCTTCAGACAGACTAATAGACTCAGTTACCTTGACATCACTCATTGGTTTGTGGACTCTTATTTCAAAGCCTCAAGTCTGGCAATGTTGGCCTTTGCCACCTTGGAGTTTCAGAACCAGAAGTGACCTTTACTTTATTTAGACAAGAGGGTTGAGCTGTGGAGGAGCGAGGGGTGGATCAGACTCATAGACTGTAGCGACACCTCACAGGCAGCCTGTCTCTCAAGCAGCCTTGCCCTTAATTATGCATAACTTTAACCCTTAAAAAAAGGTAAACGGGTGATGTATATAAAAATTCACCTCCTGTGCAGTGTCATGAATGATGAAATTAGCTATAGAGACCAAAACTGTTTTTGTACCTGGCTGTATACGTGTTTATTTCTGCTGTAAAGTTACATGGTGTACTATGGGGGTCGACTCATTTTTGGGGCCAGATTCAAGTGGCCATTACAGAAACTGCAGTTTTTGGCACTTGCGCATTGGCCTTTATATTTTCAGCCCAGCAGGTTGCCGCTTGGTGTTGCGCAGTGTCAGTATGAATGCATGCCTATGTATGTGCACATGCTTCTACAGGAGCCAAAGGAAAAGTGTTTAGATGTAATTAATCTGTAATTTTTAACCGCCCCCTCAGTAACGTCATCCTGGCGCTGGGCTTGCCTTAACCTCAATCACTACATGATTATATAAAGGTAGAGAAATAGCCTAAATAAATACAGAGGAGGAGAATAGAATATGAAACAGCCTTTATTTCATTAAAAACTAAATGAAAACAACGAAATAGGAGCGCTATTCCTGACCAGTGCGTCAAAGACATCCAGGCCAGGGGAACGAAACAACCCCATGAATCTCTTTATTAATAGCCTATAAAATGACGTGTTTTCTCCTGCGGGATGGGAGAAGACACAAAATCAATGCAGCTCTATTATTGTGCGGGCATAAATTCTCAGAGTTTTGCGGGAGCGGGCGGGAGTGTAACACACACGTTGCGGTTGCGGGCGGTAATGGTCAGAAATTCAGCGGAGCGGCAGGAGCGTGATGAAGAAAACAGTCCAGCAGGGCTCTACTCTGACAAACTGTTTTATATGAATAAAAGCCTAAGTTGTAGCCTATCTGTGTTTTTACGAGCCAAGTCACCACACACCTTCACTCACTCTCACCAACTGCTGCCGATAAAAAAAACTCCCACTGACTGCTGCATATTGATTTGATATTAGTTTGCCTATCAAGTGAATGTTTATCAATACGTCATGCATGAGCGTCGCGAGCTAACGGCGGGCACCTGCGCTGGCTGCATCTGGGAAAATGAAGAGACAGAAGTCGATATCTGATTTTCTTCAAGTAAACATAAAAAACAAAATGATCAAATTACTTCAGCTTCCACTGTGGTCTCATCTGTGCCTTTATGTATGAATAGGCTTGGCCTGTTGTGTGTGAATGTTAGAGTGGGATCAGAGGGGTTAATCTGAGCAAGCATGTGTTCATGTTCATGCGTGTACTGTAGATGTGACTGTGTGGCGTCGGAATAAAAAAAAGTGCTCCGCAACGTCAGTAATATTGTCTGTTTCAATGCATATGCCCCCCCACCCCCTCCGCGTGACTTGAAATTATGGCCCCCCCTTGTTCAGATGCGTTCCGCGGTCCATGCATGTGAGCATGATGATGATGATGATGATGGCCTCTGTCCAGTTCTTTGGTCTTATCACATTTAACCATAGTTCAGTCTTCATTTTTGTTGACGGGCAGCTGGTATGTGATAAAAGTTAAGTTTTGAGCCATGACTCCTTCTATTCTGGCTCCCAATAACACAACAAGACCACATTTCAGGATTCCTATCTAGCCTACAGCCCTGTGGTGGAGAGTCGTGTTTTGCCTCCAGCCAACAAATTGACATCATTGTAACGTTGGCCCTAAAAGGGTCTACAGTGTATTCCAAGGCTACATTTTATGAATTCGAGTAAAAGTACGTATTAAGAGAAGGAACAGTTGGAATTTTTAGGGAATGATTGATAAAATATTTTCCAGGTGACATTTTTTCCTGCTGCTTTTAGTGCCTGGAAGGGAAATCCCCGACAGAGACCGGCAACCTTCGCTGTAAGTCAGTAGGCCAGTCCGGCCCCTTTATTGCTCTTTACTGTGCTGTGTTTAAAGGGGTTGATTTGCTCCTAATCCTTGGCCTGGTGCCTGTGTTTTATGGACCGGCCTGTGTTAGCTCCTTATCTTTGATGCACTCTCTCTGCCACAGAGGCTATCCAAGCCCAAACACACAACTGATAGCAGCTTTTTCCAATGGCAGGTGTTGAGTCGCCTGCGCTTTTCCTTATCTGTGTTTGCTAATTAACCCAAGGAGGGACACTGACTGCCGCCAGGAGACCAAAAATAAATAAATAAAATGAGTGAATATGCAGGGGGAGTGCCCAGGTACTCTGAGCTGACTGGAGGAGTTGTGTAAATTGCTTTGCTTATCAACGTCTGTTGACACCCGTCGTGTTTGTTGTGTGTTTATACTCTGACTCTGGAACTACCGTCATACAGGAAGTTATCTGCTCTGCGTCCAGCTGCGTTCCTCCCGCTGCACAGGAAATTAATTACAGCAATGGGAAGTCCATTTTATCCTCCTTGATCAGTTTTCAATTTTCATGAAGTCACTTTTGGAGCATGTCAGCGTACAGCTCAGCAAATCTTTCTCCACATAATTGGTGTTTGTTCACTCTTTTTGTTCAGATTAAAGCAGTTTCATCTCTTCTAGCTGATTATTTCATCTGTTTATTCATTCTCTCTTTTCACGAGATTGACAGGTTTGTTTGTGTTACCAGCACAGTTGGGATTTCTTATCTTTTTCCAGTCGTTATCATTTTTGGGGGCCTCCCTTCAAATGTGTCAGAGGTGGAAGCAAACAGACACACAGCAGAAGAAACAGGCATGTCTGTATTAAAGCACATTGCTGGTGGACGGTACATAACATATGACCATTCATATCAGACATTTTTTGATTGATTTCCTGCCTAACACTGCTTTCAGTTAATTTGCATACACTATGACTTGAGCTAACAGAGACTTGAATCTATTACTGACAAGAATTTGTGGCAAAGAAGATGTGCCTAAATACTTTAAGCCATGTACGTAAATATTGTAGCCTAATGTTAATGCTTCCATCTGATGTAACTGAAGTTGCTGATTGGTAACTGTAAGTCAGAGCAGATGGCTGTGACATGTGGGGTACCACAGGGATCCATTTTGGGACCCCTCTTGTTTAATGTCTTTATGCATCCATTAGACCATAACACACAAAATAATAACATAGCCTACCACAATTATGCAGATGACATGCAAATATACATATCACTTTCCACAGGTGATTATGGACCTGTAGAACGCTTGTGTCATTGTATTGAGCAAATAAATGATTGGATGCATCAAAATTTTCTCCCACTCAACAAAGATAAAATCGACATAAAAAGAAAGAGTGTCAACTCTCTCCTCGAATCCCTTTTTCTTATAACTAAGAGTCAATCAAGAAACTTGGTGTTTTCCTGGACTCAGATTCAAATTTCCACAGCCAATGACGTCATCAGCCTACTACTGTTTAAAAAACATTGCCAGAGTCAGTGGAATAATGTCAAAGCAAGACCTTGAAAGGCTCACCCACACCTGTATTTCCAGTAGATTAGATGTCTGCAATGGTCTGTTTGTAGGACTTTCAAAACAAGCTGTTTGGCAACTTCAGTTTATTCAGAATGCTGCTGCTCGGGGGTCCGTTTCACAAAGCAGGTTCAACAAACTCTGAGTCTAATCCTGAACTCTGAGTTGATCTACTCTGAGATAGGAAACTCTGAGTTTCCGGTTCCAGAACAGCTGATTTGAATCAGTTTAATCAACTCGGAGTAGTTTCACCTGGAGTTAAACGCGTGCACCACAACTATAAAAAGCCAGCATCAATGGAGCCCCAATTCGACGAGTCACCATGGCAACGGGGAAGAGGAGGGCTGCGTTTTTCACCCCACTAGAATTAGAAATCTTAATGCGCTCATACGGCGAGTTTGCACACGTTTTCAAAAGAATTGCAACACCACTGCAGCTGCAAAAGAGAGGGAGACGGCGTGGGAGAACATTGCTGCTCCATTCAATGCAAAGTTTAAATGTAGTCCTTTGCAACCACACTAATATTACAGGGGAAAACTGCTTGAATGGTAGCCTATTAATTTATTTCATTTAGGTGCAATCCCGCGGGGGAGAAGCGCACTTGGCTGCAGTTTAGGATGAAATATAAAAACACTGCTCAAACAGGTAAGACCTCGGCATAATCTCATGGGGGTACCTCATTTTGATCATGTTTTACATTGTAAAGTAAATATTAAGTGGCTGTTTGACTGTGCAGTTGTTTTATCCCCAACATAATGCTGTTTTCACACACATAAATGTCTTCTCATCTATATCATGTTCTGTTAAATAATTAAGCCTATTTAAACTAACACAGACTTCTACTCAGCCAACAGAAAGAAGGCAGATGCCTGTAAAACCAGCACACTTTTCTGACCGCCCTGCATACAGTTGCCTTACTCAAGTGCTCAGCATCTCCGACATTGTACAAAAAACTAGGTTGTGTATGTAGATGATGGACTGTGACGTGAAACGGTACAGCTCAAAAAGATAATTGTGTGGAAATGCTAGAACATCTATGCGCGGTCTGATAACCATCTCCCGACGAATATTTAATTCTCTGCGCAGTAATGCTGCACCTTCATCCACGGGATCGTTATCAGAAGGACATGCCATGTTAGTGAAAAAAGTCGCCACATACTGTGCCTGATGGACTTCTAATATACTGACTCTGATTTCTTAAATGATTTTTTTAAATGACAGACGGCAGAACTAGGCTTCGCCAAAACTCGCCTGCTGACTGAATGAATGAGGAAATCAAATGGAGTGTGTGGCTCTGAAAGAGGGCGGAGACAGAGAGAAACTCGAGGTTCATTGACAAAAACCTGGTTCCGACCAGGTTAGGTTCATAGAGTCTGTTACTACAGTAACTGACCGAGAGCTTAAGTTACCTCTCTCTCTGAAACAGGCTAGAGTTACCCCTCTTTCTCTGGTTTGAGTTACCTCCCTTTTTGAAACGGAAAACTCAGAGTTTCCCTCATTTCAGGGTTAACAGACTCTGAGTTTTCACTAAACCTGCTTTGTGAAACGGACCCTGGGTCCTGACAAAAACAACACTCAGAGAATTGATTTCAAAATCTTGCTGCTTGTGTAGAAATCACTATGTGGCTCACTGCCCAAATATATCTCTAAGATGCTTGTGACATGTGAACCTTCTAGAACCCTGAGGACATCTGGGGCCGGCCTACTGACTGTCCCAAGAGTCAGAACAAAACATGGTGAAGCAGCGTTTTGTTATCATGCAGCAAAGTATTGATATAACCTCCCAGATGATGTTAGACAGCCCCGACTCTGACCACTTTTGGGTCAAGCTAAAAACATTCCTGTTTTACACTGCCTCCCCACCCTGTAATGACTGCAGATTATTTCTAAACTCAATTTTCAATCATTTTAAATAATACATCTCTTGTCTGCACCTTTGCTTTTTTCAATGGTGATGTTTTTAAAATTTTAAATCATTTGCTCTTTTCTGTATCCAACAATCAACAACATTCACCTGGGAGGCAGGTGTTTGCTTCCTGAATTAATGTAAAACCAAACCCTGTTTTTCTTTTTCTAAATCCAACCATGTCTTTTTGTTGCCTAAGCCTAACCACATGCATGTGTTGGCTAAACGTAACCACATTTGTTGTTGAGGAGAAAAAAATGTCAATTTGCAGTGTTGCACCGATGTTTATTTTGAAAGAGACTGTATGCAACCTGTGCATTTCCTTTGCAAACTGAAGTGTATTTTGAAGAGACTTAATGCATGTAACAGGCTGAATTTGACACAGCATCCCAGAACGTCAACAGACACCCCCAGGCAAACTGGCACTTAATACAAAGTTGTGGAAAGTCCGCAACCAAGTGGCAATATGAGTCGAGGTCAGAGTGATAATGTGTTCCTAATCCTAAAATCCTAATCTGACCATTGCGAAGAATTGCATCTTCGTACTGATTAAACTGTGATGACCCTCTTTTATCAGGCTTTTATTGAATCCATTTGTCTCTTGTGCCATTGGTAACCTGCCTCTGAAAAACAAAAACTCTTTAACCCTAATCGCCAAAAGGGTTGGTAAGCTTATTGGTAAGTGTCAACTCAACCTATCAGCTCTTCACTCCGCAGCGTAAGGCCAATTCTGTTCTTCAGGACTCTTCTCATCTCTTACACACAGCATTCCAACATCTTCTTGCTGGCCATCAGTTTGCAGCCCCTGGGTAGAGAACAAAATGATACAGAAATACTTTTGTACCAGACTCCTGCTGAGCCCAAACAAGACTCTTGCTGCACATAATTGAAACAGGAAGCCTGGGGAACTATGGCGTTCGTTAAAGCTGCCCCCCAACTGACTCTGTTTGATGTGTAGCTCCCATACACTGCGTCATTTTTATAGTATTTAGCTTTGGGTGCAGTGTAAAATAAAGGCCTCAGCTATGTTTGGCATCCACAGAAAAAAATAATTACTCATTATGTACAGATCCAAGCTATGTGTGTGCATCAACACCAAAGTGGCAGCGTACCACCACTACTATTACTACTACTACTAATACTACTACTACTACTACTACTGAAAACTAGATGCAGTAAACAATTTGAAATGTGAGAAAAACGTCGGAGAGTCAGACCTGGGAGACTTCTGTCAGATGTTTTAAAATCCGCTGGAGGATTTTTTCCAAACAAAATCAAACCCTTTCCCCTGCTAAATCTTTACCAAAACTAATGCAGCATAAATTATACACACACAATTACTGCAGTTTGATACTTCCTGAGCTGAGTGGGAGGACAAACATGCTTCCATTTAATGCAGATGGAGATCCTCTGAGGTAGTAAATGCTAAGCTTGTTATGTTGCTTTAACATGAGTTCCCTACAGCACAGGAGTGGGATCAGGATCAAACATTGTGTGCAAAACTGCTTGCAGACAGTTGGAAAGTTTGAGCTGATACTCAGTCAGCTGTGGGCAGAAATGAGGTTGCCGGGTAAATAATTAATAACTGTTCCAGTGTGACCTAAACTGGGGCAGATTTTTTTCATACAACGCATGAAGTAATCAGCATTTGGCATTGGTAGATGATTGTACCAGCAGGACAAAATGTTCTCAATGTTCATTTTAAATGGGTGAATACACTCTCTATATCGAGTGAAATAATTATGCTGTAAAGCTTTTAGCCAGTGGCTCAATGTTGTTCCGTCTGTCCAGAGTAAAATATCTCTTTGGATTAATTACTGAGAAATGTAATCATCATCCCTTCAAAATCAGTTGCATGTGTTTAAATAAAATAAAATGTAAAAACAAACCTATGAAAAAGAACCAGAAATGTAAAAGTCTTCTGGTTCTTCTCTCCTGCAAACTGTCACAGTGACTGATGACGGCCTGGAGATTCAAAGCTTGTCTCTTTGAGTTGTTGTGATTTGATGAAATGCAAACAGCCTCCAGAGGGAAGATGCTTAAAATCCTCCACTAGTGTGGCAGCCTGGGCTCCGCTCCAATCTGGCAAATTGACAGCAAGTGGACGGACGGATGGTCGGTGGTGGTGAGGGGGCTTCAGAATTACAAGTGATCCTGCACACACGCACATACTCACCCACACTTTTCCCCCAGCTAACTGGAGGCTGAAAATGGATGCATGAAGTTGCAGATCTTTAATACCCTTGCAGTGAGAATATGTATTTTGCTTCCTCGTCATGAAACCCAAACCGGCTGTTGCTAAATGCCCCAGAGCCACGTCTTACTTTCATGCTCAATTAAAAAGCCAGGCAGTGAAGCTGAGAGGTTTATAAACTGAGGCAGCATCTCCTGCCCACACTCAGCATTTGTAGGTGCATGAGAGATGCTTTTATGAAGCTGAGGGCACACAGGTTCTGATTTTTTTTTAACGTCAGAGAGGATGGTGGATTCTAGACTTGAAGAGCTTAAGCTGTGTGAACCACATGGTTAAGATACTTAAAAAAAACTAACCCTGGTAAAAACTGTGAGTCAGGTCATCTTATCAATTGGGCTGAACAACTGCCTTAAAATATAACACCAAGCAAACACAGAAAAACAGTTAAAGCAAGTGTTAAAATTAATTCAAATTAACCTTGCAGCCCCACAAGTCAGTCCAGACTGGACAAAAACTAGAAATACTGCCTCGCGGATGTACACCTCCGCAAACCAGTCAAGTTGCAGTTACAGTTTACATCCGTGCGTGTGAAAACATGAATGCTTCAGCTACACAGAAGATCAGCACTGTTTCAAGATGGACACCCAAAATTAGTGTCACCAATTCAGTATCTAACTAAATGTCTATGATGTCATAGTGAAGATGACCATTGACCTTTTGGATGTAAAATATAATCACTTCATCACTGTATCCTATTTGGCATTTGTGTGAACTTTTTGTCATCATTAGTGGAGGAATTCCTGAGTTGAGGTCACAGTGACCTTGACCTTTAACCGTCTAACACCAAATTTTAATTAGATCATTCATGAGTCCAAGTGGATGTTTGTGCCAAATTTGAGAAAATCCCCCAGTGGCCTTCTTTAGATACCAGGTTTAAAAATGAGAAGGAAGGTCACAGTGACCTTGACCTTTGACTACCAATATCTAATCAGTTAATCATTGACTCAAAGTGGATGTTTATGCAAAATTTGAAGGTATTCCCTCAATTTGTTCTGAGATAATGTGTTCATGAGCTTGAGATGGATGTAATATCATAGTGACCTTGACCTTTGACCACCAAATTCTAATAAGTTCATCCTTTATTCCAAATGAACATCTGTGCCAAATTTGAAGAAATTTCCTTCAGGTTTTCTTGAAAATACAGTGTTCACAAGAATACGACAGACAAGGTCACAGTGACCTTGGCCTATGACCTTTGACCACCAAATTCTAATCACTTCATCCTTGACCTGAAGTGGCCAAATTTGAAGTAATTCCCGCAAGTTGTTCTTGAGATAATGTGTTCACAAGATTGAGATGGATGCAAGATCACAGTGATCTTGACCTGTGACTGCCAAAATCAAATCACTTCATCCTTGAGTCCAAGTGAACGTTTGAACCAAATTTGGAAAAATCCCTCAAAGCTTACTCGTGATATAGCATTCACGAGAATGAGATAGACGCGGTCACAGTGACCTTAGCCTATTACTTTTGACCACCAAATTCTCATCACTTCATCCTTGACCTTAAGTGGATATTTGTGCCAAATTTGAAGTAATTCCCTCAAGTTGTTCTTGAGATATCGTGTTCACAAGATTAAGACAGACATGGTCACTGTGACCTTGACCTTTGATGTATGACCACCAAATTCTAATCAGTTAATTCTTTAGTCCAAGTAAATGTTTGTGTCAAATTTGGAAAAGTTCCTCAAGGCTTTCTTGAGATAAAGCATTCACAAGAATGAGATAGACATGGTCACAGTGCCCTTGACCCTTGAAGTATGACCACCAAACGCAAAGTAGATATTTGTGCCAAATTTTAAGAAGGTTTGATTGGGACGGATGCAAGGTCGTAGCTACCTTGACCTTTGACCACCAAACTCTAATCACTAGAAGGGACAACCTGAAAACAGGATCTCTCAGCTACAGGGTCACAGCTATTGCCGGCATGGAGGCGTAAAAAACCCCAACAAAACCCGACTCAGCTAAGCCACAGCATCAAACCCAGAGGTCTGTTCTGACCAGTACTGGAATGTTTGTAGGTCTGGGCATGACTGAGACATCTGATCCACTGGACTGCAAGCACTAAAACACAACAAATCTGAGTTGGGTACACCTCTAGCAAAAATGCTAAATTATATCTGGGTTTCAGGACTCATTCCTGCAGCACACCATGTGCAGAAAATCTGCACAGCTCGGTCTTTCTGGTGTGAAAGCCTGTTTGTGTGTGATGGCTGATGATTGGCTGTGAGGTCGATCTGCTCGAATTTTCTGGTGTTGAGGCACAAAGTAAAGGAGCCGAACTCCGTGGCTCACCAATTATTTATGATTGACTGAGAGTTTCAGCTGGAGGGCAATCACCCAGAGGAGCAAATAAACACTAAACGACTCAAATGTTATTGGCCTGATTACTCGTAAAATGTGAATGTTATTATTCCTGCCTGAGCTGCAAACACTGATTAATAATTGCACACAACTGTACAGCCAGTTCCTTTCACTCCTTTCAGCTTAATGACTGACAAACAAATTAAGGACATTGTTTCACAGTTGGGTTCACACCCAAGGACATTCATAAGTGTTTCTTTTCACCGTGAGCCAGAGGCAGATTTCATTAACATTTACAGTATGTCACTTCAAACATGGAGGAGAGTTTCTAACAGCACCTGCCATATGACACTGTAGAGAGCCATAAAAAGACCCAAGGGGGTGTTTTTTTTAAAAAGAAAAAACAGTAAGCGCAGTTGTTTAAGTGGAACACAGCAGTAAACCAGCAGGTTTGTTCATATACCTGCAGCCTGTGAGTTCATCATAATAACCTGTCGCTGTCAGGTCTCTTATCTCGTGTCCACATTTTCATTTCATTATGACATTTGGGTAAACCTCAAGAGCAAATATTAGGAAAGACACACTTAAATCCTCATATTAGCAAGTGTACACAAAATATACAGCACTGTTGTCATCCAGGAGTTCCCCGGTAACCACAACAAGAGGATGCAGCAATTTATAGTCAACTTATAAACCAACATTTGTGTTATATTTTAACCCTAATGTCTACAAAATACGTTCATACTGAATTCATTTACTTGGCTAAATGTAGAGGCAGAGGTTTGTTTCAGAGGGCACATAAAGGTTGCCCGGATTATGTGCCGGCAAGGTTGTTTCAATCCAAGTGTTGTGTTCTTACTGCACAGAAGTTGTAGGTAGTTGACAGACTGGGGCTCATATGGTACGACCCACACAATGTTTGGAGCACACATTTCTTGTGTGTGTGGAGGGTTTTTTTTCTTTTCATGTGTGTGTTCATAAAAACTTTGGAAAGTCATGCCATCTGGCACACCAAGCAGTTTTCCCTCCGGGCCAACATAACTGTATTTTTTTCCTCCCTTCATTTTATTTGACTTATTTAATTTTTTGTCAGACTGGCCAATAATAGAGTGCCCCAGGGATGATGTTTTTCTGTGGGCTGACGCAGAAATTAGTATTGTAATGACTCCCTTGACAAAAAGGTTATGGGATTTTGGATTTTAGATTATTGCTGAAAGTAAGCTCTTTGGCAAAGAAACATTTTTTTATACTTATGTAATGGAGTTAATATACAGTATGTATGATTCCACTTGCCATGGCTCACACTGCTTTATTTCATTGATTACTTTTGCTAAAACTGATTTATTTTATGGTCAGCGAACACAACACCCCTTGATGTACTAAACATAATAACTTGGTTTTTTAAAAAATGTATCTTTCTATCATCCTAATTATTGAATATTGCATAGAGATGCCTCTATACATTTAGCCAACTGAGTATGATGGCCTCACAGCCTGATGTTTGTTTCTTTTGTGCTGTGTATAGTGTTATATATTTTTTTCTATTTTGTATTGTCACGGTCTTATTGGTCATGTGACCTGTTTGGAGCGTTAAAAATGGCGTCCTACAGCTGTATTTCTTACGGCCGGGCTCCACCGGGCACGTCAGCGGCACGACACGTCTGCAGCGCGAGTCCCGTAGCAGCTTGTCCCCCTGTTAATCAATTACAGCAGCTCCACCGGCAACGGGAGCGGCGCGACAACCCCCGTCTGTCGTACGACAACTCTCTATTTTACACAGCTCTTCTATTTTTGTCACAATACGCTCCCCTACGCGACCCTCCAGCAGATAAAAACTACATGAAATAGTGTGCTAAACGAGCACAATGTGTTTTTAAATGAATAAACCATTATCATGCATTTACCCATGTTTATCCGTGACATTGTGTAAATGTCCGTGGCGGACATGTGAGAGCGAGTAGATGACAAACAGTAAACTTGTAGATAACTCAAATATATGTAATAACTTAGGTGGAAAATGCTTTAACATTTCATGCAGCCTACATGCAGCCTCTTGGCTCAGCAAACGGTAAACAACCCCACTGGCTTCTCTACGTGTCGCTTCCGTACGCAGTCAGTGGAGCCTTAATGAATACACCACGACACTACGCTGACGTGACGCTTAAGTTTGCAGCCGGTGGAGCAGCACTACCACCGGCCTTCCCACCAGGCAGGGGAATCCTCCCCAAATACGTCAACAATGATGTCACTGTAAATTGAGGTTTTCGGGGAGGACCCCCGCCAGTTGGATGATTTTTTTTGGAGGAGATGTATTTTTTTGTCTTGCTGAGGAGATCTTTCCACTTCTTCCTCATGTCAGCCTCTGTATGAAGGCAGCCAGAGTCTGAACACGTATTGATGTGCCCCGTTATCTCTGCCCATACCGACTGTTTTATCTTATTTGTGATAGGTCTCTGTGCTCGCTGTACAGCTTGATTAATTTTCTAATTTCAGTGTCAGTAAAGTTTTTCGTTGATCCTTAATGTTTTCTTCAAATCTTAAACTGTAAATAAACTGTCAGCACAGATGAGAGGGGCTGTCAACTGTCAATTGTCATCTGTCAAGCACGCGGGGTGATTCAGCGGTGCATCATTTAACATCACCGTGCTCTTCTAGGCAGGCCACAGGGCATTCACATGGACGCGCACAGCTAAAACCAGCGTAGCTAAGACCAGGCGTAAGCCCTGTTGGTGCAACCGGCGTAAGTCCACTCCTTAAGACTGGTCTTAACAAAGACCGTCTTAGGAGTTACGACCAGGCTTAGTAAAGACCAGTTGGTGCAACCGGCCCCTGGAGCCTTTATGTGTCTTAAAAAAGACTAACATGTTGCCAAATGAGACTACAGAGCATCATCACGCCAACCACAGCTTTACAGCAGCAGCATCCTGCTAGCCATTGTACAGCCGTTGGAAATAAACGGGACGATCTTCATGCCGCACCAGTTTCCAACAGGATATCAGGAACTGTAATATCCTTTGATTCACTTGGCTAAATCCTGGACAGCCCCATTCAACCAGGTGGAGAGGACGCTGGTGAGAGAAAGAGGGACCTTATTATCTGCAATAATTGAAAATTCAGTTGAAAATATCACGTTGGCTTTTTGACCCTGCCGATGTTAACTTCCCTGTTGGCCTACTAATGAAGGAGATCCCTGCAGTGCTCTCCAGCTGTTTGGAAATGATGGCTTTCAGTACAAGAAATAAAGTGTTCTGTAGAAAAACGTGTTCATAGATCTCAAAGTAAGGTTTATAAAAGTATTGATAGAGATAGTCAGGTATGTACTAGCACACTGTGATTGTAAACGAGCCCCCGAAAACTACTTTCTTTTTGTAGGTCAAACACCAGATTTTCTCCAAACTTTGAGCATCACAGCAGGAAGGTTTTGCTGTTAAAGAAAGTCAGAAAATGTTGTGTTTGCAGCTGCAGACGGATCGATTCTGTGCGGATGCTGTTTGGATTCCCTCAGTTTCCATCGGCGAAGCTTGAAGAAAAGCTGCTGGTTGGAATCAAACTGCTATTTGTTCCCAGTTCCAAAATGCTTCAGACCCCAGCGGCTCAAACTTTACATTTGTCTCACTTTAAACTTTTCTTTCCACAGAGGCTCCTCTGTTATTTCTTTCTGCTCGAAATTTAAGGAAGGGAACACAGAGAATACTGATGAGATTCTCCTCTGTTTGAAACACAAAGCAGAGCATTTCGCTGAACTGTTGAACCGGCTTTCAGCTGTTTGATGCATGGTTGTTTAAATCATGCAAATATCGGATAAAGACAAACAGCTTTTCTTCATTTGCGAGTTCAATTTTTTTCCTGATAACGCAAACAGTAATTTGTTGAGTCTTATACGGAAAACAGACTCAGTTCTGATTGATTTCAGTACTACAGGATAAACCTCATTAACTCTCAGTATGTGACTAAATAAGGATAAAGATTTGGTAGCTTATCTCTCAGGCACACGAGGTGGAGAATATATTGAGCTAATCTGACTTCGACTGTGGCGTTGTGTTTTTAAATTACAATGGCGCATACATTTTGCCGAAGTTCACCTTCGTCTCTTTGCTGGAACTCAAAACCACAAGGCCATCGATCTTCCTGGACTCACCGAGATTCAAAAATAACAGAGATTTAAGTTAAAGGCAGACTGGATGCTTTGTTGCCTTCCCCAAGGGCGAGATAAAAACAGTTTGGAGGGTACAGGGATAAACTGTCAGGGTAAATCACAACACTTCCAGTGACCTTGTCTCTGCTTCCTGAGCAGACGGCTCTGATTTGAATTCTGTTCAGCTCCCTCACCTTTTTTCTTGTCAAGGACATTTATCAAACAGATACATTAAGGGTCCAGGAGGTGATTGAGATTGAGATGAGGTAAAGGAGTTTGGCAGATGACTTTGCGTGTAAGAAGAGCAGAAGAAGTCAGAGGTGAGACTTAAGGCCTTTGTGCACTAAGTCCGTTTTTTTCATCAAAACTGTAGCCTGTTTTAAAATAAATACGACTTCATGTAGTGTTAATAACGTTTGCACACAGAGGGCCAAATTCACAAAGAATGGACTGCGGCCGCTGATAGCACCTTGAATTGCATTTCATTTGCACCCGCAGTTTGCTCCGTCTTAACGTCCTATTCACAAAGGATATTGCGCTAATGATATACCAGTGCAAACACGCCCACAAAGTTTGGCAGCTGAGTGCAGTTTGCCCCTGATTTCCCCCGATTGCAATAAGCCACACATGGCAAAGTATAAATGCTGGCTTTGCGCCAAGAACACCGTGGCAGAACAATGGCAGACTTTGTTTGGCAAAGTACTGAATATTGTATACCCTCATGTAGTGATGTCTGCTGGTGAGTCAGTCTAACAGTGTGGGATGGGTTGAGGCTGTGGATTTGACCAAGTTTGACCACTTTATCACTATTCCCTCTCACTTGTAGCTGTTTTTTCGTTATCCTTTGAATTTAATATGAATTATGGAACCGTTTTTGTTCACGTTTGTTTCCCCCGTTTCGTAAAATAAATTGTTGAAAGTTGCTTTTGAAGTGCGTGACAGAAATGCGTTTTGAGAACGACTGCAGAACGACTGCTATTGTTGCGTTGAACACCTGTTCAACGCAACAATATCTTCGGATGCCATTAAAGTAATAATAATTATAATAATAATGTCAAAATATTATTTACAGACTGATTTAACAGACGATCACTGCTGCCACGATCACTGGAAAGTCTGGGCGAGAGGCTTCCACAGAGGAGCGCCCAGTTTGCACCAGCTTTCTAAAGACGTTATTTACTTCACTCAAACTGCGTGTGGCTATTAGCGCTGGTGTTAGTGAATTAGACATTGTTCATCAGTGAGGCTCATTTGCATAGAAAGGGGCCAAATATATGCATATTACCTCATTTCAATACGTACAAATAACACCAGAGCACTGAGACGCAGTCTGCTTGGCAGCGCAGGTAGCGGAGCATTTCACCCTCTGCATGTGCTTTGTGAATTAGATGGTATGTGTTTGCTCCATTTTACCGGTTTAGCAGCTGCAAAAACCACACAATCCTTTTGTGAATTCGGCCCTGAGTCTGAAACTTTAATCTGTCTTTTAAATTTTCAGAACAGGTCAGTCAGAGCCTTTAGAGACATTTGACCAAGAATCAGTGAAGAAAATTTGGCAGCGAGACACAACCATGACAGGAAAGAGAAATGGGGAGCACAGAAACATTTCATAACTCAGATCGCTCACCTCAACAGGTCAGATAGTAATGTTCAGATGAATAATGATGATGAGGAGGAAGATGTGAACCGCACACAGAGTGTGGAGGACAGCTCCAGTGGAGAGAGGCAAAGGAGGAAATGTGTCTTTTAATTTTGTCATGTATTGCGAATTTTCACAACGAATAGAACAATCAAACATATTGGAATCAGTGTGCAAGGTTTCTTTGCGTGATGATTTTTTTCGGATGACGGATTAAAAAAAACACATCCACAAAATATGGACTGACAATGGATGTGTAGAAATATTCCCACTTTGCGCACCAAAGTGTGCATGGATGGAAAATTGCCGTCAGATTCATGACGTGTGCTCACGACCCAATATTGTCACTCAAAATATAGCTCCTTCCATCTGGTAGCACTTTTTATGTTACCGCAAAAACAGTGGCTGGAACATAAACACCCACAGTGACTGTTGTTATCCCGGTCTTACTCCGAAGACGTTGAAATCCGGCGCTTGGGTAGGCACCAATGAAAAAAGCCATCCCTTAATGACGTAATACGCAGCCGGTTGTTTATTTGTTGTTTGTTTATTTGTTTATGCTTGTTCCATTAATAAAACTTATTATAGAAAACCTTGGTGTTTTATTACCCTCGTCGTACAATGTTGCCTTGAAGCAACAAACCAATATTTGTTTGGGGGGGGGGGGGGTCAAATTTTGTGATTGATGTATTATCAGGGACCCCAAAGCTCCCCCAAAATAGGGTGAAATATTTTTTTCCCAAAAAATTAAAAAGTCATGCAGTAGAGGGTTAACGGCTCTCAGCAGCGTCAGGGGAAACGTGGCGTGACAAGAACGAAAATTAGGCAGCCAAAGTCCAAGTGCGGCATGTGGGAAGGTTGGTGGATGGGTCCAACAAACACCAACTTTCTGTACTTTTGTACCGAGTGCATTTATTTTGAAAGACACTGTATGTAAACAGTATATTTGCTGTGAAAATGGAAGTGTATTTAGAAAACACACAATGCATAACAGGCTGAAGTTGACACGGTGTCTCAGTCACAGCAAGATTCTATGACTCCGTGATCACCTAATCTGACATAGCAACTGTCGGAATGGACGAACATGTCGTGTAGCCTGAACCCAGCATAAAGCGACTGCTGTATGGTAATGACACTGATATCTGACAATGGCGCTGTCACTGATGTAGCAGCGTTGGGGGTAATGTGGTTCAAAGTAAAGCTGCAAATTCTTACAGTTGAGAAGCTGGAATTGGAAAATGATTAATCTATGTCAAAATATTTCAATATTTATAATATTTTCTGTGAGATTGTTTCAGTGTAGAGAGAATTAACTGCTGTGTTAAGTTAAAACGATTTATTCACATGTGCAGTGAATCACACATCAACAAGAAGCACCAGAAAGAGGATGAAAAGTTTTTTTTTTTGACACTCACTGAGTAACTGCGGTTGATTGGTTACTTTAATTGAAATTCCTTCTAAATTAAGTGAATTCATTGAGTAACACTGCTGATATGAATGGTGCTGTGATTGAAGAGAAGCTTGAGTGATTAATTTATGTGCCGCAGCTTGTCAAGATGATGGACTGTGTTTGATTCACTGTGCAGCTCATCTGAGCGCTGACACACTTTCACAGACACAACTTCAGGGACCATATTCACAAACATTCTTAGAGTACTCTCAGAGAGTTCCTAACTTAGCCTAAAAAGCAAGGAGTCTTAGCGTAGGAGGAACAGAAAACTTTTATACTGATATTAACAGGTGTGTGGTTGGAGGGTAGGGGTGACTGCTCAGCTTTAGTCAGTTTCTGTGATTGCTGGCCAATCTATTTAAGTGGCAGGTTTGGCGTAAACCAAACGACAATGGAAGCAAACAAACGAACCCGAAAACCCAACTGGACAGAGGAGCAATGACTTCTGTTGGCTCAGTTAGTTGACGAGCAGATTTTAAGAGGGAACTTTGGGCCCCGTGTCACAGTGCACGCCAAGAGGCAGGCATGGGAAGACATAGCGCAACAGATAAATGCTGCATTTCCTCTGGTTGTGCACTCCAGTGAGGAGTGTGAGAAGAGGTGGTATGTGTTGCAGTCCAAAGCGAGAGTGGAGATTGCAGCACACAAATGGGAATCATCACTTCCAGGCAGTGGCGGCTCACTTTAAGTTCACATCATAAAATGTGTCATATTGTAGCGAGGCAGTAACTCATAAAAGGAACATTTAATTGAAGCCGTTTTTCAACCACACTCATGCCATAGAACCACAGCAACACACACCTCAAAGATTTTCAGATGGGTTTAACGATGGCTTATGGAAATAAGGAACTCCGGACGGCACTCTGTCAGAAGACTCCACTCACAAATATCCACATAGGACTGAGCTCAAAATGCGACAATGTCGGTGTGTATTTCCAAAGCTCTGTCAATCACAAAGGGGTTCAGCCCTTTAGACAATTCCTCCAATCATCATGCAGACACCATTAGGTCCCAGGGAAGCTGAGCCTCCCTGGAAGTGATGATTTTGTTGCATTTATCCAATGACTGTCTCGCTTTGCTGCATGAAAAAAACCTGCTCAGCGCTGTCTCACAGGAATGCTTGGAGGCTCCGCGTCCACCGTGCTGACACAAGAATGACAGGGAGGTCGCGTTTGAAAACTGGTGATAAACAGCTGACGTTTGAACATCATAGTCATGATGTGAAACGCATCCTAGCGCACATTTAATGCAATTTAAATTATTATTTTAATGTAAATTCAATAGTGCATATTTGACCATTTCTTCTATGAAATTTTAGGGGAGGTTCAGCCTCCCTTGTCGTCTCAGAGCAATCGCCCCTGCTCACAGGTGATTGCTACACATCTTACAACTCCTGGCAAAGTTAAGTTACATACAGAAATATATGTGACCATATTCTTGATTGTTAATAGGGGGCAGGCCACCCGCTAAACAACTGTCTCAAGTGGCAGAGACGGTGTTTAATGTCCTTGGGTAGTCTGAAATCACTATTACTGTGCTGGGGGAAGGCACGGACAGTTCAGTGATTCAGCTGATGGAAATGCGACAAAGGTAGGACAAGTTGTTTTGGATGTACCAATAGGCAGGTAAACAGAATGTCAAACAAATTTTATCAATGTATAGGTCATGACGCATATACATTTTGAATTTTTTATGACGTTAATAAGAAACAAAAACGAAACTGTCATGAATTAACAAAGTGTTTGCCCCCTTTCTGCAGCGTGGCGCGATCTGAGGAACCAGGGCCTTCAACTTCACAGGTGTGCGACCCTCAGCCTGTCTGCTGCTGCCTCACCACCATCCCTGCAGGACAGAAAATTGGAAATTGAAATGGATGTCCTCCGACAGCACAAGAGAGTCCTCTGTTTACAGGAGTGCTACAAACTAAAAACTGAGCTTCTAAAAAATAAATTACATGACAAGTAAATGATGCATTCACGTGTCGTTATTACAACATGTTTTACCTTTTTTATACCAGACTGTAAACATGTTTATCTGTGCTGTCAAGTTGGACATTTTAACTTGGGGGTCTGTGGGGACTGACAGCTTCAGGAACCAGCCTCAAGTGATCATTAGAGGAACTGCACTTTTTGGCACTCTCATGTCGGCTTCATTTTTCAGCCCCCAAAGTTGCTGCTGTAGTTTTATACAGTCTCATTGTTTTGTAATATTGATGGAGAGTGTTTAAAAACAAATGCAAGGATGAATATCTTTTCTGTATTTCTGTATATACTCTGTCTGAACTGAAATGTATTGAAGTGTATATTTGCACAAAGGCAGGCACGTTCATGCCTGTATGTGCCCGAGAAAAGTGAGACTCCCCAGAAATCCACAGTGTAATTTCAACACTGGTGACACTCTTGGCTATTTTTAAAACCACAGACAAGAGACAGTGTGTGATATCCTTTGACAATCAGAGGACATCACGCCATGACTGGTTTCTGAGAGCCCAGCAGTACCATGGCTGAACAGATCTGATGTGACACCAGTGGATGACTCCAGCGGATGTGCTGCTGACGCTTTGCTTCCATTAGTGTAACGAGACCACTTGACACATTTCAACGTTCAGTTTTTACCTCCTCCCGCTGAGATAAAATCTAAGATAAATGCTCTTATCTCAGACAGCCAGGTGAACTTCCCCTGAGGCTGGTTGGACCTCACCAGACAGAAAAAAAACTTTTAAACTGTTTGTCTGTGACTCGTCACTGAATCGGTGACAGTGGCGGCTGCTGCTCTGACCTGACCTGCAGAGTCACGTCCAGTCAGCCTTTAATGCCCCTATTAGCCATTAGCATGCAAGCGAGGTGTTGACATTGCGCATTATCATTACTCAGGTTAATTCATAGTGATTAGAAACAACAGTGCTGCACAGATAGAAACAGATGAGCTGCCACTAGTGCTGTATTTATCCCACATCTGTGTAATTAGTGGGTAATGAGAGACGACAGCCTCTTACAGTGCAATGATTACCAGCATCGCTCTCACTGGATTATTGAACCTCACCAGCAGCTCTAAAAGCACTTTTGTGTGAGCCCAGGTTGAGTTGCGCTGAGTGACAGGTCCTGTTTCTCACCAGCTCTGTCAGTCAGATGAGGTTTTCATTCCAGGACGAGAGGTGTGGGAGGAGGCTGTCGTTTATTAATGGAGGAATCAAAATGCAGACGAGGACACGAGTCGGATCCAATCACACTCACAGTCTCACTGTGTTATATTTCGTTCTCCCATGCATATCCTCCTCAGAACCAGAGTGACAGCTGTAAATGGGACTAAATTCAGACCCTTGCTTTCTGTCACCGGACTCTCTGCTGCCCGTCCAGAGTCTGTCTCCTCCATCTTGGAATCCAAGGGACACAATTAGCCATCTACAACTCGCCCTTACTCCATCCCTCACCACCTGTGGGCCATTGTGGCTCTGGAAAGTTTGTCCACACCAGCCACGAAGTTTAATTCACAGTCAGTAAGCTTAATTATTTATTATTAAATATTTGATATAAGCAAACTAACTAGTTTCTTTTAGTCCATAAGCATTTACTCACTGTCATTTTGTGTTTAGAGACCGTTTCTCTGACCTCTTTGTGTTTCCACCATTTTCTCTGCTTAGGAAACTCTTAAGCCTCTTAAAAGTAACAGCTTTTCACTTTAGGAGCGCTTTTAAAGGGAAATTTCAGTTTATTTCAACCTGTCTCCTGTCGTCCTAAATTTGTTTCAAGTGACTAGTGACACTGCTAACGGGGCTAAGAGCTGACGGTTGTTAGCTTAGTTTAGGTTGTTAGTCTCTACGAAGGGACACTAACAACTCAAAGTACACATCAAATAAAATTTCTCCAGACACATTTCTTGTTATTTTAGGTAGTTATTATCACGCTAATGTATGTTCAAGTGTCCATTTCCCCCGATAAGTTGGTTTTAATTCGTTATTTGATTCTATAAACACAGTCTGACCATCTCAAGCTTTTATTTTGGTACTTCCGGTGACCGGCAGTGTGAATTTGCATATTAGCTAAATATTTAGTTTCACCCAGAACATTTAGATTTAACATTTATATTTAGATTTAACATTTATATTTAACATTTATATTTAGCATTTATATTTAACATTTAGATTTATATTTAGATTTAGCATTTAGATTTAGATTTAATATTTAGATTTAGATTTAGCATTTAGATTTTAGATTTAATATTTAGATTTAACATTTAGATTTAGATTTAATATTTATATTTATATTTAGCATTTAGATTTAACATTTAGATTTAGATGTAGCATTTAGATTTAACATTTAGATTTAGATGTAGCATTTAGATTTAGATTTAGATGTAGCATTTAGATTTAACATTTAGATTTAGATTTAGATTTAATATTTAGATTTAACATTTAACATTTCGGTGCCACATTTAATATTTAGATTTAACTATTTAATATATTTCTAAGTTAACAAATATTGCTGTAAATGTGGTAAAAGGTGACGTTAAAAAATTCACAATACTTTTTTAAACATTGTTTGAAGCTAAATGTGGCAAAATGTTGATGTTATTTTCAGCCTGAGACACTTCACAAACGGCACCCCATAGAAGTCACTCATGTGTGACCATAACCATCCATACACATTTCCTCCTGATTCTCTGAGAGGTCAACTTTTTCCCAAAGTCCAAGGTTTTTTGTTTGTTTCTTTGTTTGTTGTCTAGAGACTGTCGTCCACACTGTGAAACAAGACACAGATGAAGTCGTCCAGCCGAGCTTTGGATGGAGTGTGTTTGCTTTTTGGATTCAGTTGTTGAGTAACTCTACAGTTGGAGCAAAAACTTGGTGCTTCAACATAGACAACAACATAGTTAGTGTGTGAGCTGAATCCCTCTGTGCCCGCAGCCTCACTGCAGATAATTACAAGCTGCCACTGATGGTGACCCAGTAACAAAACTTCACAGAAACTTCTCAAGCCAATCCTGCCACAAAATCCACTCCACAACCTTATCTGTGTTTATTATGCTCCAAATATTGTGACTAAACATACACAGAATAATAAGTCACAGTCTGGCTCTGTGTCCGGACGCCTTCAGACTTTGTGCTCAGTGATTCAGAGGATTTTGTTGTCTGGGTTTTTGGTTTATTTATTCACAGGTTAATATTCATGTATATTGTTAGACCGTTTGATTATTGTGAGTTTATTATTCAGAGCGTTGTACTTTTGGGGTTCTTGTTGTTCCATTTGCTGTGTTTTCCTCCTGTGCTGCCTTTCCCTCCTCTGCCATCAACACACCTGCTCTGAATAAGCCTCGTTAGTCCTTTCTTGTAAGTGTTCTCCTGCCAAACAGCTCCCTACATTTTCTCCTGCCTAATCACCTCATTCCCCTCACCTGAGCCTCCACTCGCCACCTGCACTTCATCCCCTCGTTAGTTTGGGCTGTGTTCAAGTCCTGGTTCTCAGTTCAGTCTCTGTTCGGTCTTTGGTTTTGTTCTGGCATGATCACGTTTGACTTGTGTGCTTGAACCAGGAATAGAAAGTTTTTTGTGAAGGTTCTTGTTGTCTGCAGTCTCCTGTGTTTGGCTCCACCTGCTCGACTCCTTGTGATGCTTTATCAGTGTTCATAAATTCCAGTTTAATGAGGGAGTGTCCAACAATCTTTCATTTATTTTGTAGTTAAAATTATTTGTGTAATAAGGCATCTGTTGATTTGTGCAAAGGACCTTGAAAAAGATTTTCACACCAATAAATGTTCCACTAAAGTCACACATATGTGGCTGATTGTAAACTGACATTTACTTTTAAAACACTTTTGCTGATTAGATGCTGCTGAGAGCTCAGAATCAGGCTGTCGCCAGCATCTGTGAGATGAGTAGAGCCAAAAACTTAAAGTTAAGAGACACGAAATTATTATTTGAAATGAAAGTTGAAGAGAAGACCGGTGAAATCGCAACTGTTCTGAATCAGCTGATGGTCACTCTGGGTCAGATGGCAGAGATCATCTCCTAGGTCGTGATTCACAGACAACCAGGTTTCCTCACAAGGTTTTCCATTGCAAGAGGTGTTCCAGTTTCAGTGTTTGTTTTGGTGTTTGGGCACAAAGACATCTTGGAAACTGCAGTGTGACGCGCCCAACTGTCTTTTCTTGTAGCATCAGAGCCCAACTAAGCTCCCAGCATTCTGTCATTTCTATCATATTCTGCTTGTCCTATTTCCACGTGGCTAATCACACAAGTGTTTTAATTACCATATCTCTCTGTTTGTTATTCAGTGACTGCAGTGAGATAAATTAATAATTACACTAAAATGTAAACAGCGACAGTTTGCACAACACAGAGTGCTGTTTCACTGATGTCCATGTTGGTTGGCTCTTTGATGAAGACACTGAAACCGCATGCTATACTAGAAGTACATACTGATATTGCCAAAATGTAGTATGTAGTATGCAGTATGCAAACAAAAGCAAAATCTGCAGTATGCAAAAAATACCTGGATGTTGTACTGATTTGGAAAAATTCCACAGTATGCATCAGATCAGTCTACCTCGCCTACTGTTTCCCACAATGCAATGCGCCCTTGACTGGGACCAGTCAACTGTCGTAATGGCGGACAAGAGTGATCAAGCCGGGAATACCGCGGAGATGTTATTATTTTATTAAGCGTCATCCCGTACTGTACTGTGTGCGTGTGATATTATTTTATTAAGCGTCATGCCATGTCTTTGATACCGACCTGACTTAACGTACGTAGAGATGCACTAAATCATGTTGTCTGTAATGTAGCTATAATAAAAACCCAAACTTGTGTAGCTTAGTAAGATAAAACGAAATTCAATATACACTGATCTGTTCATTTTAATACATTTATATTTATTGAAATTGTGATGTCTGTACATAAGAGCCCTAGAGGTAGCGCTGCTGTTCTGTCCAGTAAAAACATGAAGCTTCACTTTATATTCAGACAAACTAATGTGGCAGCTACAATTGTTAGATTTCATCTATGAAACCAACATTTATCTTCCAAAAGGATTTATATCAGCCAGCGGTAAATCTCCAAAGAGCAGCAGGTCAGTTCATCAGATTGCTTTTTCCCCGGGATGACGACGGAGGTTGACCGACGATCATCTCGGTATTCCGGCTGTGAGCTGCTTGCTGCTCCTGGCCAGCGGCTCTTCTCATCCCCGAATACGTCGGAGCAAATTTTCAAACAGGCGTTATTTGGATAAACTGACCACGTGCTGGGGATCTAAACGGTTACTTTTACACCTGAAAAAATATTAAAACTTAATAAAGTGACATATTAACAGCGCTACAGCAGAAATTAAAACAGCTTTTAGCCTGCTTTGAACTCGAAATGCGTTCTGGGATACTTGGCTATATACTGCATACTGTGAACAGTCTGCTGGAATGGCATACTGCATACACATTTTGTATGCAGTATTCAGTACATACTAATGTAGTATGTAGTATGTAGTGCGTTAGAATGCGGTTTCGGATACAGATACAGTGGTGTTGAAACATCACACGTCAAACGTCTTCTTGCACAGTCGAAGGCTGAAAACCAGTCAGTGTGCTCCATGTCACAAGTTCACATTGGGTATTTTACATTGATTTCCTCTATATGCATTTAATAGCAGCACTCTGCTGCTGCTGTATGTAAATCCTCCCATATGCAATTAACTCGCTGTCTCTACTTTAAGCAGCCAGGATCAAGGATTACAAATTGAACACCTCCCAGATACGAGTGCTCCAATCAATTCACAGATTGGGGAGACTGAAGGAAATTATGACAGTTTGAAACTGCTCAAACTATCTGGATACAAGTTTTATGTAATAACATGCATTTTACAAGCATTGTTAGAGTCTCAATATTGACAGAACACTGGATGTCAAATGTTAGATCTGCCCCCACGTGCAGGAATGATTGTAACACCATAGGGCATGGGAAGCATTTTATTAAATGTAATTTGACAGTTACAGCTGTGTATAAATACGTGTATGAAGCCTTTCTTGTATCAAAGGATGCGCTAAATATCTTCCAGCAGCGCAAAATTAAAGTCATGCAATAAATAAATAAATTAATAAATAAATAAATAAAGAAGGAAAAAAATCCAAGGGGAAACACTGTATTGTTTGTTTCCTGTGAATTGATGTTGTCCCCTATGCTGATGACCTTGTCCTTGCAAAATGTAACCTTTGGATTCTTCTGCATTTACTTCTGCTTTTTGTTACGATGCAAAATTAAGTGAAAACAGGAATGACCCTTGGTTTAATAGGCGAAAGGTAAAAATGCCATTCATAACTGAATGTTTTTTCTTATGAGTTGGCTGCTATGCATAAAGTACAATGCATTTTACAAAAAAAATGACAGAAGAGGTAAAATGTAAAGAAAATGTGTCCATAAGCTCTGAGTTTTACCATTTGATATTTATTTATTTTTTTTTTTTAAAGGGTGGCTTCAATAAAACTGTAAAACCAGGACCTGCAGAATAAATGTATCTAAAAAAAAGATTGTTTTATAACTGTGGAGAAATATTTCAAGAGCTTAATGTCAGATCAGTGATATTCATAACAGAAGCAAGTATTGTGCCACTTCTCCATTCACCATTCATCATCATTTCCTATGCTTAAAGAAAACCCAGTCATTAGCATGTGAGCTATTGTGTGTAACAAAGGGACCGCTGGACAGGCTGCAGTCAATCCATCCCACGGTGTCCTCATGAGAGACAATCATCTTCCATTAGCACAGTTTATCTACTTTCCCTTCAGGGTGTTTGCATAAAAACTGACAAGAAAACAACGAATTGGCTGACGTCAAATTCTTTCAACTTTTTTTTTCTCCAGTAAACATCTTTTGTTCTGACACGAGGGAGGAAGGACAAAGCTGAGCACTTATCTTCTGCTGGGTCCCTTTCTCTGCTGATACAGACACATCACATGCTGTTGAGAGTGTGGTATCCAAAAAAAAAGAACAAAGATGAAGGACGTCTGTGATTCAAATGGAAATACAACACTAAATGGGCGACTGATTCAAACTCTTATCAACTCATGAACAAAGTGGTTGTCATCAAAGAGTACAGTGTCGTGAGAACAACGACAGCTGGAGAAGTCAACACACAACTTCAAACTGAAGTAGGTAAGTAGTGGCAGCTGCCAGGAAAGTCATTTTATGAACTTCAGGTGGTATAAGGACAATTTCACATCAGTTACCTGGGCCTGTGAATGAGTACACTCAACCGCAAAGTTTAGTGTGTTTGATGAGTGTGAACACTTTGTTCTGTATGGAACATCAATTCAGGCCTGAGCCCACTTGAAAAGGCGGCCGAGAACATTTGATCCATACTTGGGTACAGTTCCCATCAGATGTGAAAACCAAATGTACCAAAACACAGAAGTGGACTGCTATTTAGCTCTGGTATCAGTCTGTGAGTAGAGCTTTCAGGCATTTCTCCTCCTCCGAAATCTGCATATGTGCTCACCGATATCATTCTGAACTGCAAGGCGATGAGTGATAGAAAGACGAGTGTTCTTGACATTGGCAAGTATAAACAATAGTAGGCATAAAAGTGACACGTTGACCATGAAGAATTTCTTCCCGACAAAGACATGAACACACCTCTGGGACACAGAAAAATATAATTTATTGCATTGAGCCACACTTCATCACTGCTTGGTGTGTTTTCAGTCCTACATCACACAGGATGCAACATACAGTGCTGAGTGTAGGTCACCTGTGGTTTGGCAGCAGTCAGAGACAGATTCACAATCTGTAGTTACAGAATTGTAAAAATACGCTTTTGGTCACATCATACACATGTTTGTCTTTCTATAATTGTGAGGACCCTCACTGACATGATACGTTCCCTATAGCCCCTAACCCTAACCTAAACCTTATTCTAAACCTGAGCTGAAAAAATCAAGTCTTATCCTTCAAACAGTCTTCTGAAGTAGCGGTGACCACACAAAAGTCCAGTTTCCACCAAACACTTTCAGTATGGTACCTTTGGAACCAACAGTAACCCTTCAGACATGGTACCGAGACCCTAGGTTTGCTTAGCGTTTCCGCTGCAAACAGTACTCAGTACACCGCTGACACAGATAGAAGTCTGCACCTGGTTTATCGTCCACAGAACGAGGCTGCACACCAACATTTTCGGAACAAAATAAAACAATCTGCAGTGAGAGTCTCTCTCCATGGGATATTTAAAAATATAGCAGGTTTGTGCATTTAGTCCTTCTCAGGCAAGCTCAGGGGTTGTGTGTCGCTGGAGCCCACAGGAACAACGTTTGACGGTGCTTTTTTTCTTTCAAATGAGGATAAGAATATATGCAGTTTACAGAACCCATTTGAAATATATATTTTTTAAATGCTTGAAGATCCACTCATTACTAAAAGTGTATGCCATCCAACAGAGACAATGCAAACCAATGGAACGGTCAGGGTTGTCATATTGAAATTTAAGGTGTGCTGATGAATTTACGTCATCAACTCATGCATTGAGTAACACTGCAAGTAAATTTTCCACTTAAAAGCTGTTGGCAGTCAACCCAGTGAATTAAAACATTTTTTTTTCTCAGACTCCAGCTGCTGCAAGAGGCAGCAAAACATCCTGTCATTTTATAGTGATACTTTACTGTGTGCAAAACTTTCCACAGTATGAACAGTGGTTACATGAGCTTCAAAACCAGCCACAACTCAGCCCTGAGCAGACCAACTTCTACTGACCAATCAACGGATTGCAGTGTTCACAGCTCCACCTTTTTAGTACCAGATCTGTGTGCTAGGTACCCCAACAGAGGGGGGACCAAACATGGGGACGGTACAGAACGGTTCTATTGGTACCATCCACAACTTTTCACTGTGGAAACAGAAAAAAAGCATACTGAACTAAACTGAACCGTACTGTACTGCTCGGTGGAAATGGGGCTAAAATGTCCTAACAATGCAGACCTGTTTTCACTACGATTGTTTAAATGTTGGTCCTCACAAAGATAACAAAACAAGTTGATTTCCACCCACTGCTGACTGACATGGAATCACTTGCTGGCCAATAAAGACAAAAATAGTGGAAAGTTGTTTAAGCACCAACTCAGATTTGTGGTGATAACCTCCATCAACCTCCTTCCCTGATGGTTTAGTTAAATTTGCTCCACCTGGTGATGTTTGAGTGCCAGTGTCCCTCTAAAGTGCTGATTGCCTTGATGGTTCTGGGTGATGTGCCTGATCTTTATGATTAAAAAGCCTCTGTGTTTTTGTCCTCTGCTCAGTTCTGAACTTCTTTGTTCTTCCAAAAGCAGCAGCAGCATTTGAAAGACCAGGTCTGCCAGGAATACTGCTCTGTGTTTTGTTAGTATTTTTTGAAGAAGTGAGAGCTGTTACTGAGGCAAGGTTTCAGAGGAGCCTGCAGCAACAACATAAAAAGGCAGAGAAGTAGAGTGGGAAAAATAGAGTGTCATATTGTGTTAAGGTTCGCTCAGAGCAGTCAACTTCTACCCGCAGCTCTCCAAACATGTCCTGTAGCAGAATGCCACTGGATTTTAATGTTATTGTAGCCCCTTTGCTACTGTCAGTGTTAATTATTTAATTATTTTTTCACACAGAAAAGTTTTTGACAAGAAGTTGAAACAGTTTTTGTCATCTGCTGCCTCTGTGAGTCTGGACTAGATGTGAGAAACATCCAGCCACTCCTCTGTGCTACTCCTCTGATCCTGATCCTGATCCTCATTAGATCTCAGTTTGTGACATTCATCTCAAGGTTACTTTGGGATAAAGTATTGTGAGTTCAGACAACACATTCTTATCACAACTCATCAGAAACTGCTGCTTTGTCAGTGGACGTGCTCCTCAAAATATGACCCAGTACCCTCCTGCGTCAGCTTTGGATTTCATGTTTATTACATGTTTTATATCTTTTTGAAATACACTCCTGCTTTCACAGGAAATGTGCAGTTTCTGCTTGTTACATACATACAATCATTTTTCAAATAAACGTAGGTAAAAACGTCAGTAAAACTCATCGTTTTTAGGTTACTTCCTGAGATTTAGACAGCAGAAGCACATGGCTAGGTTCAGAAAAAACATCATGGTTTGGCGTACAATAATTACAGTTGTGACTAACATGGTGTTACATTACGTAAAATATGTTACTAGCGTTGCATGCTCAGCATTGTAGCTCACTTTGTTGTTATTGAATAACTGTAAATGAACAGTTGGCTTTTGCATGAAAATCCGGCGTTTGTTTGACCAATCAACCCCCCTTCCCGCCAGCCCTATACAGACTTTCTTGCTCTTTATACTATCGTAGTTACCCATGGTGTCAAAAACAGTTTAGTATAAGGAGTGGCAAAGCCCAAATAGAGAGGTGGTGGGGATGGATGGATGAATCAAACACACACAGGACTTTAACCCTATGGACCCGAACGACGCATTGTGCATCCAAATTCACACCTCTATTGATTTTCTCCGTGACCGTGCGTCATAGCGAGATGCCACGCATATCACATGAAACAGCGAAATTGTAGCTTTTTGACAAGACCAAGCACTTGTCGGTAGTCCAATGTTTTCATTGCGAAAAAAATGATAAAGTTACACTAAAATCATGAATAACAGAGCTTTCATACAGCTCTGCACACACATTACTCTTGGATGGATTACTCGCGAACGCAGGCTCGCACAGAAATGCCACGCATATCACATGAAAGCACAGGACTAGAGCTTTCCAGTGATACCACACACATCATTGTGCTGTCATCCCATCACGCTCTAAATCCAGATTAATTGTCTACAAAATAAAAACCTGACGAATTTCTTCACAATCCATTATACAGATCTTGTTATCAGTCACTTCATATAGTGAGGAATATCGTATCTTACCACGTCTTAGGCTTGCGTGTGTTTCTCCCTGTCTATCCACATTTGTAGTCCGGCTTTCAAGATGCAAATATCTCCATATTGTCCAGTTGACACTCCATCAAACTTTGTATGACAAGACCAGCCACTTCACCTTTGCGCACCCAGACAACTGCAGCCTAATTATGCATGCTGACAGGGCCGTAGTCACCATATACATTGAGGGGGACATGTGGCCCCCCCCCCCATGTCCAAAATGCCCCACAATATATAACTGAAACTGAAAAACAACAACAAACTTTGTTTACTGCAAACAAAGTGGCAAATATTATCTTGGAGGACATCATTGCACTTGGTTGACCATTTTATCTTAGGTGTAAATATTGCATGTTTCTTTCAGATAAAACACATTTTTGACTTGTGAATGAGTCAATGGAATTTCTTGCAATAATGAAAAAATACTGGCAATCATTTTCCGCCTGGTACAAACCACATGTTTTGGACAGATGTGAAGTGACAGAATGTCCCAGCATCATGGTTCTTATACTGCCAGATTCCAGAGAGTCTCCCCTCTTCAGATATGGCAAAATATGTCATTTTCCAACTTGCTATAGTGAGATACATGTAAAAATGTAAGAATTTAGTCACACGGATTTGTTTTTTTCATTGATATAAAAATTAATATAAAATACAGGCACATAGAAGGACATACAGTGCCCTCCAAAAGTATTGGAACAGTGAGGCCAATTCCTTTATTTTTGTTGTAGACTGAAAATATTTGGGTTTGACATCAAAAGATGAATATGGGACAAGAGATCAACATTTCAGCTTTTATTTCCAGGTATTTACATCTGGATCTGATACACAACTTAGAAGATAGCACCTTTTGTTTGAACCCACCCATTTTTCATGAGAGCAAAAGTATTGGAACATGTCACTGACAGGTGTGTTTTGTTGCCCAGGTGTCTCCCAATTACATTGATTATTCAAACAATAAATAGCACTGAATGTCTGAGCTCAGTTTCAGATTGGGTACGATAGATTTTGCCTGTGCAGACTGCATTTAGAGGTGGAACCAACATGAAAACCAGAGAGCTGTCTATGGGTGAAAAAGAAGCAATTGTGAATCTGAGAGAAGATGGACAATCAATCAGAGCCATTGCACAAACATTGGCCATAGCCAGGACAACCATTTGGAATGTCCTGAAGAAGAAAGAAACCACTGGTGTACTAAGCAACAGACGTCGAACAGGTAGACCAAGGAAAACATCAGCAGTTGATGACAGAAACATTGTGAGAGCTGTAAAGAAAGACCCTAAAACAACTTTTAGTGACATCAGCAGCAACCTCCAGAGGGCAGGAGTGAAGGTATCACAATCTACTGCTCGCAGAAGACTTCATGAACAAAAGTACAGAGGCTACACCATAAGATGCAAACCACTCATTAGCAAGAAGAATAGGAAGGCCAGGCTGGAATTTGCCAAAAGGTACAGAGATGAGCCTCAAAAATTCTGGGAAAAAGTTTTATGGACTGATGAGACAAAGATTAACTTTTTCCAAAGTGACGGAAAGGCGAACGTTTGGAGAAAGAAAGGATCTGCTCATGATCCCAAACATACAAGCTCATCTGTGAAACACGGTGGAGGTAATGTCATGGCTCGGGCTTGCATGGCTCTTTCATCTTCACTGATGATGTAACACATGATGGCAGCAGCAAAATGAACTCAGAAGTCTACAGAAATATTTTGTCTGCTAATTTAAAGAAAGATGCAACCAAACTGATTGGGAGATCCTTCATCATGCAGCAAGATAACGACCCAAAACACACTGCCAAAACAACAAAGGAGTTCATCAGGGGCAAGAAGTGGAAGGTTTTAGACTGGCCAAGTCAGTCTCCAGACTTAAACCCAATAGAGTATGCATTTTACCTGCTGAAGAGGAGACTGAAGGGAGTAACCCCCCAAAACAAACAACAACTGAAAGAGGCTGCGGTGAAAGCCTGGAAAAGCATCACAAAAGAAGAATGCAAAAGTTTGGTGATGTCAGTGGGTCACAGGCTTGATGCAGTTATTGAAAGCAAAGGATTTGCAACTAAATATTAAGTCTCATTCACTTTAATCTATTTTAAGTTTATATGTTCCAATACTTTTGCTCACCTAAAAATTTTGTGTTCCATTACAAATAATGCTATCTTCTAAGTTGTGTATCAGATCCAGATGTAAATACCTGGAAATAAAAGCTGAAATGTTGATCTCTTGTCCCATATTCATCTTTTGATGTCAAACCCAAATGTTTTCAGTCTACAACAAAAGTGAACGAATTGGACTCACTGTTCCAATACTTTTGGAGGGCACTGTAAATGATGGTAAATCTGGTTAGCCCTGATTGACCTGGAAAAAAAAACAAAAACAAGATATAGCATGTGTATGTAGCCTTTATAATGACTGTGATATGATCTTAAAAGTAAAGGCAGTAAAAATACCCCAAAAACGCCTAGGGCCCATAGGGTTAACTAAGGACACTGCTGTTCATGTGTCTTGTAAAACAAATGTCTACATTTATTTATTCTGACATCTCGTGCATACATAGCTTATGTCACGAACATAATGTATGTAAGTTATGTAACAAATGTCAATATTTTAACCCAAATCATCATCTTTTCTAAAACTAAGCAAGCAGTTTTGGTGACCAGCAGTGACTGTGATTGTGTGCAATGGAACACAATATTAACCCTGTGTTTAAAACTACTGTTAATACATATGTCTGTCGCTGGTTGCTACTCTCCAATGGTCATATGTCATTTTGGTAGTTATTGAGAGACAGCCTATTCTGTTGTTGAGGTGTGAGGATGTTGCGCAGTTTTTATTGTAAACCCTTAAAACCTTCATGAACGTCTTCTTCAGTTTGTAAATTGCTAGTTTTTCAGAGTGCCTTTTAACGACCATCCAGAGAACCTTGTGTTTTCATCTGCTGGCTGTTACAGCCACACAGGAAGTGACTCCTTTTCTAACATTTTCCTGAAAATAATGAATTTGGTGCTAATTAAATGGAAAATAGAGAAATTAAGCCTCAGATTCTTTAACCTTTCTCTCTTGTCTCTGTGAGGTTTGTTTGTACGAGTGTTCAGAGTCTTAACTGCACAGACGTTTCGAAAATTGGTGGTTTTAACTTAATGACTGCCACCTGTTCAAGAGGATGTTTGTGTTCCTGGGACATGTTCATTAGCATAATCATCACCCCTAAATCGTGATACAGGGCAACTGGGATTTGCACAGTAAAGGTTTGTTTGCTGGGCTCATGTTTTGGGACCACACCATCAGGTCAGGGCCCTCACTCCACCAGGGACTGACACCAAAATCTGACAAATGTGATGTGTAAGATTGCTGAAGTCTCTCATTTCTCTTTTACATGCTGGAAATGTCTGGATTTAACGTCACTGGCATTTATTTTTGAGCTGTTATTTACTAAAAGGAAGACCAACCAAATAACTTAATAGATCCTGCAATTTAAAGTCCATCAGCAACAGATGAGTCAGAGTGTTCCAGAAAACTAATAATCATAATTACAGGATCATTTAATGTTCTCCTCTGTATTTGGCATGATCAAATCTTGACAGACACCCCACATTGCTGGCTGCTGAGCCTCTATTATTATATATATTTTGTTGTTTGGTTTGAGTTTTGAGTTTCTGTATCTCTGCCAGTAAAGCGAAGCAATCCAGGAACAGAATGATGTTGGGGAGCCAAGCGTTTCCTGTGTGAAGAGGAAGAGGTGGGGCTGGCAGGCCGACAACTTGTGATGGTTTCCTCCGGTCCAACTGGAATCCCTGGTGCGCTCTCTAACTTTGTCCCTCTGTAGCAGTGTGATGACAATGAGGTCTGCAGCTGCTGCCATTACCAGGAAACAAGCTTCTTATAGGTCATAACCAGAATACTAAATACCCATAATTTCCTCTGCATGATCAGTGCCCCCCTGCAGCATCTCTCTTGCGTCTGTGTGCTTCTGCACTGTCATATTGTAGTTCATGCAAAACAGTTTACACCTGATCTGGAATTAATTGATTTAAATGTATAGCTGTTTTTTGACATTTGTAGGTGTTTCTGTATGTGTTGCTGTTTCTTCTTTCCAATCTTGTGCATGCAGGATCACATTGTGCACAACAAACCAGGTTACTCAGAGAAATCAGGCTACACAGGTTATCAGAAAATCAGAGTTGACATTCACTGTAGTATCCTGGTCACACTTATGCATGTAGCAGATCAAAGTCAGAATAAGATTTATTACCTATCAGGTTTTCACCTACAAGGACTTTGCTTTGGTTTTTGGTGCCCACATGAAACGTACAAAAAAAAACAAGGCACAGTACTGAAAAACTGAAGATCATACATAAAGAATGGATGAGTTACAATAAAAATAGATAATTTATTTGCACATACATGTCTAGAAAATTCGTAAATAGAAATTAAAAATTAGAATACTGTGCAGGAGAGGTGAGATAGAAGATAACTCTCCTATTAAATCACAACTATCATACATAAAAAGAAAAAGACAAGCGCAAAGATTGCACAATTTAACAAGAGTTCCAGACAAAGAAGTAATACAAAGTTTTCTAGCGATGTGCAGTTCACAAAATAAAAAAAAATACAAATGAATCAAGGAAGTGTTTAGTCTTTGCAAATCTGAGTCCTTTCCAGATGTTTTTTGAATAATGATAAATGTAGGCGATGACTGTAGAGATGGAAGAAGGTTGTTCCAAATGTTCCCAATGAATATTGATTCAGGGAAAAGTTCTGGGACTTTATGGAGGATAAAGATATAACAAAGATACTTAAAAAATGTGCTATAACATGACAAACATGTAGAGTATTGCTGTTCCAGAATATGGTGCAAAAATATTAGTCATGGGATGGTCTAAAGATCACAGAAGAGCTTATATGTGCACTTTCAGTATCTTGCCCAAGGATACTTCAATATCTGGACTGTAGGAGCCGGAGATCAACCTGTCAATTTTCTGATTAGTGGACAACCTACTCTACCTCCTGAGGCACACCTGATTAAAAAAATCTTCTGCATTTAGGTCTTGCAGAGAAAGCTAATAGACCTTATAAACATAATAGTTTTAAAAATGGCAGTGTTTGAGAGTCACACTGCACTACTCGTAGGTGGAAGTGTTTGAAATAATAACGTTTAAGTAAAATCCATGTGTTCTGGAAGTACTGAGCATATGACTTAGTAAATTATTTGATTTAGGCAGTTTAGATATTGATTTAGTTTTCTGTTCTTAAACCATGTTTACCTTAAGTCATCAAGAATGTTCACCTTTTGTGGATTCTTCGTTTACGGAGGAGGCATGAGAGGAAAACAAAGAATTCAAAGAAGTTCAAACTAACACAAAGTGAGTATCGATATACAAATGGTCGTTTTTTGGGTGACGTATTCTTTAAGACCCCTCAAGAATTTAGCTCTCAGTCCTCAGGAGTCTCAGCACCACATGTAGATCTCAAACATGGCAGGAGTCACGTGTAAAAAGACGAGCACCTGAGGTGGAACTGAAGGTCTGCCTGTTTTTCCAGCTCTTGAAGCAAGGTACTTTCTAACACATTTTAAAGATTACATTCAGTTTTTTGAGTACGTTTATTGAGATTATTTTACACATTTAACAGTATAATTTGCACACATATAGATTGAGATATAATTTCACACATTTTTGCAGATATATTTAATAATGTAACAACACTGGCCCCACACACGTAATGCTTGTTCATGTAAATTAACAGTCTGGCACTCGACGTTTCCCTAAACCAAACATAAGCTGGATATTACAGCAGTGTTACAGTTGTAATGAGTGAGAGAACAAAAGCTATTAAGGGCACTAAGATAAAACTTCCCTCCTCTCTATCCTTATTATTCTTTGTCCAGGCTGAGCGATGCTTTGCAGCAATAAATAACAAATTAAAAGCAGAATCAGTTATAATTTAATGGATATAAAACAATTGCATAAGAACCTGGTGAAAAAAATCAAAACAGAATACATAACCAAGGTAGGCGGGAGAGAACAAGACTTCAATATATGAAATATTAAATTATATTAATGTTAAAGAAGGTATCAAGGGTCTGTATAAACAGGAGGAAATAACTGAGAGTTTCTGACCTTTCGGGGGAGAAAAAGTCCAACAGCTGCAGGTGTTTGAATCAGCTGAATAAAAAATATATTCCTCCCTCAGCTGAAGGTGGATCTACAGATCTTAACTGCAGCAGATAGTTTCAGGCAGAAGAAATGTCATGAGCAACGGGTGAATCTCCTCCTCTGTGGAGGTGGAAAAGGTCATCGACGTGACCTTTGTGCCAAAGGGTTCATGCTGACGTGTTTCAGCTGATAAGGAGCCGGTCAAACACAAGCAGAGTATCGAACAGAAGACCGGATGCACTGCAGCTTAAAAGAAAACATCACATTTATCCTCCAGCAGCGCGCAAATGTCAAGATCCTCAGTGGAGCATCCACACAAAGCTTCATGCAAATCAATTCAGAAGCCACAGATAAAAGAAATCCATCCCAGCTGAAACACTGTGATGTCCCCTGAAGGTGATAGGACAGGAACATCCGACTTATAAAACCTGTTTGATCTTCACTTTGTGCACAGACACGTGGTTGAAACACAGTTTCCTCAGGTTAACAAGCTGGCTGCATAAATATAAATGCACCGTCACTAATCCTCAGATATCAAATGCAGGGAAAAAACCTTTGCACGTACTTATGTCTGCAGGCAGCTCACTTCCCATGTGAATTGCTGTACATTAATTTTTGATGATTCTGCAAGAAGTGATTGATGTCTAACAGTCAGCACTGATGTCACAGAGAACATGAAGAAAGTAAAACATGGAGGAGACAGTATATGAACATGTCAGATGTCGTCTGTCTTTTAAGCTCAGTTCAGACCAAAGATTCACGCTGAGAGTTGTTCAAGCAGGCAACTACTTTTGGTGCTCCGTTCTGCAACATTCTAAAAACCTGCTGGTTCACACCAATGCAACTAGATGAGACGGTGTATCATCTCTATGCAACAACTCTCTTTACTTCTGCTCTGATTCTAAGCTTTTCAGCCTTATCTTGTGGCTGAATATAATTTGCAGCTTCTTAAAATATAAATTAGGATAGTGATAGTGAGATACTGGCCGGCGATTTGACCAGCTGAGTAGCAGGTGACGCCATCAGCCGGCTTGAGTCAAGCTCAGACCAGCCAGTTCACACCACTGCAACTTTTCTCTGCAACATTCTAAAATGAATCTTTGGTCTGAACTGGGCTTTATGGTGAAAGTGTGGAAGGTGACGTGATGAGTTTGAGACCTAAATTGGCATCTTGTATCAAACCAATATTTAAAGTTGGCTTTTTAAAACATTTATATTTTTAACTAATTTTAGTGACTTGAGTAAAGCCCATTGGTCCAACATCCCATTGTTCCGACCATATTAAACCCATTGTTCGGAAGTGCCGTTGTTCCGAAATCATCATGATGCCCTGTGGTTAAGGTCTGGTTATGTTTAGGCACAAAAACCACTTGGTTAGGGTCAGGAAAAGATCATGGTGTGGGTTAAAATGAAAAAGAAAGTGGCAAACACGTAAGCCGTGAGCCTGCTTCGCCTCAAGGCAGAAATACGCCCGCCTGGAGCTGTTCAGCACCGCAGAAAGCTCCCCACACAACCTGGACCCCAGAGTTAATAACAGGAGGTTATGGTGTTTCACTCTCTCCTCTCTATGACACTTGTATCTCGACCAGTAGCCTACTTTTGTTGCGTTACTGATGCTCTATGGCACACAAATACAGTAATAATCACATATCGGAACAATGGGACGTCGGACTAATGAGAGGTCGAAACAATGCTGCGGCACCAACCAGACTGTAGCTTTAACTGTGTGCAGATACTGTAGGAAGAATTTATTAATAAATATTGACACTGAACATTAAAATATGTAGCTACTCATCCTGGATTTTGGTGGCAGGTCAAGTCTTAAGTTAACCTTTTTTCTAAGGTTGAGCTTCACAACTCACAACTGCCTCCAGACGTTAGTGTTTTGTGTTTGTCTTGTCATTTCCGGTTTTATTTTGGTATATTCCCTCCTGTGTCATGTCTGGTGTCTTTACTTCCTCCTGTGTGACTGCCTCCCCCCTCCCTAATGTGTTTCACCTGCGTCTCGTTAACCTGCCTCCCTGCAGTATATGCCCTGTGTTCCCCTGTCTCCACTGCCAGTTTGTTATCGATTCCAGAGAGAGAGAGATGCGAACCAGCGCTTTCTGCCTGCCTTCCTGTGAGAGATCTGTTTGTGACCCGTTTCCTGAGACCTGCCTGTTCCTTGTTGGTTCTGTCGCCAGTTTCCCTTTTCAGCCTGTGTATGATCCTGCCTGCTCTCACAGTAACCTGTTTTCATCTGCTCTCTATCTGAACCTCTGCCAAGATTCCTGCCAACCTGTGTTTTGACCCTGCCTGCCTCGATAACCGTCCTCTGCCTGTCTCTAGTCTGTACCTCTGCATAACTCTCTGGATTCCTGGTTCTGACTCTGCCTGCCTGACCCATGTCTCTCGTCTGATCCCTCCCATTGGATTCCCAGCCTGTTTCCTTCCTGTTCCCTGCCTGTTCCCCAGGAACCCCTTATCAGGATTTTTTGAAGTGTTTAATAGACTGTGTGTAACTTTGAACGTGTCTATCCGGTCGTGCTTTTGGGTCCAACCTCCTGCGCTCAGTTTTGGCAGAGCTGAGATGAAATGAGTACCTGGTACAGATACTGTTCTTCTACAAGTACAAGTATCATCTGAGTAAAATGGAAGCTGTGTTCAGTCTCTTACTCTGGTGATTAAAATGATCTTAAGCTCAATCCTGAGATTGTCCTGTAATATGTTTGCTAATAAATAATAAATATAGCAACTTCTGAATGACTCATATCAATTTTGGGTTTAAAATAACAACTTCTGGTTAGGCCCCTCCTATTTACGCTCTAAGGTCCACCATTAAATTACAGCATTTACTCTCTCACTCTGAGTACAGACACTGATACAGATAATTTAGTTGAACAGATACAGATAATGGTGTTCTCACCCTTCCCAATAATTTTCGTTAAAGAGGAAACAGATAGCATCTTTTCCTAAATATATCATTATGAAAATAATGTGGGTTGCACAGGGTAGTGGCCACAGTAAAATCAGACTATCAGTGTTTACATAGGTTACTTAGTGGCTTTGCAATCTTTATAATAAGCTTCTGCCACCGGTGCAGAAATTTCGCGGAAAAAAATCTGCTTTACGGCAGGAAACACGTCATGTATTGCGAAATTGGTCGGTCAGCCAATCAGGGACTGGAGCTGGTCCTTATGAGGAGTTGGGTATGAGATAGTTGAGTCACGAGCACAATGGAAGATGGACAAAGTCTGGAGACAAGTGAAAAACGGCCTAGCAAAAGAAAAGGAGCTCCTCTGTGTGAGGAGGCAAAGAAGAGCAAAAAGCAGAGTGATAGAAGAAGAGGAAAAACAAGAGTAAACCTCAGTCAGGTGTTCAAGAGATGGAGGGAGCTCCGTGACCAAAGAGGCTTCAAAACCCATGTCCAGCTAGCTTTCTTTCTAATGGATCAGTAAGTAACACGGCTAAATGTTAGCTAGACCAGAGAGGACTGGACTGTCCTGGCTGCTAGTTCATTCCTAGCTGGCCGCAACTAGGGACCGGGTAGCGAGTGTTGGTCGGCTGACATCCTGGTTGCCATTCTACGGCAGCCCTCGGACAGTGTTACCCCCCTCCCTTCCTTCTGTTCTCTTCTCACGGAGGCAGCTATCGACGGACATCGCCCAGCTAAGTTATGCCCAGCTAAGTGACCACTGGACTTTGTTTCCCATTCAATTTGAGCTTGAGGTTTCCATACGGTAGCGTTTATTCTAGAATGGGGACTGTTTACATGTGCATATTGGTATAATTCCACTGTGTCTACTGTTGTTTGTACTGATACTGTACATATTGGTATCATTTACTGTGAGTTGTTTGTACTGGTACTGTGCATTCTGCTATAATTATTTGCATTACTATTTGTTTTGTCTTCAGATAAATCTGATAATTGTTGCTCGGTCTCTTTACTCATTTATTTAGTAGAGTGTCCACACACCTTCTCATTCTACATATACATAGAGGTATACTGGTGGCTTTACAGCCTACATTTTATTGATTATCTCTGGTCCCCACGCTCAATTTGGTCATTGCAACAGTACGATGCAACACCAATGACACTAGGTGGCGCAAGCTAAAAAAACAAATCCTATCTGTTGCCTCTTTAAGTGAGACTGCAGAGCGCACTGGACAGACAACAGTCTCTGATTACAGTCTGTTTGGAGATTCACTAACAAGGGATTTAAACATTTGCATAATACACCAGTTAGTCTTCATCCTTAGAGTTTTTTCTCATGTGAAATCAAAACATACTCTTTGAAAACACTTCTAATGAGGCAAAATCCTCACCTTTGTACCACTCTGTGTCTTTTTCACCTCATTACAATGTGCCAAGCTGTAGGGGCTCATTACTGCCTCCCAGGTGTGGAAAACGCTCACTTGATCTACGCAGTCGGTGAGAATCACAGCTGTGGTTGCCGTTTCCCTCCAGCGTCCACAAGAGGAGAAAATTAGCCCATTCCAGATTTAAAAACTTCAACAAACACCACAAAGGTGAAATTCATGCTTTGTGAATCTCTCTCTAAAAAAAAGTGAACTCAGCAGAGTGGAGATCTCGTAGTGCAGAACAGATCAATTTCTCCTAACAAGTAGCATATGTCAAATATTGAATGTATTCTTAATTACTAAAACACACACAAACAAACACATGATCCAAACAATCAGCACAAAACACAAAGTCCAGCTGAGGCTGAATTTGGTCATTAACCAAAGTAATGAACACATTAAAATTACGTTTCTCCTATCTGTTTACAAAGCCTTTAATGGTCGGGCCCCATCCTACATCGCAGAGCTCCTAATCCGTTATTCTACCTCTAGGTCCCTCAGGTCAGCTGACCTGGGGCCCCTGGCTGTCCTACGCTCCAGACTCAAGCTCAGGGGTGACCGTGCCTTTGCTGTGTCTACCCCAAAACTGTGAACAGTAACCCCCTTATTCGTTTTGTACAGCACTCTGGTCAATGTGAGATGTTTTAATAAGTAAACTTGAGTTGAGCTGAGTTGAGTTAAAATGAGATGAAAAGTCAGAGGATCATTAAAATAAGTAGGATTTGTCCTCTGAGTAGCAGTGCACAAGAAAAAGAAAAGTTTTTACAAACTACATGAGTCAGAAGTCCTTGGCGGTACAAGTATCGATGTTGTCTCCGCTGGTTTCATGGGAACAAAGCTGAAGTAAAAGAGAGAGCTGACAGAGAGCAGAGGAGCAGAGGCTGAATACACAATTTAATCTTCGGTCCAGAACAAAACACACATCAGTCAAAAACAAGAGAGACAAGCAGCGCTGTAATTACCTCCGCCAAGGAGGTTATCTTTTCGCCGGCGTTGGTCTGTTTGTCTGTTTGTCTGCAAAATAACTCAAAAAGTTCTGAACGGATTTTGATGAAATTTTCAGGAAAGGTTGATAATGGGACAAGGAACAGAAGATAAAATTTTGGTGGTGATCGGTTGAAGCAAAGTGGATAAAATAATAAAATGGCAGGAAATCCGAGCTGCTTGGCGGAGGTCTGCGCTCTCCGAGTGCTTTTCTAGTTTCAAACTGTTTTGTACAGTCCATCAGTGGCTGTACGGAGGATGATTCATGCAGCTGGACAGACTGAGGGATTAGATAGTAATGTTTCAGGATGAATGGCACATAATTGGCTCAGTGAAATGGGAAGAGAGAGTCTAAAGTAAAACCGTAGAACTGAACTGACCCAGGTTCAAATCCCCATTAACTTAATGATGGTCTGATTAAAAACTCATTTAAATTTAATCTGTCTCTTGTTTTTCCCTCATTGTTCCAAAATCTGCACTTAAAGGCTGAATACAACGCACTGTAGATTGTGCTGCAACCCAGTATTAAGTTATAGTGTGTAATAGAACCTCTCGAAAACGAGATGATGCATCTCGAGGGGTTTATCCTTAATAAACTTTGAATAATAATAGAACCACAGGACCACATGAAGATAGTGTGTCAGTATGAAAATTATACCCGTATATGAAGGCATCCCAATCGCCAGGTCTCATGCTATCCACCATTCCCTCCATCCACTGTTGACAAAGTCAGCTCATATACATGTAATCTGAACTATGTCACGTTAGATAGATATGATACAGATGAAACATACTAATATGACTGGAAGCATACAGCAGTGTTTCCAAATTGGTGCCTTTCTCACTATATTCAGCGACTCTTCAGACCCTCTTGTGACTTTATTTCTCAAAAGCAAATAGTGGCAAATTCAGCAGTCTTAGTCTGACCTTCAGGGGAAAAGCAAGAAATAGATTCACATTTAATGTAATTCATCTCCCCCTGTCTCCCGCTCCATGCAATATGCGTGGTACAGGCATGAGGAGGGGAGATGCTCCGCTCCGCTGAAATGAGAGTTTGGTTGTTGTGAGATTCAGCAATTAAATTGACACTCTCACTCTCTGGATGGGGAGCGTGAGGAAGCGGTGCACTCCTGTGTAAGCAGCATCGATCTCAGTGTGCATTCAAATGTTTTCTTTAAGGATTTTTCTATTAAGAAGCTGTGAAAATGCTTCCATTGTCGACAATGAATGTGGGATGATGTCACTAATATGCACAGGGGTGGATGACATCATCTGGCGACTTTTAGCAACTTCAAGTTTATAAAGCAGCAGCCAGCAATGAAGCAAGATGCAAAATAAGCAATAAATTACAGTGTATAAGTTGAAGGAGCAGATGGGACATTTCACTGGTGTTGTCCCCTCTATAAAGACCATATCTATAATGTGTTATGGGGGCATTCATAGTGAATTAAAATGCATTTATAATGCTCTATGACTACACTCATAAGCACACATAATGCTTACGGATGCACTACATCAACAGTCATAAAACATTATAGATGTGAATTATAATGAATTTTAAATGTCTTATGGATGCTCCTGAGTAGTTTTAAACTAGAGTTTGACTGATGGGGCCTGTAATGCATTATGAATACCTGTACACACACCTTATCAACTGTAGTCAGTGTGTGTGTGTTAAGTAAAGTGAATATTGATGCATCTATAATAATACATGCTTCATCATAACATTTCATTGTTGGTGCTAAGTGCTGATGGATTTTAATATATTCACACTGTTGCCAACTTCTCAGTAAGAAAAGTAGCTATTGGCTGTCCTAAAAGTCGCTAGAAGTCGCTAAATGACGTCATTGCCAAATTTGCATAATTGTCCATATGCATGTAATTGTAATGGCTGCTGTAGGAGAGAGGAATAACGTTGTGGGAGAGACAAAAACTGAGTAAAAAAAACTTTAGAACTACAAATTAACCTTCTTTCAGTGATTTATATTAGACAAAGAAAATTTTACATTGACATCCCGCCCTGACTGTAAACCAGGTCGGGACCAGAGCGATAGATCAAACAGCGGTGGTTCCACACACGCGCGATTCACTTGCAGTCTGGACATGGAGGGGTTAACATTTCCTGCTCTGACTGCTGCTGGGAGGGAGGACTGGGCCATCTGTGAGTGCTTTGGGGCGAGGGAAGGGCCCACGGCAGCATCCACTGCTCGTTGAGAAGAATAAGAATGATAGGTGCTCTCACAACAGAGTCTCGAGAAGTCTTCAGTAACATCATAAAAAGTCGCTATATTTGTCGCTAGTCGCTTTTTTGAAAAAGAGTCGCTAGAGGGGTCTGAAAAGTCGCTAAATATAGCAACAAAGTCGTTAAGTTGGCAACACTGTATATTCAAAAGAATCTATGCTAAGCCTGACACCCTCTCACTTCTGAAAGACAACGTGTCATGAGTCAGAGACTGTTTAGTCACAGAATAAGATTTTGCAAAGACTGGGGATCCATCAGGGTCATTATTTGCTTCAAAAAAGAAAAAAAAAAGTTGACAGAATTTTTGCAGCCTTCAAAATCACCAGAGTATGCTATATGCTATAGCTAGCTAGCTGGCTAACCACTGTCCCCATCCCAAACAGGTGGTGTGTCTCAAATCACATACTTCCGTTAGTACACTTCCATGTAGTATACTGTGTGCACTATGTACTCACTGGCGTAGTGCGTGAATTTCGACAGGGTAGTGTTGTCTCAAACCAAACACTGCTGTTATGAACTCATCGGAAATGATGACTGCATATTAGCTAGTTAGCAAACTAGCATTAGCATTCACGTTATCGTTTGCGGTATCATCAATCATTACAGACTGCTAAATTAACCCAATAAGCATACTGTTGGCTTATACCCGACAACAGTATAGTGGTGCTTAGTGCAAAAAAACAAATGTAGGTATTTGTACAATGCAGCGACGTTCACGGTCGCACAGTCCTCAGCCGCTATTTCCAGTTTGAAAAGTGGTCCCTCCCCTTCTGCTATGTAGCCAAGATGGCGACCATTGAGGGTGAGAAGTGTCCATATTCCACTTCTTGACGGTTTTGAGTGCACCATCTGGGTACTCATAGTTCACTGCATTGTTCCATACTTCTTAGTGTGAACGCACTTATGCACTCAAAATATTAAGTACAGAAGTACGCGATTTGAGACACAGTGTGGGGCTCTGTCATTATTTGCTTCAAAAAAGGAAAAAAATAAGTGGACAGCCTTCAAAATCGCCAGAGTATGCTATATGCTATAGCTAGCTAGCTAGCTAACCAATGTCCCCATTGTAAGCCAGTGTTAGCTACTTGAATGTTTGCTATTAGCCTACAAGCAGCTCCCTTACATTTCAGCTAAAGATTTATAGCTTCACTCATATAAATGGTCACATAATTTGATTTTTGAAACTAATCTTTAGTTTAAACATGGTTAGCTCGTAGGCTGATAGCAAACATTCCAAAAGCTTGCAAATAGCCCTTACAGTGGTTAGCTCACTAGCTATAGCATATAGCACACTTAAAGGGGATTTTGAGGGCTGCAGCAAATTCTGCCCACTTTTCCCCTCTCTTCTCGACAACAGATAATGTCGTCTTTGTGGCCCAAAGAGAGGACATGTCAAAGAGACACTCCTGTTCACTCCACAGCTCCACTTTCTCCTCCTTTCACACAGTCCAAGAGAAAGGACACAGTTGGATTAACCAGTTGGTATTATCCAGTCTTCGTAGAAAGTGTTACCAAACATTTGAATGCATTGAGGGTTTTCTCACACTGCCAATCCAGAGAGTGGCAACGTAACCATAGAAACTCGGTACAACTGAACTCCTACACTACAGCTAACGGCATCTCCTCTCCTCTCCTCCTGCCTGCTGCCTGCCACACATTAACTGACGGCCTGCACAGTGCTGCTGAGCAGGAGAGAGGGGAAGAGACTCCAGGCTGCTGGCACAGGAGCCGTGAATTGTGATTACCCTGGGCAGCATGTGTGGGAATGAATCACAATATAATATTCTCTTTCCCTGATGGTCTGAATAAATCGCCAAATTTGTTACTTGTTGTTTTTAGAAATGAACTTACTAAGAGGAGTCACTGATTTGGCAAAGCTGCTCGGAAAATTGGCCTAAATTTTGGTATATACAGAAACATGATGGACTAAAGTGAGTGTTTAGTTGATGATAAGAAACTTTTTATTAATTCACATATTGCATATAAATGTTTTGCTCACATGTAATCAGTAATAAGGTAGCTCATATGTAGAGTGACCCAGATTAATGAGAAAAGCTATTTATTAGCAATAACTCTGATAATGAGACAGGTTTTAGTGGTCTCAGTGGATTTACTTGTGTAGCAACAAGTCTGGGACAAAATCATTTTGTAAAATAAAGCTTCAACCTTATTTAGCATGCCTGGACCCAGCATGAAACTTTACACTCTTAGCAGTAAAACACAAAACATCTTTATAGCGTCCATGCTGTTCCCACACAACAACTTAAAAGCTCATAAGCATACTGAAGAAATACTTCCGAACTCAGGACACAGGACCATCTGAGGAGCATGTGAATGAGGCATGAGTTGTTAATATTTAACTGATCTAATTAAATATAGAGTTTAAATTAAAAACATTGAAGCAAGTCTTTAAATTAAAACTGACATGATTTCATTTCCACTTTAATCACAAGGGCACTAGTTTATCTCATCCGTACATCTGAACATGGAGAAGTATTTTCACACTGTTCTTTCCACAATTTACATTATTCACTCTGTAGTCCTCACTGCCAAGAATAACACTTACTAATTTACACTAATTCTGCAGCACTGTAACCACTGGTTTGGGAGGTGGACTTGAGTCACGTGCTGGACGTTTTCATGAGCTTTACAACACCAGCAATACTCAATGTTCAGAGGAGCTGAAGGGCTAATTCAGAAACATAATGACAACATGATGAAGTGATTGAGGTGCTAATACACCCCACTGTACAGTTCAAAATGTCAGCACATCCATCAGGTGGAGGAAGCCCACTGTTGTAAAGGTTATAAAGGTGGAGATGCTGACAAATGCACCAATAAGGTCACCACTCACAATTTGCCTCCTCCTAGAATTTCGTTGTTTCCTGTCCGTCTTCTCTCCGAATCCTTCACTCACAGTTTCCTCCTGTATGATGATGAAGCATTAAAATGTCAGCCACCATCATCGTCATCTAGTTTGTTTTTTAACTCCTCAGTCAGAAACTGGGTCACAAATCTGTGTGTATAAACTCCTGTAGATTTAACTGTCACCCAGTCTCTATAATAACATTGTATGTTGTGTCATATGTGATATGTCTCGGTTAGAGCTCTGATTCTCAGCCGGAACCCGGAGCTTTAGACCCAGTCAGAGTTTAATTTTCTCCTGATTTCCTCGGGCATGATTGGTTTAATTTCACTTCATTACTCTCCCTAAATCAGGGCATGCATGGTATGAACACGAGCACATCTGTTCCTCCTTCCTGCCAGCATTTTCAGTGCACTTTAAAAACAATAACTTTGCATATTGCATTACGTGTATTTCAAGTGTTTCTCCTCCCGTCCATACTATTCTTGTACTCAGGGGCGGGCTGGGGTTGAAATTCAGCCCGGTAGTTTGATTTGGAGAGGCCTTTTTTCCGATCGCACACACGGACGCAAGCGGAACCGTAATTTTAACACAAATACTTTATTTGCAGTATAAAAACAATCTAATGATATTAAACACAACACACACAGATTAGTCAGTCAGTAGAGTGTATTGACTATAATATAATTCCATGCAAAGACCTACTGCCAACCCAGTCCTACACACTGCACCTGTACCTGGCACTGTTTTTTTGGTGGTTCCTGCTCCACTTTCCTCCTTCTCCTCCTCCTCACTCCTATGACTGGCATTATCCTGTCCCTCTGCATCAACTCCATGACTGACACTGGCCTTGTCAGCTAATAATAACAATAACAGCAACAATGATAAATGTTATAGCACTTTTGCAAAGAATTCACAGTGTTAGAACACAAATACAATATAAAAATCAACATAACAAAAGTGCCACACACACGCGCGCACGCACACACACACACACACACACACACACTGTAAATGAATTACTCACTTTAATGTATTTTTCTTGAGCTGGTAAAAATGGCTATATATTAATGTAGAACAGAACAGGAAAACAGCTGTATAGCCTATATATTCAAATATTATCTTTTTAACTTTGAACACAGACTCTCTCCTGAAATAGGTTGTTTTCTTTTGCAATAAAGAAATTTGTGCGTTTTTCTGGTCATCCAGTATGGATTTTATTTTTAATTGATAAAGCAGATGATAATGATTTATGCACGTATGTTGTAACATTGCTGATAGGCTACCTTTAATGCTCTGTGTGCCCTGAACACATCCAAAAACACAAACTAGAGTTGTCAGTGGACCTGAAAATTACAACCCGACCCGGCCCGGCCTGCGGGTTTTTAAGCTCAGACCTGACGCAGCCGACACACCTAATTGTCTGCAGAGCTGCCTGCTGCTGTAACGGCTGTATTTCCATAATCAAGGCTGGTACTGCACTCATAGATGGAGCCATTCATTTTTCACATTCATTTATGACAAAAAGATGACATACTAGAACATAACAAAACACAATACAGAACCAGTGCCATGACAGGAGATATTGCCTCTACCATTTGAAACATAAAACACACATATTCACATCCTTTCCCTCATACATATTAATCGGACCTATATTCCCCAAACACGCACAAATTAAAGAGAGGGATTAAAGATGGTGTTAAAAAGGTAAATAATTAGACGGTACATTGACCCAATTCCATATAGATCAACCATGGGACCCGAGTCTTATGAAACAGCCGTGGGCTACCTCTTATAGCATAGATTATTTTCTCCAAGGGAATGCATGATTTAACCTCATTAATCCACTGAGTCATATTAGGGGCATCTTCATGATTCCATTTAGCTGTGATGCATCTTGTGTCAGCTGTAATGGCTCGGCTCACAAAACCCTTTGTCATTTGGGAGGGGAGCTTCACATCAGTCAGATCTTCCATCATTGTGATCACAGGTGCTAAAGTAATATCCCGTAACAATCCATTTCAAAGGATATTCTCAATTTCAAGCCACCCCTGTCTAAGTTTAGGGCAAGGCCACACCATATGTATGAGCGTGCCAGTCTCTAGTTTACAACGGGGGCAGAGAGGGGAAGAATCTGGTTTAATACTGCTCAGTCTCTCAGCAGTATGTATGAATTTGTAATGCAGAGCCTACACCTAGTGTTGGTGGTGTCACTCCAACATTCGTCTTTAGTCAAAAACAAGAGAGACAAGCAGCACTGTAATTCCATCAGTGGCTGTACGGAGGATGATTCATGCAGCTGGACAGACTGAGGGATTAGATAGTAATGTTTCAGGATGAATGGCACATAATTAGCTCAGTGAAATGGGAAGAGAGAGTCTGAAGTAAAACCGTAGAACTGAATTGATCCAGGTTCAAATCCCCATTAATTTAATGATGGTCTGATTAAAAACTCATTTAATTTTAATCTGTCTCTTGTTTTTCCCTCATTGTTCCAAAATCTGCACTTAAAGGCTGAATACAACGCACTGTAGATTGTGCTGCAACCCAGTATTAAGTTATAGTGTGTAATAAAATCACAGGACCACAAGCGTCAGTATGAAAATTATACCCGTGTATGAAGGCATCCCAGTCGCCAGGTCTCATGCTATCCACCATTCCCTCCATCCACTGTTGACAAAGTCAGCTCATATACATGTAATCTGAACTATGTCACGTTAGATAGATATGATACAGATGAAACATACTAATATGACTGGAAGCATACAGCAGTGTTTCCAAATTGGTGCCTTTCTCACTATATTCAGCGACTCTTCAGACCCTCTTGTGACTTTATTTCTCAAAAGCAAATAGTGGCAAATTCAGCAGCTTAGTCTGACCTTCAGGGGAAAAGCAAGAAACAGATTCACATTTAATGTAATTCATCTCCCCCTGTCTCCCGCTCCATGCAATATGCGTGGTACAGGCATGAGGAGAGGAGATGCTTTGCTCCGCTGAAATGAGAGTTTGGTTGTTGTGAGATTCAGCAATTAAATTGACACTCTCACTCTCTGGATGGGGAGCGTGAGGAAGCGGTGCACTCCTGTGTAAGCAGCATCGATCTCAGTGTGCATTCAAATGTTTTCTTTAAGGATTTTTCTATTAAGAAGCTGTGAAAATGCTTCCATTGTCGACAATGAATGTGGGATGATGTCACTAATATGCACAGGAGTGGATGACATCATCTGGTGACTTTTAGCAACTTCAATTTCATAAAGCAGCAGCCAGCAATAAAACAAGATGCAAAAAAGCTATAAATTACAGTGTATAAGTTGAAGGAGCAGATGGGACATTTCACTGGAGTTGTACCTTGTATAATTCCAAGTGACAATTAAATGAATTTAATTGAAATTCTCAAACAAAACATTTAGTAACACTTTCTATTAGGGCTGTACCCAAATATTCGAATATTCGAGTATCCTACCAACTGAGCTTGTGCGCATGACACGCTTGAGCGCATCCGTCTGAGGCTGTGGATCAATGCCAAGTTTTACCACTTTATCACTATTCCCTCTAACTTGTAGCTGTTTTTTTGTTATCTTTTGAATTTAATATGAATTATGGAACCGTTTTCGTCAACGTTTGTTTCCCCCGTTTTGTACAATAAATTATTGTTTAAAGTTTCAACAAGTTTCTTTTGGAGTGCGTGACACAAGTGTGTTTTGAAAACGACCGCGAACTGTCACCTGCTCAACGCATCAGTACCTTCGGATGCCATGACAGTAATAGTCAATAATGTCAAAATATCATTTACAGACCGATTTAACAGACGATCACTGCTGCCCGACCCGCAGGTCCATTTGCGAGTCCCGTGGGTTACGGGTCGACCCGCGCATCACTACTCAGCTCAGTCTATAAGGCTGTATACAACAGTAAGGCTATAGACATTATGTTCTATTCAGGCCAGCAGAACCAGCAGCGCATCGGCTCTACAGTGCACGGCACTGCTGATTAACCATTTTATTGCAGCACAGAGTGTCTGGCAGCAACCAATTACTTGCAGAGGCTTCCTACAACTTGTTTCAACGGTTCCAATTTAATCAGAAGACAAATTAAACAGGATGACTAGCCAATGTGAAAATCAAAAGAAAGCATAGAATACTGAAGGAGACTGTTGTGCCATCACATTTTTTTGTGGTTTGAGAGCAAAGATCCAGTCGCCGCTGTGCAAAACTCTGCAATACAATTAGGTCTGAAAAAACGCCAGATTTGTCTTTCAGTGCTGTTCTATTCGACCTTGAATGTTTCAATAGTAAGCTGTGTAGCCGCTGCATTGTCAGCAACAAGGTCATGACAATGCTTCATAAAAAAAGCTTTGTGTTAAGAGATTCTGTCGACAGAAATGTTGTCAGAGGGCCTTTATTTTCAAACAGTAACAGGAAAGGTTGAGTTAAAAAGAATGATATTTTTTTAAATGCCAGTGACATTTAAAGACACTGAAACTGTCGTGAAAGGTGATATAGCATCAATATGAATATCCAATGACTTCTCTCTCGCAGAAAAAGTAGACGAGATTCCTATTCTTTAAATGTGCCACAGCCGAGCAGCAGCCGAGCCAGGCCTGTGCAGCCCTGTTTACATGGACAGTATGGGTGCTCATACCTGTTTTCACGGGCACCAGAAGAAAAAACAACAGGTTTTGCAATGCACACACGCTGCTCACACAGACAGTGTGGACCTGGCATCAGACAGCCTTTACCGACAGGGAGCTGAAGTCTTTATGTATGTTCTCTGCAAAGCCTCAACATTGTTTTGGGGGAAAAAACTGTAATTTTACCTTTTACCAGACACAGGAACTGCTGGTCTACCACTGACTCGGTTGGTTAGTTTATTTGTGTTATAGTGCAACTTACGGAACTGAATTAATGTGGCATCCACAGCAGTGTGTTGCTCAGCTTCTGTGCTGGTATTCTTTTCTGCTTCTCTGAATTGGTAAGATCAGTAACTCACAGTTTTCAAGGAAGGCTTGTCTCAGTCCTGAAGAGGCACATTGCGGTGGGTTAGGGGGTTTGTATGCATGCATAAGAAACACTACTGAGGAGCTAGAGCTTTGCCTCTCCCTTGTGTTTCCTGTTTCCCCTCCCGAGTGTCTCATGTTTGTTTTAAAGTCTGTTTCTGTGTGTTTGCTGGACATGGCCCCCTGGTCCCGTCCTGCTGCCAATCCTCCTGAGTGCCAGCAGCTGCTGAACCTGCACACCTTAACCTTATCGACAATCAGTCCACTGCAGTGTAAAACCCTGGCTCAGACCTCCAGACTCCAGATTGTTCAGTCTCCTCTGCGGTACAGCTGTCAAGACCAACTTCCAAGATTTTTTGACATTGTCTTTTTGCACCTCAATTCACATTTTGTTCTGCATCTCAGGTTCACCACGCCAGCTCCAACAATAACCTGCCACGTCCAGCCTTGTTCTCATCTTCGGCCCTGAATTTGGACTGCTCTGTCTTCAGTCCCTCTGCCTGCTCTGCATTTCCTGCACACCTCAGCCATCACTTCACTCAAGCCTTCGGCACCCCCACCTTCAAGCTACAATAAACTGCCTTTAACCATTCCCAGGTTCCTGGTTGTGTTTGCATTTTGGTTCCTCAGTTGGACGGTCACAACAATTTGATGTAGCCAGACATGAAGGTCAACACCAGATGTACTAACAAATGCAGATTTAGCTACCAACAGAACATTTCTAGCTGAGGTAAGGCTGATGTGAAGATGTTAACTCACAGAGCATATTTCTGCTTAGAAAGATTAAATTGAAACCGATCCAAACAGTATGGGGGCCAATTCATCCGAATATCTCACTGCAGCAGCAGCAGCAGCAGCAGCAGTACCACGGGGTAAATTCAAAGAGCAACTTAACAATCCTCTTTCGCTTGAACACCCCTTCACCTACTTTGCATCATAACTGATACATTAATAATCAACTTTTCCTCATTTAAGTTGATAAAAAAATGTCTGCAAATTAGTCCTACTGGATATAGACATACCTCTTCTGAGACATTGCTGCCTTTCTAGTCTTAAATCCTGACAAGATTTTGACAAAGAGAGAAACGTCCCACCTTTATATATAAAGCTGATCATACAAAACATCTCAGAGCTCCTGCAGCTGAGGGACAGAAGCTGTTCCTGAAATGAAAGTTGTGGCAGGGGACTGTATCAGCTCCCAGATACTGACATAAAGGTCAGAACACTTACTGTTACAGTTCATAGAATTCAGCTGAAAGGAGGAGGACACCTACACGCTTAGTGCTTCAAACTGTGCTGGGGGATGTTGGAACACTCGGACTGTAAAACACAGTGAGAAGTAGGAAACAAACAGGATATGAGGAGTTATTTGTGCACAAACAGATGCGTTTGTATTTGTTGATGTACTCAGCTAATAGCCTGCACAGTGCTTTCCATACATGCACTAATGGAAGATCCAGAGCTGTCATTATGTATCATAAAGATGGAGGTTAGATTTTCCATGATCAAAACACAGGAAATGAAGCAGACGTCTGCCTCTGTCCTCTGTGCTGCACATCTGTTGCAGCTGAAATGTAACTTAACGTGAAATATTAAAAAGTACTAAAATATTAAAGAAAGAAAAATGACAGGTACAGGTCCCGACCAACGAGGTATAGAGGCATTCATCAGAACTTAAAGGAATTTAAATGCACAGAGAGATTTAATATCTCAGTCTGTCAGTGCTGCTGCTGCTGATGATTTCAAACGCACACCTTCGTGCATAAGTGAGTGTCTCTCTCAGTGAGGACACAGCAGCAGCAGCTCTCCTTCTTTCTTTATTAATAAGGAATAGTTTCACCCACATACAACCCAGCTCCTACTCATCAAAATGGAATATTTTTTTTGCAGATGTACCTGCTACCTGTGTGCGTGTGTTTGTCACTGTTCCACCAGTTGGTCATGCTCCTGGCTGTTGGTATATTTGTCCTTATTCATGATCGAGTTTTATGGTGGTGTTGTATCGGTGACATTAATGCAAAAAAACATGAATCAATTTCGTTCGTGTTCACTCACCTGCCTGCTGAGTAGACTGCATATGTACAAGTGTGCGAACCTATGTTGCAGATGGGCGGTTCTTGTGTGTATAAAAAGACAATCCTGCCAATGACACTGCAGAGCTCAGTTGTGTTTACAGTGGGCTTTTGTAGTACGTTAACTGAGAGGGTAAAACTCAAGACATTCTCACTCTGACCTCGTCACAGATTGATGTTTGGTCATGGACTTTCCACGTGCAGATACAATGTGTAAGGTACCCTGGGTGTGTTGGTTGTTGATGTTCTGGGACACCGTATCAAGTTCTGCCTGTTACATGTATTGGCTTCTTTCAAAATACACTTCTGTTTTCATAGGGAAATTTAACCTTTACATACAGTCGCTTTCAAATTCAAACTGCGCAAATTGACATTTTGTTTTCCTCCAACAACAAACACACATGGTTAAGTTTAGGCAACAAAAACATGTGGTTTGGCTTTAGAATCTTACCAGATGCGAACACCGCTCTCTCGGGTGAAAGTCGCTGTTTGTTGGACACATCCACCCCACTCATGACATTCGTTGTTAAACTATAACAGTAACCGGCCGAGTAACATGCCGACATTAAATGATGCCTTTTTTCGTTGGTTTCTGATGCCACAAGTCACTGCCCAAGTGTCGGATTTTGACGACTTTGCAGTGAGACCGGGCTCTTTTCACAGGAAATGTACAGTTTTATCTCTTCAACAACAAAAGCATGTGGTTGGGTTTAGGAAAAAAAACAGGGATTGGCTGAACAATCTTATGGGAAGCAAAAGTCGGTAGTTGTTGGACCCATTCACCACCCCTCCCACCCGCCCTACTCGAACATCCGCCGCCTTAACTTTTGATGTTGTCCCGCTGTTTTTCCCTCTGACACTGCTCGGTGCTGGTAAAGAATAATGTTAGCCAGCCACATATCATACCGATGTAAAAGGACGGCTTTTTTTTTTGTCTGTGTCTAACACTGGAAGTTGCTGACCAAGCACCAGTATTCCACGAGAGTTCGGAGTTAGACTCGGTTGTAAAACTTTATGCTTATACTGAACATTCAATGCCTTTTGTATCAAGTACCAAGCGCTTCATTCTGCAGAGCTTTCTCACTCTAAACAGCCTAAGTCAGCTCAAAAGTTGATCTCCTATGAAGATAAAATCCCAAAATATTATATCTTACATACATAATACCCTCCATGTAGGACAGGACATCCCATAGGAGATAACATCCTGCTCATTGGAAATAATGTCCTCTACACAGGAGATAACACCCCCTACATAGAAGATAACATCCTGTACAGAGGAAATAATATCCCATATGTGGCATATCTCATATATAGGAAATAAACTTCAGTGTTGGCTGACATCACCCACAAGAACAAATTGTTGCAGCTTGCCTCTCAGGGCTGCTGTAAAAAAGCTTTGTAGATTCTGCCCACATGGTGAAGATGCAAGTCTGGCAGGTGAGCAACAAACATAACATGCCCCAGGACAGAGTAAATGATGCTGCTGTTTTGGCTCTAGGGAGGCTGATGTGTGTGACAGATATAAATCTGAAGGCTTTTCAGACACCAAGTAGTTTACTGAATTCCCCCAAAGCATGCAGATTACAAAGTCTCGCCATTTGATGAGTTTAAATTGGACAATTTATTAAAACAGACTAAAGTCAACTGGCAGACGATCTGAAGGGAGACTTTCCTGATCTCTGTTCTGAGCTCCAGTTAAAAAGCTCGCAGCGGCTGAATTCTGCACCATTTGCTGAGTTCATTTTTTTTTTTTTTTTTTTTTTTTGGCAGACGAACAAAGAGCTCCATCACTGTGCAGCAGATGAAATAAAAAGTATGAGGAACTTCTCTTACGAGAAAAGACAGACTGAACTGACCTAACTTTTACAAATACCTCTGTGTTTTCAGTCTCAATCAGTATTGACTTGTGCTGCTCTCTGCCGTCGTCTCATTAGCTCCCAGAACATAAAACGTCCGCAGGATAATAATAACTGTGGCATTTGGGTGGAGGTTGAGGATGATAGCAGAGTCTTTGATGAGAAGGAGAAATGAGAAATCAATGAAGGGACTGAGTAGCCTGGTGAGAGCAGTTCTCCCTCAGGAGGTTTGAGTCGTAGTGACTCGAATGGAGAAAAGATTGCATATTAACAATACTGTAACACCTCACACCTCAATTTAGATGAGGCACAGTGTGTGTGTGTGTGTGTCTGTGTGTGTAATAATAAAAAGAAGAGAAGGTGTGACCTGTGTGTTCTCTACATTTCCGTGTTGCAGCAGCAGCAGCTCTCTCTGTAGCTGGCTGCTGGTCGGAGCAGTGGGGTGTCTGCCTGCCTGCCTGCTGATAGACCTCTGATGAAGGCACACCAATGACCTAGGCTGTACATAATGTATTAGCCTCAGATAAGAGAACATAATTCCGTCTCTTTCTGTCTCTGTGCTCCCCTTCCACCTGAAACACTCCTCCAGACTTGCTCCTGCACATTAAAGTGACCCTGGTATAAAACAGAAGTGAGCAGCAGCAGATGCTCAGATAAACTGAAGACATAAAATGGCTGCACAGCCTGCAAGGTCAAGAGCCCCAGGGGCAGCGCCGTGTGCCCAAGTGCAGATGATACTTTCAGTGTGGTTGGTTTTTTCAGCAACAGAGACGCCGGTCTATCTGTCTGTCCATCTGTTTGAGATCTCAACAGTTATTAGAGACTTTTAAAGCCCTCCGCAGGGATCCTGACCTCCATCCTTTCAAGTGTCTGATACAGATACTTACATTCACCGGAATGACTCAGCTGCTCAGGACACACTCCAGCTACAAACTGAGAATAAGATCAGATAGAACTTTATTCGTCCTAACAGAAATGTCTGTGACAAAGATTCTTAGTATATGTTGTAAAAATGATTATATACAGCAGCTGTAGATATGAAATTTCAATCTAAATATGTATCTGACACATATGAATGCAGAGTCTGTACAACATTTTGTCACAAAACTGCCTCTTGAATGTGTTCTACACCGAGATCTGATAATGAGAGAGGGGACAGATAAAGGATTTGACAGAAGATTCATCATCCGAGCAAATCGCGCCAATCCAGGTGTCCAAACTACTGATCTCTTGGATCAGCTCAGGACATCTTTGGTGCCCAGAGTTTGACTTTCTTTATCCCCTGACCCTTCATCCAGCACCACTATGGGCTCATTTATACTCAGAGTTTTATATGGAAACAGATGGAGGCGATAGGGCTCTAGCCACTGAGTTACATGACACCACAAAGATATTTAAAAAATGGCGTAACGAGTGAAAAGAATTCTCTGTCCACATGTTGGGATGTAACGATATATATCCACATAGACCACTACTGTCTACAACAGGGGAGATTACTCTGAGACAACAAGGGAGGCTGAACTGCACTATTGTCGCCACCATTTGGCACTGGATTCTGGACTTCCTGACTGAGAGGCCCCATTCAGTACATGTTGGGAAAAACACCTCCAGCTCCATCACACTGAGCACTGGGTCCCCTCAAGGATGTGTGCTTAGTCCTCTGTTGTTCACACTATTGACACACGACTGTGTGCCTGGGCACAAAGACAATCTGATCGTGAAGTTTGCCCATGATATGACAGCTGTGGGTCTCATCAGTAAGAATGATAAAGCCAGGTACAGGGAGGAGGTTGAGCTGCTGGAATGCTTGGTGCTAAATGTGGACAAAACCAGGGAAATGATAATTGATTCAGAAGGTCACAACCTGAGCATACACCTATCTGCGTCAGCAACCAGGCAGTGGAGAGGGTGGAAAACATCAAGTTTTTGGGAGTCCAATTTACAAGTGAGCTTTCCTGGTCTGACAACACCGGCTCACTGGTAAAAAGAGCCCAAAAGAGACTTTATTTCCTGAGGAAACTCAAACAGGCCTCACTCACCACCAACATCCTCACCACATTTTACAGAGGTGCAGTAGAGAGTGTGCTGAGCTATGGCATCTCCACATGGTTTGCAGGCTGCAGTGAGGCTAACAAAAAAGCCCTGCAGAGGGTTGTAAGATCTGCAGAGAGGGTGATTGGAGCCTCACTCTCCTCTGTCAGGGAGATATTCCTGAAACGTTGCAGGAACAGGGCTCTGAACATTGTGAGAGACTTCCCACCCTCTGAACGTACTCTTCAGCTGCTGCCCTCTCAGAAACGTTACCGCAATATAAAGTGCTCCACCAGCAGGCTGCTGAACAGCTTCCTGCCACAAGCTGTCCGGCTATTGAACTGCCCTGCGTGCAACTGAACTGTTAAAACTGTGGCTAATTTGCACTTTATATTTATTCTGTCTGTTTTATTTATTCACTCTATTAGTTTTTATTCAGTCTTTTTTTTTTAAATTCTATTTTATCCAGTGTGTTGAAGTGTGCTGCCAAATGAAGTGATCCTGGAGAAACGCCCTTTTGTTTTGTTTTTACAAGCAAAAGGACAATAAAAATTTAATTGATTGATATTGAATTTACATTAAAATAAGAATTTACATTGCATTAAACATTCGCTAGGATGCGTTTAACATCACGACTATGATGTTCAAACGTCAGCTGTTTATCACCAGTTTTCAAACGCAACCTCCCTGTCATACATTCTGGTGTCAGCACGGTGGACATGGAGCCTCCAAGTATTCTAGTCTAATGCTATCTATTGGCTGTATCTATATCAACATAAAGGACACATGGAAGTATCAAAGCAGTGACGTTTACAATTGAAACAGACATATCTGTTTTCATACATAAAGTGAGCATTAATGAACCTTAACAGGTGATTGTTCATTCAATCTGCATTTGACCCACACGGTCTTGAGGAGAGGTCCAATCAGGCACAAGTGAACACACCTGTGGGACTGGAGCAGGTGTGCAGAGCCTCTCAAAAATGAACAGAACTGCTGCAGTTACAAATAGTGAGTGTTTCTCAAAGGAGAAGGATCCTCAAACGGCTGAAGTTTGAAGGACTCTACATCATCAACCCGCTGAAGGACTGTTCCAATGTCAAGGATCCTTCTGACTTTCACGAAGGACTGAGTCCTTCTTTCAGAGAAATCTCAAGGATGCATGTGTGGATCCTCTGCAGGTATAAAATCCCCATGTTGCTTTGCACACGAATCGCTGGAAGTGAGGGCGGGGCCTCTTCAATGAAACCTGCGCCAGCAGAGCTTGACAGGACTAATATGATTTGTCATTTATTTGGATTAATGTCTCCACGAGTTTTTATCATACAAGCGTGAAAAAAAAATTGACAGAAACCTCATAATCTACACTTTCCAATGCATCCACATATTCTCCCTAAAAGTCACGTGATTCTGACAATACTGATACATTTGTTTACAACCTTCCAACAACATTAGAGTGTTAAAATGATCACAGTACCCTGAAACCTCCTCAGTCTGCTGAGGGTTAATGACACACACCCAGGGCCGCCCCTCCCTAAACGCAGAACACGCGCTGTGCGTAGGGCCTCATCTTCCATGGGGGGCCACATTTTGCGTGAGGGGACGCATTTGCGCATATGCGCAATGTATGCGCACATGTGCTACCGTGAGGCGCGCGTAGAATCAGCTCGAGGAAGCAGAGAAGAGACCTGACTGCCCATGCGTCGCTGCAATGATTGACAGCACTCGACATCTGGACAATAAGAGGGGTGTGCTGGCAGGTACTTGCAGAACTGCAGCAGGTGAAGAGTTGTCGACATGTCGTCCAAAAGAGCCTCAGGAGTATGTGCGGGGCCGGGAGGTCGGATGCTCCCAGAGAGGGGAGAGGGAGAAATATAGCTAAATAAGATGAAAATAGAAAAGAATGTCTCTGTGTTTTATTTCTGTTTTCAGTGTTTAATTAAGGTGGGAGAGGCGGAGGGCTGAGGGAGATCGGACGCCTCCAGAGAGGGGAGAGGGAGAAATAGGAAAAACCTGTCTCCCTCTTTTATTTTATTTTCAGTGTTTAATCAAGGGTGGGGGATTAAGGTGGTGGAGGTTACTTTCTTTTGATGAGTAATTGATGGCTATTTGTGACTCAGATTTGTTTATTTATTTATTTCAGTTTGAAGTTATTTTTATTTAATATTTATTTATTTATTTATTTCAGGTTGAATTTTTTATTTTATTTGACTCATACAGCCAAACTACTGTATCTACAGTACATTTGTTATTGCCAGTAAAGGTTGTCAAGTTAAATGGCAAGTTGTTGTACGGTCATTTTGTACCTATGATACATTTGGGATGGAGGCCTCCAAATAAAATTTCGCTTAGGGCCCCAATTTGGTCAGGGGCAGCCCTGCACACACCTGGGGACACTTGTTAACCTGTTCCAATGTGTGTTACTGAATGACAGGGAGGCCTTGCCTTGTCTCTGGAGGATCCTTGACTCTGAGAAACACCAAGTGACTCACAAAGATGTGATGAATAAAGGGAATTTTGCACTAAAAAGACTGTAACTTTGAAGGAAAAACACACTCATTTTAGCCTCAGTAAAATTTAGATGTTAATTTTACAGAATGAGGACTGTGGATTTTGTCCTCCATCTCTTTTTACTGTCAATTATTTTTTTAATTTGATTTACGAGTTATTTAAAGAGATAAAGCCTCATGAAGATTAAATATCCCATTAACAAGAGTCCTGACCGGAACAGGCATCAGCTCATTAAACAGATTTGCAGTCAAACAACACTTAATAGATACAAAAAATGCGAAAATCAGAATCACAGGATACCAAGAACTCAGGTTAACAAATCCTGGATCACACAGCTTGCTAATTAAAAAAAAAGCTTCACATCCAGTACAAAGAGGCGGAATAATTACATTGACTATTAACACCCTCAGCGTACACAACATTCCAAACCTTTAATCAAGTTTATGAAAAACATTTTCTCAAAGTGCCTTCGGGTTGCAGAGGTACTTTGGGATTTCAGTGGCACTCCACCTTGAAAGTGCCAAACACAAATAACAGCAGGTTACTTTGTTCCAAATCACCAGCAGTGAATGACTTAATTAGCAGCTACTCAGGAGCTTTTGAAAGAATGCCCACTGAATGGACCTTGAGGGGAACTTGTGTTGTCAACTATTGTTTCTGCACAGAAAGGGTGTTTGTGTGTCTTTATTTCATGATACTTGAGTTACTAATAACAAGCTAATTATTATTCACTATGAATGACAAAAAAAACCCTGTGTATTCACATTAGAAGCAGTCAACCAGCGCTGCTAAACATCCTCCACGCTCTGAGAACATAGAAGAAGAAAAAATCTACTAGAAAGTCTTGTGTCTTTATAACAAGAACGAAAGGTGGATGTTTCCTGACAAAAGACTCTTATTGTTCGTGGCGGTGCAAAGAACCTTCACTTCATCTGTCAGTGAGGTATTTTGGTACCTACTACAGAGCACACAGAGCACAGGTGGGAGGTTCATTCAAATGAGGCAGCACAAAGAGAGATGTTGGTGTTTTGTTTTAGTGGAAACTGGGTGTTAGACTTTGAGCTGAGAACAGATGTCTCAATAACACGTCTGTAACTGGGGCAGTGTAAACAGATACCTGCATTCATTTCTGTTCCCGCTTATCCTGTTAGGGCTGGAGCCTATCCTAGCTGACACTGGGTGAGAGGCAGGGTTCACCCTGGACAGGTCAGCAGACTGTCACAGGGCTGACACATAGGGGAATTTAGGGCCTGTCTACGGTTTCGTATGTTTCTGAAAACAGGTATTTATCTTTGCGTTTGCACCTATCATTTACACGTAACTGGCGTTTTTCTCGACGAAAACAGAGATTTTCTAAAACAGCTTCCAAAGTGAAAGTTTTTAAAAATATCTGTGTCTATGGAGACATGTAAACAGGATAGGAGATTTTGGAAAACAATGATGTTGCAACCCAGGTCACGCATGCCCATGCGGATATATGCCAGGTTGTTTTCGTTTTGTTAGCACTTTTGGGACTACTTACGAGCTTACAAATGAACTTAGCACTGCTGCATCAACATCACCATTACATCGGCGAACCAAGACGTCTGCTGTGCCCAATATTAATAAGTGCATAGCAGCTAACTATGCTATATAAGGTTAAAATGTAGTTTATCATTGTTTTTATCACTAGCGCCAAGAGGAAAACAAATCACTGTGCATGTGCAGAACGTTCTTCTATGTTGTTTGATATACAGGGTATCGCCACCTACTGGCCTGGCATGCTAACTGACCTAGGGCTAAGTACTGCCCTCAAACGCGATGAGCCAATCACAGTGTGTATAGCCATTCCCATGGGAACTGCCCATTGGTCCAACATCCCATTGTTCCAACCATATTAGATCCATTGTTCCGAAGTCCGTTCCAAAATCATCATGATGCCCTGTGGTTAAGGTCTGGTTAGGTTTAGGCACAAAAACCACCTGATTAGGGTCAGGAAAAGATCATGGTGTGGGTTAAAATGAAAAAGAAAGAGACAAACACATAAGCTGTGAGCCTGCTTCGCCTCAAGCCTTTCCCAGCTGACCCAGAGCCGGTCACAGTGCACCATCAAGGCAGAAATACGCCCGCCGGGAGCCGTTCAGCACCGTGGACTGTCGGACTAATGGGATGTCGGACCAATGACATGGACCCATTCCCATACACTGGGACATTCTCTGCCTGGACATCCATTGAAATGCATTACAGAAAGTCAGTTTTGTTTGGTTTTATGAGCTTTTGCGGAGATTTGAAGTTTAAAAATGGTCAAACGGTGTGCATGGGGTACATGCAACTCTGACACAAGGTATCCTGAGAGGCTGGGCGACCAGGTGCATTTTTTACACTTTAAACCACATCTCAACCGAGAACTTGAGATGTCTCCTTTGGATAAAGTTGTGTGGTAACGTTAGACCACAACATCAACTCAACGTGAATAAGATTAACAATGATGTCTACATCTGTTCTAAGGTAAGTCAACATTGTGTTTGAGGCAACATATTGTCACTTTGCTGGAAAGAAATATAAAGTTATCTTTAACATCTCTAGCTAACGTTAGCTAAAGTTAGCCTAACGTTAGCTCCTAGCTGCGTTGTTCATCATGTCACCTTGTTTGCTGGGAGTTCATTAGCCTATTTTGTTCTAGTTTTGTACTTTGGTGATCGTACATCATTGTTAGCTGTTGTCCAAAGGGCTCTAGTTAAGCTAACGTTAACTTCTGGAGCTTAGCTTCATTAACTTATCTGTAATGGCAGAGATAACAAAGGTTGGCAAACGTTATGCTGAATGATTCAGTGTAAATACTGTAGCACCAAACTAACGGAGAGACACTCTTGGTAAAGATGGTAAAAAGGCCGTTATCCTTTTCTCATATTCTGAGCCTAAACCTTAACTTCAGTGGCACTTTAACGTGTTGTCTTTGATGGTGACGGCAACGAGATGCGGTTCACAAGCGTACACTGTGACCTGTAAATTTTGGCTTGTAATTTAAGCTTTTCATCGACCTTCTCAACAATAAAATGATGAATATATCCCTCCAATGTGTAGTTTAGGCCCTTTTGGTTACTTCTCAATGACATCTGATCGTTATGTCCCCAGAAAACATCAACTGCCTCCTGTGAAATGTCGTGTACTGTGACACCTGCCATAGCGCCGGTTATTGAATGTTGATAGTTTGTCCGAGTGAGTGGAGGGGGGGCATGGCTTAGCCATAGGTCAATTGCAGCAAAAAGCCGCCATTTTTGTGTTTTCGTGTAAACAGGGATATTGTTTTCACAACTGATCATGTAAACCCGGATTTAAAAAAAAAAAAAAAAATTTTTTTTTTTTTTTTTTTTTAACATTTTCTAAGCTCTTTAATTCAATGGTTGGCTCAGTCTTATTTTATGAGGCTGGAATATGGGGCTTTAGGGATTCCCCTGAAAGTAACACGATTCAGAGTCGCGCCCTGAGGTGCTATCTTGGAGTTCATAAATTCACTGCAAAGGGTGTTGTTGATGGGGATACAGGTTGGGAATCCTGTCTTGTTAAGCAAAGATGTGAAATGGTTCGGCTCTGGAACTGACTTCTTTGGCTGCCAGACAAAAGGCTAACCAAAAAGATTTTTAAATGGGATCGAGCCCATAATTTCCCTTGGTCAAGAGATGTCTCTGCAGTATTCTCTCACTCTGATTTATATTATATTTTTAGTAATACCCTGCAGTGTAAGATAGATACAGTTAAACAAAAACTATTTAATCTCCATAAGAAACAATGGAAGGAGGAGATTTGGAGGAAACCCAAACTTAGAAGCTATGTTCAAATTAAAGAGGACGACTATACAGAACCGTACTTAATCTTAAACTTAGGGAGAGGTCAGAGGTCCTTGTGTGCACAGTTAAGATCTGGTACCTTGCCCCTGGCGATTGAAGTGGGCAGGTATAAGGGTATCCCTGAAGAGCAGCGTATTTGTGTTTTGTGTGATCTTGATATTGTTGAGGATGAATTTCATTTCTTGTTTCAATGCCCTTTGCACAATGACTTGAGGAAATCTTTGTTTGAAAAGGTTCAGGGGAAGAATCCCGACTTATTTTGGATGTCTGAATATGATATGTTGAGTTGGTTCTTCAAGGAAGAGATCTATGTCTTAGCTAGATTTATTGAAAAAGCATGGACATTAAGACAGAAAACACTGTATCCTACATAAGAGTACAATACTTTGACTTTTTTGTTGTCAATGACGATGGATACATAAGATTCTTGTTTTTGCCATCTTTGAATTGTTTGTACATATATTGTGTAGTGTCTTGTAAGCCCATGTGGGCTGGGCACTTTAACATGCATGACACTTAAATAAACAAATCAATCAATCAATATATGGGATGAATAAAAATCCATTTTTATTTGTATCGGTATGCGTGTAAACAAGGCCTTAGAGTCACCAATTAACCTGCATGTCTTTGGACTGTGGGAGGAAGCCAGAGATCCTGGAGAAAAACCCACGCTGACACAGAGAGAACATGCAACCCACAGGGCAGGGCTCCTGCACCTTGGGGTTCGAACCGGGAGCCGTCTTGCTGTAATGCTAACCGCTGTATCACTGTGCCACTGAAAGATATCTGCACATGCATGCAAAGATTTCAGAGGAGTTCTGGTTTCCGTTTTTAGTCTATTTGTAGTCCAAGTAAAATAACCAATCATGTTTGAACAGCATGCAAACAGTCCATGTGGAGAGGCAGAACACACTTGTCAAAATACAATCTCAGATCCCATCAGCTGTCATCTGACGTCAAGTTGGCTTCATATAACCTTTTTCTAATTTATATGCATTCATATGCAAATGTATGTTTATAGAGATTAGCTGACATGTCCAGCACATGGGAGAGAAAGTCTTGGCTTGAATATCTGCTGGCTGTTCCGGACCAGCCTGAAATATTGGCTGTTACACCTAGAGATTTATTGTCATCAGACAGACAGCTGATGGGTTTCATGAATGGATGCTACATCACTTTGCTGCCACTTTGATTTAATCAACAAATAATTAAAAACCTGCAGCAGATGCACAGTGATAACACAAACTACTTAAGAAATAAACAATTTTAATTAATCACTCTCCAACAGGCAGATGTGTTAATTCTGCATGAACAATTAAGATTTAATTCTACAGCTGGGTTGCAGGTAGATCAGCTGCACCAATCTACAAATTAATATGAGTGTGTTTCTTACAGTGTGTCTGTTGTCCACAGCTGCTTTTTATTACATGAAATGCTTCTCCTTCAGTTCATTAATTGCCTGCCGACCTCTGAAGGCAGCAGGTTACCCGTGTTGATAAATTAGGTGCCACACCACAGTGCAGTGACATGACCCTCATTAGATCACTTGCCACAGACAGCAGGCTGCTACAGAACAATGTCAACACACATCGTATTGTTACGTTATGCAGGATATGCCGGTTTACAGCAGCTCATGAGACATGTGTGTCATGACCTCCACCTCTCCAAAGTGCAAGCCCTACTTTGTCATCTTATGTTGTGCTGTTGATGGACTTCTTCAGGTTTCCTGTTTGAAATGACAACATTGCATCATTCTCACCTGGACAAACTGCTGAGGTGGAAAATACTTCAGAGTTCAGTGAGCGCACCTCACATCCTACAGTCCCAGTTTCAGCTGAAGCTCACTCAGAGTTAGGGATGAGGCATGTTTTTGCATCTCTCCAACAGGAAGTGAACATTTGAGAAGCTGCAGCTGATGGTAAACACTCCTCCCTTTGTTGTGTCACTGCTGTCGCCTCCTCTCTTTCTCTTCTATTGTTTTCTCCAAAGCAGCTGAACTCCCGACAGTTTTATGTCCTCTTAACTCGTATCTCACTGGTCCAAAGTTTTCTCTTTCTGTTGGCACAAGTCATTCTCACACATTATCTTCTCTTACCATCGTCTCCTCGGTGAACCCAGTCTGATGAAATAAACAGCCAATCCTGCTGGTTTAAAGTTAGCCTGTGTTCGACTCCGGTGCAAACCCAAAACATATGATCATACACAACAGAGAAAAACTGGGAGTCACATTTCAGAAGCAGGAACTTTCACTTATTTATTTGCTTTAAATTTGATTGAAACAATTAATCGCTTTAGGTTTTCTTTGGAGCCAAATTTCACAATTTTATTCAAGCATTTTGGAGACTGGAGGTTAAGCTTTTATGTGGACCAATAGTCATCATTTAGGGCCATTAGTCGACTAGTCGCCTGCAAGTTTACGATATTAATTCAGTTATTAAATGATACATTTTGGTGGTTTGAGTTGAAGGTGTGAGAAAGAATAGTATCAGTAACATTGTTAACACTGTGCTACATTACAGAGAAATACAAACCGTACTAATGAACCTTCATTAATATAGGCCTATATTTTATCTCCAAGTGCACGTCACACACTGAGCGAGCCGCCTGTTAATGACGCTGTGGGCTAATGGGCATGTAGCTACTTCCATGTTTCAGATGATACGTCATGTTTGTAGTCGACCAATGAAGATGAGTTTACATATCACCTTGGGTTCGTCCTTCACCTTCTCAAAATGATCCCACACTTTGGATTTCCTGCCCGACATGTTATTAACTAGCCTGTGGAATAACCGCAGGTACCAGCCCTGGAAATTAACCTGACTCCTGTCTGACTGCTGAGCGTGGACACTTCCTGTGTCTGTCCTTTCAAATTAAATTCCAATATGGTCCGGTCATATAGGGTTTGGTTTATTCTGACAAGGTGCAGCTCCTACCATAACCAAGGTAATAGGGAAGGATGCGATCATGAGACCAATGTGCTGACAGGAGTAAAGAAGCAAGCTGTCCTGAGCAATTTACTACAATGTGCCACGTGAACATTGATTGAACTATGAGTCAATTTAAGGTACATCCACTCCTCACCATGTTTTTTTCCCTAAACCTAACCGCAGTAAGTTTACGTTAATTACACAACCTTACATTAAGGATGTTAAAGTCATTTGTTGGGGTGCTCATTCATAAGATATCGACGATACATTGAATCTTTGTATCCGATATTTAAATCCAATGTTTATATCGACTGCAGTGCGTTTACATAACCTACTTCCAGTGAAGAAGAAGAAGGAGGGCATGGCAGATATACTGGATTAAAATGTTGTTTTTTCTCCTTATAGATGTTTAATCAGTCTCGGCAGACACTAAAATACCTTTGAAGATAAAACCTGCTGCTGGATAACAATTAAGAACTCACCCAGAGATTATTATCTGATTAAAATGAGTAATTTGCAGAGTGGTGAGATCCCAAATGAGGCTAAGTAAGCTCTTGAACTAGAATGCTTTGCTTTAATTATCCCTTAATTACTTGACTTAATACTGTGCGACCCATACTGAACTCCATCTTCTGTGAAACTGTATCAGATTTTACTGTGAAAAACGTCTTTTTTTCTGGCTGCAGCGCTTCTAGCGAAATTGTCATTGAAGTGTTTTTTGTTTTTGTTTTTTTCAGTTTCAAAGATTTTTCACACCTTAATTAATCCTTGAGTTTTTGGAGCTGCCACTTTTTAAAATCTGGATTGTGTGAAAAAAAATTGTTTGAACTCTGCTTTCTAGTATTGGCTCAGCTCGTGTGGAACTTCCGACTGAGATGGTACCATATATATGAATATGCAAAATGGCAAATTCATCCACAGGCAAGCATGTAATTCAAAATGAAGTACTGTATATATGAGATGTTAAGGAGCAGGTCTTGAGAACTTAAGTGCAGACACAGAGGCAGAGGCTTTGGTTAGCAGGCAGAGAATTAGTGAGACACAGGCAGGAATCAGACCGGGTGAATGTGCGAAGCATAATCTACAATCTGGTGGTGTGCTGGAGTGGAAGCCTGGTATCTGAAGCGAAGAGGATTGAAGATGGATTGTAGCTCTCCAACACCTGCACGCCTGATCCTACTCCAGTAGTCAAAGAAATTAAAATACATTCAATCATTTTCTATGACTGCTTATAGGGGTCATGGGAGACTGGAGCCTATCCCAGCTGACACTGGGCGAAAGACAGGGTACACCACTGACAGGTCGCCAGACTATCACAGGGCTAATACAAAAGTCCCATTTCCACCAAACACTTTCGCAATAGTACCTCTGGAACCAACAGTAATCCTACCTAGACCCTAGGGTTTCCACTGCAAACAGTACTCTTAAATGTGGGCGGGGTTGTTGTCACTCACTGCTCCGTCCAGCACTCACTGGATTTCCTCATCAGCGGTGACACAGATGGAAGTCTGCACCTGGTTTATCGTCCACAGAACGAGGCTGCACGCCGACATTTTCAGAACAATTAACCCTATGGGCCCTAGGCCTTTTTGGGGTATTTTTACTGCCTTTAATTTTAAGTTCATATCACAGTCATTATAAAGGCTACATACACATGCTATATCTTGTTGGGTTTTTTTTCAGGACAATCTGGGCTAACCAGATTTGCCATCATTTCATGTCCTTCTATGTACCTGTATTTTATATTAATTTTTATATCAATGAAAAAAACAAATCCGTGTGACTAAATTCTTACATTTTTACATGTATCTCACCATAGCAAGTTGGAAGATGACATATTCTGCCATATACGAAGAGGGGAGACTCTCTGGAATCTGGCAATATAAGAACCATGATGGTGGGACATTCTGGCACTTCACAGCTGTCCAGAACATGTGGTTTGTGCCAGGCGGACATGATTGCCAGTATTTTTTCATTATTGCAAGAAATTCCATTCACAAGTCAAAAATGTGTTTTATCTGAAAGAAACATGCAATATTTACACCTAAGATAAAATGGTCAACCAAGTGCAATGATGTCCTCCAAGATAATATTTGCCACTTTGCAGTAAACAAAGTTTGTTGTTGTTTTTCAGTTTCAGTTATATATTGTGGGGCATTTTGGGCATTGGGGGGGACACATGTCCCCCTCAATGTATATGGTGACTACGGCCCTGTCCTGCATGCATAATTAGGCTGCAGCTGTCTGGGTACGCAAAGGTGAAGTGGCTGGTCTTGTCATACAAAGTTTGATGGAGTGTCAGCTGGACAATATGGAGATATTTGCATCTTGAAAGCCGGACTACAAATGTGGATAGACAGGGAGAAACACACACAAGCCTAAGACGTGGTAAGATACGACATTCCTCACTATATGAAGTGACTGATAACAAGATCTGTATAATGGATTGTGAAGAAATTCATCAGGTTTTTATCATTACATAATTTTATTGTAAATTTATCAATTTTTTTTGCTGTGAAAACACTGGATTACCGACAGGTGCTTGGCCTTGTCGGAAAGCTACAGTTCCACTGTTTCACGTGATATGCGTGACTTCTCGCTATGATGCACTGTCGTGGAGAAAATCCACAGAGAAGAACGGGTGTGATTTTGCACGCACTATACGTCATTCGGGCCCATAGGGTTAAACAGGCTGCAGTGAGAGTCTCTCTCCATGGGATATTTAGTAATAGTCAGTTTGTGCATTTAGTCCTTCTCAGGCAAGCTCAGGGGTTTAGTGTTGCTGCAGCCCACAGGAACAACACTCTGTGATGCTTTTTTTTCCTGAGGATTGGGCTGTATGCTGTCCAGGTCAAAATTAATATATAAAAACTTGAAGATCCACTCATTACTGAAAGTGTGTGTCATATAAAAACTAAAGTAATGGTCAGAGTTGTCACAGTGAAATTTAAGGTGTGCTGATGGATTCATGTCATCACCTCTGCATTGAGTAACATTACAAGTAAATGTTCCAGCTGCTGTGAGAGGCAGCAAAACATCCTTTCATTTTATAGTTACAGTTTACTAATAAAACTCTCCACAGTATGAACAGTGGTTACATGAGCCTCAAAACCAGACACAACTCAGCCCTGAGCAGAGTGACCGTCCTCTACTGACCAATCAGACTGCAGTGTTCACAGCTCCACCTTTTAGTACCCCCCAACAGAGGGGGGACCAAAAAAGTACCATCCACAACTTCTTGTAGTGAACCGTGCCGTACTGCTTGGAACAGGGCTAAAGAGACAGATTCACGCTTATATTCACACCTACAGATAATTTAGAGTCACCAATTAACCTGCATGTCTTTGGACTGTGGGAGGAAGCTGGAGTACCCAGAGAAAATCTAAGCTGACACAGGGAAACATGCAAACTCCACACATAGGGGCTCCTCTACCCTGGAGCTCGAACCAGAAACCCTCTTGCTGTGAGATGACAATGCTTACCACTGCATCACAGTGCCACCAAATGAAATATACTATATACTTTGGGTTTAAATGGAGCAGTTATTTTGCCAGCTGAACACAACAGGATGTCTTGGGAATTATCAGGAAAATAAAAGGAATAAAAAATAAAGTGGAAAGAATCTACTCTCCCTGATATCACTGGTTTTGTGTTTCGACGCAGCCAGTCACAGAACATAATCTGTATCCACTCATGCGTCTTTCTGTTTCATTTACCAAGAGGGTCTGAACAATACTTGGCCGAACAACATGAGAGCTGGACCCAAAGAGTTTAAAATTGCCGAAGCTCTGCTGTTATTTCAGTTCTTTCAACACTTGACCAAAGACTGAGGTCTTGAAATAAATTACAAAAACTCTCACCTCATCTGAAGTGGTGAATCGTGATGTAATTAATGAATTCAGTCCCTCTGCTCTAAACAGTTGAGGCCTCACACAATTCTCATGAAAGAACAGGCTTTATCTTTCATTTCTTATATCTGTACTTTGCAGACAGGATGAAAGAGGTTTCACTGAGAACCAAAGGACTCGTGCAGCAGAATCAAAATGTAAAACATTATTTCATGTTCATGTGCTCAAAGCTTTCAAAGCTGCTGTGCATGAATAAAAGATGTTTCCTCCATGATCGCACTTTGATTACATATTTGGTGACATTCTCATCAGATTCCTACAATGACACTTCACTTGTGATATGTTATCGGCAACACTGAATTGAGTGGCACTGCCCCTTATGACAAAAACACCATTTCAGAGCTTTCACAGACTGCTGAAGACGCAATAACTCAGACATTATGATACGAAACGTCCTGCTTTCCACTTTAGAAAAGTTCTTTCTTACTATAAAGTACTTTGTGTCCCCTGAAGCAGCTTCAAATCCAAAAACTATTTCCTGCATCTGTGGAGAGTTTTAGCGTCCCATGATGGCCCAAATGTGGTTTAAACTTTTCTATTCCATCAAAAATTACATTGTGGAAGAAACAACAAAAACACTTTTTGCTCTTAAAGTAAAAAGAGAAAGTAGATCCATGACGGCTGTTCAATCCTCTAAATGTGCGCTGTGGTAATATAAAGTTTTTCACAGGTCTAAGTCTGAAGGAAAAAACATTTAAGTTAAAAAAGAGTGCAGTGATTAATGAGAAAATACTGGAGAAGGCAAGCAGCGACATTAAAAAATTAGGCTGGTAGTAATTCATCTGTCCGTTTCATGCGCTTATACGAAGCCAGGTTGTTGGGGCAGCAGGCTGAGAAAAGCATTCCACTCGTCCCTCTCTCCAGCAACATGGCAGGAAGTCGTGCACAGAAACAAAATAAAACATCATGGGCGGAGGCAGGCCTGAAGTCAACAGGTCAGAGGTTTTCAGATGTCATTTCACCCCGTTGACACCATGGATGAGGGGATGTTAATCATGGAGGTGCACCAAGATGTCTTCCTACTACTCCTCTGGTTTTGTGGTTCTGTTTATAGAAACTACATCTTGTTATATTGCGCGATTATGCGTGAATTCACGAGATCTCGTGGGTCCTCTTGACTCCCACTGTCCGGCGGAGCTGCACCGCTCCGCACAGCAAACGCAGCCGGTGGGTGTTGACGGACGGCGGAGCACATAGCGCAAAACCAACGCTGCCGTTCCACAACGGACACGCATCCAGTGGAATTCCGGCATAAGGCTGAGCCCAGCCACACGGGGGAAACTCATTTCGGCAGCTTGTGTCCGTGCATTTTTATTGTTTTCAGACTCAAACCATCAACATGTTAGTGTGTCTCTACTTTCTGCGGAGCCTGTCTTACTCCCAGGGTGTCAAAGCACTCTGCTTTGGCAGTGTCCCAGGTATGTAATGCATTGGGCTTTTAACAAACTCCTACATAAACCCATTCACGCCATCATTAGACATTCAGAACAACAGGGAATGAGAGAGTCCGCTTATGGTGGGTTGGGGAGGAGATGGATGGGTCCAACAAACAGGAATTTGACCCAGAGGACCAGTGTTGGTGTCTGGTGTGAAACTATTTTGTCATGGGGACAACCATGATGTTTAATAACCCTGATCAAGTCAACCAAACTTAACTGCCGACCCCGTCTTAGTCATGTGGGTCTACTAATGTGATGTAGCTACCGCTGACCCGTCCTCATCAAGATCCAGAGCATAACGCCCAGTTCAGATTTGGGATGAGACGAAACTATTTTAGGACGTTGCAGAGAAAAGTTGCAGCAGTATGAACTAGCTGTCTGAGCTCGACTCAAGCTGGCTGATGGTGTCACCTGCAACTCAGCTGGTCAAATCGTCAGCGACTGGTTTTAGAACGTAAAGCTTGTCACCTGTTTCTACAGTCAATCAGCTTGTAGTGAAGTCCGCTGGTCAAGTCAAAATAACTGCAGACAGCGTGTTCACCTGCTGTGGCGCCGAACCCTGGCTCTGCTTACTTATATTATTGTGGCGTATTGATTATGAATACAGTCCATCTGATGCTGGTTTTGTTTCATCACTGTAGCCAGTATCTCACTATCACTATCCTCATTCGTAGTTTAAGAAGCTACAAATTATATTCAGCCACAAAATAAACCCGAAAAGCTGCAAATCAGAAAGGAAGTACAGAGAGTTGTTGCATAGAGATGATACATATCTCATCTAGTTATATTGGTGTGATCCTGCAGGTTTTTAGAACGTTGCAGAACGATGCATTGCAAGATGATGTATGTTTTTCAACACATCTCGTCACCAATCTTTGGTCTGACCAAAGACCAAGACTTAAGGCTGCCTGACGCCAGTGGCTTCTGCTCAAGGGTTAAAACATGACCAGTTGGGATGAGGTCACATTGGTGTGTGGCTTTTGGTTCCAAGCCAGCTTGTTTCTACTGAAGACGTAAAGACGAACACATTTCAACACAAATCGACTGAGCGCTGGCGAGGCGAGGCACTTTGATCAAACTGGTTCAACAAAAATTTAATATGATTTGATGCTTTCTTTCTTGGTATGACAGTAAATTAGACTGCAATGTTTATTAATCTGCAGCCAATTTTCCCAAATACTAGTTAAATGTTTTGTCTATAAAATGTCTGTAAATTGTGGTAAAAAATAAGTTACAATTCTAAACATTTTTCACTACTTTCTGGCAATTTCTAACAAAATGATTGATGAATTGATTGAGAAAATACTGTGCTTCATGTAGCAGAAGTTTCAGTCTGTCTGTGTAAAAAAATGAGCAGCTGGAGAGGTTTATATTTCCTGCACATTCCGTCAGAAAGTAGCTTCGCTTCTGCACATTCAATTTGAGCTGAATCATCACAGCAGATTCAGGGGAGGAAAAATGTCTCTGTGCTGTTTTCACAGCAGATTAGTTGGAGGCAGCATTTGTTTTTATTGAATATTGTTTATTTTGTTCTGGCCTGTGTTTTTCCCTCGGAGCATCTTGGATTTATTCAGCTGACATCACCTGGTGTTATTTGAGTTTATGTGGTCTTTTTATAGGTGCAGTGTAACAATCTTTGTCTTCTCCAGAGGTTTTATACACAAAAGAGAGAAGCTATTGTTATTGTTAGATATTGTTATTTTATTGTTTAAGACATTTTGTCTGCTCAGGTTTTTGTCCATGATGCACCATCACATTTCTATGAACGGACAACCTGAAACTGCATTTTCAGTGTTTTTACTGGTTTAACTCATCTGGTCTGTTTGTTTTGAAAAGAAAGGAGACCTTTGTGGATACTTCAGCTCCAGATAAAAACCTCCTGAACATCTGGATCTTAACTTATCAGAGAATTTATTTAAATTACTTTTGGTTTCCTTTATAGATACTACTATGTTTTCTAACAGACAACTGTTGTATTTGCATCTTTAATACAAAAATAAGCTCATTTTGTTCTAGTGTCTTTTTTGGAGAATATTATCTGTGAGTTGGTGAAGATAGATCTCTGACTCATCCTCACAAGCTGGACACTAATTGGAGATATTTTGCTCTGTATTTTCGTGTGGAGCTGTAACGTGGTTTGGGTTCATCCAGGTTGTCCCCTGTGCTTAAAACCCTGTAAACATCCATTCCACATCATTATCCACCACCCTAATGCACCATAATTACACACAGGTTAGTGCTGTGTCCTCAGAGTGGAGGCGGGTTAGCTGACAATTTCTGACAGAGGGTTTGAAGAGATTTTCTAGGTATGGGAACAAAAGGACCGCACCAACCAGCTGATGGGGCCATTTTCCACACACACACACACACACACACACACACACACACAGTTGTAAGCTTAAGTGAAGATCATTAGCTGAACCGTTCAGGCTGCAGAGTGCTGCCGGAGATCAACCTTGAGATTTGACCTCCAATTTAACTGTTCTGTTTCTGGGGGTGAGAAAGTTCTTCTGCCTACATCCTCCCACTTAGCACAGTGGGAGGATGTGTAGCTCAGCTGTACACAGATCTGATGGTTATACAGAGAATATGAATTAGAGAGGAGGTGAACACAAGAGAAATATCTGATGCAATGAGTCAGAGGTCCTAAGCAATTAAAACGCCATGCAGGTTGTTTTGTCTCATCCTCACCCGTGGAGATGGGAATTTAAGTGTCCATGTTACTCTGGACAGCCTGTTCTCACTCAGGGGGTCAAAATACATCGCCTGGGCAGTGTCCGCTGTGTTGGACTGGGCAAAGGCAAGGCAGCTTAATTGGCAGTGTTTGCTTCTGCCTCCCCAGCAGTGGGAGAGATGTGTGTAACACGCAGCAGAGAGCCATGATCATCATCTGCACAGCGCATCATCATGATCCACCGTGCCCAAGGGGCGCAGCCCACCAAACCTGTTGTGCATGAGGTGACAGGTTATTGAAAGAACAGAAGAAAGAGAAGAAGGAGAAGTGGTGAAACACATCAGCCCTGAGCTTGTAATAAATGTATGCTTTGCCCAAATCTGCAGCCGTGGGTCGGGCTCTTGTCCAGCTTGGACAGAAACTGAGCTTGTTCTTGTAGGGTCAGATGGGATTTTTTTGGAGCCAATCAGAGCTCTAATTAGGCTTGGGCACAAAAATGACTTGTTTACGGTTGGGAAAAATGAGGTTTTTGGCTTAAAATACCTGGTTTTGGAGGCACAATCCCCACTGGAAAAGCAGCGATGTCTTCCCAGCTGGGAACACAGTGATGAGTCATAAAAGCCTCATTTTCACCTTTTGGTAACACTATTCACACATTTGCCTTTCTGTAATCGTGAGGACTCTCACTGACATAATGCATTCACTACAACCCCTAACCCTAATGCCTAACCTTAACTTAAACCTTATTCTAAACCTGAACTGAAAAAATCTTATCCTTCAAACTGTCCTTTGAAAGAGAAGTGACAGCACAAAAGCCCTTTTTCCACCAAACACTTTTGATATTGTAACATTGGAACCAAAACTAACCCTTCAGACATGGTACCTAGAACCTAGCATTTCTACCGCAAACAGTCCTCTTAGATGTGGGTGGGGTTGTTTTCACTCAGTGCTCCGTCCAGCACTCACTGTATTTCCTCATCACCAGTGACACAGATGGAAGTCTGCACCTTGTTAATCGTCCACAGAACGAGGCAGAACGAGGCAGCACGTCTTAGAAGACGTTTCACCTCTTATCCAAGAGGCGTCATCAGTTCATGCTTGTCTGACTTCATCCTTGCCCAGGAGGTTTAACAGCTTAACCTCTAAAAACAATGGTCGTTCACAAATGGCCTCATGTGACTCTAACGACTCCAATGACTACCATTGCAGCAGTTTCAACAACCGGCGTTGACACACCATTGGAGCACTAACGAACCAATGACATCATTGGCCTTGTGAAGACCTCCCCAGAGGTTAAATACCTGGGTGCTTCCACACCAGTTTGTCAGACTAGTTCCAGCCTAGTCAGACAAGCATGAACTGATGAAGCCTCTTGGATAAGAGGTGAAACGTCTTCTAAGACAAAACTAAGTCCAGTTGCATTTGATTCAGTTGCCTTGAGATAACTATGACCTGGATGAATGGGAATATCCACAGGCATGCAGTTCATATAATCCAGTTGAAATTAATATATATATTTTCAAACCCTTGAAGATCCACTCATTACTAAAAGTGTCTGTCATATAAAAACAAAAATGATGGTCAAAGTTGTCACAGTGAAATTTAAGGTTTGCTGACGAATTCATGTCATCACCTCATGCATTGAGCAACATTACAAGTTAATGTTCCACCTTAAAAGTCACCGGCAGTCGGCCCAGTGAATGAAGTTTTTTTTCTCAGACTCCAGCTGCTGTGAGAGGCAGCAAAACATCCTTTCATTTTATAGTTACAGTTTACTAATAAAACTCTCCACAGTATGAACAGTGGTTACATGAGCCTCAAAACCAGACACAACTCAGCCCTGAGCAGAGTGACCGTCCTCTACTGACCAATCAGACTGCAGTGTTCACAGCTCCACCTTTTAGTACCAGATCTGTGTGCTAGGTACCCCAACAGAGGGGGGACCAAACATGGGGACGGTACAGAACAATTCTGTTGGTACCATCCACAACTTTTCAAAATAGAAATGGAAAAAAAGTGCACTGAACTGAACTGGTCGACCGTTGGGTGAAAACGAGGCGTAAAAAACACCCACGTTTGGTGGCTAAAAAGCTGCTGGAAGTGCTCTGGTTACTCACTCAAAAATCAACTGTTTTGTGGTTTTAAACAATGGTCTGAAGTTTGGCTGCCGTCTAACTAGGTCATGCTATCCACCATCCCCTCCAGCTCCTGATAACAAAGTCAGTTCACTATATTATTACTTAAGAACCATTGAAATGATGCATATGCCAACATTTTCCTCTTGTGACTGGGCTGCAGCCACAAAGTCTCCATTAGCACATATCAGTTCCTCTGGGAGAGACTAATTTTGTATTTAAACAAGAGATTATTACTGTGTTAATTCACACGCTGCTGTATTTGATATGTAGTCACGAAGGGATCATTTACTTAGTATGGACCTACCTGAGGAATCCAATCAATGGGTACCAAACAACACTGTGGTGCTTTGCTGCTGCTGCAGTTCGTTAAACACCTTCAGCTGTAAGCCAGCAGGAAGTGAAATGAACTAAAACATTCCATGTTTAAATGATTTATTGGCTTCACCTGATTGCTTTGTTCTGAGAAATCTCAACGGAGCGGCAAAGTCTTAAAGTCTTGAATCCTCCATCACAGTTAAATGAAATTGATTCTGTAAACACAGATGGAGTCTCCAAATACAGACTCTTTAAAACTTTGGCAGATTATTGTAAGTAATTAACTTGCAGCAGCTCTGAGAGACGGAGCAGAGCATTACTTTTTGTTTCTCATGCTAGTGAGTAATTTGTATTTGATAAATGAATGTTTGACATTCAGCTTGGGTTTAATTAAGTACCATTTTTAGCCATGTTAGCAGCTTAGGTTTCTCATTTCACGAGGACTCACCTGTCCATGGCGCTGAGCCTCTTCAGACAGGTTTCAACTGGAACGTTCTGTTATATGAAATAACTACACCTGTCATCCAGTCAATCCACCACCTGTGCTCACGGCTGGATGAGAGGTGGTGAGGCCATTTAAACCTGAACACATCATTTTAACCTGACTTAATGAAGTGCTGTATGCAGAGTGGGGACCAGGTGTGCCAGGGACAAAAGCTGACAGTCACAGCTAAATGAAAACAACAGATGAAGAGCTCCTGGTGTGTGAAATGGGATTGAAACAATGGAGAGTGACAGATCAGAGAGTTTCTAAATTTTAGAGGCAGCGCTTTGTTTGCGTTGTGTTAAAGGAGCAGTTCAGGAAGAGTCTAACACACTCTAATGGTTTCCAGCCTATTTGAGCTCAAGAAAGAAACTATCCATATTTTTAAATTACATCCATTTTTAGACGGCTTATTTTTTGTAGACTTGCAACTTTTTTTTACAGATGCATCTGAGTTGTAGGCAAAGCAGGCAGCCATTACTATAGTTGCACCTTACTTGTAAATAAAATTATCAAATGCCATTAAGACAAAGTTTTAAATCTGTAAAGTCTGTAAGCACTGCTCGAGGCTGCTGTGTTCATCACATTCAGCACCAAATCAAACAAACTCATCCCTATTAGCATGAATGTGTTCAGAAGATTTCACAGTAATCTTCCCATGTGATGATGATACCCTAGTGTCGTAAAGTTCTTGGCTCCTGTCTTGCACCAGTTTTGTGCATGTTTGGTCTTTGCTGTTTTTACCTTGCTCCTGACTCCAGTTTCCGCTGTTTCCAGCCAACATCTCTCAGGGACTTCTGCTGCTGACCTGCCTTGCCTGCCACTGCTTTTTGCCCGCTGCTGTTAAGCCTCAAGCTGCATCCTCCTCTGCCTACTCCGTTCCTCAGCTCGGCAGCGTCTTCATCTTCCATGCGAAGGACCCGAGTTCAAATCCTACTCCGGCCTATAAGGATAACTCACTTGATTGTGAACTGAGCTCAGCTGCATTTTTGAGTCCGCCTGTCGTTCTTAATGTAACAGAGGATGCTGGGTGGCATCAGGTTGAAACTCTGCAGGTAATTATGTGATATAAGAAGGTGGAAAGTCCCTATAGACCTTTTTCACGGCAGACATTTTGACACGTCAGAGTAGGAGCAACACAGGTGTGTTCAATGACACTAATGACAGCTGCGTTCCACTTAGGGGAGACCCTGGTATTGTCCATGTTGGCTAAATGTTACTAGCTTACTGGGACACTGAATGGAACTCAGCCATCCTTAATGTTATCATTTTCACCCGTGCTTTTTCTACTGACACAAGTCAAAATGTCTGCTGTGAAAAAGGTCCATAGGATGGGTAGAAGAGGTAGTGGATGGGTCCAACAAATTCTGGACTTTCACCCGGGAGCCAAATGTTTGCTTCCTGTATAAAAGTTGAGCCAAACCATAAAGATTTTTCCAAACCTGACCATGTGCTTTTGTTGCCTAAACCTAGTCAACAAAAGCAGCTTCCCGGATCATCAACAGCAGAATCAAGAGGATAGCTAGTGCATAATATGTGGACGTGAAAGGCCACAGACAGTCTGGTGATATGTGACAACTGGCGATGAGAACGTGTTGAAATTCTTGACCCACAAAATTTGTAATTCAGCTAGAGAAATCAGTGTCTGAAGAAAGCGCAGTGCGAATGCTGAATGTTAACAAGCTGATGCCACACTGCCCTGCTGGCTTTAATCTGTGTGAGGAAGCAGAGGAGTGGTTTCGACAAGTAAGAAAGGGTCATATCAGTACGGATGTAGTCTGACTCACCGGGTATCGACTTTGGCTATAAAGCCTGCTTTTTGGCCGCTGATTTTGGCCGTTATTCTCCCTTCCTTTGTTTCCATTTCCAAATCCCCTTCGCTAACAGCAGACATCCTTCATTCTGAAGCCTAGACTCTGTCTCGGAGGACTCTCATGCCTGATGTTGGTCCGTTTCCTGATACGGCCAGTCAGAGTTAATTTGCCACATCTTATAATGGTGGCAGCAGCATGAGTCAGTGACAGTGACGCCACCAAATGTACCGATCCGTTCCACTGCACATGAGCTTCTGTAATAATTGTCTGTGGTCTTCACAGGTCCAGTGATCTCCTCATGACCTAAAGTACAGTCAGGTCTCACCTTTAGGGTGTCGATTATCAAATTAGGTTGAATCACACAGTGACATATGACTGTTGATGTCCTTTATGGTGTTTTCTATTGCTAAACCATTGTAATGACAGTGCTGGCCTTCCCCCACACTGCTCCTGGGCTTAGTGCCACCCAAGACAACTATGATTGGTTAAAGAAACAAAAACAAGCTGGAGCATCTTTATGACCTGTAGCAGAAAGATAATCAGTGATTCCACACCTTTCTCTAGTGCTGACACAACGTGGCGACAGGTTGGATTACACAAGATTAGCATGAATTTAAGATACACAGGGTAATTGATATAAAAAAGGTCATTTTATGGGTGAAGCATTGCTTTCACGCCACACTGAATTCCACAATCGAAGCGTTTTGTACCCAAATGACTGAACCAAGGCTCCGAAATCCATTATTCAAATCATCGTCTCCTCTGCTCACCTCACAATGACAATGATCGACCTGCAGCAGCCTGGTGGAAGAATGTTTCCGGCATGTGAGCGAACAAAGCTGTTCTGGTCTGAACACATCAGCAGCCTGTCATGTCTCCATCGCTTCAGGCTGAACAAAAGTGCCAATATCTCAACAAAACCTCTAATTCTTTTCAGCATGAATCAGACAATGCAACATAGAAAAAGGCCATTTCAGACTCTGAGTTAAGCGAGGATGCGATGACTCATAACAATCTACTGGTCAATATACAGAACATTGTTCCAAAATACCTCTTCCAAACTAAATCCGCTGGAAGCTCCACTGAGAAAGAGAGCATTTCTCTTGTCAAGACTTTTAAAATGAACATTCAATAAAATCCACAACATATCCTCATGAGGGCAGCCCTCCATGCCCCCTCGCTTTGGCCTTATGCCCCTCAAAATATGATATGCCCTGCAGACCACACTGCTTAATTCACTGTTTTCTCCTCTGCCTCTCTCGCGTCAATACAGCGTTTACACACCAGTGTTTTGGTTGAGATTCTGAATAATTATTAAGCAACTTCAAGTGAAACACTGCGCACGTAACCAGTGGTAGGGTTGGTTTCGAGCCTGGTGTGTAGATATGGGGGCAAATGCGTCCCATATAAGTTTGCACATTAAAGTGCTTTTTTTCGCCACTGACCGGTTCAGATCGCCAGTGCTATCTCTGTAAATAGCATCCTAAGCGTTTCCCTTACCCTTCACTTCCTGTGGGCTGTGTGACGTCTTGCTCCACTGTGTCTGTAGCTCTCTCTACTCGTGGGACAGCCGTTTTCTTGAGGAACAGGTGTTTCGGGATTGGATGTCTTCTCTTCTTCGGCTGGCAGTAGTCATCTTGGGAGAAGTGAGCACTGCAGACCCGATGGTCTGCAAGGCGCAGTGTCTGGACAGGAGTGTTAGCATCCATTTGTAGCACAACTAGCCACAACTTCAGCATCTCGCTGTCTGACAAAGGCAGCCTATGAAAGCTGTACGGGGTATTGCGCGACATTCTGTTCTTGCAATTCGGATAAGCACAAACACAAACCATTGTTTACAGTCGATGCAGTAAAACTCTCAACTGTACTCCGGGACAACCAGCGCCACTCTGAGCGGCGCTCAGCATGGCTCCTCTGTTTTCTTCCAGCAACAAGCAAAGCTCTCGCAAGATGACGTCACACACAGCCCAGAGCAAGTGAAGGGTAAGGGAAACGCTTAGTATGCTATTTACAGAGACAGCACTGGCGATCTGAACCAGTCAGTGGCGAAAAAAAAGCACTTTTAATGCGCAAACTTATACGGGACGCATTTGCATCCGCCTCCCTCAATACTGAACCAGTTTTAGAACGAGCTGTACCTATGAATCATACGCACACATACACATGGGGAAATAGGGCCCAGGTTGAAAAATACCAAAGTTATCCTTTAATCGAATATTTTTAAAAGGTATAGTGCAACTTTCATTGTGCTATAAGCACAAAAACACGTTCCTTTTCACAAACATAACTTTTATTTGGTGAAAGAATACAACATTGACATTCACTGAGCCTGAATTCAATACATTCCAATTACAGAGCAGTTTAAACAGGTTTTTGGAGTTTTGGTGAAATAAACAAAGGATGGAGGACAGATTAAGTTTGACACAAATCGAGCACCGAGTCAAACTATCAAGGACCAAAACACGGAGATGAAAGAGGAAGAGGAAAGGCAGGAGGAAACTATGAGGGTAACACTCGTACTTTGTAAATTCCAAGAAACTATTTTCTTAAATAAACAGCTTTATTTATTTGTCATTTGGATATTATATGGATAAAATAAAATCACCCTTGAAAAGAAGAGTGTGAATGATTAAAGCCTCGTTCACATTACATGATTTTCACCGCAATTTTGACGTCGCAGAGGATCTTGAGAGCCACCTTGGGAGGAGGTGAGTCGGCAGATAGTCTGCCACGACGAGTCCTCATGTGTGAACAAGCCTACGAGCAAGTCGCCCCCTCATCTGTGACTGGGACTGGATATCTGGCATGCTAGAAAACTGGAGAAGTCTGACACGACTGACAAAGAGCATCAGCCAATGAGAGGCGGGGTATGTCCTACGTCAGCACGCAGGAGGACGGAAGAAATGTGAGGAAGACAAGTCGGCAAGCAAAAACAACAATGGCGGCGTCCACAGGATCACAGGGTGCGCCTTGTGTTTGGACCCAGGATAATAAAGAATATCCATGCCTTTACAATGTGTCGTCTCCAAGTTTGGTGATGTCACCACGTTATCTGGGGCTCTGTCAGCGAGGGCTCGGGGGAGAAATCCTGTGGTGTGCACACACAAATCGTAACGCAGTTGACTCCCGATGACAGAAACACATGTCATCAGGTATGAACACTCAAAAGATTACGATAGTATAGTATAGTATAGTGTAATGTGAACTAGGCTTTAGGGGGATATGCAGATTACAACCAGCTGAAACTTCTCCTGGTTAGAATTCCTTCAGTGTTCATTGTTCAGGAGGTTTTTATCGGGAGTTCCGTTAGATCTTCACTCACACTTACCGTGAGTTGCCTGTCATTATGTCAAAGTCAAATCGGCACATGTTAATAAAAGTGCCACAACCCGACCTGTACTCGTTAATAAACACACACAGGCTGCAGTCACTCACATTAAGATGGGTTCTTTGGTCTGAAATTACAAATCCAGCAGAGGAGACATCTCTTTCACTGGCTGCACTCAGTGTCGGGATGGTGAAAACATTCAATCGCTGCCAGGTTAGGAAACATTTTAGCATGCTCCTTCCACCACCATAAAACCTCAAAAGAATCCTCCTTGGGTGTCTTGAACTCTGTGCAGGCTGCCACCTCATCCTCGGGCTGCAAAAGAGTCTTCCACGTCTGTGAAGAATGTGACCACGGGATCAAGGTTTGACTTGTGCCACTGACTTTCAAAATAAAAGGAACTGCAGCTTGATAATAGTGATTTAAATGTCAAAATATTACACACATACTGCAGATCTATTTCATTTGTTTTACTCTGAATATAAAAAATATAATTTTGTTCTCACCGGCTGCCTGCCCATGTGAAGTTCACATATACATACAATACATTTATATACATACATATTTTTACCCATTACACAGCTTTTCGCAGGTACCAACCCAGTGCAGGACACTGTTGTCATACAGTTGTTTTTTTGGCGTTTGTTTTAATTTGTCCAACACTTGGGTTTATCCAACAGTTACATCCCAACATTACAGCCTCACAGAGCTTCTAACTCGGCTGCAGATGTTCAGTGTTTGTGTGCATACAGCAGAGAGGAAGAGGAGGGAGAAAAGAGAGAAATTAAATAAGAGAAAATTGAGGTAAAACTTTGGCTTTGCATCTGGAAGGGATTCAGCTGTCGGGACTTTTGTTTGAGTGAAGGACTGAATTTTCTGCCATCTGCTGTACTGCCAATTTAAAATGGCATCTACCTCTAGCACATTCACCGTGGCCTTGCCAGATCACAGTTTTGTGTCTCTGACTCAGGGCTGGCTGAGCCATAATGACCAAAACATGAAAATAAAGCCAAAGCCAAAAGTGCCCCACTCTCCCACTCCCCCCGCTCCCCTTCCTTTTGTGACATTCAAAAAGAAAAATTGAGCATGAGGGAAAAATGATCCAGCAATGTCCCGCTAATGGTCAGTCTGTAGAAGGGTAACTACCTCTGGTCCTGGATATGCAGTTCACCTTGATGTGTTTATCAGTGAGCAATTATCACAGCCAGGGCACTGGTGGGAATGATGGAGTGGAGTGTGTGTGTGGAGAGCGTTAGAGTAAAAAAAAAAGAAAAAAAAAGAAAGAAAGAAAATGTAAAAGCCATCTGCGGCACAGAACAAAATTTTAAAATTTTCTCACACCATATTCTTTCATTTTTTATTTATTAATTATTATTTTTTGTTAGCTAGGTTGTTTATTTATGCTGATTTCCTCTGAGCTCTTGTTCAGGTGTGTAATACGTAAGTATATGTGCCAGGGGAAGCTTGCTTAGGGCGCCAGATTTGCTCGGTACAGCAAGTGAATGTTAACTAGTTCAAAGTGAAAATAAGTTTGAGAACAGGCTGTGTTCAAGGCATCAGGAACTATTAAGATCTAACTTCAGGTTCAGGGTGACACCTGCTCCTGAATGCCTCTCTGTCATTTCCTTCACAAGAGACAAGATCACTGTCAGCAGCAGATGCGGCCTGTCAGGCCTCATTAACACACAGTGAGTTCAGATCAGTCTTAAAGCTTTGACAGCTTTGACCTCACTGAAGGACTTTGACCAATCAGAGGACATTTCCGCAGACACAAGGAAGATCTTTAACTGGCAAGCTGTCACCCCCACTCTGTCAGCAACGCCATCTGAGCAGCTGAAGTCAAAGAAGCCTTCGACCCTGTCTACATGTATGCACAAGTAGGACATGCCCCTGGATCTACAACCCACATTGTGGCCTTCTGCACATTCCTGTGCTCCTTTTAAAATTCCTTTGTGCTTCTTCAGAGCTGAGCTAAATTTCCAAAGTGAAGTTGTTACAATTGAACAAAATTCTCAATAACACTGAACAAAAACCTTGTAAACTACAGCAGGGTTAGCACGTTAGCTCGTTATGCTAACATGTAAGCTTGTCAATAGGCTAAAATATTGTTCACTAATGTTAAGAGTACAGATGAGGTCAATTTGCAGTTGGAAAGACCTGTAAAAGACACATGTTCCCTCCTTTTTCATACCCTATTCAAAACTTTTTATTTGCAGTGCTCATGTTGATCCAGGATAATCTGTCTGTTGACCCGGGACAATCATCCTCATCTTCATCCTGCATGATCTGTTTAGGTTGATCAAGGAACATCATTTTCATGTTGATCCTTAATAATTTGTTTATGCTAATAGTGTTGTTATTTTACACTCTGATTCCATTGTAGTTGCATGCTAACCTGCTAATATTCTATCCTATTGGCAAATTTACTGTTAGCATCACCTACGTAGTTAGCAACATAACTTGCTAACCTTAGCTTATAAGGTTTGTGTTCAATGTCACTGCGGATTTTGCTCTTTTGTACTAACTTCAATTTGGAAAACTAGCTTAGCTCTGAGGAAGCACAAAGGAATTTTGAAAGGACATCAGCAGCGCACTGATGATGCCAGAGGGCTTTGATCGGTTGATTGCAATGCTGGTCCAGGAATGCTGAGAGTAGGTGTTTCTGTGATGATCTGGTGAATGCAAGGATGAGGCCAGTCACGGAGTTCTTTCTTAATGCACGTTTATTACGAGCTCGGATCAACAGTGGCTACATGCAGAAGCTATGTGTGATGAAGTGAACAGAGATAGGATGGTGTCAGGTACAAACTGTTACCTAAATGGTGCTTTACCAAATTTAACTTGGCCTTGGGCCAACTAAAATTAGTCTAACTTGTCCGTCTAGCACTTCTGAACATGATCCTCAGGGGTTCTTGACCTAGTATCCACTGGTCCGTGAAGATGTAAAAATACATACTAACAAACGCAATGTGGGATGTCGATCCAGGAGCATGTCCTACTTAGCAAAATCATGTTGTGCCTACACGTATACAGATTTGAAAATGGATATTTACCTCCACGTTTTGGCCTCTGATCCCCACAAAAACACTTTTAAGTCATTAAAATCAACTTCATCAATCATCACTTTGTGCCTTCCCTTTGTTGCTTTTATGAACCAGAAACAACAACATCAATGGCAGCACTACTGGTTTATTTACGTTTAGTTTGCACTGCTTGTTCTTATGACTTCTTAAAATTTTAACTCTGTGCTGCTGGACTGCTTCACAGAACAACAGAGGTGTCTGTCATGCGCAGTGTTCCTTGGTCCATGTCAACAGTGTAATGTCCAACATCGACGCTTTGGGATCATCCCTCTCTGATATTTGACAAATCATTGATGTAGCCTCTATCACCACCTACAGGCTTGGTGAGTGTTTGGAGTATTTTCTGCATTCTAGTGTGGATGAAGATATTTTGTAAATAAAGACAATGTGGACAGATTCTTATTTTGTAACCTGAGGGAGAAAATATCTGTGTTTCTGTCAGGACGGTGTGTTTTCCTGTTTGGCTGCTGAGAGTCAGAGGCCCTCAGTTGACAGAAATGAGGATAAATAACTGGATGTCATTAGTGTCACCAGAGGACCTCAGCGAGATATTTCCCTCCTGCACACTGGTTATTTCAGTCAGCCATCCAGATGAAGAAATAATTTCCCGAGGGACTGGGACACAAGAAAAACCTCAGTCGCCTGCACTGCAGCAGAACAGATCAGGACCCCAAACACAAGAGGATCTGATTCACTTGAAAGCCTCAGCGTTCATCTCTCTTTTTCCTTGGGCATATCTCATTCTGTCTCTGTCTGTCTGTTATTTTTAGGCCATCATACTTGTTGTTTTCATCAACATGATTCTATCTGATAATATTAATTTTATATTATGAGGACGTCCCAGGCAGCAACCTTCGAGGCTGAGAAATGACACCAATGCCAATGCTCAACTTTACAGCAGAAATAAACATGTGCACAGACTGGTTGTGTGTCACAGTATCTACGTCTGTTATTATATTCGGTCTACGTGCAGCCCATTTTTGTGACCTCGCAGACTCCCAAACACGCCAACTGCACATGCTCCAATCTCTTGGTCCAAACCACACTCCAGTTCAAAACACTGCAGTTCAGCCAACCACAACCACTGCACAACAGTGAAGTTATTTTCAGTTGAATGTTTGATGGACATTTACGCCAGGCCCAGCAGCATCTTCTTACACCCAATTCAGACCAAAGATTAGCGATGAGACAAAATCATTTTAGAACGTTGCAGAGAAAAGTTGCAGTGGTGTGAACTGGCAACTCAATCTGGCCGATGGTGTTACCTGCAACTCAGCTGGTTTTAGATCATAAAGCACGTCACCTGTCTCTACAGCTAATCAGCTTGTAGTGAAGTCTGCTGGTAAAGTCAAAATGACCGCAGACAGCATGTTCGCTCGTTGTGGCAGGTGCTCCGTCCCCACCGACCCCTCTGTTTCCATCCAGAGGGTGTGCCAGTGTCAGATGGCGGGTCGCTGTTGCTGCTCACATTCTCATTGAATTGGCGCTGGTTATTTATTATTTATTATGAAAACAGTCCATCTGATGCTTCTTTTGTTTCTGTTTTTTTGCCGTTTCATCACTACTACAAATGCAGCTGTAGCCAGTATCTCACTATCACTATCCTCACTCATATTCTAAGAAGCTACAAATTATATTCAGCCACAAAATAAACCTGAAAAGCTGCAAATCAGAACAGAAGTACAGAGAGTTGTTGCATAGAGATGATACACCACCTCTTCCAGTTGCATCGGTGTGAACCGGCAGGTTTTTAGAATGTGGCAGAACGGAGCATTGCAAGTAGTCACTTGTTTCAACTCATCTCATCACAAATCTTTGGTCTGAACTGGGCTTTAGTTTCACTTTCACCCGATGTTGGCAGTAGGACGATAAGCTCGTGTCCCAGCCCCCCTAGTGTTCTGCTGAAGGCTGACACAGACCCTCAGTTGTACTATGAAAAGAACTGCGTCCACATGACCGCAGCAGTCTGGGGACGTTTGAAGGGGAACTGATGTTTTTTACAACCTGGGCCCTATTTTCCAATCTACTTTTGTCTAAATGAGTGATAGGATGTTCAATATTTGACATTTCTCCAGTACGAAGCTAGGGCTGACCTGCCTGCTGCCTGTGAGCACGCAGACATGTTCCTCTGCCTGTTGCTGCTCCTTCTCTCTCCTCATCCAGTCTTCAATTTCAGTGACTTCTGCATCCATGTGTGTCTGTGTACTCCGCGGTCATCAAATTCAAGTGGCTCATCCAGATCCAGTTGGTCAAAATCAGGTAAAAATTCAGCCATGACCAAACAGAGTAACTCCTCGCATTTGTAAGGTCACTCCAGCGGTAACTTCCTGCAACAACTCAAATCTTGCGACACGTGAGATTTCAGAGCCAGACTTTCACTCTCTGAGTGAGTGTTTTGACTTGCCACAACAAACGTCCGATTTTTTTACCCGATTTTGACCAACTGGATCTGGATGAGCCATTTGAATTTGATCACCGCGGAATACACGGATGCAGAGCTCATTGAAACTGAAGAGCGGACGAGGAGAGAGAGGGAGCAGCAACAGGCAGAGGAACATGTCTGAATCCAGCTAAAGGTAAACACAGACGTTCATTTCTCCTTTCCGTTATGTTGTCGGATAATTATACTAACAATCCGAGCCTATCTGTGTGAAAAAAATGCACTTTTAGTGGACGTATGTTGACGTTGTTTGACGCTGTCTGAGTGCCCTATTATTTAATATAGCGCACGCTCACGGGCTGCAGGCAGGTCAGCCCTAGCTTCATACTGGAGAAATGTCAAATATTGAACATCCTATCACTCATTTAGACAAAAGTAGATCGGAAAATAGGGCCCAGGTTGAAAAAAACATTAGTTCCCCTTTAATGCAGAAAATATGTCGGAGCCTTAACATGTCATAAGCATTATATTATTCATGATTGTTGATCGTTGGTCCTAAAACTACCTTATAAAGTTATTACCACCATCAACTGGTCCGGTGGGGAGCAGTAGACTGATGTGAATTGTGGGATAGATTCACCACTTTGAAGAGGTGTTAGAATAAAAGTGCAGTGTGAGTTAAGTGTACAGCAGTTGTCACACCTGCCTGCATGTTAAAATGCATGGGTAGTGAAATGTAACTAAGTACATTTACTCAAGTGCTATATTTAAGTACAAATTAAGGGACTTGTACTTTTCTTGAGCATTTCTATTTTATGCTCTTCATAGTTCTGCTCCACTACATCTCAAAGGGTACATTTCAGTTGAATCTCCTTCAAATGTGCATCTCAGAAAATCTGTTGTTCTTCCAAGTTTTATCTGACATTAAGAAACAGTAGAAAATACATAAATCATTACTGGTCTCTCCTGTTCTTGTGGACAAAGTAATTGTTGTACAGCAGCACTCAGAATCGTCTAAACCTTGTAAAATGATTGCAGTGTCAAAATTTACTTCCAAACCATTTCATCAGAGACTCAAACTGTAAACAGTTATTAACCTGTTTTCATGCCAAGTTTCACTCTGTCATTAAAGTTTTTGAACAAAACTTTTTGTGCTGATTCACAAACCTCCAACACTCAAAACCTGACCTTAATTAACATTCAATTTGCCGGGTGCGATCACACACCTGTCAGACTCTCAGGATGAATAACACAGGGCCACATCAGGGTGCATTCAACATCCTGCACCCACTGGAGGTGTTTGTTTTTCTGGTTGAATGATGTGTTTCCTCCCAGCGGTGCATCAGCCACAAGAGTGTTCACTCTCACTGATGGAGGTGATGGAGGTGAAAACCAGCAGAGTGGCACCATGGAGACATGCTGTACTTAACAGTCCACCATGGAGCTTTTTGGAAAACCCAATCACCGTTTTATCAAACCACAGGTATGTTGTATGTTATTATGTAGCGGGTATGTTGAAATTAGATTTCTTGTGTTTCAACGGTGCTGTGGTTAATGTGTGGTTGTGTTCAGGCACCAAAAAATACTTGTTTGTAGTCCAGGAAAAGTTCATGTTTTGGCTTAAAACACCAGCTTTTAGTGGCACCATCACGGCTGGAAGTGTCACCCATGGCTCGCTAACACACAACCAGGTTTGTTTGTTGCTCTTGAAAAATGGTCTGCAGATTGGCAGCTATCTCGCCAACTTACCATGCTGTCAATCATCCCCTCCACTTCCTGATGACAAGTCAGCTCCTATCGAAACAAGTCACTTTAGAAAAACGTTGCTATGATATGTATGAAATGTACAAATGTAATGTGTTTGGTAAGGAACTCTGAAAGATGCAATCCTGCATAATGAGGACTTTTACTTGTTTAAATATAATTGATTTACTTTAGAATACATAATGTTTTGAATGCAGGACTTCAAGTATTGAGCTCCCCTGAAAAAAAAGACGATAAACAATTTTAAAATCTTAAACAAGATGAAACTGTTCCAGCAGGAACATTTAGTCTGTACTGCAGCAAAAAACTATGTATTTCACAAAGAGAGTTGACTGGGCTGATTTTGAAGTATTCACATTTACAGATTAATGTTTACAGGATTTCAGCACAGTAACACAGTACATCCACTGAATACACTGATTTGCTACTGTTTGTCATTAATAATGATCATTTCATTTTAGGATGAATAAATTTAGTGGCAGACATGTTTAGCGTGTTGCTCTCTGAACGTGACACATGATGCATTAGTGTTTTTATTTTGCATGCCGTGTGGAATTTTGAGGCCAAAATGAGAAGCATAGAGTTTTGTTTGAAGGCAGGCTTTTATTTACACCAACCTCAGCAGTTGCTTTACATAAAAATTGTATCCTGCTCACATCACACTTCATCTTGGGGTAATTTGTTATAGAAACTATTGCTGTGAATAAAATAAGTGCCCATTTTTCACACTTTTGACTCCTGACATGAACTAATGGCCCATGATGTGACAAAATGCATAATATATTCTTTTTGATGTATTAAAAGTACATCTCATTTAATAAAAATGAACTTTTCCATCTCTGAAGCAAAGATATGTGCGAACCAACTCTACATCAAAGTGCTCAATGAAAAAAAATAGTTTCATACATATTTGTCCAACAAGTGTTTGATTTGCACAAAGTATTTCCTGCCTAAAGCCTCCTACAGACTGTGAGATGTTAGTGCAGCTACACTGTGCGACATGGATCTAATAAACTTGGGTACGACATCAAGTCTGATGTATGCAGAGTGTAGGATAATAGCGCCTACTGAATCACAGACTAGAACGTACGATGCAACAGCTTCCCATACTGAGCGCACAAGGATGCTGCTCTGGTTATTACTTCCCCAACATATTAAATAACCTGAAGTTTTTTGGGCACTACAGTATGTACTGCAGTGTGTCCGTGTGTTGGTGTGTGTGTTTGCTAGCTGCTACGCTGCTCACCTGGCAGCTTTACCCAATCGTGGTCAGAGCTGGAGGACACATCATACAGACAAGGCTTCTGCTGCCACAACTCCACAAGGTATTCCTCTTTGCTGGAATCCCACACATTTCTTTTAGCGTGTTTTGCCTCCATGGTGAGCTGCTGTCTGTCTGTCTGTCTGTCTGTTTGTTTGGGTTTAGCGCTGATCAGTACGTCATTTCATGCTGCATTTCTATTGGTTGGTTAGTAAATGTAGGTTGTAACTTGTAACTGCAACAAGTGTGATTTGACCCCAAATGCAGCACTCCAGAAGTCAGTGACAGTTGGTAATGACCTCTATTCATACAGGGAGTAAACAGGAACTTGAGCTGACAGAGATATTCAGGTAACAGTTTGTTATTCGGGCTCAGAGCTCACACACAGTCTCTGGGTTCAAGGGGCCAGGGAACAGACAGGGCCGAACTCGCTAGGATGCTATGTATGGCAGGTGAAAAGTGTCCACTGTGATGAGTAACAGCAGTCACACTGTGAGATGGTCATAGTACATAGGACACAGGACCACTGTTTTAGTGCCACAACCAAAGATATCACCATGTTTCTTTGACGCTGGTCATCTTTCGCCTGGGACAGCCAAAAATCATGTTAAAAAAAATCCTCACAGTGATGTTTCACAGGTGTTTTTTCATAGAAATAAAGTTCTCTATGGTGCTTATTCTATTTTACTTCTGTTTCTAACAGTATCACGACTCTTGCAGTTTCAGAGTTGTACCAATGCGCTGTGTGTGCAGGAGTCTGCAGGAAAAAGATGATAAGAAAATCCACACTAAGCAAATTTACAGCTGCATTGAAAACTGTATATTAATGCCCTGCACATACAGATACTTGCTAAACGCTGCTGTAAGCTCGTGCAGTGAATAAAGAAAAGGACATTTTTACATGTCACAGCAGGAAAAGCGCAAGTGGAACAAATAACATTAATGATGGCTCAGTCCCATGTCTGTGTGCCAGGGAGTCATAACAACAGAGCTGCGTTCAGAGCGTCACATCTCTGCACCGGACACAGTTAAACAGCATGCAGCCAGTGTTAATGCTGTTAGTTCCACCTGTGCTGTTCCTGCTGTGACATGTAAAACATCTGAAGCTGCGTTTTAATTCCTCAACACACCAACGGGACCTGGTATGTTACTGCATATATTAAAACACTGCAAGAAATCCATGTGGCTTCTCTACCTTTTTGTACTGACTGGGAATTTCAGATTTCATACTGATTTATTTTTGTTTTCTGAGATGTTCTTTGGCTGTTCCTCCATTATTAACATTGCCTTTCTTGCCCTCTGGTTCTCTGGGTAGTGATGTGCCCATTGATGGATATTTCCACTTGTTATTGACCAATCAGAGCTCTGGAGGCAGGTAGATGTATTAAAAGAACTAGATAAATTTCATTCCAGTGGAGTTGCCTGCTACCCTGGAAATCCAGAGTTCTCGCGAGAGCACAATTTGAATTTGAATGATGCTCATTACCAGAGATGGGGACTCAAGTCATTGTGACTTGGACTCGAGTCAACTTGAGTCGCTGTTTTGATGACTGCACCAATCACATCGGTGTATCTGATATAGGCGGGCCAGAGGCGAGCTAAACAGATGACCACAGCGCTGCGACGACGAAGTCCAGAATCAGTCAGTAAACATTGTAAGATGGCTACGGATGAACACCAGCTGTTTGAGACGTCTTTGGCCGCTACAGTGAACGAGTTAGACTTGGCTTTTTCTCTAAAAGAGGAACAGAAGACGGCGCTCGAATCTTTCCTTTGCAAGAAGGACGTTTTTGCTGTTTTGCCGACCGGATACAGCAAGAGTCTAATCTACCAGTTAGCTCCGCTGGTAGCGCTCTGGATACGTCACTCCGTGTCTTGTTCTGATTGGTCGTAGTGTTATCCAATTGCGTGCAGTGATATTTTCAAATGCATGCTTGGGCCCTCGAGTTGGGCCATTTGCATTACTCATAGCCAGACCCTAAATCTTTCTAGATTTGGGTCTGGATTTCCAGGCTAGTTGCCTGCATGATGCATATGCAAAAAAGTTTCTAGCTTCTGGGTTTACTTCCGCAATATGCAGCCCACTGAACACGCACACTGTTTCTCCTGCTGTGCCCACCCATCAGTTCCCGATCTGCCCGTGGCCTATAGATTGTGATGACCTCACAGATTCTTATGCCCAATTAAGACCAAAGATTTGTGTCAAGATGAAACCATTTTCGAAGTTGCAGCAGTGTGAACTGGCCGTCTGAGCTCAACTCAAGCCCGCTGATGGTAACAATTCAGCTGGTCAAATCGCCGGCTTCGGGTTTTCGAACATAAGGCTTGTCACCTGTTTCTACAGCCAATCAGCTTGCAGTGAAAGTCTGTCGGTCAAGTCAAAATAACTGCAGACTGCAAATTAATAATATTCTTTATCTAATCATTTGCCCTCTCTCTCTACAGGCCCCTCGACCCATTACACCTGCATTGTTTACACTGTCGACATTTACGCCCTCGAATGGAACCTAATCAATTAGAATCTGCATTTTATATCAACAGAGTTTCGACAAAGCGGTGTGTCTCTACTTTTGTGAAGCTGCATGATGTTTCAGGAGCTCAGCAGACAAAGCTGTGTCGCTGTTTGTCAGTGTGAGTTTCCTCCAGGCTGCTCTGATGTTCAGCTGCCTCGGCTGGAGGCGAAGTCTCCAAACACAACACCACCACCCAGAAGACAGCTCTGCTGGGGCAAGAGAAGAACTCATTAACCTTCTATATATATTTATTTATTTATTGAATTAATCAATTATCAATAATGAATTACTGCCCAACACTCACCACAGAGCAGCTGAGGATCAGAGCAGCCTGGAGGAAACTCACACTGTGTCAAACAGTGACTGCTCAGCAGCTGACACACCGCACAGCATCACAAAAGTAGAGACACACAGTCATGTTGAAACACTGGAGTTGATCAAAAATGCAGGTTGTAATCGATTAGGTTCCTTCTCTGCTGTCTCTGCAGATAAGAGCTGAACTCATTAATAAATCAGAACAAGCACCACACCACCACCAAGAAGACAGCTTTCACATTTATTTATTAATGCAGTCACTCAGGGACACATTCTGCAGAATAGAAGGCTTGAGTCATGGCTCAAACTTAAATTTTATCACACACCAGCCGCCACTGCCCGTCAACAAAAACAAAGACAGCAATGGTTAAATGTGATAAGACCAAAGGACTGGACGGAGGCCATCATCAAAAATGTTCACATGTGCAGCGCACAGTTCATATCAGGTTAGGGAAAAAGTATTTCCTCTTGTAGGGATGAATAACGTTATGTGTATTAAGGGTTATCATGTCCACCTCATCAGAAACTGGGGAGGTATTAAAGGGATAGTGCACCAAGGGAGGCTCAGGTGAAGTTTTGGAGTCCTCACAACACTTCACAACACGCCCCAGATTCAAACGTCCAAAAACACATAATTGAAAACACAAAATATCTCCATACTACTCGTCCGTAGTGATCCAAGTGTCCTGAAGCCCCGACATAAATAGTTGTTTGGAAAAACGTCATTTGAACTCTGTCTTTAGCCTCACTGTAGCCTGTAGCTCTCACTGCCTATGTGTTTTTGGACGTTTGAATCTGGGGCGCCGTCAGCCTCCATTAGGTGGAGTTGTGTTGCTACCTCCTCTCCCCCTGGATCTCCACAAGTCTTGTGAGGACTCTAAAACTTCACCTGAGCCTCCCTCGTCTTATGGGTGAGTAGATAATGGCTGAATTTGCATTTTTGGGTGCACTATCCCTTTAAGAGGAATATTGGATTTCTCTGTAATACCAACTTTTTAGCACATTAGCTAACGTTTCGCTTCGATAGCAAAAACAAACTAGAGGAAACTGTTCAAGTGTCATCCTTCTTCGTCGTCACCTGAGTCAGAGCATACAGGCCGGCCAGTCTGGTCCCGTTGGTCAGTGTTTACTTATTCAAGTAACACTGGCGGTCCTGGAGAGTGAGTGACCTGAAATGGTGTGTTTCTAAATTCAGCCTAAATTCAGTCTGATGCTCTACATTAAAATGAGTAATATGAATTAACGAACAGTTACGCTAATCAGTTCACTCCGCCTGGTGCACTGCTGCTCCGAGAAAGCGGCGCTCTGGATAACTGAACAGTCCTATTTGTGCCAGAGTGCACTCCCACACTCAGAATGAATATTTATAACACTCCCTATTCAGACAAACTAGTATCATCTTCCTCCATTGTCAAAGACAAGCCAATAGAACTTGCTAGGTCGGGCTAACTAATGTCTGTGGAGAATTATTTTGAGTCCAGCTAGGCCCCGCAACTTTTCATGGTGTCAGAAAAACAGCCTATTTTCAGCTTTGTGACGATGCATTTTCCAGCTGATCCAAGAGGGTTTTTAAAGAGTCTATTTAGTACAAGATTTTTCTCATGTCAACACATCATACTTTGTTGTCACTGGACAGGAAGGGGATGAAACACTGTCTCCTGAAAAGTGTCTGAAGCTGTCAGATAAATGCAGTGCAGTAAAAACATACAGAAAAAAGGGAGTTTATACAGCTGGAAAGCTCAAAAAGAAAACAACCGAGGTTCCAACAGCAGCAGGTTTCATGTGAACATGTCTCTGTGAGTACGTCTGTCAGTTTGCAGCCCGAGGCTCAGATCTGGTGATAAAATACAAGAGCGGTGGAAGACGGCCAGTTTACGACTGTGATATGATCAGCTTTGTTACAGAAATCTGATGCAGTGTCTCTCCAGTGGTGTCTGAGAAAACAAATTTGTTTTTCAAGTACACTGAAACTGTTGAACGGTGCCTGAAACTGTTCCTACGGCAGAATAGTGGAGTGGAGACTAACTATTGTTTGGTGCACAGGTTACAGCAGAGCTCATGTTAACACAAGGTCATTTTGCTTTCTTACAGCACCAGCTGGAAGGTTGCAGATCCCCATAAACAATCTTCTCACATTTTTCCTTTTGTCTAGAAGCCTCTGCCGGTCTCAGGGACTCTTGATTGTCACCTGAACAATCAAAACAAAGCATTAGTAAGCCGTGCTTCCTATAGCCTACTTCCACCTATTCACTGGAAAACATCTTGGCCTTGAATGTTTCTGCAAACCACAGATATGTAACATTTCTACATTATCTTACTATTTAATGATGAAAACTGTCTGTGGGTGTGGGTGTGTGTGTCTGTTCCACGTTTTTCTTCTCACTGACTTGGTCAATCCATGTGAAATTTGGCAAACTTTGAATGGGCATATCTCATGCCCCATATGTCGTGGAGACATGAAACTTTGCACAGAGATGCCTCTCCTCATGAGGAACACATTTGCCTCAAGAACCCATAACTTCCGCTTATATAGATTTTCCGTCATTTTGAATTTTTTGAAAAACACTTCAAATGGATCTCTTCCTAGGAAGTTTGAGCAATCTGCATGAAACTGGGTGAACATAATCTAGGGACCAATATCTAAAGTTCCCTCTTGGCAAAAGTTGGAAAACTTACTAAAACTGAGCTTCTATAAGGCAATGAATATTGCGGAGGGCGTGGCTCATCACATAAAGGTGTATAACATCTCAAGGGTTTCACCCATCACCACACAACTTTGTAGGCATATGACCACACATAATCTGAGGGGACCCCTCCATTATTGACCCCATCAAACAAAATGGGGGTGCTAGAGAGCTCATTTCTTATCTAGGCCTAACCGCCATATGGATTTTTACTAAACTTGGTAGATATGTAGAACAGGACGCCTCAAGGTGACTGGAGAAATTTAACTCTAATTGGCAACTGGGTGGCGCTATAACAACAGAAAAATGCTTCAAAATGCTTAAAAATGGCGACTGATCGCTGTGGCTCCCCCTGTGGACCAATGTTTGTTTGTTTTTTTTTTTTCCAATTTTTGGTATGACTAAGTCATAGTATGGTATGCTGTACATAATCACGGAAACTGTCAGTGTGTCATTCTGTCAGTCAGTCATTCTGTCTGTCCCACGTTTTTCTACTCACTGACGTGGTCAATCTGTGTGAAACTGCACATAGGCATTGAGGATTGGCATAGGTAGAAGGTGACAAAGCTACCAATGGGTATGGACTAGTTATAGCAGATACAATAAAACTTTAAGTTTCTTTACATTTCAAAAACACTGGTTAGCGTATGCTTAGATTTAGGCACAAAAACTGGTCATAGTTAGGAAAAGATGTTTTGGCTAAAAATACCTGGCTTTGATGGCACTATCCTGGCAGAAAAATGCAGCACTGTCTTACTAAAAAACAGTTTTTCTTGCTTGTTGTCTTGAACAGTGGTCTGCAGTTTGGCAGGTGTCTCACCATCCACCATTCCCTCCACCTACCGAAAACAAAGTCAGCTCATATACTACGTCGCTTTAGAAACATTGATATGAAACCTACAAATGTAACATATCCTTTGTTTGCATAAATGTACAGTATCAACATTCTCCTCTGGTGACTGGGCTGCCTACTGAGCTCTGTAACTGTTTGCAGTACACACAGGTCACACAGCCAGTTCTTAAAATGAAGACAGCAGGTGTTGAGGTAGCGTTGGTTCCCAGGTACCTGCCAGTCACAAAACCTGATGAGTCATGATTTCAGCCCACCTCACTGCTGCCAGAGAGAAGAAGTCAAACCTTTAAAAAACATTCAGTGCTGTGTTTTAGACTCAGCAACATAGCTCGGTTAAACAAACTGAACATAGAGGATATGAGTCATAAATACCAAACATGTCATGGACAAAATACTTAAAATAAGAATCATTGTGTTCCTGTTACCTTAGAAGGATCTGTTTATATACATAGGGAGCAGGTCCTCGTTTATGGAGATCACCATGTTGCAACGTCATGGTTCTACAGAAGCCCAGAACAGGCAAACCAAACACTGATTTTCGATGGGAACATTTGCATTTTCGTGTCTGTCACTGAAGTTCAGCAGGAGAGAACAGGTGAATTAAATAAAGATTAATACAGGTTGGAGGTGTACAGATTAAGAGACGAGGTGATGAATATGAACTGACAGAAAGTTTTTGGCGCTTGGAGTCCCGAGGGAGATTTGCAATTGAGCAGCTTCTGAGCAGCAGCAAAATAAATCCCCCAGACCAAACTGGTCTTGCTCTGAAGTTGCCAAAATCCAGCACTTGGCCAGGAACTTCTGGTATCAGACACCAATGACAGAAGCTGTCCTTTCATGTCAGCATGATACCAGGCCGGTCGCTGTTATAGTTTAAAGGCGCCCAGCGGCATTACCCTAGGTGCACAACCTAATGCATTGACAGATTGATGCTGCCCAGAAATCATTCATTCTACCGCAGCACGGTAGCGGTTCCGTTGACCATCGGACTGCAGAGGCGTTGGATTTTTCCTGCTCAGGCGTTGACAACATGGGAGAAATGGAGCGTTATGGTCCGGGAAGTAGGAAATAAATTGCAATTGCAGTTGTAAACAAACAATATCTCATTTATTTATGCAAAAGAAAAATAAGCATAAGCTTTTTTTTCCACTATTAAAAGTGATTCATTAGGGGGAAACACGGCGGGACAACAACAACAGTTAAGGCAGCGGAAGTCTGAGTAGAGTGGGTGGAAGGGTTGGTGGATTGGTTCAACAACCACAGACCTTCACTCGGGAGGCTGTTGTTCGCTTCACGTAAGATCGTAAAGCCAAACTCTGTTATTTCTTTCTAAACCTAACCACATGCTTTTCTTGCCTAAACCCAACCACATATGTTTGTTGTTGAAGGAAAAAAAACATCAATTTGCAGTGTTTTATCAACGTAGTGCGTTTATTTTGAAAGAGACTGTATGCAAACAGTACATTTCCTGTGAAATGAGAAGTTTATTTTAAAAACAGACAATGCATGTGACACAGCATTCAACGACGTCAACAACCAATGCACTCAGGGTACCTTGCACGTTGTATCTCGACGTGGAAAGTCCATGACCAAACATAAATATGTGACGAGGTTGGAGTGAGAGTGTGTTGTCCAGACACTGGTGGTCATGGAGGCTGATGACTCCAAGACTGAAGGTTGATGACATGGTGGTGGAGGGTGCACCCAAGAACTACAAGCAGAAAGAGATCCATGTCTAAAACAAGAAGCAGTAAGATGATAGGCTAACAAATAAGGTGCGTCGCTGTGCTCGTGGTTACCTGTGATCAGCTGACAAAACAGCTGATGTCTCAGTTGATAGCCCCTGATAATGACCAAAAGAAATGAGTGAGCATGCACACAAGGAATGAATGGTAGATGTTACGAGAAATAATTTAAGGACTTGAGCATGCAAAAGTACAGTCACCCTGACTGAACTTTCGCTAGAGCTTCATTTAGCAGCCCCTCTGTGACTAGCAGCATTCATAAAACACTAATTTTTTAAACATTAACCTTCTTCATTCAGTGTTTTTGTCAGTTTAAATCACTTCTGAAGGGAAAGACCTCTCAAACAGAAACACGTGCATCAGAGATCGTATTTCCCTTGTTTATCCGACAGTATGTGATGGCAGAAACCAGAGCTTTATTAACATTGTAATGAGTCTGATTGAGGAAAGGCTTTCCTCAAGCATAACACAAGACATGTACAAAAAAATGTGTTACCATTTTGTAGCCTAAACCTAATAAAAGGGACGAATGACTTCCTGTCAGACAGTTTCACCTCCGTCATTCACGGATGCACTGTGACAAAAAAGAATCCCAACAACCCAGAGTGTGTGGTTATTGAAGGGTGTGAATCACAGTCTGATGCTGCTTTGTGCTTTTCACACACTCCTCAAAGCATCTCTCTGTAATTTGGTCTCCATCAGACGTTTGTTATCAAAAAAAAAACAAACACATTTCTGACAGTTCAGGGAAGGATGATAATAGGAGAGGAGGTTTGAATAATAGAGCATTCAGACCATTGCTGATGTTGTTAACTGAGCATTGCAGAGGCTTTAATGCAGCTCAGGATTCCTCTTTTAATGCAATGATGCTGCAGTCTAATGGAAAAGTTTCAGAGCAAAATAGAAATGTAATCATGTTTTTCCGGAGTTCTTTCTTTTCTGAGTTTGTGGACCAGCTGAGGTGTCCTTATTTCTGCTGTCCTGACCCCTTAACTCAACCTTTATCCTAGCTTCATCACCCACAGCGGCTCCAAGGGACGAGCAGCAGCTCTTAAACGCCACCTCAGACTATATGCGTGGATACTGATATGTCTGTAAAGCAGGAAGTTTGCACGAAACATCTCAGTCTATGAATCTGAATTCAAATTACTTTTACAACTCATTTGGGAAGTCTTTCAAATAAACGTTAATTAATTGTGCCCAGGGCTCTCAGTGTACTCGTATAATCAAGAACATGAGCTGCATGTACATGAACTGTTTTATAAAGACACAAGACTCTAGCACCATGTTGTTGGTGGACTCAAGACTGAGAGCTTCTTCATTTTTTGGAGTTGACTGATGTTGTAGCTTTATGAGCACCACCTGTTTGTCTTCTTGGTCCCTAAAAATTGAACATAGTGTTAGTTCAGGCAGGACATGATGTCAAGCTCAGCTCACATCCCAGCTACATCAGCTGATCTCAAACAGCCCAATCAACTGATGGAGCGTCTGATAGCACTGTACCTACTCAGGAAGTGAAATCTTTTGTGGTTAACAAGGACATTCTCACCACATTCTGTTATGCTTTCATTGAAAATGTAGTAACTTTTTCTTTCACCCTGCAGAACAGAAACCGCCTGCTGAACATTGTCAGAGTCTGCTCAAAAATCATTGCCCTCTCACTGCCCTATGTGATCAACAGAATGTAAAATCAGCCCGCAGGATTTTACAGGACCCGGACCATATTCTGTGTCCTGAGACTGAACGGCTCCCCTCGGGACGCATTTAGACATTTAGACAGGCTGTCTACAGCAGCAGAGTAAAATGCTTTTACAACACAAAGATAACTCACGTAACTCATAACTCACGGAGGTGTGAAGTGGCGAACAATTTGATTCAGTAACACTCGTATTGACTGATGAGCATATTATTGACCTATTTAAGTGCAATACAGTGAAAACAACCAGCCAGTGCGCCTCGGACTATCTAACATATCACATCTGATCACTTGCAACAAATATGAAGGACACTCACAAGTAAGATGACTACAGGACCTCTCTCTTTTTTGTTCCTCCCGATTCCAAGGTATGGCAGCTGCCATACCTCGCCATACCTAAATGACGCCTATGCCCAGAACACACTGGAGGGATTACATATCTCATCTGGCCTGGGGACACCTTCGGGTCCCCCAGGAAGAGCTGGAAAGCATTGCTGGGGAGAGGGACGTCTGGGGTGCTTTGCTTGGCCTGCTGCCCCCACAACCTGGCTCCAAATAATGGGATGAATATGGATGGCTGGATGGATGTATGGAGACCGCTGAAGACTGCAAACACCAACAGACATTTGGAGTTGTTTTTGCATTCTAGTGTGGACAGGGCTTTTTATTAAAACAATGATGTGACAGGGAAAAAAAATGCTGAGGTCACATTGGTGCACTCTTGTAATTATTGTTCCCAGATGAATCAGATTTAAAGAATTTTTCCACAAAAGACATTTTCACTTGTCACAGATAAGGAACGAATACCACTGACAGTTCAGTTCCAGCAATTACTGTGAAGCAATGCAGATAATAATAATGTTATTAGTTACAGCTGTGCAGTTTTCCCTCAGTGAAAAAAGGCTGACTCCACATGACTGTGACCATACATACGAGCTGCATGCTGATGTCAGGTTTGTATTCTAATTATAAATTCAAGTAAGGACAACTGAGGGTCACTGAGTTTCTTCTGTTATTCATCAAAGTGAAGATCAAAAGTATAAGTTTACATGTCGACCTTGTTGGCTCGACAAAATATTCTGAAATCAAAGCACGCTTCACCCCCTAAAGTTGAGAGAGTGGATCAGGGAGACAATAAAATACGTCCGGCTGGAGAAAATAAGATTATTGAATAAGACTCCTCTCAGGGCTCCCTTTCATATAGCCTGGAAGCTCTTTGTGGATCCAATACAGTCCTTGACACTGGTGCCTGATGCTGAGGAGGCAGACAGCTCTGCAACTGCTGCTCCCAAAGATTGAGAAAAAAAAACACAACGTAAAAACACAACAAATAAAAATCTGGACATTTTGACTTTTAGTGTAGTCGAGTAATTTTTGTTACTAACTTTAACAAACTTCCTCTTTTGGGAGCAGAACTCTGTTGGTTATTATCCAGAGTAAAGCAGAGACTATGGGGCAAAGGGGTGACTTAATGAGCTGACTGAAGTCACTTTTAAAGATTCTGACTGCAGCAGGATTACGTGATCAGATCCCACTGGGGCCAACTATACCAAAAGTACACTGTCAGTGCAGTTTAAAGTTTGCTCTGAGCTGCACGCACAGTGGTGATGACCGCCGGTGTGTGACTGAGTGCTTGTACAAGTTCAGATTTTTGCTTCCATTTGAGCAGATTTGATGCTCTATGACGAGTGTGAGCAGAAAGACACAGCATGGAGTCATGTTGTCAGGTGTGAAGCACACAGACAGGTCTGCGCCTGAGGCTGAGGGTGTAAACGTTCACATAACTCTTGGTTTGATGAGCTACATTATAGTGATGCCATGATTTAATAGATGTTCTAATCAGCTGAGGTTCTACCTTAGAAAATATCAATCTTATGTCACTTTAAATGAAGGGATATTTTATTATGTCTAAGAACCATTAGTTTTGTTTTTATCTTCAGTCCTCCTGAACAGTAATTCAGAATTAATAAAAATCTTGTTTCACTTTCAGTAGAATCATATTTTTACGCTACTAGCCCATACCCATTGGTAGCTTTGTCACCTTCTACCTATGCCAATCCTCAATGCCTATGTGCAGTTTCACATAGATTGACCACGTCAGTGAGTAGAAAAACGTGGGACAGACAGAATGACTGACTGACAGAATGACACACTGACAGTTTCCATGATTATGTACAGCATACCATACCATGACTTAGTCATACCAAACATTAGAAAAAAAACAAACAAACATTGGTCCACAGGGGGAGCCACAGCGATCGGTCGCATTTTAGCCATTTTAAGCATTTTTCTGTTGTTATAGCGCCACCCAGTTGCCAATTAGAGTTAAATTTCTCCAGTCACCTTGAGGCGTCCTGTTCTACATATCTACCAAGTTTAGTAAAAAGGGAACTTTAGATATTGGTCCCTAGATTATGTTCACCCAGTTTCATGCAGATCGCTCAAACTTCCTAGGAAGAGATCCATTTGAAGTGTTTTTCAAAAAATTCAAAATGGCGGAAAATCTATATAAGCAGAAGTTATGGGTTCTGGGGCAAATGTGTTCCTCATGAGGAGAGGCATCTCTGTGCAAAGTTTCATGTCTCTACGACATACGGGGCATGAGATATGTCCATTCAAAGTTTGCAATTTCAATCGGTTGCTATAGCGCCCCCCTTTGGCCAATTGATGTAATATTGCTTCATTGGCATCCTCCCATGACCCTCTACCACTGTGCCAAATTTCACATGGATTGACCAAGTCAGTGAGGAGAAAAACGTGGAACAGACACACACACACACACAGACAGAGTTTTCGTCATTATATAGTAAGATAAGATACATCTTGTTTTACACAATCCTGTTCTCTGAATTAATGATGCATTGTTGTTAAAAACTCACAAGAGAATGAAGGGGTTTTTTTTACACTAGTGTGTGATATAATACCTAACAGCTGAACACACTAATACACATAAACATGCACTGAATTAAAGGTGCTGGTACTTTAAAGCAACAATTCAATCCAATATCACAAATCACAGTTTGTATCAGAGGGCTTAACAGCACACGACATCTCTCTGTCCTTGGACTCTCACAGCAGATACCGAACAACTCCCCCCAAAAAAACCTTTAATGAGGGGAAGAAATAGTAGAAACCTCAGAAGGGGATATATATAAAGACAGAGACAGAGAGAGATGCACAGTACCAACAATAATAACATACTACAACAACATGCCAGAGGAGCCACCTCCAGATCAATGCAGGAAAAACTAAAGAGCTGGTGGTGGACACCCATAGGTGCAAACACTCTCCCCCTGTCTCTTGAGATGATGAAATCTTACAAGTACCTGAGTGCTCACCTGAACATTAAACTGGACTGGACAGACAACACTAATGCACTGTGTAAAGCCCCATTTGGATGGATTAGTTTAACGTGGAGACGTGAGGTAAAGTAATTATTACCAGGGATTTTTGTCTCGTCCAATGCGCCGTGTCTGTAATCATTACGGATAATGTCAGTAAAAATTAGGCGACTTTTACCTGCTGTAAAACGGTCCAGAGAAAATACCTCGGGTAATATTAATCCCGTGCAAACACGATCCTCTGTAAAAATGTATGTAAATATTTCGTCACGTCCTGTTTACAACTAGTTTTCCGCGTGTTTTCGATGATGGAGGCGCTTGAAGAAGCATTCGGTGTTGTCAGCAGTCGTGATAGTGGACATTCTTCTAATGATCGCATAGCCCTACTTGGGAGATCAATCAAAAAGGTCGAGAAGAAAGCACTTTTCAGAGCCACGAGACTTCTGGTTGTGTTAGGTAGGCCTAATATGAATCCATATTGCTAATCTTTGTGTACACACAATCCTGATCATGGGCAGTATTTCATATAAACGTAACACATACAGGAAGCAACGTAGCACGCACATGCCGACAAGGAGGTGACGCCAGGGCGCAAACCGAGTTACCACTCCCCTCTCTGGTAGAATTACGGAGATTTCTTGTCCCATGCGAATCAGACATTTATATTACAGACATCCTGTGGTAAACTGACATTAGTCCACATCCCTATGTAAAACTAATCCCATCCGAATAGTACTTAAGAGAGGACAGAGCAGACTCTATCCGCTGAGGAGACTCAGGTCCTTTGGAGAACAGGGGGCACTCCTGAGGACCTTCGATGACTCTGATGGCATCGGCCATCTTCTATGGAGTGGTTTGCTGGGGCAGCAGCATCTCGACAGCCGACAGGAAGAGACTCCAGAGGCTGATTAAGAGGCCCAGCTCTGTCCTGGCATGCTCCCTTGACCCGGTGGAGGTGGTGGGAGAAAGGAGAATAATAGCCAAGCTATCGTCCCTTATGGACAACATGTGCTGCCTCGTGCAGGACACTTTGACAGCACAGGGCAGCTCCTTCAGTGACAGGCTGCTTCGTCTGCAGTGTCTGAAGGAGAGATACCACAGCTCCTTCTTTCCTGCTGCTGTCAGACTATACAACCAATGCTTCCCCCAGTAGACCACACATACGGACACTATGGATCAATCATCACTCATGTGCAATATCTGTTCATACCAACTTATCTACACACAAAATATGCAATAATGTTATTCAGCCTGTCTGTTAATTCTATCTAGCTTTTATTTTTCACTCACATATTTGTGTGTGTATATGATATCACGAATCTCAGCAAAAGTTCAGTCAGGAAGACTCTCTTTACACTCTTATTTCATTCATTCACAATTTTCTCTGCTCCTCTCCAGCTTCTACTCTATCACATGACTTTGGGCGTCACCCTGAATTAATTCAACCACATTTTGCCAACTCCTGAAGCCAATCATGCTGTCGCTGTCAGGTTTTTAAAAACTGTCCTCCTCTTTGCTGCTGTCCGTGTAGGTTGAACAGATGCGACCCTCCTCCTCCTCCTCCACCCCATCCACTTGCAGTCTTCAGCTCATCAATGCTCAGTCCTACTCCTCATCCCATTATCCTCATCCTTCAGTCATCCCTCTCTTCACCTTTACAACCAGTGTCTAGACTCTTGGGGGAATTTTCCTAAGTCTGTCATGGCTTCTTTACAATGGGGTCTAATCACCCAAGAACTCTTCATATTCACCTTATAGTGCATTTTGTATTAAAGTATTGTTTACTCTAAACTTAATCTCTTCTTATTTAAATAATAACAGTAGGAGGCATCAGGCAGGTCTATGGCTACGGCACACCATGACCCACAATCCAGGCACAACCACGATCCTAGGTAACTTGCGAGACAAGGGAGCACAAAGGTTCAGGGGGAGAAGCCAAGTTAGTGACAGGCATTGATGGTACATGAAGGAGAGTGAAGCTCCCTGGCAGATTAGGCCTAAGTCAGCCTAACTAGGGGCTGGTACAAGGCAAGTCTGAGCCAGCCCTAACTATAAGCTTTATCAAAAAGAAAAGTCTTAAGTCTAGTCTTAAATGTGGAGACGGTGTCTGCCTCCTGGACCAAAACTGGAGCATGGCTCCACAGAACAGGAGCCTGATAGCTGAAGGCTCTGGCTCCTGTTCAACTTCTGGTAACTTTAGGAACCACAAGTAATCCTGCCTTCACAGAGCGCAGTGTTCTGGTGGGATAACATGGCACTATGAGCTCTCTAAGATATGACGGAGCCCGACCATTTACAGCTTTGTGAGTCAGGAGAAGGATTTTAAATTCAGTCCTGGTTTTACAGGGAGCCAGTGCAGAGGAGTTAAAACAGGAGAAATATGATTATTTTTCTTATTAAGATTTTAGCAATCTTATAAGTTTAGTGCAGCTACACTGCGACATGGATCTGATAAACTCGGGAAAGACATCAGATTTGTGTTTTGCAGACTGTACGATGACAGTGCCAACTGAATCACAGGCCGTGACGTACGATGCAATAAATTCCCATAGTGAGTGCACAAGAATGCTGCTTTGCTTATTACTTCTCCAACTGTGAAGCACAACACAGAGGGTTACATTATTAAAAAACCTAAAGTTTTGTTGGACTTTATACTGCAGTGTGTCTGTGTGACTTGTTGGAGCAACCTACTAATAAGGCATTGAAATAATCCAGCAAATGCGTGGACTAGTTTTTCTGCATCTTTTTTGAGGCAGGACATGCCAAGTACTTAAACAAGTTAAAGAAGGCAGTCCTTGAAGTTTGTTTGGTGTGGGAGAAAAAGGGCATATTTGATCAAAGATTACTCTGAGATTCCTTAAAGCAGGTCTTACCTTTCTTGCATTTCACAGAGCACTTAGGAAAAATTTGAACACCCACAGCTCTGGCCTCCCTCCAAAGGCCTACTCCCCCCTCCTCCATTACATCCTCATTATGTCTATGATGGACGTAGTTGTTGGCATGGTAACGTTAGATACACGGAAGAGGAGAGCGAGTGTAATGTTACAAATGCAACCCCAGAGTTTTAAAACTCAACCGGAGACAGTGATGACTAATGCGTTTTAGAATAAGGTTACAGAGCTAACGTTAGACAGTAGCATTAACGTTACTAGTAAGTGGAAACACACAAGGAAGATAACGTAAATGTTTCAGAGGCTACGCTACAGTAGGCTAACCTTAGCCATTAGCAACTAGATGCTGTGCTGTCATATATAACATTATGAACTGAACTGAACTTCTTTTTTTTTTTTTAATTTTTTTGCGCAGCACAAAAACGAAATGACATTTGGCATACCCCAAGCAAAAAGAAACACAAACAAACTAACAAAACAAAACATTTAAAAACAATTTGTGCAACATATAAGAAAGAACATATAGTGCAATAGTAAGATGAAAAGGGTCGACATGTCACAGTCAAAAACTCCACATCCTGAGAGCAGAACTGGGAGCTCCTCTTCACATCACAGCACCATGAATTGTTTGTGTATATTGCCGGACCGCCACCACGGAGCTTACCAGATGATGCAGCCTCCCTGTCTGCTCTATGTAGTGTTAGCCTCCTTAGCTCAACACCCGAGTCTGATATATTACCATTCATCCATGTCTCAGTAAACACAAGGACGCAGCAGTTCCTCACTCCTTGGTGAGTGGGTCTCCACAGTCGGATGTAATCCATTTTTGTGTCGAGTTACGAAGCTAGAGTTTGAAGTTTTCTTAGAATATGAGAATGGTATAATTATTTAAGATACACTTATGTTTTCACAGGAAATTCAACATTTGCATACAGTCTCTTTCAAAATAAACACATTATGTTGGTACAACATTGTGAACTGACATTTTGGTGTTTTTTTTTTCATCAACAACAAACACACGTGGTTACGTTTAGGAAAAAGAACAGGGTTTGGCTTTAGAATCTTACGGGACGTGAACACCGCTCTCTCGGGTGAAAGTCAGTCTTTGCTGGACTCATCCACCAAATGTTGTCCTTGTCCTGCCACATTTCCCCTGATGCTGCTGGGTGCTGTTAAACTATAACAGCAACCGGCCACCTATCATGCCAACAGTGAAGGACACCTTTTTTGGTTGGTTTATGATACAAATGATGTCCAATGATTATTAATATTAGAACATATATGAGTCATTTGTAATATGAAACAGTAACTCATGTCAAAGATTATTAAAACATGTACCTCTGCAGAATAAAGTAGGTTTACAAATTAGTGTGAATTAACCTTTGGTATATTTATGGTGCGACTATGATCATTTATTGTAGTCGAAATGCGTCTCTTGCAGTCTGAGTGTCTTTCCTCTGTGTAAATGGGGCATGGAGGGGCTTTTATGTGTTTCAAAATCCCACTGTCTCATAATCTGTCCCTAATAACAAGAGCTGCTTCCTACATTTTGATGAAGACTGGCACCAGAGGACAGAACATAATCTCACCTAAAATCATAATGAAACCGCCTTCACTCTTCAACCAATCAGTGGCACTCTGACCACGAACTCTCCAGCACATCATTTAGATTTAATTGTGAAGCAGCTTCCTATCAGTAATGAGTGCTGATTGCTGCGTGTTAATTGTGCTAAAAATATCTTGCAGCGTGATTGGTTGAGTGGCCTGTGGCAGCCATATTCCGTCTCCACAGCCTCCGGGAACTCACGGCAACGTGATAGTGACTTTATATAGATTCAGTGTAATCACAGAAAGTATTCCTCCTGTGACCTCACGCTGATCAGCTGTTTAGAAAATGGATGGATTTCAGCACATTATGATAGAGCAGCCTTTAAAGCCACAGTGTTTAGGAATTTCTCCCATCTAACGTTGAAATCATATATTGCATTCAAACAGATGGCACACTCTAGCGCCTCACTGTTTCAAACACGTATTGCAACAACTGTAGCCGCTGTGGACCAAAAAGCTATGATAACACTGATGAAACCATGTCATCCAATACTACATGGAGTATTCATTCAGGCTCCTACACAGACACATGGGACGCGAGCTGACAAACCCCCTCCTCACCATGCTGGCTGTGTTTACAACGTAGGACTGTTGGGGCGGATGTAAATTGAAACAAACCAATCACGTCTTGTCCTTTGACAACTGACAAGTGGCTCAACCTCACACACCTCATCCCTCTCCTCGCATTACTGCGCTGCTAACAGCTGTTAGTGGCCAGCAGCACTCCTGCCGCATAACAAAGTCCCACTCTTTGAGCATAATGCAGGATCATGTATTATGCAGCATCACGGGAGACGGAATCCTCGTCGCCAAGAAAGTGCAAAAGGGAATCAAAAAGGCAGCGTGACCGGCGAATTAAAAAAACAAAGGTCAGCATTGGGGTTGCCTTTCCCAGGTGGAGAGAGCTGCTGAAGGAGAAAGGTAATACAATCACAGGCCAGCGCTAACAGCGGCTAACAGCGGCTAACAGCTAACAGCGGCGCAGTGATGCGAGGAGAGGGATGAGGCTGTTAGCGACTGGCCGCTAACAGTGGCTAACAGCCAACAGCGGCGCTGGCCTGTGATTGCATTACCATTCTCCCTCAGCAGCTCTCTCTACCTAGGAAAGGCTACTCCCATGTGGGCCTTCGTTTTTTTAATTCGCCAGTCACGCTGCCTTTTCTATTCCCTTTTGCGCTTTCTTGGCGACAAGGATTCCATCTCCCATGATGCAGCATATGCATGATCCTGCATTATGCTCAAAGAGTGGGACTTTGTTTCAAATTTGCCAGGGTAGTAGCGAAGCGCCTCTTGCTCCTCTCCTTCGGCTCCTCAGTCACGCAGTGCTGGCCTGGCTCTCAACGAAAACGCCGAAGGCGGTGCTGTATGTCCCTTGCTGGCGGGTGTATTCTCAAGATGGTGAAACGTAATGGAACACCACAGACGACTTACCCGCACAATGTACAAACAAATCCGAAATTCTCCTTTTAGGAGAATGAGTCAGATTATTGGTGGAGGTAATAGTACACCAGGGATGATGTATTTATGAATGCAGACATCAATTTTTGCCAATAAACAACTGAAAATGTTACACAATGTCCCTTTAATAATGAGTTCATGCTTCATTTCAGTCACATAGACCTTCATCAAACCTCATTTACTTCTGCTTTTCAGTTCTCTTATTACCATAATATACGCAATTTAATAAATGCTGTCCTTTTCACTGTTACTGATTACACTTCCAACAGTCTGTATTCTCCATATTCATTTATTATAATAGCTTCTTTTATTATTTCTTCATTCATAAGAACAAAACCATCTAATGGCTATTTAACATGGTCAAACACAACTGGATAGAACCGTACATTTCATAGCTTTCAGTGTTTGATTCATGTTTTATTTATACTACCTCAGATTTATATTCCTCTTGTGTCACAAAGGGTGCATTCGGAAATACTCTCTCCAAATGACAGAGCACACTCTGGCACAAACTGGACCGTTCGTGAATTTGGAGCTCTGATGGAATAAACTGTTTGTTTATTCAGAGCCCCGCACTCTCAGAGTAGCGGAGTGTACTCTGTGCTCTGTCTCAGGAGATGGAGCAGCAGAGTGCCAAGTGAAGTGAGTATGTGATTAACATAAGTCATGTCGAAACGATGCGCTCTGTTTCTTCAAACAACAGGCTCTCATGTAAATGTAGAGGGTCAAATCACCCTAAATTCTCTGTCTCTGTGTGAATTACATATTTTTTTGCCGCAGCGATGACTTCATATTCGTGCTGGAAAAGTTTAATCTTGTTTTAGCTTTTTAAAGTTGTTTTTTTTTCAGGTGAAAAAGTAGGGAATAGTGAAAACTATTTATTTTAAAGTACAGCAAATATACTTAAGGATCAAAAGTGAAAATACTCATTATGTAGAATTACAACTTTCAGAGTACCTTGTCAGTCCAGTCGCCAAAAGAAAATATTGGCAAAGTTCGTTTCTGCAAACTACAGATACGTTACATTTGTACGTTTTATACACGTTATATCAAAGTTACTAAAGTGATGTTGTGTATGAGGTGACTTTGTCTTCAGGAGGTAGAGAGGAGGAAGATGGTTTAACACCCACAGTGGGTGAGACGCCTGGCAAGCTGCAGTTCACTGTTTGAAACCAACAAACAACACAGCTGTTTTTTGGCAGCCCTTCGTGGCGTTTCCTAAAACTTCCATTTCTCTAATGGCCACCTGAGGCTGGCTCCAAAACAGTCAGTCCCCACAGACACTCATGCTCAAATGCCCAACTTCACAGCAGAAACAAACATGCTTACAGCCTGGTACAAAAAAAAGATTGTTTTAATATTCATGACAACTGTACAGTGGGGGAATTTTTTGAGGAAGGGTGTTGAAGAAATAAATGAGGAAGGCTGAGTTCACACAGGCCAACGAGTCCAGCACCAGTAGGAAACTGAAAAAATCTGTTTTGAGGCGAAGAAGCAAGCCGTTCCAACCGCTTCACTTTTCCATATTTTAATGTAATAAATGTCCGATGAGGGCACATTTATCAGAGAATGCACGGCTGCATGCAAACAGGAATATTCAATATAATCAGAATTTTGTGCATGTATACAGTCAGTGATCGTGACAATACCAGGGGCCTGAAATCAAAGCAGCTGTGGAATTCAGCCATTAAACATTTTATTATTTACATCTGTGCATTTCCTGCTCTAACAAGTGAAATGCAACGAGTCATATGGAAAAAACAAAGTGCTATTTCAGCTGCAGCCTCTCCCTCCTGCCCTGCATTAACCCTCTTTTTCCATTAATCCATATCACCTGACCTCCCGGCCCACCTGCACACCTGTTCCCACTTTCCCTCATCAGCCCTGCAGCATATACACACCAGCCCACTCAGTCTTTACCAGACTGTCTCTTCTTCTACTTTAACTCTCTCGATGATCTCCTGCCTGCCTCTCAGTTCTCTGCTCCTCAGTCTGACCCTTTTGGATCAGTTTGCCTGTTGTCAGCCTGTTTTGAATTTTGTCTGTTTTTACAGTAAACATGAACTCCTCTCCTGTTTGTCTTTGAGGCTGTTTCTAAACCGGTTTCCCTGCTGAGCCATTACAATATGTCTATGCACTGGGGGAAAAAAGAAATGTTTTTAAAAATGTTTTTAGAAATGTGCAAAACTTTTCATCTTCAGTCTACAACATGTGGATCTGCTGTGTGAAAAATGACACACCGCCTCTCCTGACTGAGGAAACATAAAGAACAGACAGCTGATATAAAAGAAAATCCCTTCGTAGCGTCCTCTGTAACCAAAATTTAGGGAAACAACCATCAGTGTGCAAAAATAAACAAATGATGTCCCTTGCTGTTATCAAAACCTTCTTCTGTGTTTCCTTGTTGTCCTCCTGAGGGTCTCTGTATCTCAGGAGTCTTATTAAATGCATTAATCAGACAGTTCTGCTGCTCTGCCATGTCGTCCCTCTGGCTGTAGGAACACAGCTCTCGTCCAACTACACAAAAATAGTTTGCTAATTATGTTTTCCTTCTGCCTCATCGACGTCCGGAGTCCAAACACTCTGCGGCTGGATGGCTGGACGGCTCTGCCATTGCTATAAATAATTTGAAATCTGGGTAACAGGAACATTCAAGTCAATATCTGCTCATGCTCCACAGGAGAGGATAACAGAATTAACTATATATGATTCATTCTGTAATTTCTGATGCAGAAAATCTTCTCGTATCTCCCAGCCCAACGTTCTCATCACTTATCTGTACAAATGCCATCTGGGTTAGTGTGTGACAATTAGAGTAACAGGAGGAAGATGGAGGATTTTACAGATACACACATTTAGTGCTGTGCAATCCTATCATGTGATAAAGTTACAATCAACAATCAACATGTAGTTACCAACATAAAAATAAAAAAATAAACACGTTACAACACATAGTCACCCAGTTAGCCTCGGTGCATCAAATTAAATACATAATATATGCATCAGACACACTCCTCATTAATCAACTTGATTGAAACTGGAATAAATGAGTTCTTGTACCTGTCATACCTGCAGCGTGGTACTCTGTACCTTCTTCCCAAATGCAATAACCAGGGCCACCCCTCCCTAAATGCAGAACACGCGCTGTGTGTAGGGCCTCATCTTCCATGAGGGGCCACATTTTGCGCGAGGGGACGCATTTGCGCATATGCACAATGGATGCGCACATGCGCTACCGTGAGGCGCGCGTAGAATCAGCTCGAGGAAGCAGAGAAGAGACCTGACCGCCCATGCGTCGCTGCAATGATTGACAGCACTCGACATCTGGACAATCAGAGGGGTGCGCTGGCAGGCACTTGCAGAACTGCAGCAGGTGAAGAGTTGTCGACATGTTGTCCAAAAGAGCCTCAGGAGTATGTGCGGGGACGGGAGGGCGGGCGGGCGGGCTCCATGGAGGGGGAGACCCGAGCCTCGGGGGTATGTGCGGGCCGGGAGGTCGGATGCTCCCAGAGAGGGGAGAGGGAGAAATATAGCTAAATAAGATTAAATAGGAAAAACCTGTCTCCCTCTTTTATTTTATTTTCAGTTTTTAATCAAGGGTGGGGGATTAAGGTGGTGGAAGTTACTTTCTTTTGATGAGTAATTGATGGCTATTTGTGACTCAGATTTGTTTATTTATTTATTTCACTTTGAAGTTATTTTTATTTAATATTTATTTATTTATTTCAGGTTGAATTTTTTTATTTTATTTGACTCATACAGCCAAACTACTGTATCTACAGTACATTTGTTATTGCCAGTAAAGGTTGTCAAGTTAAATAGCAAGTTGTTGTACGGTCATTTTGTACCTAATGATACATTTGGGATGGGGGCCTCCAAATAAAATTTCGCTTAGGGCCCCAATTTGGTCAGGGGCAGCCCTGGCAATAACTCATATTCAGGATTCAGTACATGGTCATGATCAGATACGATTTTACGAGCTTGTCTTATCACTGATTGTTCAAAAATGGCTTGAGGAGTGATCAGAGGTGTGGACTCACAAGTCAGTCTTTAGACGCTTTGCTTAACTAAAGACTGATGATTTTCTCCCTGATTTTGTGTTTAGATGGGCGGATACAATTTCAGAGTTTAAAAAAACTCCCTACGTTGCAGAACCAATAGTAAATCTGCAGGGCGGTCCTTCAGTGGCTCGCTGAACTCTTGTGGTCATAAACACAGTCCGACTAGAAACACGTGCAGCGGTACAAAATGGCTCAAGTCGCTGTAAGTCCTTCATTTCCACAGTCTTGTGGATTAAACAGAGTTAAATCTCTCGGCATCCATTTTCAAGCTCTCTGTGTGTTTGTTTCCTTGCGGACGAGAAAAGGGGGAGCGCACATTTCCGAGAAGGCGTGTCCTTTTCAAAAATGCAAGAGGTGTTGCTTTGTTGCCGTTTTCGCCGGTGTGTTAAACACACTTTAGAAAGGAGTGTCCCCAGACTATCAGAAGGCGGAGATCTCTGATTGTCTGGTGGCGAGACTATCAGGGGTGTGGACACACCCATTATCTTCCCTGCCATATTAATCAACCTAGCAATTTGGGATTTAAATTTCACAGTCAGGTTTCCAAACCAGCTGGACATACCATACTAGCATTGTAAAAAATCATCACTATGTTTCTTAATCTCCGTAGGAAGTGCAGGCGCGGATGTATCTTTACACAGACATTTTGCACATGTGAGTGTCAGCTCATATCCCTATTGATCTGTACTCCTAGATATTTATAGGAGACGACTTGCTGAATTGTTTGGTTATGTATGGAGATTGCAGTGTGGTCTCTTATGGACTTGGGATCCACTACAATCTCTTCAGTTTTCCCAACATTAATTTGCAGGTGCTGTTCGTCACACCACTCGACAAACCTAACCACCCCCTGCGTGTGGATGCTAACATCAGAGTTATTTGTGAGCAAGCTAAGGATGACAGTGTCATCTGAAAACGTAATAACAAATTGATTGGGTTGTGAGCTGACACAGTTGTTAGTACAAATCATGAACAGAAGGGAAGAGCTGACTGTTCCCTGAGGCACGCCCGTGCTACATACTATTTCGTTGGAGAATACTGAGTTGAATTTTACCCTTTGTGACCTTTTTACTAAGAAGGAGAAATACCACTTAATAATACAGGAATTTACATCTAACTGAGATAGCTTACGAAGCAGAATATCGGGATGAATCGAATTAAAGGCTGAACTAAAATCAATGAAAAGCAGCCTGACGTATGCTATAGGACTTTCTAAATGCTTCAAAATAAGATGTGTTACTGTGGAAATTGCATCACTCGTATCATGGTTCTTTGAGTAGGCAAATTGATATTGATCTAAGTGTTGCTTTGTTTCTCTCCTAAGTTGCTCTATCACAAGTCTCTCCATTGACTTGACCATGTTTGAAGTTAAGGCTACTGGCCTGTAATCGTTATTTTCTTGCGGGCACGTCTTTTTAGGAACTGGGACTATCACTGATTGTTTCCAGCTCTCTGGCACTGTATGTAAGTCTAAGGACAGTTGGAATAGACGATACCAGGCTGGTGATAGTTCCTCTGCACATGTTTTTAATAAAAAAGCAGACATGCCGTCTGATCCAGTCACTCTATTTATACGTATGGTTTTAAATACTCTGATGACAGAACCCAGATCTAGCACCATCCTATCATCATCATTACAGGACAGGGAATTAATAATACCACAGCATTCATTAAAGGTGTCAGTTTCGAAACGTGCAAAAAAAAGCATTCAGTTCATTAGCTTTTGCCCCTTCGTCCTGGGCCACTATCGGCTTCCTTTCAGATTTCATATTAGTCACTTTCTAATTGAGTCCCCTAGTCTCTTTGTGTATGAGTTTTGTAAGTCCTGCTCCACACGCTCTTTGTGCTGCCTTCTGGATTCACTCAGTTGTTGATTCAGTTCCTCCACTGCAGCCTTTAATGCTAATGTGTCACCTGATTTAAAGTTTAAAGTTCCTCTAATGACCACTTGAGGGTGGCTCCAAGAGCAAGTCAGTCCCCACAGACCTCCATGTTGAATGCCCAGCTTTCCTGCAGAAACAAACATGTTTTCAGCCTGGTGCAAAAACGGTGTTGGTCTGTATGGCTGACTGTCCCAGTCATAACAACTGTACGGGGGGTGAATTCAGTGCCGGTTCTAGCCTAAATGGTGCCCTGGACGACACTTTCTAAACAAGTAGGCTACAGACAGGGGCATCTGCATAACACAGGGGCGCTTCCTTTCTTTTTTTTTTTTTCGGGGGGCTCCTGTGCTCCTGCCACCCCCCCCACACGTCATGACAACATGCCGCCCTGGGCAAACGCCCAATCGGCCCATATCAGGATCCACCACTGGGTGAATTTTTTGAATAACTCATCTGTTTAAATATTATGAAGGCTTAAAGCTTTGCATGATTAATAATGTGGCCTCTTCAAGTGACAGATGGGTGCTGTTTATTGACAAGTCACTACAACCATGACAATGTTACCTACATATCATAGGTTTTGAGCGGCATGTAGGTTTACAATACCAAAGGCTTATGACAAAATCACTTAACGACACGACTCCCGTGTGTGCACGCCGAGAGAGGAGAGGGAGAGATGCTGTGCTGCTGCCAGAGGAGCCGCTGAATGAGTTCCCTCTGAGCGGTAAGTCACTAAAAGAGACTGAGAAGTAAAACATTCAGGACGCGACAGTTTATTCCACACTACTGAAGCTGCTCCTCTTTTTGGAACCGCCGAAGAGTCTGTAAGAATTTCGCTTTCAGCCATGTTTGTTGTTGCCGTGGGTAACAGTGTGTCGTCAATATGTCAACAAGTTAAAATATCACAAGTATCACTGTATGAATTTTCCAGACGATACTAAAAATTCTACCAGTATTATTGTGAACAAGATGATATGGCACACCCTACTCGTGGCGTCACTCGAGATCGAGCCTTTTGACTTGATTAAAAAGCATTATTTAATAGTGTGCCACAAATCTATTAAATTCATTTCATTCATTTGAATCGACTTAAATGGATGCTGGTCATTCCAGCAAGTCTTACTTGTGACTTGCAAAATAATGACACGGTCCCACCTCTGCTAACTAAGCTAGCAGCTAGCAGCTAGCGCTAGCATAAGCTCCATCCTCTCGTCCAAATGTGGTCACTTCTGGCTCCAACAGACCGAGAGAGCTGATCCAAACCTGAGGCTTCAAAACGGCAGTCTAATGAGAAGTCTGACAACATTTTTCTTCTTTATTGAATGTTATTATGTGCATATATATATATTTATGTAGAAAAAAAGCTGTAGTTTGATCTCATGAATAATCAGTGTCCTGTGTGGGGTTTTGGACTGAAGTATTCAAAATATATTAGCAAGGTGGGAATTACACACGTGGTTGTTTTGTGTCTATATGTAGTTGTATGGATCTCTTTGATGTAATTGTGCATCTCACTAAAGTCATTTTGTGTCTGTTTGAGGTAATTTTATGTCTCTTTGTGGTTGTTACGTGTTGTGTCGTAGTCATTTTGTGTCTCTTTGTGGTTGTTTTGTGTTTCTGTGTGGTCATTTGGATTCTCTTCCTGGTCGATAGATGTTAATTCGAGTGGCCCATTCAATAATCCATTTATGATCATGCAGTAATACAACATGACATAAAACATGTCTCAGTGGACAAGGTTTGGTTTCTGTTTCTCTTTGCTCTTTTCTTGCACTGAAAAGTTTCAAGTAAGAAAAATAATATATTTAATGGAACCTGAGCTGTCGCTCTAAGTGTCCTTGACATGTTGAGCTTCTGAGAGCTCAGCTCGTGTCCAGCATGTCCTCTGTGCGACTGGATGAGGTCTGCGTGTTAAATGTCCCTCTGAGGTACAAAACACCCATCAGTACTTGCTGCATTTGGACTCGACAGAGGGAAGCACTTAATGCCGCAGCCACTTGAGTCTGACAGCTGGATTCACAGCAGTGGGCACTAATGTGTTTTCTCCACACGACGCTGCGCCTTAAAGTCACACTGGCTGCTTATTACTGACTGTCGGAGCGTTTTATCGCCCCCCGAGGAAACTGAGGCAGTGTCTCCTCTGCACAGCGTGGCGCACTAACACGTCTCCTGAGAGATTTATCTGTGATTTAAAATAAAGAGGGTTCAAGTAGGTGAGCCGAGTGCAGGTCAGATAAACAAAATAAACACAAGAAACATTCCTGTGTCTAAGCTTAAAAGATAAGTTCTTAAGTTTGTTAAACCTGCAAAGAATTATCATTTGTGTATCAATTACTCACTGCATGAAAACTTGATGTGTGAGAGTTTGTAAAGACAAGTCGTCTTTTTGAATTCAAGGTAAGATGTGATGAGTAATTGATATTTGAACGTGTAATTTTGCAGGTCAAGTATTCCTTTAACTGACAAAACCAGCAAACTTGTAATGTCTCCATAAATATCACTAAAAACCTCTGAAAGACATATTCAATCAATTAATCTACAAAAAAGTCAAACTGAAGATAAATTGTGTTTATTCATGTGTTTGCACAATAAATGATAAAAACAAATAAGTCCAGGTATAAACTCAAGATGTGCAGATAAACAACAATTAATTTAAACTAGTCCATACCCATTGGTAGCTTTGTCACCTTCTACCTATGCCAGTCCTCAATGCCTATGTGCAGTTTCACATAGATTGACCACGTCAGTGAGTAGAAAAACGTGGGACAGACAGAATGACTGACTGACAGTTTCCGTGATTATGTACAGCATACCATACCATGACTTAGTCATACCAAAAATTAGAAAGGAACAACAACATTGGTCCACAGGGGGAGCCACAGCGATCGGTCGCATTTTAGCCATTTTAAGCATTTTTCTGTTGTTATAGCGCCACCCAGTTGCCAATTAGAGTTAAATTTCTCCAGTCACCTTGAGGCCAAGTTTAGTAAAAATCCATATGGCGGTTAGGCCTAGATAAGAAATGAGCTCTCTAGCGCCCCCATTTTGTTTGATGGGGTCAATAATGGAGGGGTCCCCTCAGATTATGTGTGGTCATATGCCTACAAAGTTGTGTGGTGATGGGTGAAACCCTTGAGATGTTATACACCTTTATGTGATGAGCCACGCCCCCCACAATATTCATTGCCTTATAGAAGCTCAGTTTTAGTAAGTTTTCCAACTTTTCCCAAGAGGGAACTTTAGATATTGCTCCCTAGATTATGTTCACCCAGTTTCATGCAGATCGCTCAAACTTCCTAGGAAGAGATCCATTTGAAGTGTTTTTCAAAAAATTCAAAAATGGCGGAAAATCTATATAAGCGGAAGTTATGGGTTCTTGAGGCAAATGTGTTCCTCATGAGGAGAGGCATCTCTGTGCAAAGTTTCATGTCTCTACGACATACGGGGCATGAGATATGCCCATTCAAAGTTTGCAATTTCAATCGGTTGCTATAGCGCCCCCCTTTGGCCAATTGATGTAATATTGCTTCATTTGCATCCTCCCATGACCCTCTACCACTGTGCCAAATGTCACATGGATTGACCAAGTCAGTGAGGAGAAAAACGTGGAACAGACACACACACACACACACAGAGTTTTCGTCATTATATAGTAAGATAATATTGTTCAATCTTCAGGGTTAAACTGATGAATTAGTTTTAAATGTTGTGTGAGGCATCTGCACATGTTGCATCATGATAAATATAAAATATATATAAATATTTTTTAATGTGGTTTTCTTGCTAAACTCATTGATGCCTGCCATGCATTTGTGAATTCAGGCTGTTGCCAAGCACTGTTCGGAAGTTTTCCTACAAAACAAATGCACCAAAATTTGTACATAATCACGAGCCAGTAATTGGGTGTATAAGACACGTATTTTGGAGGGCTGCCATCACGTGACTAATGAAGCTCTAGTGAAATAAATACTTTTCATGTTCAGGCTATAGGTCTCACCCTGCCATTCACTCCTTGCACACATGCTCACTCACTATCTCTAGGTGTCATTGTCTGGGTTTGCCAGTTGAGTCATCAGCTGTTTTCAGTTGATTTACATTCAACCAATAGCACAGCGACACTCCTTCTCCGCCAGCCTATCATCTCTCATTGCTCCTTATTTTAAATATGGTTCTTTCTCTGCCATAGAACTTTCTTGCTGCTGTCGTGCACGCCTCCACCTCCCCATCACCACCCAGTCCTGACGGATTCATCATCCTCATACGCCTCAGCAGTCAGCAGCTTCCACCTCCACCAGTGTCTGGGCTCCATGAGGGGATTTCTCCTGCTGCCGCTCAAATGTCCCTTAATCAGAAAATATCTTCCTCTGGTGTCCAAGCGCCAAAGACTTCTGTTAAATCTCAATCAGCACAAATCACCTGTTAACCTGTTCACTCATATTCTGTATTACATATTATCTTTACTGTATTGTTCTGTCTATCCTGATTGAAATGCCCTGATAGAGTGAAGCAGGCACTGTGTGTGTGTGTGTGTGTGTGTGTGTGTGTGTGTGTGTGTGTGTGTGTGTGTGTGTGTGTCATTCATAGGGTGATAATTTGTAAGTTATCACAAGAACCAATGTATGAGAACTGATAAATTAGCTGATAAAACCACAGCATTACAGTTCTACTTAGTTACACTTGAGTGCAAAAGACTTTCACATAAAAACATCATATGACAGTATGTGAAAAGGCTGTCTCAGTACCGTTGGTTTGCTAACGTTAGCCACCATGTTAGCAATCACATTAGAGAAAGAAAAGGCTGTGACAGCAAAACCAGTGGATTGAATATCAAACTGAGTTTTATTACTTACGAGTTCAATGTTTTTTGAAAGGAACATTGTGTTATTCTGTCATATTAATCTGACTGTCGCCTGACTTAATGCAAAAACTAAATGTTCAGAGTTTGTTCCAACTCTGGTTCTCACTTCAGACTGGTTTCTTCTCTTCAGTATCAACTGTCAATGGCTATTTTGAGCATCTGCTTAATCTGAAAGACATAATTTCACAGATTTCTCCTTTAGGCCAAATATATACTTTTTATATCTTTTCCCCACACATTAGCATAGACAGCTTGCTGCCTTGTACTTGCCTATGTACCGGGGTGGAAATCCCGGGGGGGACAGGGGGGACATGACTCCCCCTTCAGTAAAGCTGTCCCCCCCTAGAATCATTTGAGACACAAGTATTTAGTAGTATTTATTAAAAGCACAATGTAAGCGGTGCTCATTATAATCGCGCAATAATGTGCTATTTAAATCTTAAAAGATTTAGTCCCCCCCTCCCATTCCTAGTAGTGGTATATCCCACACTCTTTCCAATGGGCGGGGCTGCTTGGCAACAGCAGCAGCGTGTGGCTGGAACCGCTGTCCACATCGTGCATCACAGGGTAAGATGTTCACTCACACAGACACAGTTTAACTTACACAAGTTACAACACATCCCATTTACTGTTACAACAAGCCCCAGGCCCAGGCTGATAATATAAACTGTTTGCAACATTTCTCCTGCATTGTTCAAAAGCCTACTCAATTACGAGTGCTGCTAAGCTAAAGCTAATGATTAAGCTCAGAGTTTAGTGATAGAGAGGACAGGAGAGAAAGAAGAGGGAGAGAACAGGACAAGAGCAGTCAGTGGCGGAGCAATGGGTACCTGTCTGTAGGCTCTCCACCTGTCAGTGGGACAAACATGAAAGACGTGCAGACGAGGAGCGGTCATTACGTGCGACTATTATGCACGGTTGTGAGGTGTGCAGCGGCAGATCTCACAGCACACTGTTTATAAACCAGTTTACCAGTTTAATTGCAGGAAATGTTTAGTTTTAGTTTAGTTAGTATAGACATTCACTCTGCCTGTTGGAGAGATAGAGAGAAGATTAAAGCGTCAAATTGCGGTAAAAGATGCTGTATAAAAGACAGGCTACAACTTTTTTTCCTTGTTCCCCCCTGGAATTATTCTCTAAAATTTTACTGTTTATTGTCCCCCCCAAACTATGAAATGGGATTTTTGCCCCTGCTATGTACTACACGTGTTACTGGAGGATTCTGCTGGAGGGCATGCAAGAAAACTTAGCCCATATAGAGCTGGCAGACTGGCCAATCATAATGTAGCATTGGGACAGCTCAGACCAGGGTCCGACAACAACACAGCTGTACTCCATTGACTCTAACTGTACGTTCAAACCAGAAGCTCCCAAAGAGGCAAAGTCTCTCGCGGACGCCCAAGACGCATGACTGTCAAAAATATTTGTGGCAGCTTTGGTCGCTCTAGTCGCTCATCACGTGAATCATTCAACGTTCGATCGTGCTTGTCAATTTAAAGGAGCCACAAAGCAGACTACTGGCTTGAAAGCAGCGTAGTTGCTGCTTGCTGTTGTCCAGTCAAAAAGCTCATAGTCGGCCAACAGAAAGTTCTGTTTGGTCAATGAAAACAGAAAACGTTTGTCATCCCATCCAAACCAAGCAAGGAAGACTTTCATGCAACGTCGCAGCATAAGCCTGCAATTCTCTCCTCTATTACTGACATTACACACTAAAACTCACCAGACCAATCAGCTACCTCCACAACGCCGTCCCAAGCCTCATTCTTTTTATTTTGGTCTCTGTTACTGAACAGCGACACATTATAACACGAGTAATAAACTTCTCGATATCCATTGTCGGAACAAGTGTGCTGTAGGAACCAAAGTTACATGGCTTGTTTTCTGGGACCCACTTCATCGAAGCACATCAGCATTCTGATTGGTTGTTGCTGAACCGCGTCAGAGCTCATTACCATAAAGTAAAACGAGTTTTAACTCCCCTCCGGACCTGCTCTGGGCGCTTTGGTCGCCCAAGTTGCCTAATTCGCCAGGCTCTCATTGGCAATGTATGACTTCCGCCATTTTGGAAGCTCTGGTCACTGTTGGTTTGAAAGTACAGTAAGGCAGTACCTGGAGAGGTTGGAAAAAGATATACGTTTCTTCTGCCACTGAGCTGAACTTTCATAGGAATGAACGAGTGCCTGCCTCCAACGCTGTACCCAGTTCTCTTTATACATCTATGACGTCACCACATCATCACCATACTGTTCCTACACTGCCCCGATTGTTTATGCATGTATTGCATCTCACAGCCACTTCTTGTTAGTTTATGAGAATGTGCACAACCAACGCTCCAAACAAATGCAGAAGACGTGAGGCAGCCATCATGCAAAGCAAAGTTTAAAGCAAGTGTTGCTTGCTATAACTTGTAGCTCTACTGTTTCCTTTAAATGTGTTGGTTGTTTCCAGCAGACTCTGTGTGTCTGTGTGTTTAGTCTTCAGGTCACGCACAAAGAAACAAGCTAATGATAAGCCCATGTTGTTGTCTGCTGACATTTAGTGACCTTTGATCCAATCACGTCTCTGCGGTCATGTGACACAGGCTGCCGCTTTATTGTTTTATCACTTCATCTGTTTATAACTTTTGTCTGAGTGGTCCCATGAAGACTATAAAGAAAGTTTTGCTCTCAGCAAACATCATGTTTGACTAAGAAAGAAGACAAACTAGATTAATGAATAAACACTATTAAGGTTTCATTAAAGGACAATTCGGACGTTAATCATGTTGACGGGCAGCAGTGAAGTAAACACACTTTAACAAGGGTGGAAAACAAAAACTCTGATCGAGACACGTCAGGTTATTGGGGCCCAGCCAACCAGCAGGATGTAGCAACAAGGACATGATCCCTCTCCAGCTTCCCACTTTGGCATTTTGTTTTTAAAGGGAGGTTCTGATACTTAAAAAAAAAAAAACTAAACTAAACACTAAACCTTTTCTTTTACTCTAATCCAGAGGTTTGATGTCATTAATATCACATTATGATCATCAATAATTCAGCAGACATATTTTAAACCATTTTAATCCATCTCTATATCTGTGCACACTTCTTTATATAAATCCAGGTCCTTTTAAATTGTTGAATTTTTAATGTCTCCCTACTTTGTAATCAGTGTTGGGCACGAACACATTACTAGTAACGTGTTACAGAAACAATATTACTTTCCCCAGTAACTATTCATTACAATGTTACTTTTGTCATCACATCACTGCTGACTTCAAATACAACAATCACATCACCTGATTAAATTTCGTAATCGTCGCACGGCGCAGGTACGACACAAAGCAGCAAGCTAACTATGAAGATGGAAACGCTCCTACTGCTAATGCTGTTACTTTGGTGTTGTCAAGAGGAAAGATGAATAGAACACTGCAGCAGGTCGTCATGGTAAAATTCTTTCTACCGTGAAAACACATCCTCACTTCTGGGCCCGTATTCACAAAGATTCTCAGAGTCCTCTCAGAGAGTTTCTAACTTAGCCTAAAATTCCTAGCAAGGAATCTTAGCTTAAGAGTGATTCAGGAAGTTTCTGAGAGCAACTCTGAGCAAGGAGGGCACAGAAACTTTTATCTTAGTGAGGAGGTGTGGTTTACCCCGTTGCTAGGTATGACGCAGTCTTCTAAAAGCTGATTGGTTGTTACAAAAAGGAAAAAAGAAAAACAAATGCGCTCCTAGTAATGAATGGACAGTGAAATGAACCGATCATAGAACTTAGACTGTATTAAGAAATGTGTAATCGTGAAAATAATTTTATGTCATGATGATGAAACTCAGCAAAATCAAATTAATTGTTACACAGCTTCAAAATGTTTGAACGTACCTCAGTCACATGCCGATTATTATATTGATTTGCTTATTGTTATGTTTACTCGCCATGCTGGTAATTTTACTACTTAATCTATTTGATGTTAATGGTGGACGCAGACTCAGCTGTCAGCAATTACTGTGATTGCTGGCCTCCTTGTAAAAAGCGGTGTGATTTGGCAGAATGACCAAAACAACGAATGAAATGGAGAAAAAAAGAACGAGAAAGCCGAACTGGACAGAAGAGCAGTGCCTGCTGTTGGCGCAGCTCGTGGAGGAGAACAAGGGAGTTTTAAGAGGGAAATTCGGTCCCGGGATCACGGCACAAGGGAAGAGGTAGACTTGGGAGCGCATTGCCCGACAAATCAATGCGTCGTTCCCTCTCCTTTTACGCACAAGTGATGAGTGTGAGAAGCGCTGGTACGTGCTGCAATCCAAAGCGGGTGTTATTGCGTTACTACGCTGGGTGGGAAGCTCATCCCTGATGAGGTCAACCACAAACATTATCCCTGCACGATCAAGCCGGTAGCGTCTTACTAAATCACTGTCGTTCAATATACGGAGAATATCTCTCCTTCCTCTCTGTCTTTCCACCATCTTCTCTGTTTAAGACACTCTTAGGCTTCTTAAAAGTCCTCCTCCCTTCTCTTAACAGTTCTTCACCTTAGGAGCTCTCTTAAGGCCTAAGATGCTTTGTGAATAACTTTTATAACTTAAATCTTAGAATTCCTCGAATTCTAAGATTTTTCTTAGAATGACGTCACTAAGAGCTACTTTTACTCTTAGGATTCTTTGTGAATACGGGCCCTGGTCTGCAACACTGACTACGACCAACAGTACAGCAACGTGAAGCTCCAGGAAATACACCCCACCAAAGGTGAGTTGTGGAGGTCGGCTGTCGCCCTACTCTGGCTAAACAACCAAAACTGGATTTTACTCATGGACAGCTGCAGCTACAAAGAAGTGATGAAGCTTGCGGTTGGATGTGTTGTGGATGAAATGTCACGCCAAGAGTGACCAAGGAGAATAAAGCAACACTTCAGACTTGTCTTTCACATGTTCAGGATAACATTCGGTCATTTTATTCCTCATATAATGTTATAATGTTGGATGGCCCACGGGCCTCCCTCTGACGGGCCCAGGCCGGGCCCGGTCAGATATGACTTTTTTTGTTTTTTTTTTTAAAGCTATGATTTGATAATGTTATAGGCTATGTATTGTAGCAACCCTGCAGTAAATGTTCTGTTATAATGTCAATGTTCTGTGAGTTAATGGCATGTTTGGGATTGAATGAGGTGCGGGGTGCGAGTGTGACGGGGATGAGGAGGGCTGTGTGAGTGCGCGTGCTGGTGTGTGTATGAACGAGCTGTGGCTCACCAGTGGCCCCACTCACTCCTAACGACTGTCGTTCACTAGTGTGACTCACCTGACCCAAACAATGGTCCGGTGAAACTCCACTAACGAAGTATTGTCTTATGAGGGTGGTGGGTGTACACCTCCACAGAGGTTAAAAACCTGAGTCTTACTCCACTGTTTGTCAGACTAGTGAGGACTAGTCAGACCGATGCGTTGAGAACTGATGAAGCCGCTTGGATAAGAGGCGAAACGTCTTCTAGACAAAATCAAAGTCCAGTTGCCTACGATTTAATTTTTGCCAAAATGAGCTGGAGGAGAGAGCAGGAGTGCACAGATGGAGTTACAGCTAAGTTGTTGTTCACTGGTTGTTTTGGCGTGGTTACGGCCAACAGTAACCTGTACTGTTCAGTAATAAATGGTAGTTTAATTTCCGAATAACTGCGTCATCCTTTCCACACGTCCAATGTTGCAACATTGTGCACGCACAGCCCTTCATCACCTGGATCCTAAAATAAACAGCTGTTTTATTACATAATCATGCCTCCGTGTTGCGCCATTCATTAAGATCCTATATTTCTGTCATTCAAATAACAAGAATTGTGGTTTAATACTCTTAATTATAACAGCCAACTTATTGAAAAATGTCGGGTTTAAATCAGGCTCGTGCCCATAAATACACTTAATTGGACGGGCCGGGCCGGTCCAGACATAACGTGCACGGGCTCGGACCGGGTCGGGCTGGATTTTTTTGAGGCCCGATCTAAGCTCTACTCTGAATACTCTGTTTCCAATGAGACAAGCTGACGTTAGCTTGTGACAGATTTCTTTACATGCTCATCTCCAGGAACACTACTGCAAGTGTTTACATTACATACACTGCTACATGTAGCAATATGCTAACGTCAGGGAAACGTGATCTGTTGATTTCAGTTCATATTCCTCCAACAGTTGAGTTTAAAAGCTTTTATTGGTGATTCCTCGGGGTATAGTGTCGTTATCCTTCACTACAGTCATTCCCCAGCTGCAAAGACAGTGCAGCAAGTACGCCAGGACACAGGAGGCCTGACAACACTGACCAATCAGGGCAGACTGGACTTTTCCAGGAGTGGGGGGGGGGCGCTTAAAGAGACAAGTGCAAAAAAAGTAAAGCATTTTTGGACTATTAGAGTATGTAAACATGTTCTGGTAGAAAACCGAAATACGAGTATGAATTTGGAAGCCGAATAGGTCCTCTCTAAAGTTACTTTTTGTTGTTCTAAGTACGAAATGTTGAAAAGGTTTAAACGTGTAGAAAACTTGGACTGTGTTCCCTCAGGTTGTGTTTCAGGTACAGTTTCACCCACTGTAAAGGTGCAAAGAGACAGGCAGCAATAACCTTTTGTTGTTGTTTGGTTTGATGTTCAGTTCTGGTTGCTGATGACAGAAATAAATAGCTCCAGATAGGATTTGTCACATTCTCATAACTCCAGTAGATGAAGCTCCCCGAGGGAAGAAAAGATCAGGACCTGTGGAGGATGGTTCACTGAGGGGCATCAACCTGCCACACACACCATCTGTGATGTCTCTTTGGCTAAATTTCTATCATTTGATGCATTCATCTGGGTCCAAACTGTAGACAGAGGGATCATGTCAACAAAGGAAAATAAGCCCTACCATCTGCTGAACTTCACTGCTGAACCAAAGGCAGAAAAAGACAGACGAAGCCCCTGCTGGGAAGTCATCTCTGCTGACCAAACTGCATTTCACAGCTCTGGACACTGACTGAGATGTTGTGACGCCTCTGGGCTGAGAGAGGAAACAAAACCCGTCTGAGACAAACTCCTCAGCAGCAACTAATTCTGAACACATTGCTGGAAAGAAAATAAACTAGGAACATAAAATACACATACACATAATACACATAAGAACACAAAATGGATTCGACTGACTTGACTGCTTCATTAGATGATCAAAGTGGAACTACACTGTGAATGTGCTGTGAAACCAAAATTATGAGCTTCAGGGAAACCTCTGTATTTTTCAACCTGGGAACTATTTTCCCATTTTTTTGTTTCTAGGTGACTAATGGGAACAATAAACTTTTGAAACTGGTTCAGTATTGAATTACATAGCAACAGCCAGGCTGCTATGTAACCACTCGGGGCGTGTTTGTGCCATTTATGTCCATTAAAGTGTTTGTTTTTGTCACTGAGAGCCTCAAGTTGTTATTCTAAGTGTCTAACAGCAATATGGAGAGGATCCCTACAGAGATAGACCTTATTGCTAAAGAGTAAGATCCTTTTTGTTTAACCAGAAACAACCCTTCATTCAAATAAACAGTAATTGAAGCGTGTATATAGACGGCATATTTTCACATCTAACTGGATGAATTAAGGGTTTATTTAAACCAAACCAGAGCTGGCGATTGTTGGAACAGTGGAAAGACGAACCAAGACATTTTTTGTAAGTTTCATTTTGTTGCTGTTGACTTTGAATGAAGTGTGTTTTAAAAGGCAATAAAATTACTGTTTATTTAAATGGAGTCTGGTGGGTTTGATGATAGCAGTTTTGAGGCTGTTTCTGGTCAAACAAAAAAGATCTTAGTCTTTAACAAAACGGTCTATCTCTGTAGTAGGGGTGAGTGATATGGCCCTGAAAATAATATCACAATATTTCAGGGTATTTGTGTGATAACAATATTCTTGGCAATCTGACAAATAAGTTTTCAAAAAATATGATTAATTTAAGGATATAAAATTGCAACAAAATAGTTTGCTTCAAATATTCAGTAACAACTAAACAAAAATGATCTCTGTTTAGTTTGTGAACAACAACAGTAACTCAGAGTGAGACTCAGATTCTGTTACAATATTAATAGTTCAACAAAATCAAATCTAACACAAATTACACATTTAAACAGCTATAAAAAAAAAAAATGTCCCCTGGGATCTATATATATATAAATCAACAGGTTATTTCCTTCTTTCAGTAAAATCCTAAATGATTGAGGGGTTTTTTTCCACCTGGACTTTTATGCTCTGACATTTCTCCTCTAATCATCACACTGTAACCTGTGACAGGCTGTTACGATACCAGAACGTTTGAACATGCACATATACGTAATGTTTTTGTCGAGCCACGAGCGTCACGTAGGTTTACATTACCAAAGCTTTGTGACAAAATCACTTGACGGCATCTCAAGGCAATTGAATCAAACACAACTGGACTTAGTTTTGTCTTAGAAGACGTTTCACCTCTTATCCAAGAGGCTTCATCAGTTCGTGCTTGTCTGACTAGGCTGGAACTAGTCTGACAAACTGGTGTGGAAGCACCCAGGTATTTAACCTCTGAGGAGGTCTTCACAGGGCAAATGATGTCATTGGTTCGTTAGTGCTCCAATGGTGTGTCAAGACGGTCGTTGAAACTCCTGCTGCACCGGTGGTCGTTGGAGTCGTTAGAGTCACATGAGGCCATTTGTGAACGACCATTGTTTTTAGAGGTTAAGTTGTTAAGCCTCCTGGGCAAGGATGAAAGGACAGCATGATAGGTGGGGGATAGGTGGTGTCGCAGACCTCCTCCTCTATTGAGAGATGGCTTTTCCAATTTCACATAGATGGCTTCTTTTACACCTCTTTCAAACCATCTGTCTTCCCTGTCCAAAATGTGCACATTGCTGTCTTCGAAGGAGTGTACTTTCTCCTTGAGGTGTAGATAGACAGCTGAGTCTTGCCCTGACGAGTTAGCTCTTCTGTAACGCGTTCAATTCAACTGCCTTGAGATAACTATGACCTGGATAAATGAGAATATCCACAGGCACTTGATGACACCGACTCCCGTGTGTGCACATGGCGAGAGAGTAGAGGGAGAGACGCTGTGCTGCAGCCAGAGGAGCCGCTGGATGAGTTCCCTCTGAGCGGTAAGTCACTAAAAGAGTCTGAGAAGTCCGGGGCTGTTCATAAAACGTTCAGGACGCCACATTTTATTCCACACTACTGAAGCTGCTCCTCTTTCTGGAACCACCGCGGAGTTGGTAATAATTTCGCTGTTGCCGTGGGTAACAGTATGACGTCAGTATGTCAAGTAGCTGAAATACCGAGAGTATCACCATATGAATTTATCTTATGATATTAAAAATCATACTAGTATTATTGTGAACGAGATGATGTGGCACACCCCTACTGTGTAAGAATCCTTTCCGTAATGTTGTCAGACACTTAGAATAACAATCTGAGCCTGTCAGCGTCAAAAATAAACACATTGCGTGGACGTAAATTGACGGTGTGAATGGGCCCCTAGTTGTTACACCGCAGCCTGTTTCGCTGCTGTGGGCTGCAGCGCTCTCTCTCAATACTGGAAAGTAGGGTCCACATTGTAAAATGCAGAAATGACCCCTCAAAGGGGAAAAAAGCTCTGCAGAGATGCAAAGTTGTTGATAATTCTCTGTATGTTTTTCTCCATGAGCAGCACCTTTCACTTAAACAGAGTCATTAATGCTGTGTTAATATTTAATATTCTAAAAGTATTATGTATTTGCTGTTGACCTGCGTGGGAGACATCACCTCCCACACACGGTGATTTTAAATGCATAAAGCCAGTGGAGGTGAGCATCAATATGCTTCGTGTAAAATCTCTGAGGATAAATTAGAAACTGAATAATTTAAACGTGTTGTGAACCTGCAGTGGTAATTTGAACCATGTAAATCAATTTCAAGCACAAGACACGTACACTGAAATACTACATATGGGCGCCCTGGACACAGTTATGTAAAAGGCCCCACCACCTCTCTGACATTAGAGCAAGACATGCAAACTTTGCTTTGCCTCTTTTTGTTGTTTTGCATCTCTTTGTAGTTGAGGTACTTTTGTCTCTTTTGTAGTCATTTTGTAGTTCCTTTGCATGTCTTTGTTGTTGTTCTGTGTGTCAAAGGTCATTTTGTGTCACTTTGTTGTTCCTTTGCATCTCTTTGTGTTCATTTTGTGTGTCTTTGTGGTTGTTCTTTGGCTCTTTGTAGTTGTTTTGCTCTGTTGTTGTTTTGTGTTTCTTTAAAGGTCACTTTGAGCGATATTTGTTTCCTTTTTTCGTCTCTTTGTAGTTCCTTTGCATCTCTTTGTTGTCATGTAATGTTAATTTAAAGGTATATTTGTGTCTTTTCTAATCATTTTGTGTCTCTTTGTAGTTGTTCTCTGTCTCTTTGTAGATCCTTTGCATGTCTTTGTTGTTGCTGTTGTTGTGTGTCTCTTTAAAGGTCAATCTGTGTCTCTTAGACCTATCTTTGGTTTTTTTTTTTTTTGGTCCCTCTGTGTCTCTTTGTAGCTACTTAGTATCTATTCGTTGTCATTTTGTGTCTCTTTGTAGTTGTTCTGCGTCTCTTTGTAGTTCCTTTGCATGTCTTTGTTGTTGTTTTGTGTCTCTTTAAAGGTCGATTTGTGTCTCTTGGACGTATGTTTCTTTTTTGGTCGTTCTGTGTTTCTTTGTAGTTCCTTTGCATCCATTTGTCATGTCATTTTACTTTAAAGGTCAATTTGTGTCTCTTCGAGGTTTATTTGTGTCTTCTCTGGCAACTTTGTGTCTCTTTGTTGTTCTTCTGTATATTTTTGTTGTTGTTTTTTGTCTCAAAGGTCAGTGTTTGTTGCTTTGAGGTAAAGTTGTTTCTTTTTTTGGTCATTTTGTGTCTCTTCATAGTTGTTCTGTGTCTCTTTGTTGTTCCTTTGCATGTCTTTGTTTTTGTGTCTCTAAGGTCAGTTTATGTTGCTTTGAGGTATAGTTATTTATTTTTTGGTCCTTTTGTGTCTTTTTGTAGTTCCTTTGCATCTCTTTGTCATCACATAATTTTTCTTTAAAGGTCAATTTGTGTCTCTTTGTTGTTCCTTTGCATGTCTTTGTTGTTGTTGTTGTGTCTCTAAGGTCAGTTTGTGTTGCTTTGAGGTGTAATTGTTTCTCTTTTGGTCCTTTTGTGTCTCTTTGCATCTCTTTGTGGTTATTTTTTGTCTGTTTGTAGTTGTTCTGCATCTCTTTGTAGTTCCTCTGCTTGTCTTTGTTGTTTTTTGTGTCTCTTTGAGATATATTTGGTTCTTTTTTGTCATTTTGTGTCTATTCGTAGTTCCTTTGCATCTTTTTGAGTCTCTACGTAGGTCAGTAGCTTACATATCAATTCAGATGACATTTTGCAGGAGAGCGCGGGATGCTTGACACTTTGGGCCCCTGGGACAGTGCTCAGTAGGGCCCATCTGGTAATCTTTCCATGTTCCCAATAACCCAATAAAATATAGTCCCAATAACACAATTTACCTGACCTCAAAAGCATAAGCTAGAAATGTAAAAAGTTTTTCTCTGACAAGAAATAGAAAAGCACTTTCTTTGCTTCTCCATATAAAGTGGACAACTGCCTTGAGGGCCCCAAAAACCCCAGGTTCACCGGATGTAAATTGGTTTTATGCGTGGGAGGATTGTGAGACAGTGGGCCCCTGGGCACACAGATGCAAAAAGGCACACCAACTCTCCTACATGTGAGAAACACACACGGACTTTGTGGTGTTTTGCCTCTTTTTTTGTTGTCTTCTGCCTGTGTTGACGTTATGGTTTTTGTGGTTTTTGTCTCCTTGAGGTTGTTTTGTGTCTCTTTGTTGCCGTTCTGTGTCTTTTTGCTTCTCTCTGTGGCCTTTTGACATCTCTCTGTCATCATGTAGAGTTTCTCGACGGTTGGTACGCGTTGATTTAAGTGACATTTCGCAGGTGAAGGCAGGAGGGCCGCTGACAGTTTGAACCCCTGGACCTGTGCCTGGAAGGGCCATTCAGTCATCCACCCATGCATACTTGAATATACGTTGGTAAAGGCTTCCCTTCACTTCTACAAGGTTTAGCTTTATGAATGGAGTAAAAAAAAGGAAACAAATAATAAGTAATAGTAAAAAAGAAATTCCACGTGTCCTCCAGGGCCGGAGACACGCTGAAAAGAACACTGCATGTTCCTTCCTCTCTTCTTTGACAAAAGATTTTAAGTCCTATGGTAGTGACTTGCACAATACAAAGACATGTTGTTGTGGAGTTGCTGCCTGCTGCGTGTTAAATGTGGGCGACGTTCCTCTGCTCCCAGCCCAGTGTTCCCTGCAGACAGTGAAAGCTGTGGAGGAGATCAGTGAAGCCTGCTGGCACCAACCAGCTGGATCACAGAGAAGGATGATGGGAAAATGCTGCTGTGGGCCATCTGGCTGCTGGACTGTCGGCTCTGTGTGGATTCATGAACTGACTGAACCTGCGTCAGGTAAATAATTCACTTACTCACTTCCTGAGGTTTGCTGTTTATATCCGTCTACAGAACATTCTGACAGAAAGAGCTATATTAAGAAAACCATGATTAAAAAGGAAAATGATTTCATAATGACACCGCACATTTTTTCATCCCCCCTCCTGAGCTACCAAAGATTTTTAATTATCATATGCTACTGTACATTAAGCCCTCAGCTCGTCTTCATTTGATTTGATGTAATGAAACTGAAACTGTGCGCCAATTGCTTTTTGTTTCAATAATTTATGTTAACAACCAATCAGAAGAGGACACCAAACACCTGAGATGATTAGACCTTCATCAGATAATATTCAAATTATATTTAATTCGTTACTGAGATTTTAAAGGTGTAATTTGTAGGATTTATGGGGATTTATTAACACAGCTGGTATATGATATAATAAATATCTTTTCTTTAGCGTATAATCACCTGAAACTAAGAATTGCAGTGTTTTTGTCACCTTAAAATGAGCTGCTTATATCTACATGTGTGGGTTCTCGTCTATGGAGGTCAATATATTGCATTGCCATGTTTCTACAGTAGCCCAAAACGGACAAACCAACAGTGACTTTGGATAGGGACATTAGTGTTTTCGCATTTTCGCATCAGCCACCGTTAAGCCCCTGCTTTATTCAGTGTTTTTAAATCTCAAATCACCTGCTCTGTTTGTTTAGGAAAGGAAGAGACCTCTGCGGATAATCTGACTCCCACTAAAAACCTCCTGAATGTCTGGATCTCAAGTTATCAGGGAAAAAAGGTGAGCACAGGTTAGCAGCCGTTTCTGAGATGCCAAACAGTGTCAGAGAGACCTTAACGTTTTTATGTGCTTTATTCTGTGTTTTCACTGGTTTACATCAGCCTGGGTTGCATTTATAAACAGTGCACTTCCCATGCAAAAGTTGTGACCTATAAAAACAGACTTGATGGGAGAAACTGTGACGCATGCTTACCAACATTTACCAACACTGAGGCAGAAGCCTGATTATATAAACTGTCTAATGTTTTTTGGCACACGCCATTTTTGGCTTTTGTCCATATGTACATTTTCCATTGTTTTAGAAATGAGACCCCAGGTGTGTTTGTGTTGGAGAGGAGGAGACCTCTGCGGATAATTTGCCTTCAAAAAAACCTCCTGAACAGTGAAGGAATTCTAATCGGGAGCAGTTTCAGCTGGTTGAAATCTGCAGTCCTCACTAAATCCTCTTAAATCTTACACACTGGTCCTTTTAATAAAAGTTTGTTTACTCAGTATCTTTACAAACAGGTGGGAAATATTTTCACTATAAACCAGCTGTGACACTTTCTTGTATTTAAATGTTCTAAACACGTTGATTTGCTCTTTAAATGATTTTTAGGGGTAAAACTTGTGTTATTTTTCATTTTTAATTGCATTTATGTTGCTTTTTAAGTCACTCTGAACACACCACATCTCCACTGCAGGTTGAGTCACTTCGGACACTGTCAGATTTACAGGTGTAAACAGGTGACTTATTCTGCTGTTAGAAGATACTCAGGGTCAGGTGGAGGTGGAGGTGGAGGGTGGGCCCTTCGTGGACCCTCCCTAGCTCCAGCTCTCGTCCTCTGCTTTACTTTAATCTTGAAATGACACGCCTGTCCCCCCCGCCGGGCACGCGCCTCCTCCTCGGGCACCAGCAGAGCATAAAGGGAGCTGCGCGCGCGCGGGGCTCAGAAGTGAACCAGTAACCGGCGGCAGTAAGGGCAGCTCCGGTTAGTTCAGACCGCCCTTTGAGGGCAGAAGAGAAAACACACCGCGGGGTTAACATGAGCTGCGGGAACTCTGCGCACCTGACCGCGCAGGAAGCTTCTTTTCTCCGGGTGCGCACGAGGTGATGCGCCCTGCGGGACTCGGCTCGGGTGTGTTACCGGAGAGGATGGCGGAGCTGTGGAACACCACGTCCTCCTGGAACAGGTCCGCTACGGGACAGGACCGGTTCAGCAGCCTGGATGACATCGACTTACCGGCGGACGGCTCTCCGACGCTGCGCATCCTCATCTCCATCGTGTACTCGGTGGTGTGCGCCGCCGGGCTGGTCGGGAACCTGCTGGTGTTCTTCCTGATGAAAGTGCGCCGAGGCAGGAAGAAACGCTCCAGCATCAACCTGTTCATCCTCAACTTGGCCGTCACGGACTTCCAGTTCGTGCTGACGCTGCCGTTCTGGGCGGTGGACACGGCTCTGGACTTCAGCTGGCCGTTTGGAAACGCCATGTGCAAGATCATTCTCTCAGTGACGGTGATGAACATGTACGCCAGCGTGTTCTTCCTCACCGCCATGAGCGTCACCAGGTACTGGTCGGTGGCTTCAGCACTGAAGGACCGGACGCGGCGGCGGGTGTGCCCGGTGCGCTGGGTGATCGCTGGGCTCTGGGTCTCCGCCACCGTGGCCTCTTTGCCAACTGCAATTTTCTCCACGGTGAAAAGTGTGGCCGGGGAGAGACTGTGCCTGCTGGGCTTCCCGGACGGCCAGTCGTGGCTGGCTCTTTATCACCTCCAGAAGATCCTGGTGGCCTTCGTGTTCCCCATGCTGATTGTGACCGTGTGCTACCTGCTGCTGCTGCGCTTCGTCCGCCTGCGCAGCATGAACAACAACCAGGTGAAGCGGAGGTCCAGGGTGACCCGCTCCGTCACCATCGTCGTCCTCTCCTTCTTCATCTGCTGGATGCCCAACCACGCCATCACCTTCTGGGGCGTCCTGGTGAAATTCAACGTGGTCAACTGGGATAGGACCTACTACATGGTGCACACCTACATCCACCCGGTGACGGTGTGCCTGGCGCACACCAACAGCTGCCTGAACCCGGTGCTGTACTGCCTCATGCGCCGGGAGTTCAGGAAGAAGATGAAGGATCTGTTCTGGAGGATTTCCTCGCCCACCGGGACGAACCCCTGCCACCTGAGGCCGTTCTCTGGGACGGTGAGAGCGGAGCCGGACGACACGCAGATCGTTATCCCGCTGAATAACGTGGAGACGGAGAACTGCAGACTGTCTGTTTTAACGGACCAGTGCGACACGGACGTGCTGAACAAATAAAGCAAACTTTTAACTAAAGGACAAAATCTTTTAAACCCGCTGACATCCGCCTCTGAATGATATTTGAAATGATTCGCCTCAAACTAACCACTCAGATGAACACTGTGACTGTGTCACCCTTTCTCACAATAAAGTTATTTATACTGCAAGTGTTGCTGGAGTTTTTACCTCTCTTGTTTAACGGAACCAGTTGGGCTCATTATTTTTGGAGAGCGCTTGTGCCAAATCCAACACCGGACCGGACAAATCATTGCAGCTATACGTGGCTTATTATATGTGTCTGTCTTTGTATCAAAGGGATGTATATATTTTATCACAATTTAAAGGTGTGAAGTATAAAAGGAGTGAAAATAACAAACGCGTGTAAATTGCGCACGGGTGCGTAAAACCACCCAGCTGCGTTTCTGCTTCACTTGACTGCGCTGAGTCTCACTGGGATCTGACACCACAGTGATGCTGAGATGTTTTGGGGAAGCTGACGCTTTGTTGTTTCTGTCCTATAAATGGAGTGCAGGCTCGGTGTCTCATGCTGCTTTGTTCTCTAAAGTGCTCTCTGTGCAGACTTTATGCTCCGAGGAGTCACAGTCTGATCATTGTGCTGCTGCAGGGAGATTCCAGCTGCTGCTGCTGCTGCTGCTGCTGCTGCCTCAAACATCATCCAGTGGAATATTGTTGACGTTTGTTGTGGCTGGTGTGTAAAATGTTCCAACTTGAGTCAGTGAATGTAAAAAAAAAGTGCCAATGCAACCTTAAAAATAATGTTTGGAGAATAAAATATTTAATTTGTGTTGACGTTGACTGGAGTGTTTGTCCTGTTTAAGGTATCTGTTGAGATGTGGGCAGCAGGCTGTGATGCTGTCATGGGCTTCAGTCTGTGTTGATTAGATTTACTCAAGTGTTTACATGCCAGCGGCCTCAGGGCTGCTCAGTCTGAATCGACTCCCTGTGCTGTAAAGATAATCCTAACAGGGATGAGTTTTATTTAGGAGGATGAAGATAAATGTTTCAAATGTTTACACATGTTTCTGGAGGCACAGATCACTTACAGGAGCCTCTTATAGGGAATGTAAATGTTACTTTAAAGATCAAAGGTGTTTAGTTGAAACATGTTAAAGGTTACATTCTGTTGAGTCTAAATTCAGGTATTTTCCAAAACATGTTCTTTTTTAATGCGTCACAGCTGAGCTACGCCCTGATTGGCTCCGTCCAGTTAAGCCAGTTCGCAGCATTATAAAGATTAAATCATCCAATCAGACTTGAGCTGCTACTCTCAACCAATTAGAGCCCTTTAAATATTGATATTAATCATCCCAATCTCTTGTAACTAAGTTATAATAATTGGATCACATCATAGCCTAAGTGTATTGTTCATATCATTAGCATCAGTTAAATAAAGTTACTTCTCGACTCATGGTTTGGTCCAGGACATCATAAAATTTGTGAAAATGTTTGTGATAATTTCCTAAAACCTCAGTTGATGCTTGGCTCCCCTGTTTCACCCCCAAATATATTCAGTTTTCTGTCAAGTAAGACAAACAAAACTAGCAAATTCTCACATCTAAGAGGCAGGAATCAGTGAATATTTGGTATTTTTGCTGATGATTCTTCAATAATTCATTGCCTGTCAACATAATTACCAAAATTTACAAGTTTACCTCTAAAACGGACACATGAGACGTGTGGTTCTTTTACTCTGAAAAGTTAGGGCCCATTTTTTAAATTACTACTGAAGTATTTTCCTCTAATGAGAACAAAAATGCTGCAGTATTTTAATTTTTGTTCATATTTGGGGCGAAAACTTCAGCGAAATTAATTGGACTTTGGGCGGTAATTTTATATTCTCTACTAAAATTTGCACAAACAAGCAAAAATATCCCCTGAGAACATTTTCATATGATATTGGGCTTTATAAATGAACTTAAACTGAATAATGGTGGACATGTTTGCAGTAATCAGCTGCAGAGAGTTGTGTCTTGAAGGAAATTAAGAAAAAATAACTTCAGACCAAAGTTATTTTCTTATTAACCTCTGCTGGTATGCCATGACTGAATCTGTTAATATCTTTGAGGTAGAAATCCTTCAAACTGCAGGTTTACTTTATTTGAATTGGAGGAGCTTTTAACCAATCAGGGTTCAGTCTGATAAACAGGCCTGCTCTTAAAGTTTGTGCCAAAACTCACTTTAAACCAAGCAACATTTCTTTGCACAAGATTTTTCATATTGTGAAACATATTAAAACAAAATAATAAATAATTGCATGGTCACACTGTTCTTTTTATAATGGCCATATTTTGTAATTAGAATTTTTTATTCAAATAGCACAAACATGCTGCCAAATTGTTCCCAGCTGTGGTTTGTTTTATGGGGATGTAACATTTCAACATTAATGTAAAACTTACTGGGGAGAGGGAGGTCATGATTTAGCTTTCATAACTGAAAAACAAATGAACAAATAAGCACAAATGCTTCCTGAAATGAGTTTAATGGTGGAAATGTTTGCAGTAATCGGCTGCAGAGAGTCATTTTCTCCAAATCTGCTGAAGGAAATGAAGATGAAATAAGTCATGTGACTGCTGTGAGTAGATTTCTTATTACCTTCTACTTGAATTGTGTGTGTGTGTGTGTGTGTGTGTGTGTGTGTGTGTGTGTGTGTGTGTGTGTGTGTTTTGTTTTATGCACTCTCACTGGATCTGTTCATTTGTGTCCAGTCACACCAGCTTTTTGCAGCATTTGAAGCAGAAAGCCTCCAGTCTGCAGGAGCTGCTGCTGTCAGCCAATCAGGCTTTAGTGCCATAAATAGGCCTGGTCTCCGGGTTCATGCCAAAAAATTACTTTTACCTAAATTACCCTGATGTTGAGATATGTAAAAGTACAAAATGCTGCTGTGTTGTTCTCAGTTTGGGTTCGTTTAAATTCAAGTAAAACTGACTAGGGTGGTCGTGATTCTGCTTTCTTTGCTACTAAAGTACAATATGTACAGTCATTTTCTCCACATCTGCTGAAATATATGAAGATAAAAATAGCTTGTGACTTTCTGTCTTGAGGTTCAGAGTTTTGATCAACTTCTGCGGGTTGACTGTGACCTGAATCAGATAAAATTACCTTGAAAAAAATTGTTGCAATGAGCTTCACATAAACCAGGAGGAGATGGATAAAAGCAGGACAGAACAAAGAGCAGCGTGTTATGTAAAGACGGTCCAGCCTATAAAAACTCGGTGGTGGACTTTGCTCCTCCCTTACGAGCCTGAAGAGGCGGCTCCGTGTTTCATCACATAAAGCTGCAAACAGCCCTGAAAACACACACACACACACACACACACACACACACACACACACACACACACAGCAGTAGGTTTAATGAGGTCAGTGGTGATTTCAGTGTAAATGTACTCAGATTTAACGCACAGAGTCTGAACACACGCTCTGACTTTGAAGAGACGGCTCAGGTGGAGTTACAGTCCACTTACTTATGTCGTGTTTTCATTTACTGCCTCTCCTCACCTCACAGTTCATACAGATGGATTTAGACTCGTTCACATTAACCTTCTTAAATCCTTAATCCTACGAGCTATATCGTAGGCAGCTGGGTTTCTTGAACCTTTAATCCTAAATGTTCAAAGGAAAAGCAAGTAAGCTGCTGTTGAGACGTCTCAAAGAAACTAAAGGTCTAAAAGTCTCCTCAAGGCTGTGATTCCACCTCCCACAAGTGGTGAACAGGACAAATAGCATAATGGCAGTTTTATTTGTAGAGTCTGACTAGTTCTGCAGCTGAATGTTAAGTTTGCACTGAAGGGAGAATAGAGGAGCAAAGGTCAGAGCTGGGCCGGGATGGTAATGGTTCTTTTCCTCCAGAGGAATCACAACCAACTCTGGTTCACACACACCCAACAAGTTTGGTATCCAGCAAGTTGTGATGACCCTGAACTGCAATTTCTGTTTTGGTCAAATAATGAAATATTTATTAGTTATTTGGTTCATGTCAGGATCAGTTTATTGGAGTTACTGTGCCCTTGGTAAAGTTGAGGTTAAGTTTCTGTTTACAGCCTGTAGCCTCTTTAATACTGCCTGTGAAGGCGGGAATTTCACACTGTTTTTGCACCTCTCCGTTCTTTATAAAAGGTACGATCGCAGATGTGGTGACAGAGTTGTCTCACCTTTAAAGCAAGGGTTATGCTTCTGCGCACCTACAATGCAGAGAGCTTTGCGGGGGCGTTGCATCCCTCTGCAACCAACGGAGAGACGCAACATGCACCTCCAAAAAATTGTAACCACGCGTCAAGACAACGCAGACCCAACGCAGACCACAAGAGCTTTGATTGGTCCTTCAAACTACATCATTTCCGGCATCTCGCAAGGTTTCACCTCCTGCTGCAGTACCACAACACTGCCTCCAGCCATCCAATGGCTTTGTAACATTTGTAATAAGAGCATTTGCTGTTCAATGTCAATCAGCTCCAGCAACAGTCTTTCTCTCTCAGTTGCCATCTTCACTGTGACTAGAGCAAAGTCGGAGGATAAACAAACAATGAACGAGCAACGACCATAGACGTCACAGAGTCTAGGTAGGTATATAAAAGAACACCGCGCCCCAAGCGCTTTGGCGGGGAATTGCCTAGCGACATAGACCAACAGGACGCAGAACTATGATAGGCACACAGCAACTGCGGAGCAGCTGCGTGCACATCGCGTCGATTGTACGCAGAAGCATAAAGAAACTTTAAGTAGGCAGTGCCGGTGGTAACAGCCCCGAATCATAAAAGGAACATATTGCGTGTAAAAGGGAAAGCTGGACCGCTGATGAAACGGGTCTGACATTTTGATGTCATGCTATGTGTGCGACCCACCGCTGGAGATTTAAAAAGTAGCTGATAGCAGTTAGCAGCAAACTCGAAGAAGTAGAGCAGCCGAAAATGTCCACAAAACGAGGAGACAATAAGGTCTCAGAGATCGAGATCAGCCGCCACATAACAGAGATGGTAAAGGATTGTTATTGCCATGTTAATGCCATTGTTACTGCTTATAAAGCGCTGCCATTGCATATGTTATGTCACACTAAAGGCCGAGGCTGCTGTGTAACATGTTATGCCTGTTCATGCCTGTTTTGTCCCTGCAATACCAGCATGCTGTCCATGGCGCAATCTCTGTGTAAAAACGGTAAGTGTTTCTCACTATGTGAATCCTAACAGCTTCAACAAACTTGTTGAAAGCATTTCCCTCCAGTGTCGCCAACTCTTTTCCAACGAAAGTAGCTAGCATTAGCTCCACAAGTTGCTAAAAGTTGCCAGATGATGACATGCACTCATTTGCATGCACGGTGCATAATCGCTCATTTATTTGCATATAGGATAACGGAAGTATTCAACAAAAAAATTCTCAACCCAACAATTGCATAGCATGAGAGCTATGGCACTAATACGTGCACCACTTACACTTTTAATCTGAACTTTGACCTCTGCAGAGAGCAGCGTCTCCTCTCCTCCTGCCTGTCCCACACCCACTGCAAGGAGCAGGAGGAGAGAGGAGGAGAGACTGTGGACTGCATTTACTGTGAGCTGCATGCATGGGAATGAATAACAATTCAATGTACTTTCACTGATGGTTTCAATAAGCTACGTAACCTCAAACAGCGGTTAGCATGATAATGATAATGATAATGATTCGTAATTAACATGAAGTTGCAGAAGAAGAAACATGGTGACAATGTACCTTGAATGAATTAAAATTTACTCAAAGTTCACATAGTTCCAAACACCAGTTTCCAGAGGAGCGTCTTGGGTGAAAGTCCTGTGTTGTGTGACCTATATGCAGCCTCTCTCCTTATGAACCTTCTTCACTCCCGTCAGCACACTGGTCCAAAACTGCAGGTGTCAGACTTTTCTAAATACTCTGTTTCCAACAAGACAAGCTGACATCAGCTGGTGACAGATATCTTCATGTGGCCATCCTCTCCAGGAACATTAGTGCAAGTGTTTATATTACATACACTGCTACATGTAGCTACATGCTAACATTTGGGAAACATGTAATCTTGTTGCTGATGGTGAGTTCTGATTATATTCCTGCTGGAACATGTCCGGTTGTGTTTACAAGATTTTATTGGTGATTTGTCACTGTTTTCAAATACAGTCATTCCCTGGCTGCAGTGACGGTGCAGAGACCAGAAATCTGGAAGTGCTGACCAATCAGAGCAGACTGGACTCTTTCAGGAGGCAGGTTTAAAGAGACAGGCGCTAAAACGAAGCATCCCAGACAGAGGGTGATTGCAGGTGTTCCAGCACAGACAGGACGAGGAAAATAAAGTCTTTTTGAACATTAAAGTATGTAAACACATTTTACTAGAAACCTGAAATACAAGTATGAATCTGACTATGAGCAGATGTTTTCTTTATATGTCCAATGCTTTGATTTATGACCAAATACCTGCAGAACTATTGACATTCCCATCTGCCTCAGGTGCACTCTGTCATTTTATTTACACTACAACAGCAAATTATCAGTAAACACAAACAGAGTTCAGTATTTTACACATGCTCCGTACCTGATATTTCACTGAACTGGCTGCAGGTTGAATTTTGTGGCATCATCTGATGACGCAGCAGGATGGATGACATTTATCTCCATACAACAGCTCTGGGATTACAGCTAAATTATGAAACTGTGTTTTCCCAAAGATTTCTCAGTCACTGAGCAAACCCAGATAATGTAATGAGTGCCCTCCAGTGACAAGTTATATCGGAGCGATTCAACTGTAAATCCAAATGCATCACGCTCGGATTAACTCTGTTTGTGGGTGAAGTGCCTCTGCGGACGTCTGTTGATGATCCACATTAATGAGAGGAAACATCATCAGGCTGCTGAGGCCCTGAGGCGACTCAAAGTTATTCACTCCCCGTCCTCAAAACAAGAGCTTGTGACTCCGTGTGAAGTGTGAGCGCACACTTCACAGCTGGATGCAGACACAGCTGTTCTTCACACCGAAGTGTCCTTGACTGCAGGACTCAGGACTCACACGGATAGACTAATATTATGGTGAGACATGAAAGGCGAGTGTGGGAGTCAAGAGCGCTTTTATAATAATGACTTAATTATCTAATTAATATGAGATGAAAAACATAACTGTTCTGTTTCTGTTTCTGTTTTTGTCATGCTTAAATAATTGTTTATCCCAAGGTAACAATTTAATTACCTGGTCATGTTGGAATATATTAATCTCAACTATTTTATCTCACTTTGTGTCACACTTTTTGTGAGGACAGTTTATTTGTCATTTATTTATTTAAAGGAGAAGTCCGGTATTTTGCACTTTGAGCCCCATCTCTGGGTTGATTATGATGAAATAGAGTGGCTAAGACCAAAATAGTGACGACTGCTCATTTTCGGAGAATTTGCCTGGCTTAACACTGCTGCCTATGGCCAGGTGTGAACCTGTCCTAAAACCACCCTAAACGTTCGTTTTCAAAGCCATGAAACTCACCGAGTGGTCAGTGGTGTTCGTTGATGTTCTGACATAAAAATCGTAGCAAACTGTGGTTTCCATCTGTGTTTTCGCTCTTCATCTGGATTGTGGAACTATTTTTTCAGCTGCCTCACACCCGTGTGTAAACTTCCGCTTGATCGTTTGTTTGACTGTGAAGCATTTTACACTGCAGCCCACTTGATGGCGATAATGCTCCTTTACGTGCGTGTCACCAACCAGCAGAAAACCATTGCAATGTAATTGGACACAGAAAAGAAGCAGAAGAAGAAGGTTGGCGTTGTGTTCAAAGGCATTGTACTGCGAAGGTTGTTTACAAGCGAGTAATCCATTGTGCAGGTGTTTAAACTTATTACAAAATGTTTTCGTTTGTTCTCGGTCTTCCTCCAGGAGCGCACACAGCACTGTCGAGCTGGCACTTTCGCTGAGCTAAAAGACTACAATGACTACAACCTTGTCGTAAACAACTCCCTTTCCGTTTCCGGTGGCAGATTACTACAAACGGTAATGAGGCTTCTGTAGAAAATTAATGGATTAGACAAAATGTCAAATAAATCATCATGGAAACCACAGTTTGCTACGATTTTTATTTCAGAACATCAACGAACACCACTGACCACTCGGTGAGTTTCATGGCTGGGGAAATCCAAACTCTCAGAAAATGAGCAATCGTCACTATTTTGGTCTTAACCACTCTATTTCATCAAACAACCCAGAAATGGGGCTCACAGTGTAAAATTTTTTGCGGAAACGATTTCAACTGAAAACGGTAAACTTTAGTTCCATTTTGGCCGATCGTTTACACAACAGCGGCGTTCTGGGTGCCTGAAAACGCAACGTTTTGAAAACGGGTTCAAGAGTGCAATTTTTTGGAAATGTCAGCGTCTCCGATGTCATGTAAACTTGCAATATGCAGTCCCTCTGAAAACGGAAACTTTTCATACATGCGCATTACGGTTCCAGTCACTAGGCATGCGCGAGAAAGTTGACCGTCACAACAACAATGCCAAGCTCTGTTTGTGCTGCTCACCCTGTTGATTTTACTTATCCAGCAAATTGCAGATCTACTGTGGCAACTCCACCTCATCGCGGTCCTCTCTGCTCTTCTCACCCACACTGGCCGATACTGTGTATCTCAGAACGAGTGCTCAAGTGTGGATGAGAGGAGCGGAGAGATCCGACAGTGGTAATGTATAGTTACCTGGGCTTCATCAATCAAATTGCACGTTCCTGCCCAACACATTATATTATACATATACATACATTATACATTATAACTATTTAATAAGAAAGTAGTATTCAGGTTGCAGCCTCCGCTCAGAAAATTGAATGGTCCTAAAACTGCGGTCCTGAAACTGCAGCCTCCGGTACTGCAGCTTTACCTTACTCGATTTTGCTGCTCTGTGTCAACGGAGATCGTTTCAATAACGTCGTCATATAAACGCAGAAGTTTTCTAAAACACAAAGGGCAGACTTTTCCATTCCTTTTTTTTCCATCTGTATTATATAACAACTTAACCTTAAACTCAGAGAGACACAATTACACAACCAGGCAAGCAACAGGAGGAAATTTGACACTACCTAGAGCAAGAACCAATGCAATAAAACGGACAATAATGTACCGTGCAATACAAGAATGGAACTCTATACCAAGTCATATCAAGCAAGAGAACAGCAAAATCAGGTTTAAATTTTTATTAAAACAGTGTCTTTTAACAAAGAATACTTCATAAATAATTTTAATAGTTTATGGTAAACTGCTGGGTAGTGAAAGCTTGTGTTTGACTTGCCATTGATATGTATGAGTATGAGAGTGCTGGATGCATGCAATGGTATGGGATTTCTTGCCTTTGAGATAAGGACTGGTGTTGGCTGTATGCATGTGCAAAAGTGAGCAAATGTCATATCAATGGGAAATCAATTGGAAAATTATTGTGTCTCTCATGAGGGAATACGGGATGTCACTCTTACCTTTCTGGGGATAGTAAAGACATTTTGTAGATTATGTATTGGCTATGTACATTCTTATATCTGTCATGAAGTGAAACTCAAGCTTGGCAGCTTGCCCTGTCTGTATTTTGTGGTCTGATGTTTGTTTGCTTATTTGTAATTGTTTTCTTTTGTTTCTGTGGCATGTCATGTGATGTTATGTTGTATGTTGTATGTACACTAACAAAAATGTATATGTGTGATGGCTGTGGACCCCAGGAAGAATAGCTACAGTTTCCGTGCTAATGGGGATCCAAATTAAACCGCTTCATCCTCTTGAGGGTCGCGGGGGGGCTGGAGCCTATCCCAGCTGACATCGGGCGAGAGGCAGGGTACACCCTGGACAGGTCGCCAGACTATCACAGGGCTGACACATAGAGACAAACAACCATTCACGCTCACATTCACACCTATGGACAATTTAGAGTTATCAATTAACCTGCATGTCTTTGGACTGTGGGAGGAAGCCGGAGTGCCCGGAGAGAACCCACGCTGACACGGTGAGAACATGCAAACTCCGCACAGAAGGTGTGGGTGTGGGATCGAACCGGCAACCCTCTTGCTGTGAGGCGAGAGTGCTAACCACCACACCACCGTGCCGCCCCAAATTAAACCTTAAATCTTAAACTACGACAGCAAACAGAGCTGCTAGCATCCCAAAGAAAACTTAGCCTACACTACAACGTGCATTTATGTATTCAACTAGAGAATAGTATTAATGATTAATAAAAAATCTAGATAAAATAGTGTTTTTTATGCCGTTGTACTGTTTTTTACAATTCTGAGAATATGAATCATAGCTTAATAATCTTATTATATCTCGATATAATAAAGTTATATTTCATTATTTTTTCATTATCTTCAAGAGATAACTATCCTTTTGTGGTGATAACGAAACATGTTTTTGTGCTGCTTATATTAGCTCTAAACTACAATGATGATGAAAATGATCTACTTGATCAGCTTCATCTCATTATCTGGAGACACAAACATTATGTGGGTTTAATTACCTTAATTTATTCTCTGCTGCCTCATGGGACGTCTCTCTCTCTCTGAGTAATGACAAACAGACTCAGAGATACAACAAAGCTCAAGATAATGAGACATTTGTTGTCATTGTGAAAAAAACGTGTCTTATAAATGAAATAATTTAGATAATTAAGATGATTCCATAATTACATCATTATCTCTGGATAGTTTGGCTGATGAAAAAAATAAAGTGAAATAAAAAGGCTGTTTGTTTTATTGTGATAGAGATAATTAAGTAATTATCTGCAGACTCCAAAAATAGTAACCATTTGTTGTTTGTCCACAGAGCCGGAGGACGATGCATCTGCAGTGACAGTATTTGTGTCATTGAAGCTGTGATGCGAGTTTCTCTCCCAGCAGTAAAAACACAGTCAGTGTTTATGTCCTCTGCAGGCGGAGTGCCCACAGTCGCCCCCTGCTGTTTGTATTCACAGGTCATGCACTCTGAAAAATCCTTCAGGGCGTCATCGCATCATTTCAGCTGACTAACAAGGTTCCACACAGCAAGAGGAATGACTCTATGTGTCGTGTAGGGTATTGGCGATTACTGCCGAGCCAGTGCACCGGCCGGCTCAGGGCTCAATTCATCTGAAAATAATGATGTGATGACACACAGTGTGCAGAACATCAACCCTGTTAACACTCCGTAAAACTCCAGAAAGAGACTCATAATGCACTTCTACATTCACAACATGGAGTCAAGGCAGATCCTCCATCTTGTTTGTGATTTACAAACACCAGCACCCCATCACACTGAGGTCACACATGAAACTCACGCTCTCATTCATCACTGAAACAAATCGCCCACACTTGAGTTCATCTCTCATCCTGAAGTGTTTTCAGCTGCTCAGACTGTGACACCAGATGAATTACTGAGTCCTGTGTGTAGAATAATGTCACAGACACATGCAGAAGATGATGGAGAGGCCTGTCTGGTAACTCTGTCAAGTGACTGCAAATGACCAGTTCTAACAGTTCCAGTTGTCCAACAATGTACCCAACATTTGTTTACATTCATTCATTCATTTTCTGTAACCGCTTGTAAGAAAAGTTTTAGATTCCAGCGAGTACTGAAATAAAAGTTAGTAAATAAAAATAACTGATCTAGTCTTACAAATATCTTGTGTTATAAATATTTTAAGGGGATGGGGAGTACCACCAGTTGGTCCAGGAGCTTCTCCTCCATGATGGCTGTTTCCAGGCATATTTTAGGACGACTCGGGGGCAGTTTGACAACCTGCTGTCTATCATCAGGCCGTATAGCTCTGGGTATCCAGCAACCACTCCCACCAGTTTCTCCTCCATTGTTTACCAACTGTAAACTTGTTGTCTGTGTGATCGGGGGCTAACATTTCTTCTTTTTACCAGGTACTAGCTGTTGCTATCAAAGGCTTGGGTTTAATTTAATGCATCAGGTGTATCGATAGCAGGGGCGATTGCTCTGAGATGACAAGGGAGGCTGAACCTCCCCTAAAATTTCATAGAAGAAATGGTCAGATATGCACTATTGGATTTACATTGAAATAAGAATTTACATTGCATTAAACGTGCACTAGGATGTGTTTAACATCATGACTATGATGTTCAAACGTCAGCTGTTCATCACCAGTTTTCAAACGCGACCACCCTGTCATACATTCTCGTGTCAGCACGGTGGACGCGGAGCCTCCAAGCATTCCGGTGAGACAGCGCTGAGCAGGTTTTTTTCATGCAGCAAAGCGAGACGGTCATCTTACTATATACTGACAAAAACCCTGTGTGTGTGTCTGTTCCACGTTTTTCTCCTCACTGACTTGGTCAATCCATGTGAAATTTGGCACAGTGGTAGAGGGTCATGGGAGGATGCCAATGAAACAATATGACATCAATTGGCCAAAGGGGGGCGCTATAGCAACCCATTGAAATGTCAAACTTTGAATGGGCATATCTCATGCCCCGTATGTCGTAGAGACATGAAACTTTGCACAGAGATGCCTCTCCTCATGAGGAACACATTTGCCTCAAGAACCCATAACTTCCGCTTATATAGATTTTCCGCCATTTTGAATTTTTTGAAAAACACTTCAAATGGATCTCTTCCTAGGAAGTTTGAGCGATCTGCATGAAACTGGGTGAACATAATCTAGGGACCAATATCTAAAGTTCCCTCTTGGCAAAAGTTGGAAAACTTACTAAAACTGAGCTTCTATAAGGCAATGAATATTGCGGAGGGCGTGGCTCATCACATAAAGGTGTATAACATCTCAAGGGTTTCACCCATCACCACGCAACTTTGTAGGCATATGAGCACACATAATCTGAGGGGACCCCTCCATTATTGACCCCATCAAACAAAATGGGGGCGCTAGAGAGCTCATTTCTTATCTAGGCCTAACCGCCATATGGATTTTTACTAAACTTGGTAGATATGTAGAACAGGACGCCTCAAGGTGACTGGAGAAATTTAACTCTAATTGGCAACTGGGTGGCGCTATAACAACAGAAAAATGCTTCAAAATGGCTAAAATGTGACCGATCGCTGTGGCTCCCCCTGTGGACCAATGTTGTTGTTTTTTCTAATGTTTGGTATGACTAAGTCATGGTACGGTATGCTGTACATAATCATGGAAACTGTCAGTGTGTCATTCTGTCAGTCAGTCATTCTGTCTGTCCCACGTTTTTCTACTCACTGACGTGGTCAATCCATGTGAAACTGCACATAGAGGATTAGGCATAGGTAGAAGGTGACAGAGCTACCAATGGGTATGGACTAGTTGGATAATTGCGACAAAATCGTCACTTCCAGGGAGGCTCAGCTTCCCTGGGACCTAATGGAGTGGTAGACGGGAGAGGACGCTCGGTGTCTGCATGATGATTGGAGGAATTGTCTAAAACTCTGAACCCCTTTGTGATTGACAGCGCTTTGGAAATACACACCAGCATCATCGCATTTTGAGCTCAGTCCCATGCGGATATTTGCGAGTGGAGTCTTCTGACAGAGTGCCGTCTGGAGTTCGGGTGTTTAAACACATCGGAAAATCTCTGAGGTGTGTTTTGCTGTGGTTCTATGGCATGAGTGTGGTTGAAAAACAGCTTCAATTAAATGTTCCTTTTATGAGTTACTGCCTCGCTACAATATGACACATTTATGATGTAAACTGAAAGTGAGCTTCCCCTGTTTGACAGACCAGCAGCTGCCACTGACTGATAGCCTTTATTCTGTAATGGCTCAGAAGAGTCTTCTTTAAAGAAATGTCCTCCCTAATTATGTTACATTCTGTTACGCTCGATCACTGACGTTGTCAGCATTAATTAAACTGTCACTTAGAAAAGCTTCTGCCTCGTCAGCTGGAGAAAAGAGATCCTTGAGCTCAATTACTTTTAACTATAGTCTCTTGCAAATGTTGAAAGCTGAACTTCATTTCATTCGACAAGACATCTGAAAGGATTCAGATTCAATTAGAGGATCTGATGCTGGATTTGAATTGATTTCGCCCTTCGTCAAATATTTGCATATCTTCATTTATTGTAATTAAAGACAAACAGCAAACAGTTGTGGATTATTACGCACTACTCAGATGTTCCAGTAGTGTGTATCTGACTCAGTGATTAAATTTGCATTATTTTACAAAAGGCTGCCCTTCAGTGAGTTCACTATGAGACACAGTCAGATGGAACACAGCGTACAGTCTGCCGCAGTGACGCCTGGATGAACCCAGTTTATAGGTCGATAATCAGCATTAATGAGGTCAAAGACAACATGCTGCTGGAGCCCCGAGGTGACTGGAAGCCGTCAAAGTTATTCGGCAAAGTTTGTGATTAATTGTGAATAATAATAAAAGTGCTCCTGAAGGCTCAAAGAGAGAAAAGACATTAAAAAAATAGAAAGAAAAGGAAAGTTTCATCATCCGACCATCCCTCAGAAACAGGCTCAAACCAGCTCCAGAGGATTGTGACAGAGAAACATATTTATGAATCTATGTCCTTTTCAAGCGGCTACAGAGATGTCACTGTGAATTACCAGAGGAGGGTTCCAGTGTTTTGTGTCCTCACTACGGCCAAGCCAAAACCCAGCTGATGGATTTTCCATGCGTGAAGCTTTACTAACAGGAAATGACAGGCTGGGTTACAGAGAAATAATCTTGCCTTCATAAAATGTTCCAAACTGTGTTTGCAGAGTAAATATGTCATCACGCAGACAGAGAAGATGTTTTTAAAGAGTCAGCTCTCTGAAACTCCGCAGGGATGTTGCATCTTATAAACAGCTACAGGCCTGAGGGGGAAATAATTACCTCCTTTAGAAAATATCTCCTCTAATGAGCGTCTGTTAAATGTGCCACAGCATTGAAGGTAAATGCTTCAAAATGTCATCTAATCGACCCTTTAAGGAGCCCTGACCTCCGGCTGCTCCCCCTGTCAAGCTTCCCATTCTAAAACAACACACATGTAGTAAACAATAATGAAGACCCCACTCTAAACTCTTTGTAATATATTAACAATGGTTCCCCAATTTTAGGCTGCTCTCATAAACTGTTTGTACGTTTTTCTACGAAAAGAAAAAATAGTATATATCTGATGTAATTATGAGCCAAATAACCCAGATATTTTTGAAGGCTGCGATCACATGACCAACGCACTGATCCAAGTAACTCCACAGACTTAACATAGTACATCCTCACCATAGCTGTGTCTCAGTTCAGGGGCTGTAGCCTTCGAAGGCTGCATTTGAAGACCGATTGCGTCGGGCATGTCCAAAGCTGTCTCATTTCGAAGGCTCCGAGAAATGCAGCCTTCTTTCCCAGAACCCAGTCAGTCCCATGATGCATTGCGCGCTGGTGACAATTATACTCGTACGATTATACACCAGAGTATGAAGTTAACTAACAGTTATTAACTAGCTCACGGTTCACTGCTGTTAACATAACTGTTAGCTAAAAGCACACAGCGTAAACAATCCTAATTTAATAAATTTATCTGAAAATGGTCCATCAGCCTGAATATATCAAACGACGGTGTCTCATCTCCTCAAGTAATAAATAACAATCTCTGGGTCCATGATTTAGGGCGAACTAACTTACTAGTTTACTCCTTCTTTCGTCATGTGCAGCTCGTTGCTAGGTTACAGTAACCCCAACGGGTCGAGGTGAGAACAACCGGTGATGCAACCAAGAAATCCTCTGCAGACCAGACTGTCCCATTTTGGAGACCGTTCAGTTTGGCTGCTCTTCAAAGGACATGGCCGACGTCGACCGCGAAGGCCGCGTCCTTCAAAGGCTGCAGCCCCTTAATTGGGACACAGCTCATGTTACCTAAACCTGAACACAGTAACCTTTCTTGCCAAAACCTACCTCCGTAACTTTAAGTTGATTTTGTAACTTTACATTAAGGATGTAATGTCATTCGTAGGGCACTAATTCGTAGGATATCATATGAACCATTCTATGAGGATACATTGTTGATTTAGGAAACACATTCTCACTCCCAAATCGTCAGATGTGGCAACTTGGTCAGTAGCCCTTCACCTCAAACTGTGACCCTGCATGTACCCCTCAAGCATCCATTTTGGATTTGTCAGTTGCCACTTTTTACATGTTTCAGTGTCTTTTATAATTAACTAATGTTGTTACTGTTAATGATGTTAATGTTTCATCACCAGAACTACTTTGGGTTTAGGCCACAAAACTGTTTGGTTTCGTTTAGAAAAAAGATCATGATTTCTGTTAAAATAACGACGTTTATAAGTTAATACGAGGGTGTTTCTGTTCAGCCAGCTAAATTATCTGTATCTGTACTTGGAATGGGCGGAGGTCGAACAGGAAGCTTTACCTGGAAATGAGTGGAACCGGAAGTTACTATAAACCTTATATTGATATGGTGTGATCACAGGTTGCTGTATGTATCACTTACCAGAAAACTAAAATTTATTTATATAGCGCTTTGGCAAAAAAAATACAGAAGTTCCCCAAACACCTGTCTACAAAAGTGTGTCTTTAGCTGGCTTTTAAAAGAAACCACAGAGTCAGCAGATTGTAAGGAAGCAGGCAGAGCGTTCCAAAATTTAGTGCTACAGAGTTCAAGGGACAGACATGAAATGTAACGTATTTGATCGAAGAGTGCGAGATGAAGAATACAGGTGAAGTTGCTCAGCTACAAAAGAGGGAGCCTGACTGCTCTTTTAATAAGAGTAAGCATTTTGACATAGTTCCTTCCTGGGAGCTGTTTCCCCCAAAATACCATTATAAACATCAATATATAATCTTAAGTAATATAACAATATGCACTGAAAGCACTTGTACTAATTAAAGATGCAAAATAATGTGTTTTTAAGTTGCAAAGTCTGTTCTCTGTCACTATTTCACTTCTTTAAAAAAGGTTTTCCTCATCATAAAACAGCTTGCCAATGTTTTCAGTGATGCCATCTGCTCCTCTCTTTATTTAGAGACTGATTATTGTTCTTTTGATTGTGTCTAGTCTGAAGGTTTACTCTTTTTTTCACCTACTTATTTAGTTTGTTGTGCCATATAAGACTGATTGTTTTGGACCCCCTTAAAAAACAGTTCAAAAGGTTTATCCTGAGATTGAAATTTATACATAACAATATCACAAAAAAGACAAACAGTAACTGGATGTAACTTCAGTTCTAAGAGTGGGGCAGCACCATAGATTTATAATAACGTAGCAGTCCCTCATTATTTGGTACTTGCTGTCTTTTCTCTTTTTTTAAAATCAATTTTAGCTGGATGTCACGAGTCCCCTGATTTGATTGGAGGGTAATTCAGGTCACCTGCTGTGCAGGGTGTTGGTACTGACTCCTAATTAGCAATTGAGAGCAGCTTGGTGCAGTTCCCCCCTCTGAGCCAATCAAGGTGTGATGACGTCCTTTCTTTGGGCTCCAGAGAGCTGAGGAACTGCACACCCAGGACATTCTGATCCTTCCTCAAATTAATACAGACGTCATGTTAGCAAATATTGTCTGTCAGAAACTTCTGAGAAATCAATGCTGTATTTCGCTGTGCTGTTTGAGGGGGTTTCTTGCATTTAAAACTTAAGTGGAGGGACTACAAAAGAACCCTTAACACAAGTTCGCCTGCATCTGAGCTGTTCAGTGTTTTCATGTGAGAGGTTTGCTTGTCAAATGATCACTGAACGCCTGCAGGCTTTATAGAATGATTTTGTTTATTGGTTTATTTCACTGAGACCCAATATAACCCTCATCTCCATATATAAACACCTTTGCTTATTATTGCAAACACTTTCTTCTTAATGATGAAGTATTTCTTCATTACCAAAGAGACATTTCTTTAATTATGTTATGGAGGCATTTCCGTTGTGAAGACTCTGGTGAGATTTGTTTCCACAAGTGAATATTCTTTTTATTATGTGCTTGGGAAGTCGTTCTCACACCTCAGCACAGCCACAATAATACCAAGGTACCAGATGACAACATGGAGCCTATTCATGCCAGTGGAGCTGCTTGCCTGGTGCATATGCCCAAAAAAGTTCTAGCTTCCAGGTATATATCCACCGAATGTACATGGTAGTGTTTCTCCTGCTTTTAGTTTTACAGATATAAAATCTCCATGGATCTGACGTCTCTTTTCCAGCAATGGTCGATGGGGGATATGCTTTTTGGGCCGCAGGGGATTTTTTTTTGCTGCAATACTGTGAGTGGCCACTGGGAAAAATTGGAAGCAAGACTGAGCTGTGCTCCTGAGGCGGGGGCAGTACCTTTGGCGTCTCCTTCAAGATATTGCTTTTGTGAAATGTTTGGGTTCATTATGCAGCTCCATCAGTGAAATAAAAAAAAATCTGCCCTTCATATCATGCTATCAAGCTGAAAGTTCCAGGTGTGTATAAAGTGAAGATAAACTTGGACAAGTATCACAGAGATTAGAGATTAGATTTATCTTTCGTTTATTTAAAAATCATATTTGAATTGTATACGACAAAACTTGTCAGTGTGCACACAAAGTAAACTATTAAAATCACAAAGGTTTTAATTTCTGTAGCAGCTGCTGTTGTGGAGCTGATTTGTCTGAGAATATGTCAAATAAACTGCAGCACCAGGTTTTATGGGGGAGCAGTGTCTGAGGTACAAACATTATTAAACTAAACTTACAGTAACTGACTTCTGTCACTTCATGTCATAAAATCTAAAGTGTTGAGTAGCAGCTCAGTGATGATGATGTTTGTGACGTCAGCGCTTTGCAGAGGAGCGAGACACCGCTTTGGCAAACTGCTCACAGTGGACCCGTCCATCAGGTCCAACTCCCGCCTCCTTCAGCAGCTCGTCCACTGACAACAGAAACACAACTGTCAGTCAAAGTCTGTTTAATGGAACTGTAGCATTTCAAGAGGAGCCACCTCAGTGACATGCCCTGAATATTTTCAATTCTCGTCAGTTTGTCATTCAAAGCAGTTAAATATAGATTTATTGAATATAATTTTATATTATTAACTCAGAGCATTTTTAAACAAACACTGCATTCTTTCCACCTCCTGCATCATCACCCCTTATGATGCAAGTGCAGCATTAATTATCTGACTCATTTATGCTGTTGCTATTGATCACTTTGTGATAAATGAAATAAACACAGATTAACAGACAATGCAGTGATAACACTCAGTGAGCTTTCTTGTTAAATGAAAAACATCTGCAGCAAACTGCCACATCATTTAAAGGCCTCCTTTTTTAGTTGGCGCTGACTGTTGCTTCCAACAGTTTAGGTTAAAATTAAAATCAGGTGTCTCTGCTGCAATGGATAAAAAAGAATTTATCTCACTGATCATGATGCAATAATTTCAAGTGAACTGTTCAGTTAAACTTAAATTCACATCATACACTGCTCAAAAAAATAAAGGGAACACATAATCATCACAGAGTAACTCAAAGTCAATCAAACTCCTGGGATATCAACCTGTCCAGTCAGGACGCAATACTGACTGTGAATCAGTTTCACCTGCTGTTGTGCAAACTGGACAGACCAGGATGAAATCAGACTGTATGCTGGTGCAGTGGGCCCTGGGTTCCTTCTGATGCATGACCATGCCTGGCCTCATGTGGCTGGAGGGTGTCATCAGTTCCTAGATGACAAAGGCATTGATACTATTGATTGGCCCGCCCATTCCCCAGACCTGAATCCAATCAAGCACCTTTGGTAAATCATGTATCGTAGCATGCAGCCCCGCCACATCGCACCACAGACTGTCCAGGAGCTCACTGATGCCCTGATCCAGGTCTGGGAGGAGATCCCCCAGGAGACCATCAGGAGCACGTCCAGACGTTGTAGGGAACGAATACAGGCACATGGAGGCCATACACACTACTGAGCCACATTATGAGTTGTCCTGAGGAAATTCACAGAAGTTGGATCAGCCTGTGATCTGATTTTTCCACTTTGATTTTGGGTATGATTCTGAATCCAGTCCTAAATGAGTTAATGATTTTGGTTTCCATGGATTGTTCTTACATTATTTTGTTTTCAACGAATTACAATAAAGATTTTCATCTGAAATATTTCATTCATCGAGATCTGGGATGTGTGATTTAAGTGTTCCCTTTATTTTTTTGAGCAGTGTATTTTAAGCTCAATGTCTTACACACATGCTTCATTTTCTGCACCCTCAAAGTCATTGTTTTTAATGTAGACGTGCAGCAGACACGCTCAAATGCCAGAGCAATGCCACTGTGGCGTGCACGCATTCCCAGGCGCCCATTTTTCAGGGCACAATGGCTGCGTCCTGAGATGATCACAGTTAATTTTTTGGAATGCTTCAATGCACACCGCATTTCAACCATCACAGCCGACAGGCATCTTTCCCTTCATCCATAAATATCAGTCTGTGATAAATATGGAGGAGAATTTGTTCATGTTAGTGCAGAGCTAATCTCTCAAGACAGATTCTGCAATTTACATTGTAGAATCTGTCGGCAGCCCTGTGTGAAAGACGACTAGAGAGGGGGGGAGGGCAGGGCTTTGAGTTTGAACAATGCTGCGCTTTAGCCAATCACAATGGAGGGGGAGTGGCCGAGATGTGCAGGTGTCCCCAGGAAATGTGTAGCCTACCTACAGAAACAGCAAGCTGCGGGTCCATAGCGACCGCTCCACCCAAATCGCCATCTTGTCAACGTGAAAAAAAAAAAAAAAAATTCCAGCGGATGTCTGAGTTACAACATGATTGAGCTAACTGGAGCAATTTCATGTCGTATCCGGCAACGGGAGGCTCTTAACAGATGACGTCCTGATGTTAGTTTTGCTAACTGTCCCTGTCAGCTGCAGCCACTGATGCTTTCTAGACATCGTGATTTCCCATAACTGAATAAATACCACACATAGCAACACAAAACTGCTTTGCTAGCTCAATTATGTTGTAACTAAGATATCCGCTGGAAAAAAATATTTTATTCACGGACCGTTTATTGAGTTATTACCTTATTTTTATACAGTCTATGGTTATTACAGACACCACTAACGGCTAACACTCACAGCTAACGGTTAGCCCAGCTAATCTACGATAACCATGTTATTAATTACAAAACGCGCACACAGAAATAGTAATGTTTGTTCAATCATTGTGTTTATAGAGTTAACAAACATCAGATTATCTACATGGTGATATAGTGACGTGAAAATGTGATATATAGCTAAACTCTGCTGGTTTTCTACCCGAAGTATTTGTAAACAACACGGCGATTCCCTGGGGGCACCGCCAGAAGTGAAGGGCGTGAGCAATTGCCGAGGCTCCTGCACTTCCGTTAGTCGAAAAACTACGGGCTGTGCCTCCAGAGGTAAAGGAAGAAAAAAAAAAAAAGGGGGGGTTTTTTAACCAATGGATTTCCAGATTGGTGCAGAGCTGCCAGAGCGTTTCATCTGTCCTATGGACAATAGTGCTACACACAAACAGCTCCTGGAAGAAGATCAGCTCTGTACTTAGGATTGCAGGTAAATAGGCTATGATACAGTGAAGGTTATGGTTGCTTAGCAACCTCAGATGCAACCTGCTGCTGCGCTCTTGAAAGCTGGCCCAGAAAAAGGCTCAAGAGCAGCACCAAATGCCCGACCTTCTGTTTTCCAGGTATTTACAGTCCATCTGTTATTTCAGTGTGATGCATTCCATATCTTGAGACAACCCAGTCGCTGGAAAAGATCATGTTTTGGCTCAAAGTACCCAGTTTTTGAGGCACCATCTCTGTTGGAGTAACAGCAACAGGTCCCTAAAAAAACATACCCACATTTGGTTCCTTAAAAAGCTGCTGAAAACACAGTGTTGACTCAGTTTTGTTGTTTGTTGGTCTTGAACAGTGGTCTGCAGCTTGATGGGCGTCTCACCCATGACACCTACAAATGTAACTTATTGATGGTTTACAGAAATGTGCAATGCCAACATTTTTTTTCTTACGACTGGGCTGCTGGATCTCATTTTAAACTTAAAACTCAAAATTAATTAAACCATCAATTACTTGCAAATATTGAAAGCTGAACTTCATTTCATTCAACAAGAGATCTGAACCCATTCAGATTCAATAAGATGATTTGATAGTGGATTCAAACTGACCTCGACCTCCCTCAGATATTTACATCAGAATATCATAAGTTGCTGTACTGAAAGATAGAAAGCAAACTCATATTTCAGTTGTGGATTATTACTTCAACTGAAGTTTTTCCCATAGTATTTATCTGACTCAGTGGGTAAATTGACTTCAATGACTTCAGTATGAGACACAGCGTTCAGTCTGCCGCTGTGACGCCTGAATGAACTCAGTCTATGGATGAATGTGAGTCAATTATTAGCATAAGTGAAGTCAAAGACAACATGCTGCTGAAGCCCTGAGGTGACTGTAAGCAGTCAGTCATTTAGAAAGGTTTGTGATTCATTGTGAAGAATAATGAAAGTGCTCCTGAAGGCTCAAAGAGAGAAAAGACACAGAGGACTAGAAATAAAAGTTTCATCAGCAAATGAAAGAAACAGTTTTAAGCAGTTCCGGAGGACTCTTGGTGCAAAAAAATTACACTCATTATTATTAGTGATCTGTGAGCTCCTGTAATGCCAATGTCGCTCCACATTTCCAGCGTCTACAGAGGGCTAATCAGACAGAATAACTGCAAACACCTGTGTGGGTAGAGAAGGCCTCTTGTTTCAGGACGCTCAAGAAATCTCTTGAACTGAAAGCAGACTGAAATATTTTTACCTCGCTGGCAGAGATATTTGTATCCCATTTGACTGAAGGATGTAATATAACTGTTCCTTTTCTCTTCTTTCTGCCTCTTCATTTTTAATCTTCATTAAAGGATAAGTGAGTAAGATTTAAGAATATTTAGTGGCATCCAACAGTGAGGATTGCAGATTGCAACCAGCTGAAACTTGTTAGAATTCATTCAGTGTTAATTGCTCAGGAAGTTTTTACCAGGAGCTGAAATATCTGCAGAGGAAAACTAACGGACATGGGGATTGAAAGTGGTAAAAACACAAATTTAAGGAGTTTCACACTAAAAATCACTTCTAACTACAGTGGCTGACATGAGTGTTTGGTTTGTCTGTTCTGGGCTACTGTAGATACATGGTGGTGTAACATTGCAATGTCTGTGGACAAAGACCAGGGGTCAGTTGCACAAAACACCTTAAGTTAAGATTTTCCTTTAAGTCCTCGTTAAGGTTTTCTCAAAATAAAATCAGTTGTACAAAATACCCTGAAGTCTTCTCCTTAAGGATTCCTCAAAATGTTCACTTAAGTATTTATGTTTTCTCCTTGTCTTGAACCTATACTTAAGGAATTGTTAGACTGTTGCACAAAAGACCTTTGCAACCAAAGCAAAGTTAAAAAGAAAAAAAACCTTGAGGTACCTCTGACTTTATCTTAACTGCAACATGACCGGGATTATGGTGATAAATGAAAAAAACTAACGTGCCCCGAGAAAAGTGTTCTGTAACCAGGAGAACACAATAGATACACTTTACACGTAAGACGTGACAGAATCAATTTTTGTTGCATTTTCTTCCTGTAGTCGTTTTCTGTTTTCTGGTATTTGGGGATTTGATTGAAAAGTTCATCTGCCAGAGAGAGGTGGTAACATTGAAGAAATACTTAGCAGAAGACAAGTGTGCTGGATATTTAATCTGCAAACTCACAAAGGTTTAAATGATGAGATACCAAGGCATGTCATGCTGTAATGGATTTGGGATCTCAAAAAGACCAGTTTATGACACATGGCATAAGAATATACAATGTTGAACATTTTGAATGATTTATGAAAACTGCAAGGCTGATGTGTTCATTCATAAGATGAACATTTTTGTAAACAATTTTGTAAATAGCCTTTATTGTGTAAGGAACCCAGGGTTTTTAGGTATTCCCTTTTGTTTTTCTTGTTCCCTTGTTTTTTCGTTTGTGGGATATGTGACATATGGTGCACAGGCTGTTGTCAGTTCTTGAGAAACACACCCACAGCTGATTAATTCTCTCACACCTGTCCACAACTGCAAAATGGTGGGACAGTTTCTGTTTAAGCTCAGTGTTGGAAATAATGGTGTTGAGCACTCCAGGAGGACTGAAACGTTAGTGTAAAGAGCAGTGTGTGGGGTTTTTTGTTCAAAGACTGAACTGATATTTTCCAACGCACCTGCACCTGAGACAGTTGGCTGTGCTAATACCTTTCTTCAAACATATTGCCTGGTATTTGGGGATCAAATTTACTTTGTAGTTTGTGCATTATATAATTGTTTTCCTCCAAAAGTATAATTTTTTCCTCCTCTGACCAGTTTGGTTTTCTTGTCCTCTTCTTTCTTTTTCACTATCAAACTCTAAGGCAACTTTGTGAGACAATAACAGGCATCCCAAACCAAGGAAACCTTTTAAGGGATTCTGTGCAAGTCCCTCAGCAAAGGAGAAATCAAGCCTTAAGTGTTGTACTTCAGGAGAAAACTTCGAAATGGTCCCAGCTCCCTATGTAGACATAAACCGCTCATTCCAAGGTTATAAAAACACTTATTTTCAGGTGATGATACATTAAAGAAAAGAAAATATAATACATATATTCAATTTCTGTCAGTATATACAACCTAAATCCTACACACTGACTTAAATCCTTTAAGTAAAAGCCCCTAACCTTGTAAATTTTGTAGATGTCCAAGGAGCTTCACATAACACGATTAAAATAAAGGAACAGAAAAAGTACAATAAAAGAACAATAGCATGGGTGTGGTAACAACAGCAACATAACAGGAGAGTAAAAACTGACAGAAACTCAAAGTTAATACCACATGACATATTCTGCTGGATGTAAAAGACAAAACGTGTGTGTTTAGGTGTTCATCAATTCACCGCTCTCACCCTCTTGATCAGTCAGCTTCTCTCCCAGCCCGGTGAGTTTGGCTCTCAGCTCGGAGGCAAGGATGAAGCCTTTCTGCTCCTTGTCAGCCATCCTCATGGCCTCCAGGATCTCCTCCTCGGGCGCCTCCTGCTGGAGCTGCCGGTGCATGATGCTCAGGAAGATGGAGAAATCCAGCTCTCCGCCCCAATCTGCAGGAAGATATTTACTTTTACTGGACAGGTCCAATTTCTGTAATGTTGCCCGTGGAAAGATAAGATGACTTTATTGATCTCTGCAGGAGAAATGAGGACAGGGAAGAAGGAGAAGTAAGAAGAGTGTGTGCGGGAGGAAAAGATAATAACCCAGTGAAAATGAATTAAGATGTTCAAACACTGCAGTAATATAACAATGTAAGGAGCGGTGCTGCTTGATAAACTGCTGACAGTTTAAACATGTTAAATAAACTGCATGAGTGGAAACTGAGCTTGTTAATTACAGCAACTACAGACAGAATTTCCCCTCAGATTTACTTAAATATGGATGAAACAAAGATAACACAAGAGAAAGTCGGATATAAGCAGCCTTTATGTTTACAGGCAGAAATATTAAAGCCATAATAAAAAATAAGCATTGCTGCTGTCATGGGAACGATGTAATGTTTCAGCACAACCTTCAGGCGTTCTTCACTTTTTCTTCTTACTGTTGTCTGTTAGAAAAACAAAGATGGTAAAACAGACAGCAAAGAGGCAAATTTGTTCCAGTAAGTTAAGATCGAGTTTTTTTAAGCAGTGTTAATTTTGACAAGAATTTAGTTTTAGTCTTAGATTCTTGCTGAAATTTGTAATTGGTTAAAAGTCATTCTTAGTCAGTTTTTAAAATCAAGAATTAAACAGTTTAAGTTTTTGTCTAATTTCTAATTAGACTAATTTCAATTTCAAATCCTACTTAGAGGACAACTATGAGCTGACAAAAATGACAGGAAGTCCCCAGGGCTCCATTCTGGAACCTCTTCTGTTTAACATCAACATGCTTCCATTGGCTCAGATTATGGAAAATAACAAAATATTTTACCATAATTGTGCAGACGATACACAAATTTACATAACCATATTACCAGGGGACTACAGTCCAATACATGCTCCGACTGAGTGCACTGAACAAATCAATGATTGGCTGTGCCACAAAAAACAACTCTCAGCATCAGTCAGCAATGTTAAAAACCACAGTCCAAGCCAGAAATCTTGATATAGTCATGGACTTAGACATGAATTTTAATAGCCGAGAAAGAAAGACTGAGGATGTTCTGAGGTCTTGACACTGACTTCTCGTCTCTCAGAGAATCAAGTTTGAAATATTACTGTTGGTTTATAAAGCACTGAATGGTTTAGGGCCAAAAGACATTTCTAAACTTCTGCTACAGTATAAACCATCCAAAACTCTCAGATCGTCTGGTTCAGGTCTGCTTTGTGACCCCAGAGTCAACACTAAACACGGAGGAGCTGTGTTTACTTTTTATTTACCACATATCTGGAGAAAAATCCCAGAAAACTGCAGGTCTGCTTCAACTAAATTATTTAAATCAAGGCTGAAGACTTTTCAGTTTGTCACTGCCTTTAATTAATTTGAATATTTGTTCATTTCTTACACTGCACTATAACTTTTATTGTTGTTTTTAATTTTACTTTGTATTCTCTGGCTCTTTAATGGTGATATTATGTGTTTCTTTTGCACTTTATCTTTATGTTATTCATATTTTCGGTAAAGGCCTCTTAATTGCTGTGTTAACAAAATGTGCTGTATAAATAAACTCGCCTTGCCTCGCCTATCCAGAAATGCACGACAGCAATAATGATGCTCACAGCAGAGTGCAACTTAATATCCTCACAGTATAATTTCATAACTTAGGTAGACGGGGTGACAAATGCAAGACACTGGCAGAGAGTGGCGACAGCCAGCGAGGCACCTCTAGTGAAGAGACTCAAGTGAGCAGATGTGTCTTAAAATTTTGTCTCATATTGGAAATTTTCCAACACGCTCTCAGCACAAATCATCACATAATGCTGCCTTGTCAGTGGCCTTTCATGTCTACATATTTCATGCAAGGTATCCTTCTGCGTCTGCTGTTGACCTTCCAGATTGCTCTACCAATGGCAGACAGACAACAAAACCACATGGTTAGGTTTAGAAAAACAACATCTTGGTATGGTAGTTGAGAAGTGAACAACAGGCTCCCGGGTAAAAGTCCAGTGTTTGTTGAACCCGCCCACCCTATAGGGACTTTCAGCTCCTTATATTATGTAGTTAACAACAGCATTTCAACTTGTTCCAGCGGTGTGCCAGGTGCAGTCTGGCTCACCAAAAGTGTATCATAACAATGCATAGGGTTACTTCCTGTAACGTTGCATACTGCCACCACCTAACCATGTTTGATACTGCTATGAAAGGTGGCTTTTGGCATCAGGTGTCTGATGCCAAAATCACTGACAAAGTGGTGGTATTCAAAGACTTTGGAATGGGAACAGGCTGAAATTTTCACAAGGAATAAAAGAATAAAACGAATCGGACTCAGTGCACAAGGTTTCTGTGTGTGACGATTTTTATCCGATGACAGATATAAACAACGCGTACGAAAAATACAGACTTGGTGTTCAAAGGCCTGAACTCATTGTTGGTTTAGGTTTACAAATGATATTTGTTGATAAGATGAGAAATATATAAACTCATCAGCCTCATCCTTTAACAGATAAAGACACATTTAGAGAACTGGCAGAAGTTGTGTAGTGTGTTTTTGCTTTTTGTGATATTTAAGATTTGAGCCGCTTCTGTCATGATCCTACAGAAGACAGCGTGCGCCGAGACATTATGATGATGACGATAATGATGATGATGATTATGATGATGTAAAAAGCTGAAATAAGGTCAGATTGAAGCTGTATTCAGCCAACCAGCAGCAGTCACTGTTGCAGCTCTGTGCTCACACTGTGTGTAATGTTTGATTATCATTTGCTTTATGTGTAACTCAGTCTTGTTATGCACTCCCGCAGTGACCCACAAGAGTCATTAGTTTCGGTTCATGTATCGTGTGAGGTGATGACACGCACTGTAATGCAGAACCGTGGACATGCAGCGCTTTGACAGAATCACTTTGTGTTCAGTTATGTTCATATTGGTGCTAAAAATATTCGTTGAAAAATCAAACACCTACAGTTTGAGCTGTTGATCAGGCAGAGAATGTTCTGTTTCCAGCTTCTCAAGAGGACAGGATTTTTTTTTTCAGTTGAATGTTTTTGGGTTTTAAATTATGAAACAGATGAACAAGCATTTTGTTGATATCATCTGTCAGTGGAAAATTGCATAGTTTTTCTCTGACATTCACAAACTAAATGATTCATCAAGTTGCAGCCCAAGTTTATGTCTCAGAAGTACACACAGAAGTAATAAACTGGTACGAATGAAACAACCAAAGACCCCGACACACTGAGATAACAGATCTGGCAGGTTTATTGCATTTCACACTGTGTGAAGTGGGTCCAATAAATCTTATCTGTGTCAGACCATAAAAATTATTTTAAGACAAGTCAGTGCAGTTGTCCAAGAAATGTCTGAGTCATAGCGCTGGACTTAAAAATATAAATACAAGCAGAGACACATCATAAACTCAAAACAACCAAAACAGGAAACAGACTTTGGTCATCAAGCGGTTGTTTTTGTTTTGTTGTTTTTTAAACCCTTCATGGTCAGATTGGTTGGTTTGTAGAGGTCATTGTCTTCTATCTCCAAAATTCGAAATCAATGAAATGTAGGACAGATTTTTGATTGACAACCATCACATTTCTTTCACAATGTCGACTTTTGTCTCAGACAACTCACATTCATACTGTGTAAATGAGACAGCAGTTGTAGTTGATAGTCATAAAGTTGCAAGTGTGAGGGATTATTTCCAGCATCCCTGATTCTAGAAGTAAAAGGTCCCGTTAATTTCCCTTAAACAATGTTAGGTGGCTGACAGTTGGAGAACTGGTACAGCTTGGATCTGCATGAAAGTCTCCTGCAGACAACCTGCAGACATGAAGACTGAAGGAAAGAAGTCAACTCTGGATTCCAGGGTGCATTTCAGCAAGAAACATCCAGCTGACACTATAATAACTTCACCTGACTTCCTCCTTTTCTCTTGTCATAATTAGTACAGCCACCAGAGGGTGCTGTGACTTGAACATAGACAGATGATTTTGGGGCATTTGTTCAAACAACTTAGTCTCCTATAAACTTTTTCAGTATGTTACCTTCTTTGCAACTGCATAGAATTCAACTAAGGATCAGTTTATAAGACACAAAGCAGATGTGTTGCTATTTTTACCAAAAAACATATTTCACTGTGTTGGCTGAGAGAAAAATATTGACAGTCAGACAGGTGAGATGGTCACAGGTGTGAGGTGGTCATGGGTGTACCAATGGTGTGGCTCATCAGGTGTCGTTGGACTTCAGAGGGAGTGGGGTTTGACCCGAGACATCGCATCACTGTGATCAGCTCCCGGGCTTCAATCTTCCCTTTCCGCTGGCGGTCATACAGAGAGAAACACTCCTTAAACTCTGCAACACACACAGTCATGTTTCCATCACTTCAGAGGACATCACATTAACTTACCTTCATCCCTGGAGAGTTACCCCAAAAGTAAAGCAAGTCCCCACAATGTGACTATGAAAAGAGGTTTATGTCCCCACAACATTAGTAAAACACACACAGAGTCATGTTTTCTTCACATCAGGGGCCATTACTTTGACTTACCTTAATTTTTTGGAGACTTACCTAATCATTTACCTGAACCTTACCCCAGCCTTAGCCCAAGATTATTTACCTTATGGGGACTTGCGTTTTATCCCCAAACGAAAGTGAGTCCTCACAATGTTACTATATAAACAGATTTATGTCCTCACAAAACCAAGGTTTGTAAAGCAAAGCAGCAAATGTTTATATATTTTTTCCAATGCATTATCATGAGATGCTGGATGAACAAGTCCTGAAACTTCAGAGAAGATTAGAAACACACAGAGTGGAGCACCTTTCTTCATTTTTTTTTTAATTTAAAAATGGCCAAATAAAGTAAGTATCAAGGAAGTTCTCATCCAGTTTGTAGACAATTCGTTTTTGAAAAATTTGAATTAAAAGTAAAATTAATATCATGAACACATAAGGAGATCCTGCACCAGGAATGAGAGAAAGAAGATTAAAATAAACAAACAAACAAAAAGATTTTTAGCCTTCTTTTTTTTTTTTTTTTTTTGCTAGTTCTGGTTTTATGCACATTTCTGGTTTGGTTTAGTCTAAGTGTTTTCTGAAAACCCCACTGCACATATGCTCAAAGGCAGACAGATACATTTAGAGAACAGCTGGTGAACTTAAAGGAGCATTTAGCAGCTAAAAAGATGGATATTTCCTTCAGGAGTTGGAGACCAAAAACAGAGCTAAAAGAGTGATTACTGGACTGACATGCATCAGGTGGAACATGCTAACATGCTAAACTAAGATGATGGTCAATATTATATCTGCTGAACATCAGCATGTTAGCATTTAGCTCATTATATGCCTTTTATGACCCTTGTAAAGCATTTTAAAGGTCCAGTGTGTGATTTAGGAGGATATATTGGTAGAAATGGTATATAATATTCATAACTATATTTTCATTAGATTATTATAACCTGACACAACGAGTCATTGCGTTTTCCTTATCTTTGAATGAGCTGATCAAATCACATATAGAGTGGGTCCTCTTCAAGCAGCAACCTCTGCAGCTGAAAAATGAAGCCAACGTGACGGTCCTCTAATGGCCACTAGAGGCTGGCTCCAGAAGCCAGTCAATCCTCATAGACCCTCATGTTAAAATGCCCAACTTTACAGCAGAAATACATGTTTAGAGCCTGGTATAAAAAGGGTTTTGATCTCCGTAGCCATTTCCCTGTTCATGACAACTGCACAGGGAGTGAATTTACATATAACTCACCTCTTTGTTAAGGATTAAATTTATGCATATTTAAGGCCATGACCACTTTCAGTGTCTATCGATAGTGTCGTTGGCTTCTCGGTCAGATCCACCCCTCGCTTCTCCACAGCTCCAGCTTGTGTTCACATCTGGCTCCAAAAAGACAAGATGGCGACAGCCGAAATGCCAAACTCAAGTCTTCAAAACTGGAGTCCACAAACCAGTAGGTGACATCATGGTAGCTACAGTCTATGGTCCTTTCCTATAGAGTTGCCATGTTGTTTGTACAGTAGCCCAAAAAGGACAAGCCAAACACTGGCTCTGAAAGGGGCCATTTCCTTTTTCACCACCACCGTAGTTCTTGGCACATGGGAGAAGTTTCAGTTGGTTGCAACATCAGCACTAGATGCCACTAAATCAAACACAGTGGATCTTTAATTTGCCTTTATGAACAAACTTTCCTTATAGATTGAATATCTTTGACATTTGGACTGTAGGTTAAACAAAACAAGACATTTGAGGATGTCACCTTGAGAAATGTGGAAAATTGTGATGTGTATTTTTGCCTATTTTCTGACATTTAGCAGATTAAACGATGAATCTATTGGTCTGAAAAATAATCAGCAACGAAAATAATCATTAGTTGCAGCAGCCCTAAAGACCTTCAAACTGATACAGTCACTGATAACGTGTTAACCTGTGAACACAAAAACATCTTAGCTGCTGAACTAGATACAATACACAGAAACAAAGCCTCAATAACTCCTCTGCTTCCAAATAGAGAGAATAATATGAATGAATGCCTCTTCATTAGGCTAAAAACTGTTCAGAGAGAAAACCTTTGTATTTAATCACATTAGCAGGTCGAGGAAGTCGGCCAACAGATCGCTGTGTGAATCTGCTCAGCGTGAACAAGGACAAGTGCTGCTTTGTTCTGAAAACTCTGCTGTCTGATTAAATAACATCACTGCTGATCTGTTTGACTGTGACAGAGGAATAATCTCATGAAATTACTGCATTTGCTCCCTGTGCTGCCGAAAGAGCATAGAGCAGTTTATTCACTTCAGCGCTCGTGTCATCACTCATTTCAGCTGTAATGTGAAATGTGTGAGAGTCTTACCGTTAATCTGATCCTGGGTCAGGAACTTCGCCTGTGAAGAAACCAGGAAAACATGAGTGAAGGGTAAAAAAGCAGTAAGTAGGTTACAGGTGAAATCTGGGTGACAGTGTGAAGCTACAAAGAGGACTCAGTAATTATCTCACCATTGTGGCTGTGTGTGTGAGAGAGTGTGTGTGTGAGCCTGTCTGAACTCTGCCGGCTGTTACTCAGCTCAGGAAACTGATCCAGGCTGCTGTAAGATGAGGAACGTAATGGAAGTGGATGGAGGATCCTGGCTAGGTATCCATGAGGAGGGAAGGCACTGAGGGGCAGGACAGGGACAGGACACCCCTCCAGCTCAGTGTGTCACGTTCACTTCTCATTTTGTATTCAGACCGTTTTTTTATCTTTCATTCATGCATTAAAATTGAGCTCAATCTTGTGTTTTCGGGTGTCGGGGTGTTCTACTGCACGTGATTTAAAAATAGAACAACACCAGAGGGAGTTGGATAAATGTTCTCAAGTGATGTCACTTGAGTCGGCATCAAGTTTGAAAAGTAAATAATCTGGAGTTGTGGAGGGAGGAAGACGAGAGTTTACCAGAGCTCTGCAGCCAGCTGGTCATTTCTGCTGAAGGCTCGAGTCTCCAGGATACATCAGCTGCTGCTAGCATACCACACTATGACCTAACTCCTAACTGTCAGAGGGAGAGATGCATTGTGGGTTATGTTGGCAGCAAGTTTGGATGAGGAAAAAGATTTTTTTTTTTTAAAGTAAGTCCAGTATGAGTCCAACAGAACCCTGACTGGTATACTGATTAGGCATTCACTTCCCACAGTGCAATCCCTAGAGTAGAGATTTAAGTTTTTTGCATTCAACTTAGCATTAAAAACATGTGCAAAACAAAACTTACCAACCCAGTCTTATCCCGAAGTCGTCAAATACCAGCGCTTGGTTGGTGACTTTCAGCGTCTGCCACCGATGAAAAAAGATGTCCTGTCACATCAGCATGAATCGTGGCTGGTTTCCATTATTGTTAAACAGCGCTTGGCAGCATTGGAGGGAAATGTGGCTGGACAACACCGTAAATTAAGTGACCAGAAGTCTAAGTCCATGAGCAGGAGGGGTGGTGGATAGGTCCAAAAACCACGACTTTCACCCGGGAGGCAGGTGTTCTCTTCCCGAAATATTGTAAAGCCAGACTCTGTTTTTTTTTTTTTTTCCAAACCTAACCACGTAAGTGTGTTGTTGAAGGAAAGAAAATGTCAATCCGCAGTTGTACCGATTTACTACTTTTATTTTGAAAGAGACTGTATGCAAACTGTACATTTCCTGTGAAAACTGAGTGTATTTTGAAAACAGACAATGGATGTAACAGGCTGAACTTGACACGGCCTCCCAGAACGTCAACAACCAACACACCCAGGGTACCTTTCACATTATATCTCAATGTGGAAAGTCCATGACCAAACATCGATATGTGGCCAGGTCGGAATGAGAATGTGATGAACTTAGAAGCAGATGAATGGGAAACACAACAGAAAACCAGAGGCATCAACAGGCTTGTGAGTCAAAAGAAGAAAAGGCCTCTAATTGAAATAAAATACAATTATCTGTTTAAGAGCAACAATGTGTCCCAGAAATTATGTTTCTGTGTTGTTAAATTATTGTTTGTCCAATTATGCTGCAAGTGTGTGACACCAGAGTCCCGTCTGTGGTTTAGGAAAAACAAATACTTCAGCTTAAGGTTTGAGAAAAATTGGCATTTTGGTTAAAACATTGTGTCTCATGCTTCAAGCCGCTGCTGACTTTTCTGTGTCTATCCTCTGGTTATGTTTGTGTACTCACAGCACTTTAGGTTACAGTCAGGAAAAGATCAGTTGAGAGTCAAAATGTCGAGACATTTAAATTGACATTTTAATTAACACTGAAACACAACCATAATCTTTATGTAACCTTGCATTGTTTTTGTTGTGCTGGGGAGAAATGTGCCCTGTCAGATGTTTTGTCTCATGCCCTCAGTCAGATCGTGCCCTCAGACACACCTCTGCTCTTCATTGTTGTGATCAGGTGAACCCCAAACCACAGTAACAGTAATCAAAAGTAAACCTGGGAGAGACTTTATTAGATTTTTCCATTCAGAGGAAAAGTTACAGCTGATGTCTCCCACTCTGAACCCTCCCTCCCCATTCCCACCTCCCCTCCCTTGCAGAGTCAACATACAAGAGCACACTGACGCTGTCACAGGAGTGTGTTTCTCAGCTCCAGTCTGGCCTAACCCCTCTGATTGAGATTTTCTGGCTGCAGCAGCTGACAGGGACAACAGCAAACTGTTTTTCTCTCTCTTCCATGTCATCAGGATGTTGTGCATGCTTGCTAAACCAGCTCCTGAACATCCCATGTCAAATACAAAGCTTCACTTTGTTTTGTGTCCACTGCAAGAATTTTTTGTTGTACCTTCATCTAGATAATCTCTGAGTGCAGGAATGTTTCTAGAATCAGGTGTTATTTACTCAAGTCTGCTGTATTCTCTCTTTTTGGAACAGTCATCGTGAAACAAATAGGGTTTGAGCTGTGCGCTGCAGATGGAGAGGACAACAGTAGTAAAAGTTGTTGTATCCTTCCTCCACATCACCACACACTGCTCTATTTTCTGCTCCTGTGGGTGTAGAGATCTCACTGTACATGCTTAAAGCTGTATTCTACTGGCATAGTATTGAGTACAGTAATGAATAGATGCTGCACGGCTGAATTGGATCAACCTAAATGTTCCATATGTGATTCCCTCCAACATGTGAATGACTCGTTTTCCACATGCCTCCACAGAAAAAAGCAGCTTCATTCACCATCAAGAAAACAGCAAACAGGGTAAACACAAATATCAGCAGGAGCCAGAGGTTAAATGAAACAAACTATAGCTGAACTTCACACATGCTTCAGTTAATGAGTTCAGTTCTTTTCAGACCAGCGATGCCTCGTGGACATGCTGTAAAATAAAAACACATTGCACTTTAAACGGACCTGCGGGAGAGCTGCAGGATAAAATCCACAAATATTCATGAGTGGGCCAAACGTGGAATTTCAGCAGTTTTAATTTGGTCTGTTGTGCTGCAGGAAAAGATCTGCTGGAGGATTTGCTGTTCAAATGTCATTAATATTTTATATCTTTAGCAATTTTCTCGAAGCAGGCTTTTGCTTTTCAGAAAATAGGATGAAAACATCAGGAACAAAAGAAAACATCAGAAATGTCTGAGTTATTCAACCAGTCAACAAACAAACAAACAAAGAGATATGTTATTGCTATTTAAATGTGCTAATCACACAAAGTAAAATAATTAATCCTGCCATCCAGCATCATTAGAAATATGCCTAAATTGTATTATTAATACGAGTCCATACCCATTGGTAGCTTTGTCACCTTCTACCTATGCCAATCCTCAATGTCTATGTGCAGTTTCACATAGATTGACCACGTCAGTGAGTAGAAAAACGTGGGACAGACAGAATGACTGACTGACTGACTGACTGACTGACTGACTGACAGAATGACACACTGACAGTTTCCATGATTATGTACAGCATACCATACCATGACTTAGTCATACCAAACATTAGAAAAAAAAACCAAAACATTGGTCCACAGGGGGAGCCACAGCGATCGGTCGCATTTTAGCCATTTTAAGCATTTTTCTGTTGTTATAGCACCACCCAGTTGCCAATTAGAGTTAAATTTCTCCAGTCACCTTGAGGCGTCCTGTTCTACATATCTACCAAGTTTAGTAAAAATCCATATGGCGGTTAGGCCTAGATAAGGAATTAGCTCTCTTTTGTTTGATGGGGTCAATAATGGAGGGGTCCCCTCAGATTATGTGTGGTCATATGCCTACAAAGTTGCGTGGTGATGGGTGAAACCCTTGAGATGTTATACACCTTTATGTGATGAGCCACGCCCTCCGCAATATTCATTGCCTTATAGAAGCTCAGTTTTAGTAAGTTTTCCAACTTTTGCCAAGAGGGAACTTTAGATATTGCTCCCTAGATTATGTTCACCCAGTTTCATGCAGATCGCTCAAACTTCCTAGGAAGAGATCCATTTGAAGTGTTTTTCAAAAAATTCAAAATGGCAGAAAATCTATATAAGCAGAAGTTATGGGTTCTTGAGGCAAATGTGTTCCTCATGAGGAGTGGCATCTCTGTGCAAAGTTTCATGTCTCTACGACATACGGGGCATGAGATATGCCCATTCAAATTTTGCAATTTCAATCGGTTGCTATAGCGCCCCCCTTTGGCCAATTGATGTAATATTGCTTCATCCGCATCCTCCCATGACCCTCTACCACTGTGCCAAATTTCACATGGATTGACCAAGTCAGTGAGGAGAAAAACGTGGAACAGACACACAGACAGACAGAGTTTTCGTAATTTTATAGTAATAGTATAGTATAGTATAGTTTTGTATAGTATATAGTATAGATTACCTTGCAAAATTATATTTGGCCTGATTTAAAGATTCAGTGTGTAAGATTTAGGGGGATTTAGTGGCGGAGGAGGATTGCAGATACAACCAGCTGAAACTTCTCCTGGTTAGAATTCCTTCAGTGTTCACTGTTCAAGAGGTTTTTACCTTGAGCTGAATTATCCACAGAGGTCTCTTCTTCTCTGAAGCAAAGGAAACAGGTGATTTAGACTTGTACAAACAGTGAATAAAGAAGTTTCATGCTTTAAAAAAATGGTGTTTTTCCTACACTGTTTGGTATGTATGAGGTGGGCTGCTCACCCAACAACTGCTAACCTGTGCTCACCTTTTTTCTTTGATAACTTAACTAAAAAAATTGTGTTTTTCCTGACACAAAAATGAGCACAAATGTAACTACCTAGAGCCAGTGTTTAGTTTATTTATCCTGGGCTATTGTAGGAACATGGCAGTACATCATGGTGATCGCTGCAGACAAGGACCCGAGTGGCTCATTTTAAGGTAACAAAAACATGATTGACATTATATAATGATTCTTATTCTTCTAACCATAAAACAAAAATAGAAAATAAAAAAATAGAGCACTAAATATATTAAACTGTGACCATGGACTAATGACTAAGAACAGATCTGGACCCCAGTTGGGAACCACTGCTGTAAAGCCTCTAAATTAGAAGCTCAGGAACCAGTGTCTCACAGGTTTATGTTCCTGTACAGAGCAAGTATGTAGTGTGGACCGGCAGCTGGAGAGGTGCCAGTTTGCATCCTGCTGAGTTGCCCTTAAGCACAGCAACAAACCTCCAACATGCTCCAGGGATGCTGTATGATGGCTGACCTATCTAAAGCACTCTGAGAATGCATGTGTGCATGTGAAACTGAATTGTGTGGACTGACAAAGAATCTTTCTTTTCTAGCTCACTGCAGTTTGGCCGCTTTGAATGCTGGTGTGGGCAAGCTTTATTTGTTAACATGTGCTGTGAGCACATGTTAACAAATAAAGGTGTTTCAACATGTTTATATAAAGTCCTCAAAAGAAGCTATGGCCTTGAAAATATTCAAAAGGAAAGAACAGACAATAAACACATTTGGAATAGACGAACTGAATAGAAAGAGAAGGTGAGTAGAAAGGGTCATAATTACAAACAACAGAAATATTTTAGCAAGTGAAGAAGTGAAAAGTTGATTTGAAATACCGACATTTAAACCTTTACAACCATCATGGGAGAAACTTGTATGCTTTTAATCACAGACAGTTCACCCCTCAAGGCTTTTACTTTCATCAAGGGTCAGTTGGAGCTCCACACCCTGCTCAATAAAGCAGACTGTTTGAGGTTCATTAACATAACACTGAGTGGGTGTGAGTGTTCCTGACCCCTCCCGTAACGTTAGTGTCCATATCTATCAGGACATTGTCTCAGTGGGACAATAGGTTCTGAACTGAACTTTAGCTTATACCACTTTTTTTAAAATGTCATCATGTCACACAAAACTTTGTCAGATGTTCATATTAAAGGTGGTCAAAGTAAAAAGGAGTAAAAACCTCAGGCGTCTGAACTGTTCTGAATCCGCTGTTTTTCTACGTCAGATCATGATGGATTGCTATATATGTTTATCTGCAAGTGTTTACAGTACATACACTGCTACATGTAGCTTCATGCTAACATCAGGGAAACATGGTCGCTGATGATTTTGGATCATATTCCTGCTGGAACATGTCCGGTTATGTTCAGAAGCTTTTATTGGTGATTGGTGATTTCACGATAGAAAGTGCTGCTGTCCTTTGTTACAGTCATTCTCTGGCTGCAATGACAGTGTAGAGACACTAGGCTTTGTTATACAGAGATCGTGCTATAGAGCAGCTATGGAGTCCCTTCTTCATGCCACTTTTGCATTTTTAACACAGAATCAAACGCAGTGGTGTACGGTAGCTAGGATGGGCCCCAGCACCAGATTTTGCATCGAAATAGCTAACCCTATGTTTTACAGTATTGACACATACAGACTTGATGTTGGACAACATCAACATACATATTACTGAGCAATCATCACTACAAATCTGTATATGACAAAAATACCAAATAAAATGAGAAATTATTCATTAAATTAGGTTTATTTATAGTTTTTATAGTTTCTGTAAAAGGGGCCATAAAAGTTTCTTATAGATTGCTACTGACTATTTTACAAAAGATAAAAAGAGACACTGATGGAGATGCATTTGCCTTTCTCGAGGGCATATATAGCAGATGACAGCATTTTTATTTTAATGTGAGTTCTTCTTTAAACACAGGTGTATTTCTGAGGTGGCGAAATGAATCACTAGCAAGGGCCCATTCTCTGCTCTAGAGAGAGTGGGTCCCCCAACAGTACTCTCTATGGACCCCTGCCTAATGAGCCCCTGCAACATCATTCTGGATCCTGTGTGTGATTACAGACTGCATCCTGGCATTGCATAATGAAAAGGGACGCGATGGGCATGACGTGTAATTCAGCAGTGTCGGCCTCTAGGTAACTGCCCATTGGTCCGACAGCCCATTGTTCCAACCATATTAAACCCATTGTTCTGAAGTCCATTCTGAAATCATCATGATGCCCTGTGGTTAAGATCTGGTTAGGTTTAGGCACAAAAACCACTTGGTTAGGGTTAGAAAAAGATCATGGTGTGGGTTAAAATGAAAAAGAAAGTGACAAACACATAATCCGTGAGCCTACTTCGTCTCAAGCCTTTCCCAGCTGACCCAGAGCCGGTTGCGGCGCACCATCAAGGCAGAAATACGCCCACCGGGAGCCGTTCAGCACCGTGGACAGTTGGACTAATGGGATGTTGGACCAATGGGCTGTCGGACCAATGACATGGACCCGGCCTCTAGTGCAACAGCTGCTTGTTTTAAACAATAACATCAGCATAAGATGACAATAACAACCATTTACTGTCTCTGTTATATGACAGCTGATCTCGTCCCCTGCTCAGAGTGTAAGGAGCTCCTGGACTTCATTGTTTTCAATTTGTGGCCGCTGGTGTTCGTCTTTGAGTTAGCTGCTAACTGCTATCACCTACTCTTTAAATCTCCCACGGTTGGTCACACACATGATCCGTCATGAAAACACTACACCTGTGCAGCCCATGATCCCGTCCTGCTGGCTGTCCCATTTATACAGACATCATTTTGGCATTGTTACTACCTCTGTTCACGGCTCAGAGGCCAGACAACTCTGTCCTCCATTCCCTGATCATACCTTATATACAGAACAGCGAGGTGGCATTATGGTTTGATATTCCCACTTTGAAGAGACAGTGTAAAAGGGGCTACTTAGATGTGGGAGACCCAGAAACACTGACCAATCAGAGCAGATTATTTTGTTTTGGGTTTTTTTTTATTTATTCAGGAGGGGTTCTGAAAGAGACAGGTGCTAAAACAAAGAATCTCAGACAGAAGGTGAATACAGGTGTTCCAACACAAACACATTGACAAAAACACAGTGTTATTTGGCATAAACATGTTCTAGAAATACCCAAAATAAAAGTGTGAACTTGAAATTGAGCATAATAGGGCCTCTTGAATTAACATCATTGTTAGTAAAATCCACCCTGAGACAGACTCACTTCACATTTTACTTTTTTTTTTTTGTTTTTTTACTAAGTTTTTCTAAGCTTGGCATAAAAGTTTGAAAATGTTTAAGTTACACTCGGACAGCCTCGAGTGGTCTGAGACATTTCTGTCCTCCTCTGATCACAACCTTAATTTTTTTTTTTTGCCATTACAACATTTGAAAGTTTCAACCAGAGCAGAGGAAATCCATTATCTGTCCCCTCAAAACTTGGTAGCTACAGAACAGAGCGTCTGGTTCCACCTGCATGTGGTCAGATTAAAGTGACACATTGACTCACTGACAGAGGGAAGGCTGAATGTCTGTTGGAGAAAGTGTTTTTTTAAATGAGCACTTCTGTTACGTCTGGGTGCCCTGACGGATGTGGAGTGTGTATACGGCGCGAGGCTGTGGGATGTAGATAAGCCCGGGGTGCTTCTTCCTCAGGACACCGTCGCTCCACAGACAGGCCACCCAGAGCGCCACCAGGAAAAGAGCTGCAGAGAAACTATCCACCACAGAAACACAACTTTACTTCAGACTTTGTACACCTGCTGGAGTGCAGACCATGCAGCTTTAAATATGAATCAAAAAGTTAGATGCATACAGAATGTTCCAGAGATACAGTATAACATCATCAGGACAGCCGGTGCGCCTGTTCCAGCATACCTGTAGAGCATGAAGAGGCCGTTGCCGTCGGGAACCATGCCCCGCCTCCTCTGGTGCATCACTGTGGCGGTCATGGCAAAGAAGGTGAAGATGAAGAGGATGAAGGTCTGTCCCTCAGTGATCAGGTACCTGATGCGAGAAACAAGGAGGATTGGAGTAATTTTGTTCCAAAGTTGTATAATTGCCTAGAGTTGGTTCGTGTTCTCACGGCAGCATTTACAAGAGGACCAGATCAAATGCCTTGTGTGAGAAAGCTGCTCTTGATTGGTCAGAATTTCCATGTGGGAAAAATCCAGGAAGTAAAGCAAACGTTGAAGAAGAGTACACTGGCAAGATAAATGTGACACTTTCTAATGTCACAATGGAGGGACAACTACGCAGGTTGATTTTAGCGCTGCTCATCGTGGACTATATTGCTGTCATTGTTCATTTTAGTCAAAGCATACAGTTTGAAAACGAGGCGCGGCTCCAACTACAAAACAATGTTTTGATGCATGTTTAACCCAAACAATGTGTCATGTGACTGCAGTTGGTTCAGATCCAGGTCGGAACACGTTCTCACCACAAACAAACCGCACCAGAGTTCGTTTGTAACCGGACCAAGTCCACCTCTTCAAGTAGGCCTCTGTCTGGTTGTTTTGGTGCACAGCTGAGTGTGATTGCTGTGTTCACACCTGCCCAAACAAACCTCACGTAGGATACAACTTAACTTGAGTTCGATTGAACCAAACCAAACAGGGCAGGTGTGAAAGCACCCTCTGAGTAATAATGGTTTCATGTTTCAGGTGTTCACCAGAACCCCGTATTGGTTCTGTTGTTGCAGGACTTAATGCACCAAGAAACATTTTCAAAAGAGTCCATCATTTTCTTCCAGCTGGTTTTCTGTCTTTTGAGCTTTGACTAAAGCTGTTTCAATCCCCTCTTCTTCTTCTTCTTCTTCTTCTGTGGTGCTTTAATGGCTCCAGCTGGAGAATTAGCTCCACCAGACTGGTACTAAGGCAACCAGCCAACTCACAGACTTCGACTGGCACCAGTTTGCCTACAGACAGGGCAGATCTACAGAAGACACCATCACCATAGCTCTTCACTCAGCACTCAGCCATCTGGAACACAGCGGGAGCTATGTGAGAATGCTCTCTGCTCTGCATTTAACATAATCATCCTGAGTACGCTGTCTGTCAAGCTCGGACCCCATCTCTCCTCCACCGTCACATTGTACACTTACAATTGTACACCTGCTCACCCGACAAATACTATCATAAAATTTGCAGATGGCACAACAGTGGTTGGCATGATATCACGGGGAGATGAGTCAGCGTTCAGGGGCGAGATCCAGAGGCTGGTGAGGCGGAGCTCAGCCGACAATCTGACGATAAACATACAAAACTCATCAATGATTTCAGAAGCGCAGCACAGACCCTTTCCCGCTTATAGATGGTGACCATGTGGAAAGGGTTGCAAGCTTTAAATATCTGGGTATCCACATCACTGATAACCTCACCTGGTCTGTTAACACCTCAGCTGCTGTCAGAAAAGCTCAGCAACGCATGCACTTAAGTTAAGTTTAAGTTTATTTCCTTTATTAATCCCCCTGAGGAGAAATTCAATGTTTTCACTCTTGCTTGTCAATTATACACAGGTCCGAAAGACACACACATGCACAAACAGGACCTATACATGCACAAATTGGAGAGATGTCAGAGTGGGGGGGCTGCCCTTGGTGAGGCACCTTGGTGAGCGGTTGGGGGGTTCGGTGCCTTGCTCAAGGGCACCTCGGCAGTGCCCAGCAGGTGAACTGGCACCTCTCCAGCCACCAGTCCACGCTCCATATTTTGTTCCAGACGGGGACTCGAACAGGCGACCCTCCGGTTCCCAACCCAAGTCCCTATGGACTGAGCTACTATCTGAATGACCAGCTGCTGGTAACATTCTGTCATGCCTCCACTGAAAGTATCCTGGTGTACTGCATTACAGTACGCTGGCTGTACAGCAGCAGACAAAAAGGCTCTGCAGAGGGTCATAAACACAGCCCAAAAAATTATCGGCTGTCCTCTCCCTTCCCTGGAAGTGGATGCTGCCCTCTGGAAAGCACAGCAACAAGGACAACGAATTCAAATACAAAGGATGAACAGACTTACTATGTGTACTTTTTTACATAGTACACTTATTTATTGTTTATTATATATTAATGTGAGGATTGGATGGTTATTATACTAATAGTCACTCAACAGGAGGGGATGGAAATGAGCGTTCATTCATGTTTTATTTTGATAAATTTCTGAAAACACCTCATGGTGAAATTAGATTTTTTTAAAGATATTGTGAAGAATATTTCAAAAAATACAAAAAACAAGGACGGTGATAGCCTATAGCTATATATATATGTTTCTAAGACTTTAAAGTTTTAGAAACTACACTTAGCAGTGATGTGAGGGATAAACTGTTTTCAAAGGACAAAACTACTTAAAAAAAAAACAGACATGGTTCTTGAACGCTGCTTTCATCTCTAGGTGCTGTCCTCATTGAGTAAAGTAATTAGTCAGCAACACCTGAGAACTACCTGATCAATTATTACTAACACCTGGAGGCACTCACACACACACACACACACACACACACACACACACACACACACACACACACAGCCTCAGGTGTATTGATAATCAGATACTAGCTACAGTTTTAGTTCAACTGTTATCTGTCAGACTACAACACAGCAACACAATGTAAAAACCCGCCACAAGGCCCATAGGCTGACCTAGCACATCTAATATCAACACACTTATGAAGGAGTGAGTTAAACTGTGAGGAGCCTACGTCATGTGAAATGCTGCATCCAAGGCTTTTCACCTGACCAGAATACAGCTCTCTTCATATTTAAAGATATCACACACTGTTTAAAATATTGTTAATCGGCAGTTGTGTCAGACTTCTATCTTCTCCAGTATTAGTGGAACCCTGCTGCTGAGGCACTGCCAAAACATTTGATTTGTAAATGTTCTGTAAGGCAGGGAATAACTAACCCTGCTTCTTCAATAGCTTCCTCTTTAGTATGGTGTGGTTATGCGCATGTGAGTAGTCGACTCGCTTAACGTGGAAAAACAGATATATTATTGAAATTGCACTTATTTTTCTTTAGATATCTCAGGCTGTTTATCATCATTTTGTAAAAGGAAGGATGAATGTTTTCAGAATGTACACTTTACACATTTGGAGGTGTTATTTATAGGTTAGGGTTCTACAATACATTTTTGACTGAATCCGGAACGACCCATCGATCGGGACTCGTCGGGCTCGGATCAGGTAGCCACACTCTAGTGTGTGTATGTGTCCCCTATCTATAGGGGCCTGTCTGAATTTCTGTCTTATATTATTTTGTAATATAACTGAATTTTCTATCCATACATATAATCTTTAAATATATTAAAATTATAAGGCACCTTTGAGTAAACTGCGAGTATCATTTAAGTAGGCTATCTCGTGGCCGGGCAGAGTGTCCTCTTTTTTGGAAATCAAAATATGGTCACCCTAAAATAGCATATACTCCTAATTTAGTAATCCAAGTGTGATTTATTTGTACAGGCCTGTACATTACACCCCGGAAACACTTACACAAAATAGTTTGAAAACAATTTGTATTAGCTGGGTAACTTCAATCCCACTCACTGGCTTCACTGCAGTCCAGATTTTAAAGGGATAGTGCACCCAAAAATGAAAATTCAGCCATTATCTACTCACCCATATGCCGAGGGAGGCTCTGGGGAAGTTTCAGAGTCCTCACAACACTTACGGAGATCTGAGTTGGAAGTGGGTAGCAGCACAACTGTACACCTAATGGCTGACTACGATCCAGATTAAAACATCCAAGAACACAGAATTGAAACCAGAAAATATCTCCATACTGCTCATCCGTAGTGATCCAAGTGTCCTGAAGCCCCGACATAAAAAGTTGCTTGGAAAAATGTCACCTGAGCCTCCCTCGGCATATGGGTGAGTAGATAATGGCTGATTTTTCATTTTGTGGGTGCACTATCCCTTTAAAGTTCAGAATTTGTATTGATCACTAATCAGGTCAGTTAATATGTTTGAATAACACATATCATGGCTCTCCAACGTTTCCTCCTCACTTGGCTGTATTCGGTGCACCTCGTGCATCCGGGCAGTTTATGTAGAGCGCACAATGAACGGGAGCTGAGTCAACGCAGACAGAGGAAATTCTTCACATAGTTAAAATACATGGAAAAAATTATTTGTGAGTCTTCTTTTGATGCGCACTAATAAATATCTAGATCTACTCACACCTGCAAAACACTAAAATAAATTACATACAATAATTTCATAATAATTTTGTCACTAATTCTTTGAAATGTTCCTGTCTCTTTGTGACGTCTTTTGCATCATCATTCCAGTCGCCAGGAGACAATGTGGTACGTTTCTGGTGTATGGAATATGTGCAAATCACAAATATGTAACACTTGTTAGTTTCATACATATCATTTCAGTTTTTCTAATATGACAAAGTATGAGTCGGCCTTGTCGTCAGGAGGTGGAGGGGATGTTGGATGGTGTGACACCTCGGCGAGACACCTGTCAAGCTGCAGATCACTGCTCAAGACCAACAAACAACAAAACCAGATGTTTCTTAATGACCCAGCGCTGTTTTTTCAGTAGAGATTGTGCCACCAAAAACAAGTATTTTAAGCCAAAACATGATCTTTTTCTAACCATTACCAAGTGTTTTTTTGTCCTAAACCTAACTACACAATGACCACAGCATTGTTGAAACATTAATTTCAGTGTACCCACTATATAATAATGCATAAATGTAATGTGTCCAGAAATGAACAATGTCAACATATATTGTTGTATGATTGTATTGCCTCCCGATGACAAAGTCAGCTCATATACATGTAACATGTTTGTGGTTTGCAGCGATGCACCATGCCAACACTTTCTTGTGGTGACTGGGCTGATCTATCAGTCGCTGATGTGTCCTGTGGAAGTGTCTTTGAGCAAGTTACTGAAGATCACTGACTTTGTGTTGACTGGAGTCACTGAAGAAAATCTGGAGATGGTGATTAGATTCACTGGCAGGTGGCAGGAGCATCAATCTACACTGAGTTTGTGCTAACAGCTTTGTGTGAAGAGAAACAAAAACTAATCTGGCATTCTTCACTTGACTTTGGTACATTTACACGCAGAGACGCTCATCCAAACACTGACGTCCAGTTGGGACAGAAGTAAGAGATTAAATTGCTTCTCCGTCAATAAAAACACAATGTGAGGAACTCTGCGGTCGATCGGCTCCCCACTGAGACAACAGCAGCAAAAACAGGAAAACACACAAGGACATCAAAGTAGAAGTACTTAAAGAGATTATCCCAGAGACTCAACAGCAAGCTGTGAAGTTATCAGAAAACAACATACAGGCTAATCAGCATGAAGGGAGGCATTTCTGTCATGATTAAACAGATAGAGTGGATTACACAGTGGAGGGATCTTTGAGGTCATGTGCTTTTATTTGGATGTATACATATTACACATCAACTTTGCACAGTATGTACTATGTAATCTTTATTGTATACTGCTTTTGAAGTGCATATTCAAGAAACGTATACCAGCAGTAAATATGCACCATCGGATATCAATCACAGTACGATACCAACCTATCGCCAGAAAAAATGCTGACATTGTATGTTTCTGCAAACCACGGATATGTTACATTTGTACGTTATTATGTAGTGAGCACGTTGAAATTTCTGTTTCAACAATGCTGTGGTCATTGTGTGGTAAGGTTTAGAAACAAAATCCACTTGATAATGGTCATTCGGACTGAATGCAATGATTGGCCGAGCGTCTGTCTTCCCCACGTGGAATGGCAAGACAAATTCGGACCACCGTTTCCACCTCTAGCCACTCCAACAGGAAAATCAGTTGGCAAAAGAAAGAATATTGCAGAAAAAGCTGACACTAAGAGAGAACTCGATGCTGCAAGAGACAAAACTCAGGTCAACACTGGCTCTGCTTTCGAGCAATGGCGAAGACTGATGCAGCTTCATCCTGAGCTAAAAAGGGACGAGATGGTCGCAGAGTTTCTGCTGGACAGGTATTTTTTAGCTGGCCTCTAATGTAACATAGGCTATAACGTTATATATGACAACACAGCATCCAGTTGCTAATGGCTAACGTTAGCCTACTGTAGCGTAGCCTCTCAAACATAACGTTATCTTCCTTGTGCGTTTCCACTTACTAGTAACATATACACTACTATCTAGAGTTAGCACTGTAACCTTATTCTAAAACTCACTCCAGTTGAGTTTTAATACTCCGGGGTTGTGTCTGTCTGTCTTGGTGGTAACGTTACACTCGCTTTCCTCTTGCGTGTATCTAACGTTACCTTGCCAACGCCTACGTCTAGACGTAATGAGGATGTAATGGAGGAGGGGGGAGTAGGCCTTTGGAGGGAGGTGGAGTTGCAGGAGGGGGATGGGATTTTTGAAGGGAGGCGGGTGTTGTGGATGTTCACATTTTTTCTAAGTGCTGTGCGAAATGCAAGAAGAGTAGCTTTAATAGGAAATGTAATTTTGTCAGCATTATGGGTCCGTCAAAACACGTTTGCTTTTTTATATTAGTTGTATGTATTATAAGAGACATGGCTGGGATTGAACCTGTGACTGCTCAGTTACAGGACAGACAGACTCTCTGTGGGATCTAATAGTAAAGCAATCTCACCAGTAGTAGGCGGCACTGGGGACCAGTAGCATCCACCCTGCCGGCGGCATCTTCTCCTCCTGTCTCCTGTGACTAAAACAACCACTGAAGAAGAGGAAGAGGACGAGGAAGAGGGGAACAAACCTGGAGGAGACCGACAGAGGAGAGAAGGAACGATCACAGCTGAGACGCTCTGCTCCCTTATTGAGAGACCTGTGAAACATCATCCGTCACAGCACAAATACTTTTCCAAATGTCCTGAAGTGCATTTTTGTCCATGATTGTCAAGCATTGGTAGCTCACTTTGTGAACTTTCAAATCAAATCAAATTTATTTCTAAAGCATTTTTAAGATCAATCAGAGTGTTGTACAATAAAATAAGTAAAATGACATAACAAGGTAACAGCAAAATGTAAGAGAAATAATGTAAGAAACCCAAAAACATGCACAAATAGCAAGTATGTAAGTAAGAGAGGACATTAAAGCGTTTATGACTATCTTTAGGTCAATAAACGAGAGGCTCAGTCTGTTTGGCAATATTTCTAAGTTGTAAAAAGCAAACTTTCACAACAGTGTTAATTTGTTTGTCAAATTTTAAAACTGAATGAAAGATGACTCCAAGATTTCTGGCCTGGGTATGAAGGTTAGGCGTCAGGGGCCCTAGGTGGTTTGCTATACCCTGGATGGAGCTGGAGGGGCCAAATAAGACAATTTCTGTCTTACTATCATTTATTTCAAGACAGTTTTTTGCCATCCAAAATTTCACATCTTGGAGGCAGTTGAGGAGGGACCTAACTGCGTTGTTATTGTTATCACCCAGTTCACTCGGTTATCATCTGCACAGAAGTGGTAGGAGAATATTGTATTTATGGAAGCCTAACGGGAGCATATACAGGGCAAATAAGAGGGGTCCGAAGATGGAGCCTTGGGGTACACCACAGATGATGGGAGCAGAGGAGGAGAACAGGTTTCCAGTTTTGTAGTATCCCTCTTGTTTGCTTGATTAAACTACAGGACATTTAAAAAAAACTAAATGAAACTATATTTTTGTTTTTAAAAGATTAACGTCTTTAATAAGAACCAATGGGCTTGGAGCTGAGAGCCAGAGACAAGAAGTCAGACAATACTGACAGACGGACAAACACAAATATCAACAAACTTATCTTTAAATCTTTTTCTGACATGAGAATCTGATATTTACAGGTACTGTAACGTTACAGTTGATTTCATGGTGTGTTGGTGTGGCTCTATACTGAATGAAAGCTGGTAGTCAAACAGTTTTGAGACTTCTTACCACATCAGATGACCAAGGGTGTCGTCAAAGTAAAACAGGAGCTCAAAGGCATCGATCTGCGAAATAAAATAATGTTCATTAGTTTAATAGACTTGAGCCCTTATTAGTGATAGTTTCAACAGAGCCGTTATCCTCCTGTATTGTGTCTTTGAAGAACTATTCTACCTTAAAAATGCTTTTTGCAGTTGTGGGTCCGTTGCATTCTACACATGCTTTTGCTGTGTTCTGTTCTTATTCCTGCCATGTCTTCACAGGAAGGTCACCTCATATTCTCCACAAATTTAATTTCACCTCGTTAATTTCCCTCATGGCAGATGGAGGTTGCATCAGAAACATGTTTATAGTTGTAATTTTGAGACAATTATAAATAAATTGCAATGTGACTTTGCTTCTTAGCTGAAGGACGTACTCTGAAGGAAATGAATTACAGTCTACTAAATATGGTAATATCAAGACAAATGTCATGTCTTTTGATGATAATTACGGTTTAAGATCATTTTTCTGCACTTGGGGAATAAAGTCCTACATTACATCACATTAGAAATACTTCAAACATTCATACAGACATTTCTCTCCTCTGGGTGAAAATTGTAACCATTAAAAGATCCTGTCGACAACCAGTCTGTTTCTCAGCCCCTGACATTCTATGTATCCCATCTCTGTATAGATTTCACTGTTTTCAGTTAAATGCTGTATACTTTTGATTACTTACTTCAAAAGAATAGGTTTACTTTGACTCAGATAAATAAAGAATAATATTGTCTAACTAGTGTTATTTTTCTCTGCTTGTCTTGTCTGCATGCTATTTCATCACTCTGTGTGGGGCAACACTTTTTAAGTCGAGTTACCTGCTATTGTTTTAATTTCTCAGCTGTTTTTCCTGCTAAAAAAATTAGAAATTAAAAATTAAAAAAAAATAAATCCGGCTGCAACTACTGATTATTTTTATTATCGATTAGTTGACCATTATTTTCTCAATTAGGGATCTGACCAAAAAAAAAATAGAAAATGGTGAAAACTACCTGTCACAATATCTTTGAGCACAATGTAACATCTTTGTGTGTCATGTTTTGTCACTGAACAGTTCAAAACCCAAATATATTTAATGAAGCAGCAAATTCTAACCTTTGGGAACCTGGAACAATCTCCTGTTTGACAATTTTGCTTGAAAAATATCTTAAAAGATAAATTAGTTATCACAGCAGTTGCTGATTAATTTTCTTGCATCAACTAAAAGATTACATGACTAATTTTTGCATGTGACATAGGTGAAAGTTTGAATTACGAGGCACATATCTACAGATATGTTATAACTCACAGTTAAAAGCGGGGCTGCATCTGACCCTTATTAGGGACCCTTTTTGGAAAAAACAACTGTTAGAATACCCATCAATCTAATTAAGTTTCCAGAGAAGCTGCAGAAAAATCTAATACGTTGACACTGACTGAAGGTTTTACTTTATCAAGAGCAATCTTTGGTAATTAAATCATTAGGGTAATTAAAATATAATAAGTGTATTCGTTGGTCAACTATTTGATTAATTAACCAGTTGTTTCACATGTAGCTGAAAGCATAACGGTCAAACCTGTTTTCAGATGGCTGATCAAAGGCATTCTGGAAAATGTAGGAGATCACTAACTGAAGAAGACACACCCTGTGTAGCTGTGATGTCACAATGATTACATACCACTCTACAGCCCTGCTGGGTGTGGTCACAAGTACAACAGACTGCACCCAGCTGTTTTGTTTGTTTAAAACAAACAAAACAAAACAAAACAAAACACAGACGTCACAACATGTATCACAGAATAATAAAATACATGTAAATGTGTTCAGATTCAGAGGAACGTGCCAGAGACGACGGTTTGAGGTTCCTCATGATTGGATTCTCTCTGACTGACAGGTGCAGCTGGTAGCCAATCACCAAGAGCCGTCGGGTGATGGAGTCGGCTGCCAGGTGGAGGCTGGTTCCCATGACGACGGCAATGATGCCGAGATGGACAGCAGGCCGGGGCAGCGTCCTGGGGCTGCGTTCAAGCATCTGTAAGAACACAAGTTTGAACGTGATGTGAACGACTACACAGACATTTTTGTATATAGGTGTATTACTGCATGTGTGTAGCAGCATGTTGTGTCTCTCAGGTACTTTGAGCAGGATGAGCGGTGTGGTGATGTTGTACAGTATGTGGAGGTATTCTGCAGCACCAGGACGGTTCAGAGGAAACCAGTCTGCTGGAAGGATGAGCTGCAAAAGATTCAGGCAACAAGAAAATATAGATTCAAGTTTAACTTCTCTCTTAAAAGATTCAAATAACAGTTATGATTTAGATTTCTATCACTTTAAAAACAGGCCGAACTAAGTGCAGCTTCTCTTTCAGCTTTCACTATGAGCTGTCTGTCGGGGCTGGGGATTGAGCAGATTTAAATCTAAAAAAAAAAAAAAAAAATTGTTTTTTTTTTTTAAAAAAGGGACAATTTCTTGAGTCTCCTCATAACACTTTAAGTATTAATTTAATTTAATTTAAATTAAATATAAATAAATAAAAATATACAACATGGAAATGTTCATTTTATTTTCTGGCTGAAATTATCCTCCATAAATGAGCACAGTTAATCATAAAAATTTAAATTTGTCTTGCAGGAATGGAGACCAGTTAATCATCCTATTACCATGACAACAGGCCGGCCCACATCCAGGATCCAGTTGTGGACGGTGAAGCCGAGCCAGAGGTCCAAATGGAACCGAGGCTTTGACAGAACTGCCTCCATCTCCACAGAACTGGCCGCCCGGCTGCAGAACACACGATATGTCACAGACAGATTAATGTGCAGAGAGGTTCATTTTATTTAATTCAACTGGCGTCTGGTTCACTAAAGCAGCAGGTAATTATGTAGCCGGCCACTCTGGCTGCCTTCTAGACACATTGTGGAGTAAATTAATGTTGTAATGCATGATGGGATTTGTCTGAGATCAGCGGCTCAGAAAATAAACCAAAATGTAGCAACGCTGAAATAGAAACATTTACTGAAACACCACATATCTACAAGTGGGAGAAATACAAACGTGAAACAAATAATAAACTGCAAATAAATATGATAATATGAAGCCACTAAAATGTGAAAATGTTGTGAATCACCACAGAGCATCAGCAGTTCAGTGAGTTTTACTTCCTGGCTGAAGGACACATTCATGTTCCCCAGAGGATGAATCCCACTCACTTTGGTGACAACACAGTCACCAGAAGAAATGTTGGATTGCAACCAGCTGAAACTTATCCTGGTTAGAATTCCTCCAGTATTCATTGTTTAGGAGGTTTTTACCAGGAGCTGAATTATCCACAGAGATCTCTTCCTCTCCAAAACAAACAGACCAGGTGATTAAAATCAGTAAAAACAGTGAATAAAGCAGCCTCACATTACAGAACAAATCTGTTTCGGCATGATAGAGATGGGCTGCTCACTCACCACATGCTAATGTGTGTTCACCCTTTTCCAAATGTTCAGGAGGCTTTTACCAGGAGCCAACTTATCTGCAGAGCTCTCTTCCTTCACTAAAATCACTGAATAAAGCAGTTTTGTATTTAAAAAATCTGTACTTTTTGACTCGGCTGTCACAGACAGGCTTCTAACGATGGTGACTGATGTTAAAAAACGCAAAAACATGAATGTCCCTATCTAGAGCCAATGTTTTGTTTGTCCATTCTGGGCTACTGTAGAAACATGGCAGTGTAACATGGCAGTCTCCATGGACAAGGACCTGCTCCCTGTGTATATATACGGCTCATTTTAAGAAAACAAAAACACAACCATTCTTATTTTCAGGTGATTCTACACTAAAGGAAACATACTTCATTCATTCATTCATTTTCTGTAACTGCTTATCCTGTTGGGATCACGGGGGGGCTGGAGCCTATCCCAGCTGACACTGGGTGAGCGGCAGGGTTCACCCTGGACAGGTCACCAGACTATCACAGGGCTGACACATAGAGACAGACAACCATTCACACTCACATTCACACCTACAGCCAATTTAGAGTCACCTATTAACCTGCATGTCTTTGGACTGTGGGAGGAAGCTGGAGCACCTGGAGGAAACCCACACTGACACAGGGAGAACATGCAAACTCCACACAGAAGGGCTCCCCTACCCTGGGGTTCGAACCAGGAACCCTCTTGCTGTGAGGTGACAATGCTGACCACTGCACCAACGTGCTGCTGAAAAAACATACTTATTATATTCCATTTCTGCCAATATGTCCCCTTAAATCCTATACACTGGACCTTTAAAACCTCAAGTACTCTTTTTTTTTTGTTTTGTTTGTTATTACAATTACATTTACCAGTTTTGGTGGCACAATCCTGGCGGAAAAGCTGTGACATTTTGCTAAAAACACAGCTGGTTTTGAGTTTGTTTTTTTGGCATCTTGCCTAGGTACCATTGCCATCCACCATCCCCTCCACCTCCTGATGACAAAGTCAGCTTATATACTACATCACTTTATCAACATTGATATAACATGTATGAAACAAATGTAATGTATTCATGGTTTGCAGAAATATACAATACCAACATTTTCTTCTTGCAACTGAACCTTTTCCTCTAGTGTCACCATGAGGTTCACATTTGTGTTTTTTAGTGAAAATGTTGACCTGATGATTGCACTAAATCACCAAAGTTATTACAGTTCATCCTGAGGGGAACATGAACGATGAGCTACATTTCATCACAATCCATCCAGCAGTTGCTGAGATATTTCAGTTTGAACCAGAGTGGTGGACCGTTATTGCCATCCACAGAGCCACACTGCTACAGCACCATGACTAAAAAGATATAACATGAATGTACGGGCTGGCAGAGGAGGTATTTTTAAAAGATGAAAAAAGCAGAGAGCACTGAATGGTCCTGAATCCAGAGGCAGTCGTGACCTGACGTATGCTCTCCTTCCAAAAACCCCAAACTGTGAGAAAGTGGATTTTCTCCAGCTCTAATCTCATCTGTTCCTCTGTCACACATCCAGCAGAGGGTAGGCTAATGTCCTGATGCTTTCATTTGGATTCAGCATTCATTATATAATCAGGTTGTTCCCAGTGACACCCACAGCCCCATTCTCAGAGAGGAGCTGGTCACAAGCACAGCAGCAGGGTGGAATTTAAAGATGGAAACCAGCAGCACAGGACAGAACTCTTCAGCCATTTCACATCCATAAGTAAACAAACCATGATGATCGAGGGATCCAAATCAAACTCTAGACTGACTCCAGGATACACACCCAGCTGGGCATGGAGAGTATTGTACTGCAGAGTATTGGGAACACTAAAAAAAGAGATTACAAGAATAAAGTTTCACTTTTTCTTGGTAAAATTACACTTTTGTCCTTTGAGTTCAAGTTTATTGTCAATTCTTCTTGAATAAAATACAATGAAATTCTAAATGAAACATTTTTTCTCCCCGACAGGGTAGAAAACATTCAAAGTGTAAATGCAATAAAAGATTTTCTTGTAATATTTGACTTTTTTCTCTAAATATTCTAACGATACTCTCAAAAATCTTCTTTCCCAGAGAGCAGTCACTCGTCATGCTAAAGTCTAATCCCATCAGGAGAGACTGAAATCCATCCAGTCAAACCACTTTGCAGCTTTTCAACTGCAAAGGATCAACTAAGGAGTTTCACCTCATCTGAATAAAACCAAGAAATGGACAGTTTTGTTTGAGCTAAGAGAACCTTTTGTGATTCGGGTGCCTTAACAAAACCAGGAGGTGCACCTTTAAAACATCACAGAGCTGTGTGGATAACTAGACTCTGCATTTTTTGTGCATATCTGAACACTCCAAGAATACTCAGACCCCTCTGAAGTAAGCCATCCTCAGACCACCTCCCGAGATGAATCTGTGCACTGTGAACACAAAGTGCTCCAGGTTCGCTTTGCTCTTTGTCATTGTATTTAGCCCTCTAGATCACATGCTGTTGCACTGGGACGCCTGAAAACACAAATGAAACCACGTCGGCCTGTAACGCTTGCAAGGACGCAAGACGAGGAGTAGTTTGGTCGACCTGGGGAGACAGCTTAAATTCCCAGAGAACATCGCAGAGACCACACTCAGGCCAGATATGGTGCTGGTGTCAGAAACATCAAGATAAGTGGTCCTGCTGGAGTTGACTGTTCCCTGGGAAAACCAGATGGAGGAGGCCTTGAAAGGAAGAGGGCCAAATATGAGGAGCTGGCAGACGAGTGCTGAAGCAGGGGATGGCGGACCCAATGCAACCCTATCGAGGTTGGATGCAGAGGATTCGTCGGCCAGTCTCTCATTAGGGTACTCAAGATGCTGGGAGTGAAGGGACTGCATACAAGGAGAGCCATCAAGAACATCACTGATGCTGCAGAAAAGATGTCAAGATGGCTGTGGATCAAGCGGGGGATCCATGGACAACTAAAGCCACTAAGACACAAGCTGGGGCTTGATCAACCCCGGCTGGGTCGCCTGGGCGAGACTGTATGATGTTGAAAGACCCGAAACACCCAGTGACCCCAGGAAACATCACTGAAGATGTGTCTAAGTTGCACCAAGAGGTGTTTGCTAGAACAGTCCATGGAAGATACTGCACGTCTCCAGATGTGGAATGCAGAATACATCAAACGGCAACTGTTTACAGCACAGAGGTTTTACTCCAAATTTAAGTTCATCTGAAGGTGAGAGTCTTCATAACCGCACTACAGTGCCACGTCAAAGTTAAACCAAACCTACGTACATCATTAATATCATCTATAGGCTATAGTGTGAACGGAAGGAGGTTTGAGGCCTCATCAGAGCTGAAGTTGACCACAAAGAGAACTGAGTCCCTTTTCTGTTGGTCTACTTTTTGGTGCACTTTCTGAGGACTGAGTTTGGTTTGTTTCAAAAGGACGATATGTAAAAACATCCAAAGGCAGGACTAATTATAAAAAATGAATTTTACAAACCTGCACATGAGAGTTGCTGCATGCAGAGCAGAGTTCTGTCTCTTCCGGTTGGATGGCTGCATCTCTCTTTTCCAGCTCACCATCTGTTTGTTATTCTAAAACTATGTCTTTTATATCAAAATACAGATGCAGGCCTCCTCAGCTGTACACTGTATGTTATCAGGTCTGTGATATTGTTGTTAAGTCTCAGTGAGAGATAGTTAGGTCAGCAGTCGTGATAATCCTGATGCTGTCAGCTCCAAAACTCTTCCGTCATTTAAGTTGAGTAGCTTTCACATGTAAATCTTCCTCAGCGCTGCTTCCTTGACTTTTCTTCCTCATTGTTTCATCTCTTGACTTCTCTCTTCTCTTGTCGGTGCTGAAGCTTCACACAGCTCCTCACAGCTGCCCTTGAACTGAAACAAAGCCTCGTACGGAACAAATCGTTTGTTGATCAAATACAGCAGCCTCTGAGTTAAACTGCAGGTTGATCTGCCAGCACATAAGCCTGTAATCTGTATAAACCTCCACCCAATTTTTCATTAGACAGCATTAATCTGGTTTCAGATGAACACAGTTCACTGCACAGATCATGAATACCTCAAAATGTGACTGAAAGAAAAGTGGAGCTGAATGAAGACAGTTAACGTGCATCAGCTACGGTAAGAAAAGTATTTAAGAGGCCACACAGTTACTTTTAACACTCAAGGTCAAAGTCATTTTGAAAATATGAACTCACCAGTATTTAAGCAATCTTCCTTTGCAACTCAAATAATATATGGAATAGAACATTAGGCTGGTGCAGAGTCACAAAAATGCATCAAAGCTGTTAACAGCAATAGATTCACTCTCGTACCATGCACCTCGGGGAAACTGGCGGGACACCTGTCAATATGGCTTTTGCATTTTAGACACTGCACGCAGGACTTAGATGGCATTTCCTGCTTGGAATGAGCGCTGCTGATTTGACTTATTGCAAATTTTATACCACTTCCTGTTTCTACTAACTAAGGTCATGTAAATTGGATTTGTTACATAAGCTGACTTCCTGTGGTCAACAGGTGGCGCTATGACTCTTAGTCAATATGGCATGTATAGTCATCACGCCTGGACTGGTATGTGTGTGTATTTGGGAAAGATTGTGAAATGCAAAGTTGGGCACACCATTCCACAAAAACAGGAAGCCTTGCAATTAGGCATCATGAAGGTCTTGAGATTCTGCTGCCAAACTGTGAGCTGGATCAGTTAAATCCTCCGGGGGAGTTTTATAAAGTTCCATATCTCTAAAGTGACTAAAATGGTGCTATCCCACTCTTGATTATGCATAACTTTATGTCTTAATTAAATGTAAACAGGTGAGGTATATAAAAATTCACCCCCGTGCAGTTGTTATGTACATTGAAATTAGCTTTGGAGACCAAAACTGTTTTTGTACCAGGCTGTAAACATGATTATATCTGCTGTAAAGTTGAGCATTGTAACATGGGGGTCTGTGGGGAGTGACTCTTGCTGTGTCTCAAATCGCGTACTTCTGTACTTACACCTAATATTTTGAGTTCATAAGTGCGTTCTGACTGAGAAGTATGGAAAAATGCAGTGCGCTATGAGTACCCGGATGGTGCACTCAAAACGGTCAAGAAGTTGAGTGTGGAACACTTCTCGCCCTCAATGGTCACCATCTTAGCGGAAGAGGGACCACTTTTCAAACTGGAAATAGCGGCCGAGGACTGAGCAACCGTGAACATCGCTGCATTGTACAAATACATTTGTTTTTGCACTAAGCACCACTTTACTGTTGTGGGGTATAAGCCAGCAGTATGCTTATTGGGTTAATTTAGCAGTCTGTAATGATTTGGTACCGCAAATGATAACGTGAATGCTAATGCTAGTTTGTCAACTAGTTAATGTGCGGTCGTCATTTCCGGCACTACGCCAATGAGTACATAGTGCACATAGTATGCTACATGGAAGTGTACTAACAGAAGTATGTCATTTGAGACACGACATCTGTTTTGGAGCCAGCCTCAAGTGGCCGTTACAGGAACTGCAGTTTTTGGAACTTCAATGTTGGCTTCATTTTTCAGCCCTGGAGGTTGCTGCTTGGCTCTGAAGTGCATGCCATTTTTAGGGAGTTTTCATCATAAAGCAAATGCTTAGCAGGAAAAAAAACAAATCTCTACAAAGACAATGGGCTCCTCACACCAAAGATGTTACAATGACAAGAGGCGACACTCCACTAGGTCGTCAATACAACATCTGTGTGCAGCCACAGAGATTAGTCACAGGCATTTTGGACTGAACAAAAGGCTCTCATTAACAATGGAGATTCATGATATCTGCCATCCATACTTAGAGGGGATTAATCTGTTTAATACTGCGAGTAAACAAAGAGTTTGAACTTGGCAAGCCCAAGTTCAAACTCCAGTTGTAGTTGAAACAGCAGCATTTTCAGACCAGCTCAGCTCAGCTGCAGTGATCACATCTCTTTAACAAAATACTTCAATGCTAAGGTCCACAAACAGGTTGCCTTGGAAGAAAAACAAAGTATGCAGTCGTAAAAGTTCTGTGAGGCTGTACTGAGTTAAATGCTTTAGTTCCTATTTGTTGATTTTTGTAAATCCAAAATCTATTGTCAACAATATAATATCACAAATTCAGCTGAGTGGGTGTTTGGGATCTTTCAGTCATTTTCACCCATGACCCAGATGGAGTCTGTCCAGTTGTCATGGAGTTGATGTAGATATTCAAATTTTCATTTTTCTGGGCACAATCCAAACTGTCTGGAGTTATTTATATACTGTACATGTCTGTGTAACTATTTCCTCATGTGCAGGCTAGTTTTAAAACTGTCAACAAGTTTTTCATTTTTTGAAGTACACTAAAGTTAGACTCATCAGCAAGGTTGCATATAGTGTTATGCATTCCATGCATTTTCACATTTAAGTTATTTGGGAAATCATCTCAAGCAGCTCCTCCTCAGAGTGCAGATATGGGACATTACAAGGCAGCCTTTCATAAGACCTCCTTTGAACAAACAGGTGTCACTACATATGAAACTCTTCACCACAGATCCAAATGAATCATTTAACTGAGAGATTTTCACTTAAAATTTTAAATCTACAGCAAGCCAGATGTGAATGTAAGTGAAGGTGATCAGGACTTTCCTGCAAGAGAGGAAATCCAAAGTATACTACAAGTTACATTAAGTTACACACTGTACAGCATCTTTGTGGTGTACTGTTTTATCTTTGTAGTTCTTCATTTATGAATATCAAAAATCATCGTTAATATCATGAATAATTGTTTTGTCATGAGTTATTGTAATGTTATGAGATAATGACTGCAGACTAGATAGAAAATATTATGAAGTCAGAAAATGTGTTGGACATGAGAACAGATCAGAAACAAAACAGACAACACACAAAATGTACAATAAAGGTCAATATAATCTTTGATGGTTTTTATTTATTTATTTATTTATTTATTTATTTATTTATTCATTCATTCATTTATTTATCTTTCATAAATCTGTCATTATATATGTATTATATTACTTTGTGCGTTTTTATTGACACTGTGGAATAAGCTGTTTGGTTTCTTCTTATTTTTCAGGAGGAAGTCAGCGGGGTGGACCATATATCAACTGGAGAAAGTTCCAGTCGGAGGTATTTTTACGTTGAACTGCAACTTCCGGCGAGTGACTAGGTAGCAGAAGGTGAAAGTGCTTGTGTCAGTGTTTGAACTATTTGACGCGTTTTCGGCTTTTAAATTAAAATATCACCAGGAGATTGTTTTTTTTTTTTTTACGGCGGATAAGGAGGTACCGGAGTAACTGAATCAACACCGGAGCTAAAAAAGTGGCGGTTCGTTGACCAGCTCGCTAACGTTAGCATGTTAGCTAGTGTTAACCGGCTAGCTCACTCAGCTGACGCCTGATACTCGGAAACAGAAGCCCGGGAGCTGGACGCTCAGTATCGGACACTTACCTGGTACAACTCCACCAGTCGGGATCCGTAACGTCTCCCTTGTGGCCATAACGGAGAAGATACATTTTTCATGTGTGCACTTGGGCTGGTTTCGACATTTTAATGGGAGGCGGCTCGCTTTGGACGAGTGGACATTGCGGGCGCCTGTTGCGAAGAAGAAAGCGGGGGTCCTGGCTACCTGTCGGGCTCAGATGGAGTCTCTGGCCAGCTACGTGTACAAGGCAGCCAGCGAGGGCCGAGTCTTGACCCTGGCCGCGCTGCTGCACAACCACTCCGAGGCAGAGACCCGGTATCTGCTGAGCTATGTGACCCAGGTCGCCGGGCAGAGGTCCACTCCTCTGATCATCGCAGCGCGGAACGGACACGACAAAGTGGTCCGGTTGCTCGTGGACCATTACCGAGTGGACACCGAACAGACTGGCACGGTTCGGTTTGACGGGTAAGAGCTGCCATGTTCACCTTTTGTCTACACTGGCAGAGTTAAAGGTTAACTTCACCTGTTGTTTTCACACCTACAGTGGGGAAGAGATACTCAAATCTTCTACTTAAGTAAAAGTAATGTTAATATAGTGTAGAAATACTCCCTGTATTCAAGTACACAGGTAGTGACATCAGCTATCAGGTATAGTGTGTGTTGTGTGACTACAGTTTCTATGTTACTTTTTCTCTCCTCAGTATTCTCCATTATCTGTAATGTTACACATATCCTGTTTACTCTGTTTCTTAAAATGTCCCCTTGTGTACCCATCACTCACTTAGGTTTCTATTTTTATTTTGTTTTATTTGTTTTATTTATTTGTCTGTTGTGTTGGGACAAGATGGTGGGGATACTTTTTAAGATTAAAAACTTGAGTAAATTGTCTAAAGAAAACTAGCTGCATCAAAATATATTATATATATATATATAGCTGAGTTATAATTATTGATTGATGCATTAATGTGTGCACTTGATTAGTTTTTTTTACTCATTATACTGTCTTGTAGTTTTTGAGTGTCATCAAGGGATCAGTTACATCTTAATTTAACCTGGTAATACAGAATATAGTCCGCAGTTAAATTAGGATGTAATATTATAGTCTGAATATGCAAAGTAACTGAAGGTACCAAGTGAATGTGAATGTGTAGTGGAGTACAAAATATTGTATTTGTCTTCAAGTAGCACTATGAAATAGCAAAATGGAAACACTCAGAGTACAAGAGCCTCAAAATTGTTCTCAAGTACTCAAAATGATCTTCATCCACAGAGCTCACTGTGAACAGGTTTCAGTAAAAAACCACTTTCTTCCAGACGCTGCTGACAGTATGTTCTTCGGATCATCCAGACTAACAGGGACATTGTTTCTCAAAAGAGTGACACTGATCAATAGGCATCCTCAAAAGTACAGATTAGGGCTGAATACCAGTAATTTCTACTTCTTTGGTACTGACCAAATTTGATCAAACAGTGCCTCAGTAAAATCTTAATTTCTTGTTTTTCAGCAACATTTTAAATTTGAGACCTTCTGGTTTCTTCTGTGAAATGCAAAAAGTGTTCGTCAGAAAACCACAGAAACAAAATGAGTAGAAAGGACATCGAATTGTTTGCTGTAATCATTTGACTAGTCCCAAAGAAAATGGTGATTATTGTTAGATGTCATACTGACAACAAACATCAGTGGGGCCGTAAAGTGTGTCGCACTCACTAGTTTGAGAACACTGTTTTAGCCCATTTTCCTTATTAAACAGAAAAATACAATCATACACCAATCAAAGTTTCTGTCTTTCACTGAAGTAAGATAGCTAGGGTTGAAGCAGTGTACCAGTTTCAAGATATATACCACGGCAGAAAAGTTCACGGCTATCATACCATGTACATTTACTATGGAGGGATAAGCAGATGTTGATGTTGAATCTCCTCTTTATTTTAGTTATTTTCTAAGGGAAGTCTTTTTACACATACTTCCTTTAACAAAATGGTTTTTAGTTTGAACTGCAGTAATAAAATCTTTGTTCAACCAACAGTAACCCTACCATTCTATTCTTTTAAGGGTCATTCTGACTGATAATAATAATAAATTCTGCCATACCATGAAACCGTGACATGTTCTGAAACGGTTATCGTACAGTGACAATGTCATACTGTTGCAACCCTATAACTTACATTAGCTTAATTGCCTTGATAAGTCATCATAAACACACTCATTTGATTTCTGAGGAAACATTTATATTCCTTAAAGTTTCAGCTGTCAGCACTGAAACTTGGTAATCTCAGCCCCACCACAGAAACCTGCTCTTGCTCTGCTGAAAGTTTCAGCCTGTTTGTCCAGATGACCACACCCACGCAGTGATGTCACAGCAGACGTCTTGACACAGTTTTCCAAGTAAATCTTGATGTGACTGGTGTAGTGATGACACAGCTTTTTCTTTTTTCTTTTTTTTTTCAAATTTAAAAGTTATTTGGGTGGTTCCCCAGTGAAATGTGAAATGTCTTTGTGTTTATCTTCTACTTTCAGTTGTTGTGAACTGATCCAAAACTCTGTTCGTATAGTATATTCAAGTTCTTCCTAATCAGACGTCAGCTTGTGATACAGTTTTGTGCGTTTGAGTTGTGAGCTCAGCAGCGTCGACCTGCAGGAAGCTCTGTGATAATAAAGATAATACTTGTTTTTTTATCCAGCGTTAAAGATTAAATGGATTTTTTTAAAGTAGTTAATGTGTCGAGGTCAAAACAGAATAGGTTTGTGACTGAGCTCAGGGCCCTCTGCACCTGACAACCAGACCCTGAATATTTAAGGTGAAACTGGTAACAGCTGAGTGTCTTCTGTCTGTCCTGCAGCTACGTCATCGACGGGGCCACGGCGCTGTGGTGTGCAGCTGGAGCGGGGCACTTTGAGGTGGTGCGCCTTCTGTTGAGTCACCATGCCAACGTTAACCACACGACCATCACCAACTCCACGCCCCTGCGGGCCGCCTGTTTCGACGGGCGACTGGACATTGTCCGCTACCTGGTGGAACACAACGCCGACATTAGGATCACTAACAAGTACAACAACACCTGTCTGATGATCGCCGCCTATAAAGGCCACACGGACGTTGTGAAGTTCCTGCTGGAGCAGGGGGCGGACCCCAACGCCAAGGCCCACTGCGGGGCCACTGCCTTGCACTTTGCAGCAGAGGCGGGACATCTAGAGATTGTCAAAGAGCTGGTGCGCTGTAAGGCAGGCATGGTGGTGAACGGACACGGCATGACGCCGCTGAAAGTCGCTGCAGAGAGCTGCAAGGCAGATGTGGTGGAGCTGCTGCTGGCGCACGCTGACTGTGACCCACACAGCCGCATCGAGGCCCTGGAGCTACTAGGCGCCTCATTCGCCAACGACCGGGAGAACTATGACATCCAGAGGACGTACCACTACCTGCACATGGCCATGATGGAGCGCTACCGCGACCCAGAGAACATCATCACCAAGGAGCTGCTGCCAGCCATTGAGGCTTACGGGGGGCGTACTGAGTCCCGGACGCTTAGAGACCTGGAGGCCATCCGGGTGGACCGGGACGCTCTGCACATGGAGGGGCTGATGATCCGGGAGCGTGTCCTGGGCTCGGACAATATTGATGTGTCACACCCGATCATCTATCGCGGCGCCGTCTATGCTGATAACATGGAGTTTGAACAGTGCATCAAATTGTGGCTTCATGCGCTCCGTCTGCGGCAGAAAGGCAACCGGAACACGCACAAGGACCTGCTGCGCTTCGCCCAGGTGTTCTCTCAGATGGTTCACCTGAAGGAGCAGGTGTTGGCCACTGCAGTTGAGCAGGTGTTGAGCTGCAGCGTGTTGGAGATCCAGCGAAGCATGGCTCGAGTGGAGTCGGCGGTCGAATCCGAGCTGCCGCAAGCCATGGACAATTACGAGTCAAATGTTTTTACTTTTCTTTACCTGGCCTGCATCTCAACCAAGACCACCTGCAGCGACGAGGAGCGTGCTCGCATCAACAAGCACATCTACGACCTGATCCAGCTGGACCCGCGGTCCCGTGATGGCGCCTCTCTGCTCCACCTGGCCATCAGCTCCAGCACGCCGGTGGACGACTTCCACACCAACGATGTCTGCAGCTTCCCCAGCGCCCAGGTCACCAAGCTACTGTTGGACTGCGGCGCGCAGGTCAACGCCGTCGACAACGAGGGCAACACCCCGCTGCACGTCATTGTCCAGTACAACAGGCCCATCAGCGACTTTCTCACACTGCACGCCATCATCATCAACCTGGTGGAGGCCGGCGCCCACACGGACATGACCAACAAGCAGAAGAAGACTCCACTGGACAAGAGCACCACCGGCGTGTCGGAGATCCTGCTGAAGACGCAGATGAAGATGAGCCTCAAGTGCCTGGCGGCGCGCGCCGTCCGGCAGCACCAGATCACCTACCGCAACCAGATCCCCAAAACGCTGGAGGAGTTTGTAGAGTTCCACTGAGACGGACCTGAGAGGACAGACTTTGTTCTTTTTAAAGAATTTCTTATAATTTTCTAATAAATCCAAACAGTGCTGAGGGTGATGGTTCAGTACTAAACATTTTTGAGCATTTTTATAAAAAAAAAAAAGTGGGTTGCTTTTTTTTTTTATTTTAAGTATTAATTGCAAAGTACCAGCAGCCATAGATGGCAGTCTGTCTGTCTGTCTGTCTGTCTGTCTGTTCATCGCGAGACATCAGAGGAAGCATGTTTGTGCTGCGAGAGCAGAGAGAGGACAGCAGGCACATCACCGCGCTGCTTCTTGTTTTGCCTTATCTCCATGCCGGGGAGCCGCCATGTAAACCATGTTACTGTGATTCTGCAGTCTGTGTGAATGAGCGAGTGTGATGGGGAGATGATCAGAGACCGAATGAATGAACAAGTGTGTGTAGAGACGACCGACTTCGCCTGCTTTACATGCATTCACCCCACAGATGAGGCGTCACACATGATTATGTTTTATGATGAATTAGTTTTCAGTGGGTTCAGTTTTTACTGGAACAACAGCGATGAGCCGGTGACGAGACAGAATGAAGTCACATGATCTGACTGCTGGGCAGAATATCTACTAACAATCAGGCTTTTAGTTCATAATGTTTTAATAAATGGTTTGCTGGTAACCTGTTATTTGTGAAAATCGTTTTTGTCTTGGCCTGTTTCACTAAAACTGCACTGTATGGCCAAAAGTATACGGACACCCCCGTCCACATGCTTCTGTGTGTCAGCTCTAATGAAGGGAAATCTTAAAGCTACAGCACAAGATGATAAACAGACCACTGGTCCCTTTTTGACTTATATAAAGTGACACTTTTCCTCTTAAACTGTTTGATTTTAATCATTTTTAAAGGCCCAACATTGTAAAAACTATCTATTATTTCACCAGAGAGGTCATTATTAGAGAATTGTCAGAAAGACATATAATTTAGAGTGTTTTGACATACTGTTAGTCATCTTGTGACTTTATTTATTTATTTCGATTTTATTTATTTAGCAGTTGGGAACCTGTATTAGACAATTATGTTCTTCCAGCTGTAAGAAATCAATTTGGTTTTGTCCCTTTTCTGTTGCACCACAACAGCGCACAGCTGTTCCCTCATGGTTTGAGGAAATCTCTTCGTAGAGGTCTTAAACTTAAATCGATTAGAAGATTGAAAAATGCATCGTCCAGCTCAGCTGCTAAAAGAAAATGTTGGCGTTGTACGTTTCTGCAGACCACATTTGTATCATATCAGCATTTCTGAATTGAGGTAGTATTGAGGTAGTTTTCCACCGGGGATAATTGAAAAGTGTGTGTGTTTTACCATGATATTGACAGCTTCTCCAGCTGTGATTGTGCCTCCAAAACCTTTTTTCCCAAGCCCAGACATGATCTTTTCCTAACATTAATCAAGTGGTGTCTGTGCCTAAACATAACTACACGTTAACCACACCGTTGTGATTTTGCAGAAATGCCAACATCTTGTCTGCCAATTGATTTGAATGCTCACTCTGGATTTCTTGGAGACACACGGTTTTGGAGGCTGTTATAGTGTGTTACGTCAGGGTGTCCACATACTTTTGGTCATGTAGTGTACTTCTTGGTTAAGAAGTGGTTAACAATACAAACCAAATATTCCCTGAACATGGTGCCATCTTGATTCAAACCTTATAGATCCTGTTACATGAGCTTTTATTTTTAAAACTGTATCAGAGGACGCAGGTGCAGAAACAGTGAATGTTTTCCAGGAGGGAAGAAACCCCCACATAAATTTCTTTTAATTTTTTTAAATAAAAAGTCAACTCAAGCTTGATGTCACCTTCGCTGTCTTGGTCATTTTGACTTAGGGACAAAACATGAGATATTTAAATGTTCAGATATCAGTTCTGTTCACAGAACTTTGATTTGCTGGTGCAGAAGGTGAAAATTAGACGTTCCATAATTCCTGTGAATTGGTCTTTTGGAGCATTAAGAACTTGAGACTTTACATTGATTATTTATTAATTTGTTGGCACATCATGCTGCTGCTGCTGCCATGTCCACATGTCCCCTTTGGATTTCTTTAGGTTCAGCATGAATCTGTTTCAGTTTATGTTGGACATGGACTTTTTTAATGTCATATCCTCTCTCCATTTTTGCCGTGGTGTTCCTGCTGTTTGTGCCTCATGTATCTCCAGAGCTAACCATCTGATTTTTCAAAATATTTCTAATTGCTTAACTTTGTAAAGCTCAGAAAGAAATACACATTTTATTTGCAGCATAATAAAAAAAGATTTTTAACAAATTTCGCAACTGTTTCCTGACGCAAACAAATACGGCAGCTGGAAATGAGACATTTGTACGATGTGAAACAAAACTAGAGTTAGGTCGAGTGTCCGTAAAGCCAGGCAGGGTGCTTGAGACACCAGGGCCTTTCTCTAAAGTTGAGATTTTCAACTAGACATGCACAAAAAACGATATCATTTCCAGCTGCATGCAAACTGAGAAACATGTTCAAAATCTTTTTTATGTTGCAGCACACAAAGTATTGTTTCATCCAGATGGTTAGAGGAGTCTCGTCAGTGCAGCACAAAGTGTTGCTATACAGCCCTTTACACATGAGAAGCACAAGAACAGACAGTAACGTGGACTCATTTGAATATTCAGTCGGTGCATTTTTTGTTTCTGTGAGATGGTGTTCAGGCGATGCTGATCCAAAAATTCTTTCTGCCAAACAACAAAATGTAAAGCATGTTTTGAAAATCTACGAGACATGTTGGGGATTATTCCTGTGTGTGTGTCGGACAGTTTGGACGCAGAGACTCAGTGCTCAGTGATTGTAGAGACAGAAAAAGTGAGCAGACTGCTGCTCTGTGAAGAAGCCTCGTTAACTCCACACTTGTCAGGGTCGACTTTGAAGGATTAGAAACTCGTCTGAGGGCTGATTAATCTTTACAAAGCCCTTTAAAACACCCGGCCGATCGCGCTTAAAACCTGGAGCAGTGCACTTTAAAAGAATCAAAGCTGTTTGCTTGATCTTTCCTGCGTGTACCTGTGGAAACCTGCGGGGAGGAAAGGTGCTGCTTCATGGCAGGTTCATTAGCTGTGCACCAAACAGACGCTCTGATCACTGGAGGTGCACGGATAGTTTTCTGTTTCTCTCCAGAACACAGCGGTGCACCTCTGCTCTCAGTCAGTCACATCCACAGAGGGAACATGTCGATTAGTTTTTGAGGTTTTCACAGCAGCAGCTCGACCACAGAGGGTGAGTTCATCAGTGGAACAAGCTGCTGCAGTGACTTAGTGAGAGGATTCATTTCCATCGACGTGCAGGGAAAGTCTGGAAAACATCCACACAACACATCAGGACCACTCAGCATGACTGTGTGACTCTCTAAACTTTCTAACGTACATTTAAACTGTTTCCTGTAGATGCAGAATTAACTGTTGGGGTTGTTTCTCAGCAGCTGGTGTTGCTGGTGTTCTGATTGTCTAATCATGTGTAGGAAAAGTTGCAAGGCAAACGATGCCCATGTTGGTTTAGTATTTTTGTCAGGGTTTGATGTTGCATGTGAATGCAACACTGAAACAAACAAAGTCTTGCATGTCAGACTTTTCCGTTAACTTGCAAACGCAGCATCTGTCCCTCTCACAGTAACTGTCCAGCAGAGCTCAGTGTTTTTATGAACCATGTGATCGGGGCTTTACAGGAGATCAGAGGGGATTTCTGCCTGGAGGTTTTAAGGCTTTGAAGAGATGAGTGTGTGCCATTCAGAATGCTAATTTTATTTTTAACTCAGAGTTTTTATTTAACACTGCAGGGGCGCGTTCACGTCCTGATGGAGCTGGAAACATTGTTGAGTTTTTAAACTGTGGCTGAAGTGAAGCCAAAGATTCTCCACGTGTGGAAGGGGGAACTTTGAAAGATGTCAGCTATGGTGGACTTCGTGCAGAATGAATGCTGTCAAATTAAAAGTCTTCTGTTTGCATTCGACATTGTTGTCCTGTTGTTTATCTACCCACGTTTTCGTGATTGTGATTAATATTCAGTTCATTGTGCAGCCCTAATAGAAGTCTGACTTTTTAAAATATGGGACCTTTAAATGGCAGCTCAGAAATACCAGTAAATAATGCTAATATTAAAAATACTCATAAGCCTCTCAGTGATAAGTATCTATTGGTTTTTCCTGCAGAAAATTGTTGTTTGTTACAGAATCAGCTCTTTATTTTGACAAGCGCCTAAAATACCATTTGGAACATCTTTTATTAATTTTAGTAATGGTGGAGCATCCATTTTAAACGTCAGTATCGCAGTCGATCTCGCTCATTTAATTGTGGGAAGCCAAAATTGTGATTCATTGTGATTCATTGTGCAGCCCTAATGGAAATCTGACTTTTGACAATATGGCACCTTTAAATGGCAGCTAAAAAATACTGGTAAATAATGCTAATACTAATCATAGCTAACAGCCTATTGGTTTTTCCTGCAGAAGATTATTGCTCATCTTATTTTTGACAAACACCTAAAATACCATTTGGAACATCTTTTATTACTTTAAGTACTTTTATTACTATGTTGCTAGGCAGCAACTGGGCTCCACATTTTCCTTCTGTCAGCTGATGTCATTCACACACACTTCACAATCCAACAGAAAATACAAAGCAACCCATTCAGGGTTTGTGCTCCATGTTTCAGACGGTCTATACAGTGAAGTTGTGACATCACAATGTCATGTCAGTCCGGACGGCTCATTCAAACAGCATGTTTAGAGCCAGCTGTGTGAATTAAGTGTTTATTTCAACTGAACCAAAGTTGGTGATTGTTCGAACAGTGGGGAAATGCATCAAGATGGCTCTTGTGAGTTTTATTTTGTTTCTGTCAATTTTGAATAAAGTGTGATTTAAAAGAGAATAAAATTAGTCTTTATTTAAATGGGGTCTGGTGGCCTAGACTACAGCAATTTCTGGACTGTTTTTGGTTAAACAAAAAGGTCTGTCTTGTATGGATCCTTCCCATAATGTTGTCAGACCTTTAGAATAACAACGTAATCCTTCCAGTGTAGAAAACAAGCACTTTTAGTGGACATGCATCGACAGTACCCTGTTTCGTCGCTGTCGGCTGCAGCTCTCTCTCAATAGCTACTGGCCAAGTTTCAAAAGTTGCTGTTCCCATTAATAATTGAGAAAGAAAAAACATGGTAAAACAGAGTCCAGAGATCTGTACTATGAAGCCAGTTCAACTCACATTGGATATCTTTTCGTTATCTGGCTTTACTAACCCTAACATTGGCCGTCTGGATAACAGGTACTACAAAACTGGTTATCAACTAGTTCAGTCAAATCTAGGTTTTCCTGTCCAGCCACGAGCGTGTTCATGTGAAAGAGGCGAAGTGTTAGTTGCTAGCAACATCATTAGAACAATGAATGAAGGAGGCTGCAGTGTCTGCGACTGTGAGACAGTAAAATGCCACTGCCATGGGATGTAAACGATGTTCTGTAATTTCATAATGGAAGATGTAGAAACATTGAAAATACTATCCAACAATTTTCTGTCGGCCGAGACTCAAATTACGTGCAGGTATCTCTGAGCTGTATGTGACATTAGTACAGTTTTTGCTGTTTAGTTGGATGATGATCAAACTCTGAATATGTCACATAAACACTTTAAAGTAACACCAGACTGTTTCTGCTGCTGAAGGAAAGAGTGGAAAAGTAGCTAATGATTGATGAGGTCTGTCTGACTGTAATGTTCTCATCACACAGGTGTCTCGTGTTATCTTGAGCTGCAGTGATGAGTCAGAGTATAAAATATCAACACTGTCACTGCGGACTAAAATAAACTTTGCAGAAGTTAAAATCCTGCTAAAGTCATGTGTTTAGTGTGTAAGCAATCTCTGTGTTTGTTAGAAGCTCTGTATTAAAACCAGTGGAAATAGAACCCTGAAACAATGAAATGATTCTACTGACCTGTAACAACATATAGGCTCCTGTGTTTTTACCTGAGACCTTTGTCCATGGATACTTTTTTCCTCAGTGATCTGATTGGTCAGATGTCAGGGTGTCAACAGGCTGTGATTCTATACTTCTATATTTACCCCAGTAAAAACAGAACCAGCTTCTTAGTACTGAAAACCCTGCAGTTACATCGCTAACTCCAAATTTGGTTCGTAGTACATGCCGCAGGTTGGAAAATACCTAACTCTAACTCCAAGACAATCAAAAAGGCCGAGCTCACATCAGAGGCAGAAAAAAAGAACTTGTAAATATGAATACCCAGCAAAAGCTGATAAATACAGAAATAGAAAACCTGACCAAATAAAACGACTTCCAGTTTGATCACCTCGTGATTCCCAGCTTTGCTTCAAATACCTTCCACCTGAGCAGAGATCTAATCAGCCACATGAGATGGAAAACACCTGTGAAATTGTTCAGGGCTTTTAAAAGCTCAATCACTGTTGTGTTTCTCTCTAAGGATGAACGCATTCTTCAACAGTTGATTCTTAAGTTAGAAAAATATCTGTATCACTGCTGTGTGGAAACAATTTATCTCAAGGAGAGTTTAGTGTTGATTAAATGTTCCTCTAAAAAGGACATCTTCAACTTTCTGGGCAGATTTATGTCTAAGTGTTTTTTATTCACTTCGTTAACTTGAGTCTCTCAAGCTCAAGTTGATTTTGATTTAATTCTAATTATAATCAGACTGTGCTCTTTACTATGCGGGCTCCGTATCTCTCCACTCACACACTCAGCTCACATCTTTAAGTGACAAAATCTGCTCTTCTCTGTGTCCTCGAATTAATTAGGCAAAAAATTAAACTCAAAGTAAACGAGACAGGCTGATGGAGGACAAGTTCCCTGTGAGAATATGTTTGTATATGAAGCACAACGTAAGACACAACTTGTACATGTCTTTATTCAAATATTAACACAAATAGTGAAACATATCAAACATGCGTGGACGGAGTTCGTCCACGGGCGGAGCGGCATCGCACATCAGTACAAACTGCTGAAACAACAGCTTCATATCAAACTTAATGCCACAATCCTTATTAATAATTCATACACGTGTTTATTTACAAAAACAGTTCAAGTTTGACTTTATACAACAAAAGTGCATCAGATATAAATTGGGATTTAATATACAAGGTGTGTTCATAAGATGCATTTACAGTTTCCATTAGTATAAAAAAGAATAAGGTAAAATCAGCCATGTTAGGTAGTCTTGTGTTGTCTCATCTCTTTCTTTTATTCATAGGCTCTCGCTTTTAAATATAATCAGCTGGTTTGATTTCATTTTTTGTCTGTAGATAAAGTAAACTGAAAAGAATTTTATTTTTACAGCCTGGCGGGTTTTAATTTTATGGTTTGTTTCATCACTCCTCCCCTCAGTGTAACTCACCAGCTTCATCGTGGAGATTTGAACACTCAGCATATCTTCAAATATTTTGACATCATCATAAGACATTGTGTGACACGTGTGGTCGGACGGGTTTCTCTGGTTGTTCCACGTGAAAGTACTTACAAGGAAGTTGAAAAGGTCTTTGTTCAACTTTGACCTGCTCACAGTTTTTCAATCCAGCACATGATTTTAACTTTTGGGTACATTTATCAAAATACAATAAAAGCACCGGGGTTAGCTTTAAGCTAACTGGCATCTATGGTTATTTTGGAGAATGGACAATCAATGCTGTACAAAACATCAGTCATTTACACAGTGCTACGCTGCACATTAATACTTCTTTTTAAAGATAAAAAGTTTGGTGAGTTTTAATTTTTGGAGACTGAACGAAAATACATGTGAAATATGAATAAAATCGCGCAGTAACTGAAGCTGTCGTGTCTTTCTCTCTACCTTTCTATAGATCAAAATAAGTATCGTACATAATCAAGTAAACTGGGAATTTATTTCAGACTTGTTAGTTCAGAGTGCTGACGTCTGCCTCAGCTGACTGGCATCAGCTGCTTCATTCATGCTTCATCAGTGGCTCGTTTCATCAGCTGTGTGGCTACCAGCTGACCAGTAACATTCAGTCATATTAATGCAGTGCGTCCATTAAAACCTGAAACTTCTCACCATTAAAGCACGGTCACACATGAGCAAACTTAACACTGGCAAATATTCGTCTCTTATTTACTTCCATTCAGTGTGAGCAAAGGGGCAAATGAAACAACTGCTTCCAGTGGCAAAGCAAATGCACTAAACTTTGGTGAATTTGCAGCTTCATCTAATAGCAAAGAAGTATGTGTGGCTTGACTGTCATTGGCTGTAGTTCTCCAAGTGAGCCAAGACAAAGGAGTCATTGATTGTTGCCGTGTCTAACCAGCAAATATTGTATGATATTGACCATGAAAAATACAAACCGCCCAACATGAGCGATGCTGCCTGGCTGACACGAAGTCGGGAGGCAGGCGTGAAATGTAAGAAATGGGAAAATGTACCAAAAACATAATATTTCTCTGTATTTATTAGCACACAAGCTAACAAATACAACCATCACTGCCCACATTTAGCACGAATATCACTCAGCAGGTGATCGTCACTCGCCAGCTCTCACTCATGTGTGACTGTACCCATGCTCTGCTGATATTATCATGACAATACTGTATGCTTCTTGTCTTGTGGTAGGTGCCAGTGAGCAGTTTGCTTGTTTGCTGACCGGAGCTGAAGCTGGTCGTCTGACTTACTGATTCATAAATGAGTTTATAGTAAACTAGAGGAGTGGACATATTTTGTTTAGCATCTGACAGGAGGCAAAGTGCTACAAGCTGTTCACAGACCCTATTGATTAAGTGGAATACGGGGCATGTTCAGTCTGAAAACAGCGTGCACCCATCTAGGGTTTCCAGACTGAATGACGTGTTTAACAGTCAGCAGTGACGTGTGATCAATGGCTTCAACTAAAGTCTTACAACACTCATCTGCAACATTCAGTGTCTGGCCGATCTGCCCCCCCCCCCCCCCCCCACACATGCTTTCCTGCTTTTGTTGGGATAGTTTCTGACTGACACATCATACAGCTCGGGATAGACAGCAGCTAAAGGAGCGACAGTGCAGGACAACACCAGCGCCTTTCTGAAAGGTTTAGAGATTTTCGACTAGAAGCACTCAGAGTGGCCGAACAAAAACCCAGAGCGCCCTGAGAAAGATGCTGGGCGCGGCACTCTTTCTCTGCATGCCACCATATGCTTTCTCCTCATTGGGAACAATTGAAAAGGACGCTGGCGCTCAGAAAAAATGCTATGAAGAAGTATTATATAGTAAAGAATAAGCCGTCGTCTCAGCTGCCATAGTTGCAATGCTTGTGTGACCCAACAGGTTGTCCTACACACCACCATTTCTGTTTAAATAAACATTTGCTACGTTTCGTCAGGACTGGACGCAGCCCTGGTTATATGTTCCGGGGCGTGGCTGATTGGCTGATTGGCTGATTGGGGCATCAGGGTCCCTGAGTGACAGGTGGAGGCTCGTAATGCATTCAGGTGATCCTCGACAACTCATAAAACCAGAGCTCACCACCAGAAATTACATGTTAGACCACAGTTAATGGTAAAATTTACATGTTCTCTGTCTTACTGTCTGGAAGAGGCTCCATGTAGTGATTCTGTTAACAACAAACAGAATCCGTATCATAAGTCTTCACAAGTTGACAAGGACCAACCGAACACAGCATCGTTGTCGCCTACACATTATAGCTCCTCTGCTGCCTTCCCATTGGCTACAGGCTGCTCCTCCTCTTCCTGTCTCCTCCGTCTGTTGAAGAAGCCGAGCTGAGCAGGAACAGACACATTCATGGTTTGAAATCAATCTGCACACTTGACATTTCACTGGTATTCACACCAACCTTGTGAGGACACCTCTGACTTGTGAGGACATAGATACTGTCCTCACAAGTCAGAGGTGTCCTCACAAGGTACAGTCAAACACTTATCAAGTCGTATGTCCCCATAACTCCATTATTGTGTGTGTGTGTGTGTGTGTGTGTGTGTGTGTGTGTGTGTGTACCTTCCACAGGGCCAGGACCAGTAGGGCCAGTAGCAGCAGGCCTCCCAGTGAGCTCCCCAGTATAATCCAGACGGGGACGGTGTAATCCTCGTCCTTCCTCAACTCCAGGATTATCTGCACACAGAAAAACATTCACATCATCCACCACAGACTGGATTTAATTTATTCTCCTCTGACCTTCTGAGCTTTCAATATGTTGGAATAAATTATCTGATTGGGAGGAAATAAATAAATAAATAAAACAAACATCAGGAGGTGAAACCCACCTTATTATTCAAACATCTTGTTTCTATCCATAATTTATGATCTCAATCTATATTAGACATCATGTCATGTTGCATCAGACCAGTGGAAGTTTTTAACTTTTAACAGTGAAAAAATATTAAGGTGCTTTTCTTATCATGCATTTACTGAAGTAGTATAAACTGAAATCTATGGGGAGTCAGCATTTTGCCACTATGGCCCTTGTCCCTGTAACAGTCATAAGACAAATCATTTTAGCTTGAATTAAACTTCAGGTGCTTAAGTCTTATATTTGGTCTCCATGATTGAATGAAAGGTGCTTTATAAATTATAGCTGCTGCGCAGCGATGGGTCGGGTCCAGGCATTTTTAGGCAATTCTGAGCAACAAGCAGAAGAATTGGAAAACATTTAGGAATTTAGCAACACAATCTGCCTTTTGCATCAGCTGAGGCTTGAACTCACAACCTCTGAGACTAAGAATCAATTTCTATCTCACTGAGCTAATTAGTCAGTGATAGTTCATGTGTAGCTTCACAAATTGACTAAGCCAGACGTGCAGGTTTAGCAGCCGTCCATGCATGGAAAAGCAGATTTCAAACGACTGTGAAAAATTCAGTTATCGAAACAAAAATCTGAAAATACACATATTGCATCTAGACAGCATGGAGATGTTGGTCATTTGTTTGTAACAATGATTGATTTGCTCCATAAGTTAAAAACTGATGTTTAAAATTTTTACATTGACTCCAATTGTTCACATTAGAACAAAATTCAAAAATTCATTTTTTGAGATAAAACTCTGAAATTTGCCACACATCATCTACCATGACTCTAGAATTTTGTCATTTTGTTTCATGAACATCGAATATTTATTTAGCAAGAATTTGCATGTATATGTTTACAGTACCGTTTACAGTCAAACATTTTGATGCACTGTAGGCTCAATTTTTGATAAATCAAAAATCTGAGAAACATAGTTTTTGTAGGACAGTCTGAAGATGCTCTGTAGCAAGTTTGGTGTCAATTGAGCAAAAATTGTAGGAGGAGATAGGTTTAAGAAGTTTTACAGTTTTTGAAAAAAAAACAGTGGTGAACTTCATAATTTGCAATAAGTTTAAATGTACAAAAGTTTCTTCAGTATTGGGGCTACAGTTTGATGAAAGTTGTGAAGTTGTAGCAGGTATGGTTGATTTGTTATGAATTTTCAAAGTTTTGAACTTTAGACGCTTGCTGTAGCGCCACCATCAGGACTATTGGCTTGAGTTTACAGCTGAGGATATCTGGCATGAGACTGAAGAAGAAGAAGAAGAAGAAGAAGAAGAATACCTAGGATTACAATAGTGTCCTGGCAGCTTAGCTGCCCTGACCCTAATAAAGGTACCTTGACCTTAATGCAGCTGATTATTGTTTGTGTTGGAGTCATTGTTTACCACTTTATCATCATTACGTATGCACAAAACAACAAGAACACAACAGGTTGTAAGTCATTTACATACAGATAAACTTTTCAGACTTAAAAAAGAAGAATTGAAGGCAAAAATTTACATAAGAAAGATGGAAAAAATCTAGTGTTCCACACTACATTTTTTTTTAAAAAAGAAAGAACATAAGGCAGATACATAGGAGGCTAAACTGAAATAAAGAAATAAAAAAACATATTTAAAGGCCTCCACAAAGGAAGAACTTATTGTAGAGACCTAATGTTGGATGACTTTATATTGTCAGATGTTTCTCTTTTTTTGTCCACCCCTTCTTACACCCACTCAGTGGGTGAGTAACTGAAATGTCATTGTTCATGTTGAATATCTCCAGTTTTTATTATTGTAATAACAATGTCTGACAGCAGATGGCAGCAAAGTTCCATATTTATTACAGTGTATATGTAGACATTATAGCACTGTGTATGTGCAGTTAGAAATATGTTAGTTAATGAATAATTAATTAAATGAGTAAGAAAGAAACTCACTGAGTCAAAATGGTTTGTTTGTTTGTTTGTTTGTTAATGAACAGTTAATTATGTTCATTAGTTGTTCAGTTGATGAGTCAGAATCACTGTCAGTTAATCATTAAGGGAAATTTAAAAAAAAAAAGACATTTCTGAATGTATGTGTCAGTTATTATCAGTGGTCATCAAACTGTTTAACTCTTCTCTTGAGTCAGCTAACTTATTTACTATGCATAGTTTCAATTATGCAGTAATCAGTTAACTGTACAAAGGTTTATGCATAAATTCCACTGTGCAATACTCTGATATTAATACTGTGTTAAACTTTATATGTTTACATTAATATTTTTATTTAATTCTCATTTATAATATACCTGCATTTGTATTTAACACACCTAGATCCCATTTCTCATCACTTTACAGTTGCATGCAAAAGTCTGGGCACCTCTGGTCACAATTTCATTTACTGTAAGTGGTTAAGTAAGTAGGGGATGACCTCATTTCCAAAGGGCATTAAGCTAGAGATGACACATTTCTTTAATATTTTACGCAAGATTATTTTTTTAATTCAATTTTTTACAGTTTCAAAATAACAGAAAAGGAAAAGGACCTGAAGCAACCTGCACGGTCAGTGCTTAGTAGCGCCCCCTTTGATGCATCACAGCTTCAAAACACTTTTTGTAACCAACTAAGAGTCGTTCAGTTCCTGTTTGTTTGTTCTTCGATGCAAAAGGCTTCTAGCTTTTTGAGATTCATCTTCATCCGCTGCTCTTTTGAGGTCTATCCACAGATTTTTAATCATGTTTAGTTCGTGGGAATTCTTTCTATATATTGTGTTTATATATTGTAACAAATTGCACTTATTTTTACATGCTTCTCATTTTTTTCTATCGTCTATTTTTCATATAATTTGAATATTTTTATATAAGAGCAGCTGTAGCATGACTCAGTTTCCTCCTCAGGGATTAATAAAGTACTTCTGATTCCGATTTGGTTGCAGCAGGTGTTTCTTTGTTCCTCTAAATGTCAGTTTGGTGTATTTATGGTGCACTTCCTGTGGATTAGTGGCATCTCAACCAAAGTAAACATTTCCTCATTAGATAGCAATTACACCTGGACAACAAAACAATAACATTATATTCTAAGAATTATTCTTCTAATTAAGTTTTTAACATAAAATATTGATAGAAATCAATGCTTGGTCGAAATAAATGTGTAAGTAAGTAAGAAGTAGACGAGGTGTGCATTTTTTATTTTTAGCCTTGTTGCCCTTCGTCACAGAATTAACTTAATATTCTTAATACTTCATATTTCCTGTTTAATGACAAAAATGATGCAACAGCTGATTTTTTTTATGTGTCTGTAGCTGTGAATTGGCATTTGAAGAAATACACTCCTATGAAATCACAGCCCTTAAGTAGTAAGATTGTTCATTCATTCATTAGTGAATTTGTTCATAGGTTGATGAAAGTGGAGAGCACAGTCATACCTCTCTGACAGGTCTTTCCTCCTGCAGGAACATGTGGCTGGACGCTTCCAGCTGGATGGAGGCCTCAGTCAGTAACTCCAACGACCTGAAGTTCACCTGGAACAGGAAGTCAGTGAGTCAGTCAGTGGGAAGACTTCAAATGTTAAGTATCAAGGAAAGCCACAGAAAACACATTAAACACGTGTGTTTCCTTACAGGAGAAAAACATGCAGAGCTTTCTGAAAAACAAGTTTCCTTAGAGACAGTCGACTCACAGTGAGCAGAGCAGGGATTTGAAGTTGTCCGCTGAGTGTCACTTTCACCTCTCTGGAGGCCGGAAGGTTCAGTCTGCACTGGACCGTCACACTCACACTGTTACTGTGGTTCTACACAGACAGACACACAGAGGAACATAGCTGTCTTTAACAAAGTCTGACTTCTGAGATTAACTTTTTATGAAATAATCACCAGTCTTACCAGCTGTGACAGGTGCGACAGGTCCTCAGCTGTAACCTGATTGGTTGATCTGGGTTGAGGCAGCACACAGTCAGACCCAGCTACCTGCAGAGAGGAGGAGGAGGAGGAGGAGGATAATGTGTGACTGTATTATATTATCTTATTTATAAAGTCTGTGTAAATTGATAGACATGACTCAACCTGTCTTTTCTTATGCACAATGATGATGAAGTTTCCCGTCATACCTGCTCGATGCTGTACTCTGTGATGTTAACCAGCTGGTTCCCCTGCCTGGTCACAGCCCAGACATCAGCCCTGAACAGGACGTCCTGCACAGAAAACATGCCCAGGTTCTGGATCTGCACACAAAGTTAAAGATGTCAATAAAAACAACATTAGAAAACTCTTAAACCTAAAAGTGATGTTCAACTATTCCCTGCAATTATATTGTTATAATTTATATAACAATTGTTTCCTACATTTCCCAGTATTCCTTTCAAAAACCGCAAAATGTTATTGTGTTGGATGGAGTAAACAACATTTGTTATTGTCACAGAATGTCATGTTTGTCCTGAGTACTGATTTTCATGAAGGATCCATTATGTTGTTTTGGAAGATGAATGTAATTTTATTTTATCTATTTTTGTGATCAAAGTTCTGTTCTGATCTTTCTCAGCAGAACAAAGTGCAATCAAAAGAATGTACAAACGTCATCCCTTCTCTCCCCACTCCCATAACTCCCACCCCAGGACCAGCAGGGCTACATAAAGGCTATATTTTACTCACAAAGGTTCAACAAGTACATAAAAAATATGAGAGATTCAACAGTGCACATTATAATTCAGTAACAGTTGGATACACAAGGATCTTCACTGCTTCTGCTGCTGTGAGCCACATGTTCAATTTGTCCTCTCGAGCCCCATCTATCCAAGCTGTTGACATTTCCATGTGAAGAACATCCAGAGAAACATCAGTAATAGTTATAAGATAAGAAAATATTTGATGTTCAAGGTGACAGTTTGACCCAAGGAAAGCTGGAGTTCATCTCTATAATTGTGTTCAGGAAAATGAATGCCCATCTGAACACTGAATTTTGATATTTCATTGTTTAAGGGGGAGTTTAGGCCTGATGTTGACCGCAGAAGCAAGGTTAGGAGGGTCAACAACATCTCTCAGATTCATCCACAGCACATTTCATCTCAGTCAGGCCAGGGGGGTTGGGATTACTTGTTAGAGACGAAAGCACTAGTTCTCAAACTTTTTTTTTTTTTTGTTTTTGCAATAAACTTTTTATTTATTTATTCAGTTTGCAACATTTCAATAGTTACATTCATTTCAATAATTGCATTCATTTCAATAATTGCATTGGTTCTCAAACTTTTTTTAATAATGAAATATTTTGTCAGTTTAGGACATTTGGAGCAGCACGGAAAAACTGACTGTAGAAAGACACAGTGAGCCAAGGTGAATGTGATTGCTGCAACTGACAGTTTAAAAATACAAATATCAAATATAAAAAGTGTTTAGTTAAACTTACATTTGCATTTATATTGAACTTATTTTAGTATAATTATTTTAGGAATCATGCATTACTTATACTTTTTAAATTAACATTTAAAAATAAAATCTCTCATTCCCCCTGCAGTACTCCAAAGTACCTCTAGGGGTGCCTGTACCCTCATTTCAGAAACACTGGACTAAAGTATCCTCCTTTTTCACAAAAATATTTTGACTAGTCAGAGTAGGAAAAGCAGAGGTGTTAGTAATATCATTAGCAGCATTTTTCTCTTCAGTGCCCCAGTAAACCATGACAACATGCACAACACCAGGACCCAAAAACTGAAGCAGTAATTTTATCATTTACAAAAATAAAATGAAACAAAATGTGTTCAGTGGAAAAGGCCTGATATTGGACAGACAACAAACACACCAAAAAAACTAGAAAAGTTGATTCACACATTGATTCACACACATGCGATTTCTCGTGTGGACACTCTACAGTGTGTCCCGTCTGACCATAAGACTGCACTTCCTGTGAGTGTCCTAAACAAAGTGATTGTGTTTGTGTAACTCACATGATAAGTGAGGTTGAAGTTGGGGGAGCTGCTGTCTGTGTGGTCCCAGGAGGAAGAGGAGGAGGACGAAGAGGAGCTGTCGGCTCTGATTTCAAAGCGAGGAGGGTTTGGGTCTCTGACGGGAGGAAAGAGGAAGAGTTTGCTTTAACTTTAATGAAACATGTCTATGCCTGTAATTTGCATGCTCAGAAAATACTAAATCATTAGTATACACGTGCACATAATATATTTCTTTGTTGGATCCTATTAATGTGTTGCCATGACAACAGTTTTACAAGGAGGAACTATACAGTGACACTGATGTGACTCACCTGGTGAAGAGGAGGTCAGTTTGGTACTTCAGAGGGAGGAAGATGTCATTGATGTTGTCGTCTGGGTATCCCTCCTCCCCCTCACTGGTTAACACACACACACACACACACACACACACACACACAGAAAGACGTGAGAACATTTTATTGACCCAAATTCACTCCTAAATCAAAAACAAAAGTCTGGACCCTAAACTTAACAGTTTACCTTGTGGGGACCGTGTGTTTGTCCACACAAGGGGGCTGAGTCTCCACAATGTATGTGTGTGAACAGATGTTTATCTCCACAGTGTGATTAATATGCCCACACAGAAACACACATGTAACCTACATCTTTACTCGTGAGGAAGTCTGAACTTAATCCTGTCTTTTTATCCCTTAATAACCTTTGAAGAGGTGAGAACTGATTTTCCAAAAACTTTCTGACTTTCAAGATCTTGTTTTTTTTGTTTGAATTGCTGCTCATGTCATCTTAAACTTTTTAAGCAATTTTTATTACAAATCAAAACTAATATTAAAATTTCAAGTCCTCTTAAAATAATATTTATTTCTTTTTATGTCGAAATTTACATCCATGTCTAAAATCACAGCAAAATTAATTAAATGATGGCCAAAAATGTGTCTCAATGGTGATCTCTTTTTGTATCACAGGTGAGAATAATAGACATATAATGTAATCATCACATATTTTTAAACAGTGTTTCCCCCTCAATCCTCCTGAATAAGATCCCTTCTCAACATCCCGTTTCAACAGGAAATACATCACTTTAATAAAAACAGTCAAACTGGGTTTTAATGTGGACTTTATTGTCACAGCTCATGATTCTTAGGTTATGTTTTTTATTTCATTCATGTTGTTTCCTGTTTTACTTTGAAACTCACACCTCCTCTCGTGTCAGATCACTTCACTTCCTGCCCCTGTGTTTCCCCTCCCTTTTGATGGCCTCACCTGTGTCTGATTGTCTGTCCCGCCCTGATCAGCCTCACCTGTGTCTCGTTATCCCCCTCCTCACCAGAGTATTTAGTGTGTGTCTTGTTTTCTCTCAGTGCTGGTTCGTCTTAGCTCCTTGTGTGTCTAGTGTTCCAGCCTTTTGTTTCCCTGTGTCCTTTTCTTGGGTTTTGGATTTAGCCTGTTGATTGACTCGACCTATGTCTCATCCCTATTGGATTTGTTTGCCTTCTCTGATAGTTCCTCTGTGTACTGAACCTACATTTTGACCTGTAAAGACTGATACATTCCCCGAAATGTCTCCAGAGTCGAGCGTGTGAGTCCCCTCTCACCTAGTTCACCAGTTGTTACATTTATTAGTTAATCACATAACTTTGTCTTACTCACTTCCTGCGCCCAAATAAACACTGGTATAAATCAAACAAATATCAAAGTGACATCAGCTATCTCACCTGCTGGTCGTCATGACAACCCGTACGTGATCCAGGAAGACAGTGCGGCTGAATTCAAACTCCAGACGGAAAGATACCTGCACAGGAAGAGAAAACAGGTCTCTGGGCTTTGAAACTATTTTCACTGACTACATAACGACATTTAGTAACTGAATTTATTTGTACATTATAGGACAGTATAACCTATCTAAAAACTTTCAAATCTTTACTGGACATCACGCCACTGATTCTCTTTTACCGCCAGGTCTCATCAGTTTATTCTGGATGTTGTAACACGCCAACACGTAAAACTTTTTGTTTGTGAGTTAACAGATCCTCCAGCGTCTGAAGCTGTGCCTCATGTGTTTCCCTCCGGCTGCGGCTCTCCTGATCCAGGAGCTGCAGCCTCGTTAAGAGGATTCCAACAATAATCTGCACCACAGTCTGGACCAATAAACTGGACTTTATTCAGACAGGCATCCATACAGCGGGCCCTCGGGGGCCTTATAGCGCAGGGCGGGGCCGCGATCATGTTTACAGGACGGTCATTAGGCTAATGAAGGATTTCAGTCGATGGCTGTCAGTCGAAACATACTCCTGCTCTGTTTAATCACTATCATTAGTCAGACTGTGTAACAGCTGTATGAACAACACCTGTTTTACTGTCTGTGCTCACAATTAAAGCAAGCTCACATTTGTATTATCTGTGAAGGCCAATGTTTTCTATGTTTTATGTTAGGTGAAATTATATTAATAATCACCTCCTACAGAAAATGAATATTAGGTCACTGACTATAAAGCTGAAGGACTCACAAGCGACAGTTAGAAAAAAAGATCTGTGCAGCAGAGGTTGAAATTTTCTGATTTTTACTTCCTAATTTTGGTCAACCACTGGATCATTTGCAATAATGCAACTTGGTTGTCACATCTCCAGTTTGTGATGCAGGCTGTGAATCTGAAAGTTTTATCAACCATGACACGAGCTTCAAACTTAATTCACCCCCCATACAAATTTCTAAAGAAATTTTGTTGGGTTTTTTTCTATTATTTTTCTTTCCTTTTTCTTTTTTAATTTTCTTTTTTTAATTTAATTTCTATATTTATTTATCTATTATCATAAGAAAAAAAATCAGGAAATTACACATATACAACCACAACAGTTACTTGATGGACTTTGGGGAAAGATAGTTTTGTCAACAAGCCTGTGATGGTCACATTTTCACTCTGTAGTGTAATAAGCACTCGAGTCAGAGAACTTACTCCTACCGAAACAAAAAATAAGTGGTAAAATAGTATTTGTAAAAGTGTTGCATTGTTGATATAATGTATAATATGACACTGTATCCTCCCCAGCGCCTCTCCCATGTGGAGTCCCTCAGGGTTCTGTTCTCGGGCCAGCTCTATTCTGCCTCTACCTGCTTCCCTTAGGATCTATTTTTAGGAAATATGGCATGTCTTTCCATTGTTATGCCGATGACACTCAAATTTACTTGCCCTTGAACCAGAAAAATTCTTCTTCTTCTAATTCGCCAAAATCATTAAGGCTGAAGCACAGGGGAGACCGTGCATATTAGGCTGGCCCCCTCGTTACCTGTTTTTAAATCACGACTTAAAACACACTTTTATTCCTTGGCTTTTAACTCGGTGTGAGAGCTGCATTCCTCTGTAACACGTGGTCTTTGTTGTAGTGTGTCATTTCTTGTTGTGTCTTAGTCTGACTGTGAAGCACTTTGGTCAACTGCTGTTGTTTTTAAATGTGCTCTATAAATAAATTTTGATTGATTAATTTGATTGATATAAGTGTCAGTGTTTATGAACTCAAAGGTATATCAGAGGTTAGATCAGCAGTGTATAATCTGTCATGGTAAACATCAGCACAGGTGTAACACAGGTGCAGCACCTACCTGAGCCAAGGACTTCATGAATGGAGCGCTGATGTTACAGTTCCTCTGAATGGCCAGTCTGTCCTCAGCGTAACACTCAATCTGAATATCTGATTGGTCCTGTGGGGAAGGGGAGGAGCCTGATGAGTCATAAGTAGATATGCTGCAGTAGGTATGATTGTCAGTAGATGTTAGAGTCAGATGTTAGAAACACTGCAAGTTACTTAAAAGTATTGCCTATGAGATTAATTAATACGTCTTCCCAGTAAAGAGCCATTAGACTGAATATATTCAGAACAACAAATAGAAAGTTTTGATGAGCTGAATGTAGGTTGGATCATTATTGTGTGTTTACTATCAGACAGAGAAGAGGAACAAACTCAACACCTTGACAATGAGACTGGAAAAAAGGAGGTTGGAGGAGGTGGAGATGTGGATGGCGGCGCCATACGCGTTCTCTCCCTGATTCTCCAGTCGAGCAAACACCACCATCCTTCTCCGCCCAGCCTCCATCACGTACACCGAGCCCTCTGACGCCCCCTGGTGGCTGCAGATCGACCAAACCGCCCGCTCCCTCGAGCTGCAGAACTGCCTTCAGGTGAAACACAGAATATTAATTATCTGGGCTCTCTAATAAATATTAATGATAACAGGTGTGTTTATGAGGATCAGGTATTACTCACTGAACATCCAGGAGGTCAGTGTGACTGTAGAGGATGAGGTCGGGAACACAGGTATCTTCCTGCTCGCAGCCGTTCCAGAAAGGAAGCTATGGCAAGAGACAAGGATTATTTTACTATTACTATTTTAGTTACTTTAGCAGACAGATATACAGACTATATTCACACATTCAAATAGCATTATGCCCATTAGAACTTGTTATCTAAATATTTTCTATGTAATTAAAAAAATATCTGTATACCTCAAACCTTAAATATGAAAATGGCTAAATTAATTAATCTTTTTGTGAAACTGTGAAAGATATAGGGTTCCTTTATTTTGGCTACATGTTAGCGCAGACTATTTTTGTATTCACCGAAGTGATTCCCAAAGAGCTCTGGTTGGCTGCACCCAAATTCGTACATATCTGAGATCACAAGGCTGATCAATGTGCTGATGGCAGTAAACAAGGAAGCTGTCCCACGTGTTTGTAAAGAGGCAGGTTGGGGTGGTGGATGGGTCACAAAAAAATGGACTTTTGCCCAGGACTTTTCCCTGGAGTCGCATGTTTGGATCAGTGTGAACTTTGAGTCATTTCAAGGTATTTCCTCACCATGTTTCTTTTCCTCAACCTAACCGAAGTAACTTTAGTTGCCTAAATGTAACCTCCGTAACTTTACATTAATTATGTAAATGTACATTAAGGATGTACAGTGTCATTCGTAAAACACAAATTTGTAGGATACTGTAAGTATCCGTTTCTGTTATATATATATAAAAGGTTCAATTGTGGAATGGGAGGAAAGAGTTGTCCTGCCTTTAAGCCAGCAGTGGAGGTAGTAAAAGCACCCTTATTAACATCTGTGTAAAAGGGACAGCCAGCAGGAAGGCGACAGGTGTAACGTTCTGATGACATGTTACATGCGCTACCCACTGTGGGAGATTTAAAAAGCAGCTAGAAGCAGTTAGCGGCTAACTCAGCAGCGGAAAATGTCCGCATATTGGAAAGACAATGAGGTCTGAGAACTCCTTACTCTAAAGCAGACGACAAGATCAACCGCCATACAACAGACTTTAAATGATTGTCATTGCCATGTTATGCCATTGTTATTGTCTATGAAGCCCTGCCTGACCCAAATGTCACACTAGAGGCCAACGCTGCCATGTTACATGTCACGCCCAGAACAGCTCTTTTGCTTGCGGGTCTATAGTGCCATCCCTGTGTAAAAAGGGCCGGTGTTAGGTGGATGAATGACTCAGTGTATTAGCAAAGTGGTTGGTGCTTGAGCAAAACTACAACTGCCTGGCTGGGACATTTACATCTGGAGGTCATGAAAAACTCAACGACAGGCTCTGAGAGGCAGATGTGACATCACCTGTGTGTAACTACAAGCTCTCACCTCGGCCCTCAGGACACTCGGCCAGTCAGGGTCCAACACCGGCCCCTCATCTAGACTTTTCAACCCCGTCTCCAGGACAACCGCGATGGGACGTCCATAATCAGTCGTCTCCTGTTCAGAGAAACGGTCCGCAACAGTGTGAGTGACATTTGCGTGTTCACTCTGAGAGGAACTTTTTGGATCCTTGTGTTTTATACTTGGGTTGATATTCTGACCTGAATGGAGAACCCGAGGCGCTGGCAGCTCTGACCTCCAACCTGTAGAGACAGACTCCTGGGCTGCTGTCGACCTGATTCGTCCAGAACAGCTCGGGGAGGAAATCGCCTCTCATCCAGCACCAGGCTGTACCACACAGCTGAGAGAGCGACGACAACGAGGAGAGAAGACGAGAAGGAGAGAGGGGGCTTTAAAGAGGCTCAGATGCAGCACAGTGAGATTGTAAATACAACGAGAGCGGACTTTACAGGGCTGTCAGGTGATATGAAAGAAGGTGATGTCACCTGGAGTGCTGCTCATTAGTGCAAACTGAGCTCATTATGTTTCCAAATGTTGAGTTTTAATGGAATTTCTGAAAAGTAAACTGTGCATATCTAAATGTTTCCACTGACTATTGTTGTGTGATTGTACTCAAGAGGACTTGACAAGATTACGTAACCACGAACCAGTCACTCTGATAAATGATTTTTCCCTCTGCTGCCAACTTTTTTAGATTTGACTGAATGGAGTTGATAGTTTTTAAAGGGGTTGGCATGCGAGCAAAGTCCCTGGTTGGACGCACTCTGGAGAAAATCTCTCTTAAATTTTCTCACTGGGAAAATCATAACCGCTTATGCAAAAACAAGAACACACACACACACCAATGTGTATTACAGTAAAATAATCTAAGCCAAACCAGTGCATCCATTTTTTTGGGGCTCCTTTTGTTGTATGTTTTGTTTGTTTGTTCGTTTTTGTTCGTATTGTTGTTTGTCACTTGTATTGTACTACAATATGTCTATATAACATAACATGATATATGTATAGCTCCTGTGAGACTTCTACATCCAGACTGACAAACTGATGATGGCTAACCCTAACAAGGAGCCCGAAAAAAAAATACTGTGCAACAGTGGTGTGAGTGGTAATCAGAGCACTCGGTGCGGTGACCCCAAAACAAGACACACCACCGCCAGAACAAAATCCACAGTTCTCTGTCTGTGAAACAAAGTGTTCTAAAGTTTTGCCAAAGTGAATATGAGGTTTCGGAAGTCTGAGTTGAACAAAAATGGGTCTTTTTGCATCCAGTTTCATGCCTTGTGTTTCTATCCTGCTGGAAACACTGTCTGTGGAAACACATTGAGGGAATTTGGTGATAACTTCGGAAGACTCCCACTTGACTTGTCTAATTCAGCTTTAAATGTACCTCTGCTGAACTTTGGAAGTCCCTTTTACACACAACGAGGGCTGTGGATTTTGTCCACTATATTTTGCAACAAATCAATCAATCAATTAATGTACATACACCATGTGAGTATAGCTTTCTAACAAACTTGAAAAATCTGAATCTGTCCTTTAACAGCATGAATAGCTGAAGTCTAAGTGAACAGTCACATGCACCCACTGTGCGTGTGTGCATGTGTGTGATTTCATCCTCACCATGTCCAACAGCTGTCTGTAGATGTGGCGGTGCAGTTACTGTGTTGATGATCAACAGAGAAACTTCATGGCAGGATATCAGTAAAATCAGCTGTTTAATGCCACATCAGCACCAATGTGTTTCCAGTTTGAAACAGCATACTAAGAGTTCAAGACAGTGTGCAGGGTTTAGGAGGATGTATCAGCAGAAATGTAATATAATATAATGATAATGTTCTCTTTGGTTTATAATCACCTGAAAATAAGAGTCATTGTATTTTCGTTACCTTAGAATGAGCCGTTTATATCTCTATAGGGAGCAGGTCCACAGAGATCACCATGGTACACAGCCATGTTTCTACAGTAGCCCAGAATAGACAAACCAGACACCAGCTCTAGATAGTTCTGCAATCTCACCACTAAGTGCCACTAAATCCTACACACTTTACCCTTAAAATGCTCTCTGTGCACATGTGCATTTTAGCACTGTTTCAGGAATAATCTCCATCCATGCGTCATGTACATTGGCCATGCAGGTGCCAACATAAACAGGACACAGATTGTCTATTCTGGGGTTGACTGCTCAGAGATGGTGAGAAGTAAGACCAGAGTTTTCTTTGCTTGGACTGACAACAAGGTGGGACTGTTACTAAGAGAAACACATGAGTATAAGGCTGTCAAGGTGGCAGAAAACAGATTGGGGGCCGTTGTTAGCAATACAGCGACATATCAGGGCAGTACAGGGAGCATTAGCGGAGGAAGCCATGACAACATGAAGTAAGTAACCAGTGACACATCCTGAGACACAATCGAGAAGCAAAAGTGGACGGCTGCATCATCATCATTTTTTTCATTTATTTCTTTCATATTCGCTTTGTTTTCTTAAAGCTTACAGATACAAATGAAACAGAGCAGTAATCCCAGAGATCGTTGGAGGAATCTAGCATAGTTCAAGTGAGATACGACCGTAGGAGACGACAGAGACATTTTAAAAAATGGTTAAACAAAACGACTGAGTTATATAGTGAAAATAATTTTCCATCTCCATGTTGCAATGTATTTAATTGGCCTCACAAACCACCGTTGGCTGCAACACTCGCTCCATTAAAAGGTCCATTATTACGACCTCCTCCACCATCACCTTGTTTGTTGCTGTGTGAATTTTTTTACTCTGCCCTCTAGTGCCATCTATTAGCTGTATCTGTGCCAACATTATGGACACGTGGGAGTAAGAGGGCAGTGGTGTTTACAACATTTGAAACGGACATAGCTATTTCCATACGCAGAGTATAACTGCGCCCTTAGGGGTTCCAAAACATAGGAGTAATGTGGATGTTTGGCATGAATGAAGCATTATTTGTGCATGTAAAACAAATGCCTATTTATGTGGATGTAGCCTCAGTCCAAATAAAATGCACACACCACACCAGATATGCTGCACATGTAATTTGATCATTTATGCTCCTAATTACTTTCTAACCGAGGCAGTAACTTCTTCTTCTCCTTTGTTATTGATTAATAAAGTGATTTCCTGCTCCTCATTAGCTGTTGGATGCAGTTGCTCGGAGTGTGACTGCAGAGCTCATTCTCATCTGTTTAACAACTGAAACTGGGTTTTGATTTATGAGAGCACAGAGAGCTGAGGTAAGCTGCTGCCGTCCAGCACAGCTCATATTAGAAACGCCACGTCTGCACTGAGATCAATAAACTCGACTAACTCTTAAAACAAAGGTTCATGTTTGGTCAACCGTCCCTCCTGTCTTCTAACTGTCCACTGACGTGCATTCGGTTGGTACCATGTGGCGTGTTGGCATGTGTCCATGCATGCGTCTCTGTTTGTGTGAGAGTGTAAATGTGCGTGTGTCTAATCCAAACCAGATGATTCGGAGGGAAGATGAGGAGAAAGAAAGACGAGCGGAAGGTATGAAGGTATGAAGTGATGGAGGGAGGAGGAGTGACACACAGCGGCGGCTGGCTGGTGTTAGCATGTTAGCGAGGTTTCCATGCAGCCGGCCCGCACATCTGCAGCCAATTACACAAAGACACGACAACACAAAGCACTGTGGGGAATCTGCTGCAAGGAAAAGACCACGGCAAGACTTTCCACACACCAAGGGTCAAACACCAAACATCTGGATGGGTCCGACACAAATGTCCACACAGCTGGAAGAGTGGACAGCTGTTAGATTCTGTACGATTAATCTTTTCCTGTCATTCATTCACCTCCACTCCTCTAGGAAGCTCCTGGATACGACCGCAACCTGCTACTGAGCAGCTGGGAGTGAAAGTCAAAGGCACGTGGGAGGGACTGTAAGAGCTCGGGTCAAACCATGACTGGCCAAATGAAATCAAGTCCAACATGATCTCATGATGAACCGTAACAGGATGAGTAAACACCCTCTTGAACACAGATTAGATTTTGTCACTGTGAACTTTGTGCCTCCTTCCTTCACACTGATTTCATTTATGCAAGTTAATTCACTCCATTGGTCTGCTTTGACACTTCATGTTTTAATCTGGGCTAGATTTCTGTCACGGTTTCATCATCAAAGCTCAGCTGTTTACCAGCATCACCAGGAGACGAGGAAGGTGCAGGCAGGCGGAGTCACGAGGGCACAACTCAAGGAAGTGCAACGATCCATGAGGGTCACACAGAGGTGAAAAACAAGCGCTATTCTTCCATTACTCCACGAGGATAAAACATGTGGCACAAACATGAACCGATTAACTCACAAGGGGTCAACGATAAACTATTGGGCCCCTGATACCCTGTTCAGTAAGGTCCCTGGCTTTCCCACTGGATGAAAACTCGCTATAATCTGGCTTTTTTGTTTAATGGGAAAAGTTTTCATTCTCGGGAAAAATGACTATAGTCAAAGGTTTTCATTGGCTTCAGCTCCAATTGCCAGTGATGGAAATATGACACCAGGTGGATGCATTCATTTTCACCTCATCACAATGCAGCAATGCACCACCAACATTTCCATCCTTCTCCGTCCAAGCAGTGCTCAAACGCTGGTGTCCATGCTGCTTTCTACTGTTTACTAACCTGTTTCCAGTGTGTTTATGACGTCGACTGTGACACACCAGTAAAAAAACAGAAAGGCGTCTACTGGCAATAGAAAAAGAGTCTATCACCTATTTTAAGTGATTTTCTGCGATTCAAATAAACATGAAAACATGCCAATTTTGATGAAAAAGGTATAAGAGAGAGTAGCCCATCGACTATGCAGCTGTTGTCCACTTTGTATTCCCTCTGTGGGCATCAAGTGGGACTACGAATGTTAGTCTCTGTTATTCAGTGACTCAGTGGCACAAAAAAAGACCAAGACATTGTTGATGTATTCTCTGAGTTGACCATTTTAAACTGTGAAAATTTTAGCTGTTTTGGTTGATTTGATGCAGAAAGAGCTCAATTCATTCAGCTGGAAGCAAATATTAAAACACCATTAAAAAGAAATGATGACAAAAACACAACTTGACAAACATCCACAAATCTTAACTCAGTGGCAAAGTCCTAAAACTGAATTTTAGAGGTTAGTTTTTACTCTCTGTTCAGACAGAATATTGAAGCTATTTCAGACATGACGTGATTGCATAAAAGGTCAACCAAAATATGCAATTAGATGTAAATTTACCCAAGGCAGCGTGAAATGAGTCAAAGACGTGTTCGTGCAGATTGAAAATCTTTTAACTTCAGTGAAAAACGTGTGTATCTCTTTAACCTTATGAGTCTGCTTAAGAGGAAAACAGGAGACAGAAGATCTGAGTTCTGAGATCAGTCAGAGACTCAGATGAACACATGAACACACAGAGACATGGCTTGTTCGTTAGCTCAAAGTTTACAGTCAGATTTGCAAGAATGAAATAAAGAGATCTAATTATTGGATGGATAGTCAGCAAGCCTTAACCTCCTCTTTATTTTACTGATTAAAGTTATACTTAGTAGTAATATTTAATGTTTAAATGGGGCACAAGCGATTCTTGAGAAAGATTGTTGACGATGCGTTGTGGAGTTTCGTATGTTAGCGTGTGCCAGATTTACCGTCCCTCTCACTTCCACTGCCCCTCTCTTTATACAGTTATGTTCACAAACACTGGTTTGGTTGGAATAATGTTGTGTAGCTCAGTGCGAGCCACTTCATTTGTTCCCCATTACTGAGCCCGGGTTGTGTAAGATCACCAGTTTTTCTTTTTACAGCGCATACATAAAAACGGACAGTGAGCGGCCCGTGAGGAGATATTCACTGAATTTGCAAAGCAGTCTCACTTCAAAGTCGTTGAGTATTGGCGCTTGGTCAGCATCAGACACCAACGACAAAAGTCATCCTTCCACGTCAGCATGATACACGGCTGGTTCGCCATTATTGTGTAACTTATTGTGTAATGGTGCCCGGCGGCACTGGGGGGAAACACAACAGGACAACAACGTAAGGGAAGGGGACAAAAAGTCCAAGTGGTGGTGAATGGGTCCAACTCTCACTGCCTTTCACCTGGGAGGCCGATGTTGCTTCCCATGAGATTGGAAAACCAAATCCTGTTCTTTTTCCGTAACCCAACAATGTGCATGTTGGCTAAACATAACCACGTGTGTTTGTTGTTGAAGTAAAAAACACCATTTCAGAAGAGACTGTGCATTTCCTGTGAAAATTCAAGTGTATTTTGAAAACAGACAATACATGTAACAGGCTGGAGTTGAGACGGCATCCCCAAATGTCGACAACTAACACTCCCAGGGTACCTTACACATAGTATGTGGACGTGGAAAGTCCATGACCAAACGTCGATGTGACGAAGTCGGAGTGAGAATGTGTTGGTATTTGACAAAAAACTAACTAACTTGATCTCGTCACAATTGTCTAAATATTTAGTTACCATGACAACGTGTGCCTCCCACCTACCGACATCTGTCCTGGACTTTGTCTTGCTCTTCGTCCTGGACTCCAGACTCAGACAAACGATAACGGACATGCAGGTGACCTCCTTCCCTCCTCGCAGACAGTCTTTGTTAAAGATGTTGACCTTCTCCGGTTCAAAGGTCAGCTTGGCCTGAATCCGCACCACACCACGAGACCTGTGGGTAGGAAGAACGCCATCATCAGGACGTCGCGTTTGTCACTTGTATTACTGACTCTGTGGAAAGTCAGTTATCAATTTAGGAAGAAAAAGACTGCCTACTTTAAAGCTCATCATGACATTTTAGTGGGAGGACTTTTCTTCTTGGATTAAGATTAAAAGTGACTCCAGGAAATTAGGTTTAAAGTACTTACATTTTAGAGTAAGTCTCTTTAACCACAAATGTCAGTCCATGGTGTAAGTAGAGATAGTGTTAGAGGATCATTAAAGTTATTAGAATTTATCTTCTAGGAACCTTTAATATGTCTATCAAATGTTACGGTAATAAATCCAATAGCTGTCAAGATTTTTCCGTCGGAATCATGAATATAAACCTCATGGTGGCGCTAGAGGAAAAGTCAGAGGGCCACCAAAGTCAGCAAGGTTCATCCTCTGGGGAACATGAACGTCTATAAAACTTTGAATGGAAATCCATCTCGCAGTTGTCAAGATACTTCAGTCAAGAACAAAGTGATGGAGCCATCACTTTGGTCAACACTGAAATATCTCAACAAAGCATGGCTACAAAACATGTTTGCTAGCGTGTGTGTGTGTGTGTGTGTGTGTGTGTGTGTGTGTGTGTGTGAGATGCTCTGACCAGACAATGACTGCAGCTCCCAGTGCTCCCACTGCGAGGTCGACAAGTCCGTCTGCATTGACATCCAGAACACCGTGAAGACTTTGACCGAAATACTTCAGACCAGCAGAGAAACCGGCTGCAGACAGACGCTGCAGAGACAGAATGAACACAGAAGTTACGTATGTCTCCTGCTCAGGTTCCATGTATTGTCTGAACTGGTTCGGGATCTGTTACCTGTCTGTACTGGCGTTGGATGGTTTTGTCCTGGCCGTAATATACGTACACCGCCCCCTGGTGGTCGTCCTCTAGCGGCGCTCCCACCACCAGCTCCCTGAACCCGTCCCCGTTCATGTCGGGTATCTGGGCCATCGCTGATCCCAACCGGGAGTTCTGAGAGCGGTCAGAGACCTCCAGCGCCCCCTGCAGGATCAATGATGTCTGGACAGAGAGTGTTTAGTTTAGTGTGTGTGTTTCCCAGCTCCCTGAAGTGTCCAGTACAAGTTGTTGTACCTTTGTTTAGCTGCTCAGAGCCTCCAAACAGTTTGGGTCAACCTTATGTAGTGTACCTGTGGTGTGACAGTGTAGATGTAGACCTTCCCTCTTTCCCAGCCTTGACTGCAGAACATGGGCGCTGCCACGAGCAGTATGTCCGTCTGTCCGTCACTGTCTACGTCCATTGATAACAACTCGCTGCCAAAATATGAGCCGATCTGGAAGAGAAGAAAACAAAACTTGAGAAAAGAAAACAACAGCAACATCATATATACTGTACCCTGTACTGAGTAGCTCTGTGCAAACACTAGTTTCAGATCAGTTGTACAACAAGCATCAATAACAGCCACAGGAAACAGCTGGGCTCATCATGGAAACAACCATATGTTGCATATGTAATATCTACATGCTTCTATGTGTGAGCGTGCATGTGTGTGACCTGTTCTCCCAGCAGGGCCTGCAGGATGGTCAGGTTTCCAGTGTTCTTCAGGGTGAACACAATGACCTTCCCTGTGTGGTTGAACCTTGGAGCTCCGGACACGTAGAGCTGAGAGCCGCGAGATGAAATGAGTGAACCCACCGAGTAACCTGAGGCCAGAGAAGACACAAAAACGAACCAACTAGAGTCAAGACCTTTTACTCTTTTGTTCTTTTCCCTTTTGTTTCCCAAGTAGCACAGACTAAGGATAGTGATGGAGTGAACTGTGTCTCATGAAAACTGATCACAACATTCATCATCTGCAACCAAATGTATTCTTATTCATTACCCAGATAGGCTCCATGGTTCTTCAGCTCGTCTGGAAACTCGTCCTTATAGGAGAACTTTGGTGGAACAACTTTCCCGTGTTTAGTCTCTTTCAGCACAGCACCGTTCCAGTCGTAGGCTCCCACCGCCCCGAGCAGAATACCGTCCTGAAGGGAGAATGTAGATTTTAATGGAGACACTGTAACACAGCCAGGACAACAGGATGACATCCCAGTAAAACCTGGAAGTGTTGAATGACTCCATCAGTAGAGTCATTGACCCACTTCTGCACGATGTGATTCCAAGGTGGGATGTTTCGGTGCTTCTGTTCTCACATATGCCGACCGGAGATGTTTTTCCCATCGTGCAGCTCCAGTAACAGGATGCAGAAAGGTTCCAGCTACACAGTTCCTGAGTGATTTTACCATCTGAGAGCTGAGCTTAATTTTTTAAGGCATCACAAACCCTCTGAGGTGACTATTGATCTGTTGGGGCACTGAAGTTTTGTTATAAAGCCTTGAAAGGCTGTATCAGTATATTTATCATGTTATTTGTCTGTTTGTGAATGTGGGTCATCAGCAGGAAGTCAGCTGAGTCTACTGCTCTAAGGACCCAAAAACACAGAAGCCCAAGGACAGTGATGAAGAAAGTACACAGATCCTAAGTAAAAGTACCAGAGTGTGAAAACACTTTATTACGAGTGCAATCTCTGCCGTCAAATGTAAAAGTATTAACAGCAAAAATTAAGTTTATGTATCAAAAGTAGAAGCACTGATTATGCAGAAAATTGTAAGTGTTTCATCCTGGTACCTCACAGCAGTCAGGGTACTGTTGGCTCTGACATGGAGGTCTGTGCAACCCTCCAAGGACATGCTTCCCAAGACCATCACTGACCCACCGCCAAACCAGTCATGCTAGATGATGTTACAGGCAGCAGAACGTTCACCACGGAATCTCCAGACTCTTTCACGCTTGTCACATGTGCTCAGTGTGAACCTGCTCTCATCTGTGAAGAGAACAGGGCGCCAATGGTGGACCTGCCAATTCTGGTGAATGCCAATCAAGCTGCATGGTGCTGGGCTGTGAGCACAGGTCCCACTAGAGGACGTGGGGCCCTCATGCCACCCTCATGGAGTCTGTTTCTGACAGTGTGGTCAGAAACATGCACACCAGTAGTCCGCTGGAGGTCATTTTGTAGGGCTGTGGCAGTGCTCCTCCTGTTCCTCCTCACACAAAGGAGCAGATACCGGTCCTGCTGCTGGGTTGATGCCCTTCTACGGCCTTGTCCTGCTCTCTTTGTGTAGCAGCCGGTCTCCTGGTATCTCCTCCATGCTCTTGAGACTGTGCTGGGAGACACAGCAAACCTTATTGCTACCACACGTATGGATGTGTCATCCTGGAGGAGCTGGACTACCTGTGCAACCTGATTGGGCTGCAGGTCCCGCTTCATGCTACCAGTAGTGACAAGGACACTAGCAGAAGACCAAACTAGAGAAGAATCAGTCAGGAAGGATGAGGAGAGAGCAACTGTCTGTGGACACCACATGTAAAACCATTCTCTTTTGGGGGTTGTCTTGCTTTTGCCTCTCCATTGCACCTGTTGTCATGTTGATTTGCACCAACACAGCTGAAGCTGCTTCACAATCACTAGTGCTTCCTAAATGGACATATTGATATCCCTCAAGTTAAACTGATTTGATGTTAGACTGTGACCATTAAGTGTTCTCTTTTATTGTTGGCAGCGGACTCTTTCGATGCTGCTGGGCAAGATATTCAGGATTATCCCAGTAATACAATTCACCATAATTAACTTATTGTGAGTGCTTTTTCATAGCAGATCTGTGATAAAGTCTTATACTGTCACATCCCTAGCTTTGAGACAATTAATTTCCACATAATCACATATGTTTTAAATGGTTTGCTTAGCTCAAGATAAATGACAGTTTTGTCATCCAAACCCACAAAAAAAGTATTTATTTCTGCAGTATAAAGTGGCATTAAATGAGAATACTCAAGTAAAGTAAGAGTACCTCATATGTGTACTTGATTAGAGACCTTAAAGGCGTTGTATGTAAGAATGTGGCCAAAACGGTTACTGCACTCGAGTCGACTGCCGCGAGTCGTGTCCGTCCCCCCTCCCCTACAGATTCGAGGTTGCTGGACAGCGGCACGCTGGAGACGCTGATTTGTTTGCCCACGGGCGGCTGCTGTGGCAGGGACGTGTCGCCGCATCCTTGATCTTTGGTTTTCCAGCGGACCGTTCGCGCAAGTCCGGCTTCTCTGCTGCTAACGCTGCTGCCGGGATACAGCTGCTAATGCTATGTACTGGGACACTGCTAATGCTGCTTGCCGTGCTGCTGTAGCTCAGTCGTAACTGTAACTGATGCTGAGACTCTACTGACTGTGTGACTGGTAGACGGCGGTGGGTGGCGCAACAGGCCAAAACACAAATTCAAAACATAAACATGATTTGCGGACCGCAAAAATGTTTTTTAAATGCGAATATTCTGGCTGTACTATTGTTGTCACCAAAACAGTCTTGAAACACAGGATCCAGTTCAGTTGATATACTCAAAGTAAAAACTAACACTGAATTATAAATCAAATTAAGTGTTCAGCTGGAGCGTTGTATACCATGACGCAGGTCCAAAACTTGACATTCAAGGCCAAAGTCAGTGTTCTTTGAATCTCAGATCATAAACAAGTCAGTAGACATAAAATAAAAGTCCCATGATTAAAAGCCTCAGCAGTGAAGTACTGAATCTGAACTTTGCAACCAACAGCCTCAGAGGCTGAGTGGATTTATCACTGCACACGTTCAGTGTGACCTGCTGGCTGAATATTCTGCCACTGAGCAGGAGAGCCAGTCTCACAAGCCAAGAAACTCAAGTCCAACTGAAGTCTCAAATCACTGGGGTTAAAAAGTCAAAGTTTTAACTGGTTAGTTTACTTTATATCATCAGATGACACTTTTTCTCTTTGAGGACAATAACACCAGTGTAATGTTTTGAGAGATTCGATTTTTATCTGGCATTATGAGCCGAGCTCAGGCAGGATAGATCTGAAAGGAACAAGTCGACATTTTGGGAAGTTTATTTAGTTGTTTTCTTTCTGACAGTTGATGAGTAGACTGATACCTCTCTAAACATAAGGCTACAACCAACAACTGGTTAGTTTGGCTTATACTCTGCTTCAGAGCCTGGTTCAGGTCTCAGTTTGATACTGTAGAACCTTGAGTCTCTGTCTGCACCTCATGACCGAGGTGTGGGGGAGGAGAATGCGGTAAAAGTTCTGCTAATTTTATCTGCACTTTTGTTCAAAAAAAGATCATTTCTGCATTTCATCAGCAGCTTCAGTATCGTCCTCAAAGCCCTCGCAACACGTGTGTGCAGTCACTCACACGCTCAGATGAACTCTGGCGCTCGTGAAAGTCCAGATATGAAAGTTATTATAGCGTTGAGTCATCGTCTCTACGGGCCACTGAGTCAGTCAAGGACCACAGTGAATGAGCGTATCCTTGGCGACAGCAGCGCCACAAAGCATCCCGTCTGCACCGGACCGACTCTGGATCTGCATATTCACTGGTAAATGTCAAAAGGCTGTTGTTGTAATCGTGTAGGAGGGAGAGGAGGACGATGACTCGGTCAGAGATGATTGTGTCGTCTGTTTTCCACATCAGTCTGACTTCCACCTGATCTCACATGCTTACCTTTTAATCCCAGTGAGCAGGAAACACTCTGCATATTTGTCTGTGTATGCGATGGTGTGCATCATTATTAATGAATGCATGTGTGTGTGTGTGTGTGTGTGTGTGTTCAGTTGGCAGCTTTACGTTCAGGAGAACCATCTGCTCTGTGTTACACATAGAAACTTTCCACGACACCATTTTCACTCCCTGACGTTGGAATTCAGTGGAGTATGATTTTTCCCTGGACGAGAAACAACAGAAATATTTCTCGAAGCTTCTTATTCTGCAGCTTCAGACTTCTGTCAGCACCAGAAGCAAACCAGCACTTAATGTTTGAGGATGATACTGATCCCAACATTTAAGAGTTTGATCTTCTGTTTCTGTTGGAATCAGAATTAACTCTGCTCCTGTTGTCTCTTGTTTATATTGGATCATGATTTGCTTTACTGGAGAAAACTGGAGGAAACTCTGTGACTGTTACATCGAGTTGAAACTCCTGCCAAATCCCTAATTTCTACAAATTAAAGTATAGATCAGGATGTTATCCAGCAGTGATTTGAGGGAAATTATAACAATTCTTCATCCAGTATGGACAGATGTAAAAAAAAAAAAAAAAAAAAAAAAACTAATCTGCAGACTTAAAATCTGCACACAGAGAAACTTAAGAGTCAAATCCAAAATAATGTTGAGTGAGAAAGTTTGAGTGAGAAAGTTTGAGTCATCAGCGCTTCACTAACACCAACACACAAGAATATGTAAAATTCCGATTACAGGAGTGTAAACTGAACTAACAGAGCTCTGTATAAGACCATGAATGTGAATGTGAGCTACTCACTTTGACTAAATGTGAGGAGAAACCAGCCTGAGCCATCTGCAGACCAAACCCTCGACCCTGACTGCTGGTTCCTGCAAAACAGAAACAACACACAACATCATCCTGTTAATTTCACATTTCAAACGAATACGTCACCCACAAAATGACCATCTGTACATCAGTTACTCACCACGTGTTGTGCAGAATTTGTGAAGAAAACTTTTTGTCTCGCATGCCTCCATTGTGAACAGAGAATTAATAAATGTCAAATTCAGAGATCCCAAAAATTCTTGATGAATTGGAGTAAGCAGGGGTCGCGTTTAACAGCAGCTAAACTATATCAAAACATCCGTTTACAAACTCTCACACAACTCATGCAGTATAAAACAAGTCTCATTTATCCAGTCGTATGCTCAGTTCTTCCAAAACACATGCATTGTCACTAAAACACTTCTGCATAAACACTCTCTTGAGCAGCACACCTGTGCAAGTGCATGTGTGAATGCGCATGCATTCAGTTAAGTAGAGTTCAAACATGAAGGTTTTAGTGAAAATGCACGTGTAGATGATGTACTGAGCATATGACTGGATAAATGAGACTTTGATTACACTGCACATGTGTGAGAGTTTGTAAACGGATGTTTTGATATAGTCTAGCTGTTGTTGAATCCGGTCCCCATTTATTTCAGTTCATGAAGAATCAATTTGCTTCTTTTGGTTTCGTTCACTGTGGAGGCATGACAGAAAAAGTTCTCTTCATGAATTTGAGGTAACATGAGGTGAGTAATTGAAATACAAGTGATCATTTAGGAGGTGAAGCATTCCTTTATTAAAGCTCTTACAAGTATTCCACATAGTGCCAGTGGTGCTGATCCCACTGAGAATCAGCAGGCCACATCACAGCTCTCTGCAGCCGTTAGTTTTCTCGTTTGGTTTGTGCATCCTACAGCTGAGCCATATGCATGTGAAAGCAGCCACTTGCAGTATAAACGTTCACATAAGCAGCTTGTACCTACATAACTTAAAATGGAGGAGAAAATATGAAAAAAGTGAAATGCGTAGCAAGGTAAATGATGTTCAGTCAAATAAAGTAGCAAATACTGGATTCAGCAGGTGGCAAGAAAGTGGACTGAGTCTGAGAACTAATTTCATAAATCTTCATAAATACATTTTTTGGTAACATAACATATTGTCACATCATAAAGTCCATATGGTGAACCAACCCAGTCGTAGGGCTGCACGATTCTAGAAAAAATGAGAATCACGATTTTTTGGCTTATAATTGAGATCACGATTCTCTCACGATTTTTTTCAACATAAAGATATATTGTGCTTATTTCCTGATACAAATAGCCTGGTTCCAGACCACAGACCCCGCCCACTCAACTGAGTAGGCTTGCATCTCTGGTCTGGCATACTTCAATGAATTTGCGATTTATCTCGTCCAAACGCTGGACGGACCAATGAACGCCAGGGGTCTAGCGATTAGCCAATCAGCGCCACGCTGATGTCAAGCTGTACGCCGGTGGGTAACTGGTGAGGATAGCATCAATGGCGACTGCTACAGATCCTACAGACCACATTAACGATGCTATCGAGGTATGTCGCCACTACTCGCGTTAATGGAGGACCAAATTAAGGAAGCTGCTAAACTGGAGTTAACGGCGATGCAGCTGAGCGTGCACGACGACGGAGACATTTTAAACAGGCAATGCTCGCTTGTTTTCGGCACCCCCGAGGCATGGATACTAATGACGTCAGATTCTGGGTGAGTCGTTGATCTCTACTGATTGGTTAGGGAAAAATCAGATTCCCTCCCCCTTGTAAATCACCTTCAATGGAAGCCATGTCAGACTGAAGGTTCTGGGAGCTTCAGTCTGATACTCAGGCTATGATACAAAAGGAAAAGTAACAAAAATTATCAATAAAGAATAAAAAAAATATATCATTAAATAACAAAGCCTATGATTGTGCCTGATACAAGAGACACAAGGCATATAAACTCTGGTCAGCAGAGAGAGAACACTCCTGTTTTAGCTTTAGTCTCTTGTCTTCTCTTACAGGTTTTAAACAATTTTAACAATAATATCAATGTTGAACAACATTTTTCTGAGGTAGGTATTCCAGGCCTGGAATTAAGTCAAAATTAAACGTTCCAACACCATGCATTTGACAGGAGTATTCACCTAACATACCCTACATATCTTTAATTATATAATTATTTATATGTCTCTATGTATATTTTTACATAAATCCCCAATATTTTAATTGCCTTTAAAAAATCCTCTTCCTTTATTTAATTTGACAGTGTTTATCGTATTGTATTGTATTATATGTATTAATTCTCTACAGGATCTTGTATGTTCTTTAATGTGTGTTCAATTTATTAAAAGAAAAAAACAAAAAAATGTTTTGGTGAACCCTGCAGCAAAGTGAGCCCTCTTCCTTAGAGATGATCTTTGCCTCCCAGTTTGTTCCTGGCGGCAGAGCAGACTGATCCGTCTTTCTTCTCAGAGGATCTTTGTCCCATGACAGCAGGCAGCTGTTCTCCGTGTCCGCAGTGTAAACATCTTTCGCGGGCGATTTGACAGTCACTAGAAGCACATTATGACCCTTTGTAAAAGTTTTTGTGTGGTACCTGTGTTGTACATGAGCTAACGTTAGCGGCTAAGGACTGAGAGGCTATCCGGTGTGTGTGTGTGTGTGTGTGTGTGTGTGTGTGTGTGTGTCTGTCTGTTTGTCTGAGGAGTGTCAGTACGTTAACTTGCCTTGCTGTTTGTCATGTTGATGTTATCGTCGGCAGCCCTGAATAGCTTGTAAAGCTTTAGCATAGATAGTTAACACATTTATTATCGGCCCATGTGTTTACTGCTACAGAAAATTAATAAATCTTTGGTTTATTTGCACAACGTCGCCTCTCTGCCGTCTTTTATCACGCTTGCTAATGCTAAGTTAACTTTACCAGCAGATCTGAATGAGGCACAAACTGAGGCTACAGTGAGCAGTGTGTTTACCCCCTGTCTCGCTGCTTTCCAAACTGCCGGCCGGCTGTCAAGAGAAGGCTGAGACACGGGGTCAAACATGGGGGGATTGCACATGCGCAGTAAAATCTGGTCTGCACTTCCTCAAAGGCTCAGTAGATGGTGTGAGACCGCGGAATAAGGGGGATGTGCATGCATGTCATTTTCACAGCTTATTACTGGACTGTCACTGGTGGCCTGCGTTGTGGGTGAGAATGACAGAGATGCAATTCCGACAACTTCAGGCAGCCGCCGTCCAAAAGTCCAAGCAGACCGCACCAAGTGCACTCCTTGATCGCCTGAGCGGATCCTATGCTTTTTATCTAGCGCCCCTGCTGTCACCCTCCAGCATCGCAGCTCAAGTTACACTGCGCATGTGCAATCCCCCCATGTTTGATCCCGTGTCTCAGTCTTCTCTTAAATAGCCTTGCCGGCTGTCGCTCTGCATCACGTGGTATAACGCCGCGTCGTTGGGAGCGCTTGTTTTCATGCAGATGATGTCCCGACTCCCAGCATGGGCAGAATCGCCGTCATTGAAAAATTAGATTGCATATGCATATGAATCGAGATCACGATTTTATTACGATTAATCATGCAGCCCTACCCAGTCTCACTCCAAAGTCATCAAAATCTGACGCTTGATAGGTGACTTTTGACGTCAGACACTGATGAAAAAGCCATCCTTTAACGTTGGCATGATACGTGGCTGGTTGCCGGTATAGTTGAATGACGTGTAGCGGCATCAGCGGTAAACACGGCGAGACACGAGCAAAAGTTAAGGCGACAAAGGTCCAAATAGGGTGGGCAGGAGGGGTGGTGAATGGGTCCAACAAACACCGACCTTCACCCAGGTGAGCAGTGTTTAACTGTAAAGCCAGACCCTGCTCTTTTTTCTTAAGCCTGGCCACGTGCATTGAAGGCCAATAAAGTCAATTTGTGATGTTTTACTAACGTAGTGCATTTATTTTGAAAGAGACTGTATGTAATCGGTAAATTTCCTGTGAAAAGGGAAGTGTATTTTGAAAGAAGACAATACATGTAACAGGCAGAACGTCAACAACCAACGCACCCAGTGTACCTTTCATGTCGTATCTGGACGTGGAAAGTCCATGGCCAAATGTCGATATGTGACAAGTCGGAGTGAGAGAACATGATGATTCATCACGAGGCTTTGCGTTTGTGTCACTTGATGAATGTCAGTCCAGTATTCTCTCTCTGTTAGCTCTATCTTTGGTCTCCATCAACTGCTGATCTTTAGCTGCTAAATGCTCCACTACGTTCACCATCTCGTCTTTAACTATCTCTGTCCACTGTTTGCTGCTGAGCAGGTGTACAGTGGCAAAGTATCAAAGCTTGTTTGCTGATGCTACTGCCTGAAGATGAGTGGGCTAAAGACAGAGCCAAAGATGTTGGTCCTAAAAAAACAAAATAATGAGCTGAAAAATGCCAAAAGGCCCACAGTACATTATACATTTGATCCATTGATAATATAACCCATGTTACAGTGGTGACTTTTTAGACTTTTTAGAAGTTTTTGTACAATCACAAGATGCAGCTTCAGATTTAAGAAGACTTAACAGGCTGAGGCTCAGCTGACCTTCCAGAGAGAAAATCCTCTCTCCCAGCGCGTCCACGATGTCCTTCAGTGCTGACTCATCTGACACGTTGAAGAAGTGCTTCTCATCTGGGTCACTCGCTATGAATTTGATTTCCTTCAGAAAGGCTTCAGGGTTGATTCCCCGACGGTTGTAATAACCCAGAACCTGTATGAGACACAGAGTCTTTGAAGTCCAGAGAGAGAACACAACAAAGTGGTTTTGGTGCAGGTGGTAGGAGACAAATGGTAAGGAAGAAGAAGGAAGGAAGTTCTCTGGAACAGAAACCTGACAGGAAGTCAGAGAGGAATTCAGACAGGAAGTCAGCAGGGTATTCTGGGTTTAAAGGTAGAGAGGGACGGACTCACAGCGATGGCGTACATGGTGATGTTGTCTTTCTCGCTGTCTGCGACGACCTGCACTAGCTGTGGGCTGTCATGAGATTCTCCATCTGTGATCACGATCATCACCTTCTTAGCACCAGGACGACCGCCGCGATTGAACGCCTCTGACCTGCACAGCAAAGAAAAGTAAAGCATCACTGGACCTGGTATGTTGCTGTAAGGTACAGTGACATTATCATTCATAAGGTGTCCTACCGCGCCACATTGATGCCCAGTGCCGTCCTCGTCTCCTCGCCACCCCGCTGGTCAATGCCTCTGGCGGCCTCCACCACCTCGTCTACCGTCTGGTACTCACCCAAGCCGAACTCGTGGACCACCGTTGAGCCATACTGAACCACACCCACCTGCAACAAAACACAGCTTAGTCCACATCTGAACACTGTACCTGAAGGCATCACCACTTCACTGCTGCAACATCTAGCTCAGTGGTTACACCAGAAGTCTATTGTTGTCAGCTGTAGATAAGAAGATAACTGTGGAGGAAGTGAAACCTTTGATCAGAGCAGCCACTCATGACTTTCTTACTCACACTGGGCTCACTTCTAAATAGTGAAAATGAAATATTCACCATTTTTTGGGGACCCCCTGGAACTCCCTCAAGAAACCTTTAGGGTCTGTGGACCCCTCGTTGAGAACTACTGACCTAACTAACTTAACACCTGATCAGAGTCCTCTGTTAGCCTGCAGGTCAGCTCCCAGTAAAACCAGTCTGCTACTGGTGGCCACTCAACTGCAGCAGATAATTTCTCGTCTGGACAAGATGAACATCACCCACTGTCTCCAATACTTTTGCAGGTTTCCCAGTTCTCAGTTGCATGCTGGAACATAACTTGACACAAAGGCTTCTTCCAGACCTAGAGTCGTCTCCTTTGGTCTGAATCAGGGACTCATGTTGTTCCAAAGTTGTATAATTGCCTAGAGTTGGTTGGTGTTCTCACGGCAGCATTTACAAGAGGACCAGATCAAATGCCTTGTGTGAGAAAGCTGCTCTTGATTGGTCAGAATTTCCATGTGGGAAAAATCCAGGAAGTAAAGCAAACGTTGAAGAAGAGTACACTTGCAAGATAAATGTGACACTTTCTAATGTCACAATGGAGGGACAACTACGCAGGTTGATTTTAGCGCTGCTCAT